>NC_143037.1:56860000-57542500 GCF_057628025.1 Oncorhynchus mykiss
AGGTGATATATGACCATAGGGGGCCAGGGATGTCCAAGCCCCAGGGGTGATGAGGGAGCTGGATGTGGGGTGGAGGAGATTTGGGGGTGTTAAGATCACCCCTCATTGCCATGGCTAATGGAGCTTAACCTAGTGGGTCTAGTGGGAAGTTTCCTGGGCTCACAGCAGGAAAGGCCAGGGGCATTACCCGCACTGCACTGTGAGAAGGCACAGCATTCACCAGGCAGTGGTGCCGGTGACATGAGTGACCCTCGCTGCAGCAATTATGTAACATCTCTTTTGCATCTAAGGAATATGCTTAACTGAACGTTTTTGTTACGTACTCACAGTGTAGTGAGCCAGCCAGTATTAGAATACTACCGTCATTTACATCCTTGACTCAAATGTGTGTGCCATTGAGGCATAACAGCAGTAGAAAAGCCAAGCCTGTTGTTCTTCCCACAGAGCACCTGCTTTTTCACATGCCTTTTGATTCTAAGTCCCCATGGTGGATCACAGAGGAGAGCAGGGTGGTGGATCACAGAGGAGAGCAGGGTTGTGGATCACAGAGGAGAGCAGGGTGGTGGATCACAGAGGAGAGCAGGGTGGTGGATCACAGAGGAGAGCAGGGTGGTGGATCACAGAGGAGAGCAGGGTGGTGGATCACAGAGGAGAGCAGGGTGGTGGATCACAGAGGAGAGCAGGGTGGTGGATGTGTCCTTCTCTGTCCTTTCTCCCTCTACCTCTCCAGAGAGGAGAATCACTGTGTGAAGGAGAGGAGCTTTATAACGGTGGTGCTGGAACAAAGCAGCTCACACACACACACACACACACACACACACACACACACACACACACACACACATTGAATTGTTGTGTTTTTCTATCCTTGTGGTCACCAAACAATTGATTCCAATTCAAAACCTAAACCTAAACCTAACCGCTAAGGCTAAAATTGTATCCCCCCTCAACACCACATCCTCAGCATGTCTCTGAACAGTGGGTTTCCTGGGTTTGCCACTGACACCTAGTCCCTGCACATGCACACACGCTGCTGATTATTACAGGTTTTTTATCGCTTTGGCACTAATGTCACAAGTATGTGGTACATTTTCACAACTCTTAGTTGTGAGGGTAGTAATTTTAAGTTCCTCGGCGTACACATCACGGACAAACTGAATTGGTCCACCCACACAGACAGCGTTGTGAAGAAGGCGCAGCAGCGCCTCTTCAACCTCAGCGCCTCTTCAACCGCGATGCGGAGAAAGGGAGAGATACAGAGAGATGCAGAGACAAAGAAAGAGAGCAGAGAGAGGGAGAAAGATGCAGAGAGAGAGAGAGCAGAGAGAGGGAGAGAGATGCAAATAGAGACAAAGAGAGAGAGAGCAGAGGGAGGGAGAGAGATGCAGAGAGAGAGACAAAGAGTGTGTGTATAAGGTAGTTGTTGTGAAATTGTTAGGTTAGATTACTCGTTGGTTATTACTGCATTGTCGGAACTAGAAGCACAAGCATTTTGCTACATTAACATCTGCTAACCATGTGTATGTGACAAATAAAATGTGATTTGATTTGATTTTTAGTACAAAACTGGTCACACGCAGCCAGTCTTCCATTCAAACCTGTCATTGTGCATTCATTTGGATTGTAAACATCTCTCACCACACAACCATTGACTACAACTATGTTTATAGTGAAATGTAATGAGAACATTGGTTAAATCACCAACACACAACATAATGATATATTTAGAATACAGTACTGTAAATTACAGTAGATTACACCGTTTTCACATTAGGAAATACACTTACATTACCCAACAAAATTGACAGAAAATCTATAATTTCCATAAATATCTATCAAATGTGTAATCAAAGGTGTGATCAATGAAGGTGTGATCTACAATCATTCATGCAACAAAAAATGTAGGTGTACTGTCTGTAATCAAATGTAAGAAATTAAATGAAACAAATTAAATGAACGGAAATTAAACATAACATTTAGCACACATCATTTTAAATCAAGGCTCTTAAGAATTTGGCCATAAATTCTCCCCCACATCACAGTGAATGTCCTCATTGTTCATGCACCGCGGGTAAAACCTTTTGGCATGGAGAATCCAAGCTTGACATTGGTCTGCATTGATGTTGTCAAATGCCTCATCCATGGCCAGAAGGAGGGTGGTACGCTCAAGAGGATGGTGATCGTACACCTTCCACCTCCATGCGGAAATAAATCCTCAATAGGGTTGACGAAAGGAGTGTATGTGGGCAGGTATATGGTCACGAATCGGGAATGTGCCCAAAACCATGTCTGAACCACCTCTGACCTCACCTCACCTCTGGAACCTGACATTGTCCCACACAATGACCCCTTCACTTTGACAGGCCTGCTCAATTTCATTGAGAAACACAATAAGGTGTGCAGTGTTGTAGGATCCAAGTAGTGGACTACGTCCCACCACACCATCTTCGGAGAGAGCTGTGGACATGGAGACGTCTCCCCCACGTTGTCCAGGATGAGGTTCCATCCCAGGGCCGAGGTTTGGCCAGGTTGAAGCCCGCTTCATCAACAAAGTAATACTTGTGATGGTTCACAGCCGCATCAAGCACCATCACCCTCCAAAAAATATATTTTGGATAGTTATTTTTACAGTATAGTTCTAATAGGATATTGTGAAGTAGCATGTGCATTAATAGTTACAGTAATACAGTATATAGTGCTGTACCTGAACATACTCAGCCTGCAGTTGTTTCACCCGGACGTTGTTTCTCTCAAAAGGCACCAGGTAAATGTGTTCCATAGATACCTGGTTCCTGGTCAAAAGGCGGGCAATTGTTGGAAGGCTGATGGATGCCACATTGGCAAAGGCGTCATCGTTCTCGTCAATGGCGTGCTGTGGCCCCATCCGATGATATCCCCGTATAGGGCCAAACAGGCAGGATATAACCCTGCTACTCTCCACCATACCCTCGTCGGCCAAGGCGCACTGCTCGAGCAACATGACCAAGCCCAGAAGACCCTTCTGGAGCACATCATGGAGTTTTCACAGAGCCTGTCTGACCTACCGGGCTGACCCTTCGCCCAGAGCTCAAGTCCTCAAGTCCTTCTCCTCCCCTCCGGGAGCTGTTTGTTCCGACTCCCAAACGTTAAAATGGCAACCTCGGAGCTTGCAGAGCCTTTTTGGTACAATGTTCACTGGTATTTGAGCAACAGCCCTACTCTTATGCTAGCGAACGGACCAAGATTTCCTTTCTGATTGGCTGCCTCCGTGGAGCAGACCTTTCCTGGGACACGGAGGTGTGGGAGAGACAGTCCCCCATCTGCTTCTCCTATTCCAGATTCACGGAGGAGATGAAAGAAAGTCTTAGACCACCTGGTCAGCGGTAAGGAAGCCACTAAATGACTCCTGTCCCTCCGTCAAGGCCCCCATAAGTGTTGTTGAGTTTTGCACCCTCGCCGCTGAGAGCGGCTGCAATGAGGAGGCCTTTCAGGGAGCATTCCGGAACGCACTCACTGAAACCCTCATGGACAAGTTGGTGTCCAGGGATGAGCCTGATGGACTTGATGAACTCATCTCTCTCGCTATCCGCATCGACAACCATCTCCGTGAGTGTCGGAGGGAGAGGGTAGGTAGGGTTGCATGTCCCATAACATCGGGGCTTTGTATACCTTCTACAACAGCATCCCTTCTCCAGGCTATTCCAGTTCCTGAACCCATGCAGCTCGGCCGGCCCGTCTCTCTCCAGAGGCAACGTCGCTAGGATCTGCCTATACTGTGGCCAGGTTGGTCACTTTGTCTCCACTCGTCCAGCAAAAGAGAGGGCTCGGCAGTAGTGGGGGATATACTGTTGAGCCAATTCGCCTGCCCATCTTCCCCCAGACCCCTGCTCGAAGGCAACCTTGTGTGGCAGAGCCAGGATTTTCCTCTGTCT
Organism: Oncorhynchus mykiss; assembly: GCF_057628025.1. Lineage (NCBI taxonomy): Eukaryota > Metazoa > Chordata > Actinopteri > Salmoniformes > Salmonidae > Oncorhynchus > Oncorhynchus mykiss. Next base: position 56,863,912 of record NC_143037.1, read on the forward strand.
GCTCTCATCGATTCGGGCGCCGACTAGAGCTTCCTGGACCGAGGTGTCGTTACCCAGTTGGGCCTGGACACTGTCCCACTTGATTCACCCCTCGATGCCAACGCTCTCAATGCACAGCTCCCCGCCCATGTCTGTGAGAGAACCGTCCCTGTCATACTGCGTCTCTCTCGTCTCTCTCCTGTGTTCAGTAAGCGCCATTGACCTCCAGCCTGGAGCTCCTCTCCCCAGTAGCCAGTTGTTTAACCTCTCTTGCCCCGAGCAAGAAGCTATGGAGAGGTACATCCAGGATTCTCTGGCTGCAGGACTTATCAAGCCATCTTCCTCCCCGGTGGGTGCTGGGATTTTCTTTGTGAAGAAGAAGGATGAGTCACTGAGGCAGTGCATAGACTTCCGTGGGCTGAATAATATCTCTGTTAATAAGAACAAGTACCCCTTTCCACTCATCAGCTCTGCTTTTGCCCCCCTCAATGGTGCCACGGTGTTTACCAAACTCGACCTCCGGAATGCCTACCACCTTGTCCACATAAGAGAGGGGGATGAGTGGAAGACTGCATTCAACTCACCACTTGGTCACTTTGAGGATTTGGTCATGCCTTTTGGTCTTACTAACGCCCCTGCTGTTTTCCAGAACCTAGTCAATGACGTGCTGAGGGATGTGATTGGACGCTTCATTTTTGTCTATTTAGATGACATCCTGATTTTTTCCAAAGATCCTGAGGCTCACCAGCAACATGTTTGCCAAGTTCTTCAACGGCTGTTGGAGAATCCTCTTTTTGTTAAAACTGAAAAAATGTGAGTTCCATGCTATCACAGTGTCTTTCCTGGGTTATATTATTGCACAGGGACAGTTACGTATGGACCCCGCCAAGGTCATGGCAGTCACAGAGTGGCCTGCGCCCTCCAACCTGAAGCATCTACAGCATTTCCTGGGGTTTGCAAATTTTTACAGGCATTTCATTCGCAACTACAGCCGCCTGGCAGCACCTCTCACCACTCTCAACTCCACCTCCACCCAGTTCCACTGGACTCCTGAGGCAGAGGCAGCATTCCTGGAACTCAAGTGTCGCTTCACCTCCGCACCAATCCTTACTCAGCCCAACCTAGAACTTCAGTTCATCGTGGAGGTGGACGCCTCTGACAAGGTAGGTGCTGTTCTGTCTCAACGTTCCCCCTCTGATCAGAAGGTCCACCCATGTGCATTCTTTTCCCATAAGCTCTCACCTGTAGAGACACATTTTGACATCGGAAACCGGGAACTCCTGGCAGTTAAACTGGCACTGGAGGAATAGCGTCACTGGCTGGAGGGCTCTGTGACCCCCTTCATCATGTGGACTGACCATAAAAACCTGTCCTACATCCAGACCGCCAAATGTCTGAACTCCCGGCAAGCCAGGTGGGCCTTGTTCTTTGGTAGATTCAATTTCCCACTCACTTTTCGTCCCAGGTTCGAAGAATACCAAGCCTGATGCTCACTCTCACCAGTTCACGGGTACCGAGCCAGAAGCCCTTTTGCCATCCACCTGCATTGTTGCCTCCGTCACCCGTCCGCCAGGCTCAGCAGAACCAGCCTGACACGGGTAACGGCCCTAGTAATGCTCTGTTTGTTCTAGATTGTGTTCGCTTTGATGTTCTTCAGTGGGGACATTCTACCCACCTCACCTGTTACCCTGGTATAAACTTGACCCTCGCCTTCCTGTGTCAGCGCTTTTGGTGGCCCACCATGGAGAGAGACGTCCGGGAGTGTGTCTCAGCCTGTACGGTTTGTGCCCGGAACAAAACTTCCACTAAACCCACTTCCAGTCTGCGCCGCCCTCTTCCCATACCCAGTCACCCCTGGTCACACATAGCTCTGGACTTCGTCACTGGCCTTCCCCCATCTAACGGTAACTCCATCATCCTCACCATTATTGACAGGTTTTCCAAAATGGCTCACTTAATTCCCCTCTCCAAGCTCCCATTCTCCAGTGAGACTGTGGACCTGTTAGTATCCCATGTGTTTTGTCTGCATGGCATCCCCACTGACATCATTTCCAAAGGACGACCCCAGTTTACCTACCAGGTATGGAGATCCTTCTGTTCAGCTCTTGGAATCAATGTCAGTCTTTCTTCTGGATATCACCCCCAGACCAAGGGCCAGATCGAACAGGCCGACCAAGAGATGGAGACTTCCCTACGCTGCGTGACTTCTGCTAACCCTTCCTCCTGGAGCGCTCAGCTATCCTGGGTTGAATATGCCCACAACACCCTCACCATCGCCTTGTCAGGTATGTTACCCTTCGAGTGTGCTCTGGGTTACCAATCCACCTTGTTCCTGCCCAAGAGTTTGAGGTTGCGGTTCCCTCTGTCCAGGACCATCTGCACTGTTGTCACCGTACCTGGAGGAAGGCCCAGGCTGCCCTTCTTGGTGCCTCCGACAGGACCCTGTTCCAAGCCAACCGTCGCCGGACCTCTGCTCCAGTCTACACCACGGGTCAAAAGGTATGACTCTCATCGAAGTACCTGCCCTGTATTCCTGATTAAACCTGTCTGCTCCAGTCCCCTGTCTGCTCCTTCAACAGCTCCTCAACCTCCTCGGCTCATCGATGACCATCCTGCCTATGCCGTCTGGCGGCTTCTGGACATACGCAGGTGGGGTCATAGCTGGCAGTACCTGGTGGACTGGGAGGGATACGGACCTGAGGAGCGCTGCTGGGTACCCCGCTGTCACATTCTGGACACCTCCCTCTTACAGGATTTATATACCTCACACCCAGATAAGCCTGGTCGGGCTCCACCAGGGGGGGTACTGTCACATCTGCTTCTGCAATGCCCTCTACTGCTCATCCTGTATATAGTTGAACTGCCGCCACTCCCCCAGTACTCTCTCCCTCTTCCCCTCTCTCGCTGTGTGTGATTGTGTGAGCGGAGACAGGGGTGCTGGAGTCAGAGCAGATCACCACCAGCTGCAACCTGTTCCATAATCAAGACCTCTACAAATACTCAGCCCTGCCACTTCCACACTGCCAGATCATAATCTCTGCTCATTCTGCCTGCTCTGACTCTGGTCCCTGTCTCCAATCCCACGTCTCGTCATCTTGCAACTCTGTCTTGCATTCCTCACTGCTTACCCTGTCTCAACCCCTCTCGCTCCAGCCTCAGCCTCCGCACCTGGTTTCCAGCAAATCGCCCGAGCTTTCCCTGACCTGGACTACATCTCCCCCTGTGTTTCAATAAATACCCTGGTTACTTCATCCCAGTCTCCTTGTCTGAGTCTGTTCTTGGGTTCCCCTGATCCACTCCGCGTAACACTTTCCAACACAACACTGGAACTCTTCTTAGTCAAGGTAAGCTTTTGGTATTAAACATTTATTGCCTACTGGGGTCCGCCGGTGTAACTGCTTACTGAGTGTACACTAACGTTACTGCTTGATTGTAACGATTTTACTAACGCATTAGTTCTATTAGCTATGCTGACTATGACACTACTTTAGCTAATATGGAGGCAACGATGTAGAGGTTTGGCTTGGAAAGTTTCTTTGCCTGGTCAAGTAAAGCTGATATATTGTGCATTGAAGTCCACAAGGGAAGAGAAGGAATACAACTTGGCTGTTATGAGAGTGAACTCTGTTTACGCGTGATCAGGGGTGTATTCATTCCGTCGATTCTGTTGAAAAACGTTTCTTAGACGGAAGCAAACTGAACAAAATGTGGATAAACATACCTGAATTTGTCCAATAGAAACTATCGTTTGCAACTGATGGACTAATGATTACACCCTATATCAGCTAGATGCAGGCAAGAGTGTGCAAGGCAGTATTGAATGTCAGTCTGTCACCTCAGTTTTGTCTCTCGACCTGTGTGCACCTACGTTGTAAACTTTCATTCATAGTCTAGATTGTAGAAACCTCATGATGGGTATAAGGAACATTTGAGTATCATGTAGTAGCCTAAACCTATCGCTGTTACATTGAACTGGGTGAATGGAATATGAATGACAGTCATCCAATGTGCTGTACTAGAAATAAGGCCATGCTCGTAAAAAATGTTGTCCTCCATCATCTTAAACGGTCTGACCGCCACTGGTCTGCATGTGTCTGAGGGTGTGTGTGTGTGTGCTCTGTCAGTGTCATTGTCTTTATAGTCAATGCTTTTACAAAATGTTAAGCTGTTTTCAAATGAAACACAATACCTTGCTCTTGTTAGGGCTTTGAGAATGTTTATTTAAAATGTGTGTGTATATATATATATATATATATATATATATATATATATATATATATATTTATTAACATGGCCTGGCCAACCCAATGTCGTGGACTATGTGAGGGGGAGGGAGTGTGCCTGCCTGGGGGGGATTACCATCTATCAGGTGCTAAAACGTCTGTGTCCATGAGGCAGGTAAGTACATGGTGTACATCACATCATCACTGTATAGCCATCCTCCAAGTGACTTCTCCAGCTATAGGGAGGAGATTCATCCACATTAGATGCAATCTGTGGTGTCAATAACGGTCTTATGTAATCATACTAATAACATCCAAATAATCCACAAGTAGATTGTTGCATTATTTTGTCTCATAGTGAGGAAATGTCAAGGTTATTGTTGTAGCTATACATGTCTGCACATGTCTGTATATGTATGTGAGGATATCCATAGTGCTGCTTGTGTAATGTTGCTCACTCAAGTGTTTTGTTATTTACTCTCCTCTTGCACACAGTAGGCTGGACAGCGAAATAGAGAGAGGGGGGGGGGGGGGGGGGGGTGCCTGTGCTTTGATGGCCATACTGTGGGTAGTCAGGCAGAGACAGAAAAGGGCAAGAAGAATGAACAGGGTATCAGTCCACACACATACCCCCTCCCCCTCTCTCGATACACCCTTTGCCTTTCCCTCTACATCTTACTCTCCCCCATCTCTCTCTCTCTCTCTCTCTCTCTCTCAAATATCCCCAAAAATCTCCTTGTCAGGAGAATTAGGTCAGTGACAGTGGCACAGAGAAGGAGAATGAGGGATCATGCTCTAGGTGGTGCTTATAAAGCAGAAATGTAAATACAGAGGCCCTGGTCTGGTTAAAGCATCTCACTCATTTATCCTGACCTGCATCATCAGAACATCTGCTTTCCTTTAGAAATGCAGGCTTACCTTACCGTAGACCAAGCATCGTATGACTCCATGACTATGCTCCTGTACTGAGGAATCCAAAACAATATAGCACAGGTTTAATGTAATGTTTATTCTCAGTGGCTCTGGTTTGTGTTTACTGTTGTCTTTCATTCTGGAACAACAGACTTCTATTGTGCCTAAATGCTAGACAGATTCCAGCTCTGTCTTGCAATTTCTTCTGCTCTCTTCCTAATGTGTTCTAATAGAACCTGGAGCCTCTCTCTACCAATTTCACTGTACAGTAAGTGCTCACTATTGGGGTAATTCCGACCGATGTGTATTCTGATCTTAAACTTAAGCATGAGAATAGCATGCTATTCACCCGCTATTCGTTTGGGGTGGAGATCAGACACACATTCAACATATTCTGACCTTAACTTAATTCCCTCTAAATTCCACATCCTTTACAAGCGATGAAACAATGAATAAGGTTCCAAGTGGAACATCTACTTTTCCCCCCGATTAAAATAGCACCATTTTCCATGCACTATAATTTACAACTTGATAAGAGCGATTGATAAGAGCTGGGTAAATTAGTAATCCGTTTGGATAAAGGAATTGTAAATATAAATTGCATATGTTTTAGAAATATTTTACCTTATAATCGATGGAGACAAATGTGAAACCAGTCATATGGCAGCAAACTGAAGCGTATCAACATATCAACTTTCCCACAGTGAAGTTGATGAAATGCTGTGCCTTGTAACTTTCAGGGATGGAATTTGGAGACCCAAGGCTTCTGTAGTGATGAGGAAATGACAGTATAATGTCTAACCTACCGAGGTGATCTATGATTTCTAAAAAATGTGTTAAATATTAGCCACTCTCTGTAGCCACCGTCAGTTATACCCACATACATTTAGAACTGCCACTTGTGTTAGTTTCCTTTCATTTAGAACTGCCACTTTAGTGTTAGTTTCCTTTCATTTTGCTCTGTCATGTTTGTGTGGTTGTTCCTGAGGATCACTAGCAATAGTGGATCATATAACGTATTACAAGTTGTGCAATAATGAATTTAAATCGTTATGGAACGCAAACCATACAGTACAGCAGGTTGAAGCTGGAGCCTGGCGCACGGTTCCCGACAACTACCGTTGCCATCACAGTTCCATGATTAGTGAGGATTATTAGGCGAGATTTATAGGACTACTGTTATAGCCCGATTGTACACTTTTCTTACCTTGCAATGTTTCATGGATTAAACAATTAAATATGGCATCTTTCAGGATGAATCAAATCACTGTAGTTTTGGTTCACCAATATATTTTGTGTGTAAAGGCTCTTCAAGACAGTTTTTTAAAATTATTATTCATGAATAATTATGCAAGATCAGTAATTTTAAATCTACCAATTGATCCTGAAAAGGAGATTAATACGTATGTATTTACATGGCTTTCTTTCATTGTGTAACGGTTTTCTAGGTGTGAAGGAGAGTCGGACCAAAATGCGGCGTGGCTATTGAGATTCATGTTTAATGAAAAAACACACTAAACACAAACACTACCAAAACAATAAACGTAACGAAAACCGAAACAGCCTATACTTGTGTAAACTAACACAGAACAAGGACATCAGGACACTAAGGACAATCACCCACAAAACACCCAAAGAATATGGCTGCCTAAATATGGTTCCCAATCAGAGACAACGACAAACACCTGCCTCTGATTGAGAACCACTTCAGACAGCCACAGACTTCACCAGAACACCCCACTAAGCTACAATCCCAACACACCACATACAAAAACCCATGCCACACCCTGGCCTGACCAAAATAAATGAAGATAAACACAAAATACTTTGACCAGGGCGTGACACATTGTTCCCTAATATTCTGAACCGTCCTCTCATATCTGTCAAGAAAATTCAAAAGAAAGGTACACCAAATTTTAATGGATGGCTTTAGATAAATGTACTGAAAAACCCACTGAGTGAAAACTCCACTAGAAAATCTGTTGGCCAGCAAATGGGAGGATTTTCAGCTGTTGAATTAAATGTATTCAATGCGTGCAAGGGAACCACATCTGCAAATCCTGTTACACTCTTTCATAAGAAGACGTGCGTAGGAAATGCGTACATTTCCTAAGTCTGAATCAGAGAGAACTAGGGCACTGATTATCTTTTGACCTCTCTGCTATCAGTAGGGGCTTTTAAACCCACGTCTGGATGGTTATCTGAATAGGCAGCTCCAGGCTACTGCAGACCCGTGAGTGCACAGCAGCCCTGTTCACTTTGACTCCCATTGGTCTCTTTATTAAATATTGCAGTTGTGATTTGGAGTCGCCATGGCTTCCTAAATGTGTTTTCATCTGCGTTATTGATGGAGGAAACACAAAACCTTTCCTCAGTTTAGATGGCCACCGCATGTAACCACCCAACAAACACCTGTTTTTCTGTCCATTTTTTCCTCTGTGTGTGAGGGCAAGCCTGAGAGAAACAAGTTGGATTTCCCAGCGTTGTGCTCAATTGAACCTTTAATTGAAGGAGACCCATTGCATGCATCCTGTTTTTGTGTGGGATCCGGTCCAGGCCATTCTCATGTCTGTCTATGATCCCTTTTTGGGACAGTCACAGTGGTCTGACTGACCCAGGGCCAGGCACCAACAGTAGAAGTGCTAATCTAAGATAAGTTTGACCTTTTAGGTTATAATGAATAAGATGACATGGACGGGGGGGGACCTGATCCTAGATCAGCACTCCTACTCTGAGACTCTTTATGAATACAAGCCCTGAAGAAGGAGAGTGGTCAGACTGAACATAGAGCTCCACACTATGAATGGGAGTTTACCCCAGACACCAATACACATTATAAGTAGAATATACAGTACAGTAGTGACTTTCACCATCGTATGACATTGAAGAATTCCATTAAAGAAGAATTGCTCAGATCAGCTGTTCTATTGGTTGCACATATTGATTGATATCTGATTGTTAAGTTCAGCAGGCGGGGTTTATTAACGCAATCTTGATGGAGCACATGCCCAGGGGAGGCACGTACGAGAGTTGGGCCAGTAACCGAAAGGTTGCTCGATCGAATCACCGAGCTGACAACGTAAAAATCTGTAAAAATCTGTCGTTCTGCCCCTGAGCAAGGCAGTTAACCCACTGTTCCCCGGAAGCCGATGACGTGGATATCGATTAAGGCAGCCCCCCGCACCTCTCTGATTCAGAGGGGTTGGGTTAAATGTGGAAGACAGATTTCCGTTGAATGCATTCAGTTGTACAATTGACTTGGTATCCCCCTTTCCTATTTGTCCATACCCTAATCACTGCACTGCTGCTTTATCACATCCAATCAGATCATTAGACTGTCCATGCATAGTATAGTGGGCCATATGCATGTGAAATAGACAGCAGGGGGTAGTTAAAAAGTTTAACCTGTCCAGTGGCCTCTCAACCCATTGATTGGTGTGAGGGAGATTTGGGCCTTGGACCCCAAGTTTATGGTGAGATTGCTTGGTGCTGTTGTGTAGTGTGTAGTGTACAGTGTACAGTGTGTAGTGTGTAGTGTGCAGTCCCAGTCCAAGCTTTGCTTAGGCAGGCGTTTTCTCAGAGCAGGCCTTAAATAGAGGAGCGTTATGGGATTTGGGATCTAGAGACCTTGAATCTATGTTAATTAAAGAGAATCGATGATGACTGCCCCATCTCTCACTTTCTCCCCCTCTCTCTTACTCCTCCTAACAATCGTTCTTCCCTCCCCATCCTTAGTTGTTGAATTAAAGAGCTCATTGTGACACAGCTGCCGCCCTCTGATAGGGGCTTTTAAGACCAAGATTAAGATTTTTCATATTTTCATACAGGAATTCCTCAATACAGTTTTTCTTGTTTGCTTAAACACAAACTGGTTCCTGTACCACAAAAACCCATAACCTTATGTCATTCCCAAAAACACACACATTTCCCATAACCTTATGTCATTCCCAAAAACACACACATTTCCCATAACCTTATGTCATTCCCAAAAACACACACATTTCCCATGACCGTAAACACTATTCACCTGTTTTCACACCTTCCAATATTCAAAACTCTTTCTGCAAAACCTTACACAAAAGTGGCCAAACAAATCATTAATTGCACTATATATTCATTCATAATTATGCTCTCAATATAATTAACTCAAATCATCACAACCTAAACTCAAAGAGCACACCTTACTCCAGGTGCAAACACTAAGCCTCAAAATTGTTAACACACCAATCAGAATTGCAGGATCAATAAATGGGCCGAGAGGCATGTCCATGTGCTTCGGAACAATGGATCCTAACAATGCCGAAGTTGCAAGACAAACAGAGCGGAATAGGACGACGAAGACAACAACAAAGACAAGTAATCTCAGATGAAATCCATGCCACACTAGTTCATCATGTGTTCATACATGGGAGGACTATGAGAGAAGCTGGACAGCTAGTGCAACCCAGCCTAAGCCGTTACACGGGTTCATCCATTGTCCGGACTTTCAGAAGGGAAAACAGGTCATTTGCCTTGTTACTATGATACATGTAATGTTGTAGTGCATATAGACTGAATCTCCACTTTGTCCTCAGTGTAGTTTTTACCACAGTAATGGACGACCATAGGCCAGTAATGGTCAAATTACATTTTTGCAGAACTGAGAGGCGGCCATCTATTGGAGGTAGGTGGAGACCTCTCACAGCTGAGCAAGAGACTGCCCTAGTGAATATGGTGATTGCCAATAATGCCATCCATTTGAGGGAAATTCAAACCCAAATAGTTGAAGACCAGGTTGTCTTCCAAGGAATTGACAGCATCAGCCTTTACACCATTGTAAGGACAAAACAGCTGTACCGTGTGCCTTTTAAAGGGAATTCAAACAGAGTTAAGGAGCAACGATTCCAATACAGCTGAAGGCGGAAGTTTACATACACCTTAGCCAAATACATTTAAAAAAAAATCAGTTTTCACAATTCCTGACAATTAATCCACGTAAAAAATCCCTGTTTTAGGTCAGTTAGGATCACCACTTTATTTTAAGAATGTGAAATCTCAGAATAATAGTAGAGTGATTTATTTCAGATTTGATTTATTTCATCACATTCCCAGTGGGTCAGAAGTTTACATACACTCAATTAGTATTTGGTAGCATTGCCTTTAAATTGTTTAACTTGGGTCAAACGTTTTGGTTAGCCTTCCACAAGCTTCCCACAATAAGTTGGGGGAATTTTGGCCCATTCCTCCTGACAGACCTGGTGTAACTGAGTCAGGTTTGTAGGCCTCCTTGCTCGCACACGCTTTTTCAGATCTGCCAACACATTTTCTATAGGATTGAGGTCAGGGCTTTGTGATGGCCACTCCAATACCTTGACTTTGTTGTCCTTAAGCCATTTTCCCACAACTTTGGAAGCATGCTTGGGGTCATTGTCCATTTGGAAGACCCATTTGCGACCAAGCTTTAACTTTTGCTTCAATGTAACCACAACTTTCCTACTTCATGCTGCCATCTATTTTGTGAAGTGCACCAGTCCCTCCTGCAGCAAAGCACCCCCAAAACATAATTCTGCCACCCCCGTGCTTCACGGTTGGGATGGTGTTCTTCGGCTTGCAAGTGGATATAGGTACTTTTGTACCGGTTTCCTCCAGCATCTTCACAAGGTCCTTTGCTGTTCTGGGATTGATTTACACTTTTCGCACCAAAGTACGTTAATCTCTATGAGACACGTCTCCTTCCTGAGTGGTATGACAGCTGTGTGGTCCCATGGTGTTTATACTTGCTTCTTATTGTTTGTACAGATGAATGTGGTACCTTCAGGCGTTTGGAAAATGCTCCCAAGGATGAACCAGACTTGTGGAGGACTACAATTTTCTTTCTGAGGTCTTGGCTAATTTCTTTTGATTTTCCCATGATGTCAAGCAAAGAGGCACTGAGTTTGAAGGTAGGCCTTGAAATACATCCACAGGTACACCTCCATTTGACTCAAATGATGTCAATTAGCCAATCAGAAGCTTCTAAAGCCATGAAATCATTTTCTGGAATTTTCCAAGCTGTTTAAAGACACAGTCAACTTAGTGTATGTAAACTTCTGATCCACTAGAATTGTGATACAGTGAATTATAAGTGAAATAATCTGTCTGTAAACAATTTTTGGAAGAATTACTTGTCATGCACAAAGTAGATGTCCTAACTGACTTGCCAAAACTATAGTTTGTTAACAAGACATTTGTGGAGTGGTTGAAAAACTAGTTTTAATGACTCCAACCTAAGTGTATGTAAACGCCTGACTTCAACTGTATGTGCAGGTAATTGCTATACTGTACAGAATTTAAACAGTATGTAGAGTATGGCCCATCTCTCCAGCATATCAATACAGTACTGAGTTACAGTACTGAGTTACAGTAACTGAGTTACAGTAACTGCAGTACACAATCTTTCATACCAGTACAGTAGTACACTACAGTACTGTGTTTGTAGTACAGTAAAATGTGTGTTTTTGGACTTCTGTAGAGAATTTTTGAGCTGGATGCCATGGCTGACCCACAGGAGAACATCTTCTTTGACGAGGCAGGGTTCAAACTAACAAAAAGGCGCACCATCATTGGCCACCGTGCCGTCATACAAGTTCCTGGCCAGAGGAGAGGCAACGTCACCCTTTGTGCAGCCATCAGCAACCGTGACGTCCTCCACCGCCATGTCAAAGTGGGTCCATACAACACGACTCCTTCCATTTCTACATCAGCTGCACAATAACATTATTCAACAGGAAGGGGAGTCAGGGAAACCAGAGCAAGCCCAATATGTTGTCATTTGGGATAACGTGAGTTTCCATCGAGCTGCTCTGGTTCGCGTTTCAATGACCTCCCCAGGATCACCGTTCTTTTTTTGCCAGCATATTCCCTTTTTTCAAATCAGATTTTTTCAGGATGGCGGTGGAGAGTGTATGACCGTAACCCCTACGTACAGCAAACCCTCCTGGAGGCAATGGTGGACACCTGTGGTGATGTGTCTGTGGAGTCTATCCAGGGTTTTCTAAGGCACACAAGGGCATTTTTCCCATGCTGTCTGGCAAGAGCAAACATAATGTGTGACGTTGATGAGATGGACCTGAGACGAGATGATGAGAATGCTGATGCTGAGTAACCTGTACATTTGCTGCATTTGGAAATTAAGCTTTTTGAAATGGGGTATTTTTCTGTGCTTGGGCTCTTCCTTACATGTTTTGTCAGTATTTATTACAGTGCTGTCTTGAGGCTATCTTGCCAGGGTATCCTGAAAGGGTTATCTGGATAGTCAGTGTGGGATTTTACAAAGTTCCAAATTATTTCTCTGAAAACCTATTCTAAACATTTTGGTAGCAGTGTTTTGAATGAATCCCTCCAGTGTGTAACAAACAGTCATGTAGTCTGTGTTTTTGACAGCTTGTGTATGTTGTCTGAGGGCAAAGTTTGAATTGAGACCCAAAAGTGAAATGTTTGTACCATTGGGTGTGAGTTTTTAAAATTGTGTGTGAAGATTTGAGAAAATGGTGAGTTGTTTCAGGAATTGTGTGTATGTCACGCCCTGATCTGTTTCACCTGTCTTGGTGATTGTCTCCACCCACCTCCAGGTGTCTCCTATTTTTACCCATTAGTCCCCATTGTATTTATCCCTGTGTTTCCTGGCTCTCTGTGCTAGTTTGTCTTGTTTTGCCAAGTCAACCAGCATTTATCCTAGCTTCTATTTTTCCCAGTCTGTTTTTTCCTAGCCTTCCTGGTTTTGATCCTTGCCTGTCCTGACACCAAATCTGCCTGCCTAACCACTCTGCCTGTTCTGCCCTTGAGCCTGCCTATCCCCTGGTACTGTTTGGACTCTGACCTGGTTTATGAACTCTCACATGTCCTTGTGCCCTCACCTTGTGCCCTTATAGTCTAAGCAATTGAGAAACTGTAAATGGGTGGAATCGAACCTAAAGATGGGAAGATCTGTATTTCCTATGGAGAAGGAGGCGTAGCGAGATCAGGAGTCAATCCATCCTTCATTGTCTTCCCTGATATGGGAGAGAATATCCATGGTACTTACAGCACGGAGAGCCAGGTTGAGATAAGCTCTTTCCCTCCCGTCCACTTTGACCGATTCTAACACATATCAAGGTTTCGAGCAGACACTCAGGCATCAGATCTATATCTCAGCCCAGAGTGATTAGACATGCAGATCCCCTGACACAGCAGCAGCAGTAGGCATAACATAACATTGGGGCTTTCAGACATCGGTAAATCTATGTAAAGTCCATGGGCTAAATTGTCTGTTTAATTTAAGTCCATATTTTGATCTCCCTTGTCTCTCCACATCAAACCTTCTGACACAGCCACTTTATTTTGTTCTAGAAATGTTATCTACTGTATAAGTGCATCATAACAGACTTGCACAGCCCTGTAGTATATGTGAAATGATCACATCAGGTGAACGTTTAAGTGGTGGGGTGGAGGCGTAGAAGACATGTAATCTGTAAATAGTAGAACAGGGGTGAGGAGGTATTAACTCCTCTAAAGTGGTCATTGGCGACCCGTCATTCAGGGCAGGTGGGGCAGCCACCTGTTTAGCTATTAAAAAAGAGTCATATCAGTTTGCAAACAATGAAAACAAATAATAATTTAGTTAATAAAGCAGCATACAAACATGGTCTCTTTTTTGCTTTCTTGTGTAAGGCAGCTCCAAAATGCAGGCGTTTCAGCCTAACTCAGTGCTTCCTGTAGTGGTGGGCCAGCCAGCGAAAAATGCGGAGCGTAGGGGTTGGTATGTGGTCCAAGTCTGGGTTTAAGGGTATTTTCCAAGCTTAAAAGGATAAACATTCAACATTGGCCATGCTGTCAATCCAGCATGACTTCTGCCACGTTCAAAAGAACTGGAACCTCGGAACTGGGAAATCTCAGACTTCAGTGAGTTCAAGACAACTGGGAACTCTGAAAAAAACCTAGATCTGACTGGGAAAATACGCTTTGAATGGTCATCCAACTTGGGAACTCTGGCTTCTTTCTAGAACTCCGACCTGAAGATCACTCCCAGTTGTCATGAGTTGACACTGTTTTTTTCAGAGTCCCCAGTTGTCTTGAAAGCACCATAAATTCCTGTAGGTTGAAGGAATTTTCCGTAGACAGGATTGTGTCAAAGCACAGATCTGGGGAAGGGTACCAAAAAAATTCTGCAGCATTGACGATCCCCAAGAACAGAGTGGGCTTCATCATTCTTAAATGGAAGAGGTTTGGAACCACCAAGAGTCTTCCTAGAGCTGGCCGCCTGGCCAAACTGAGCAATCGGGGGAGAAGGGCCTTGGTCAGGGAGGTTACCAAGAACCAAATGTTCACTCTGACTGATCTCCAGAGTTCCTCTGTGGAGATGGGAGAACCTTCCAGAAGGACAACCATCTCTGCAGCACTCCGCCAATCAGGCCTTTATGGTAGAGTGGCCAGAAGCCCACCTCGAGTTTGTCAAAAGGCACCTAAAGGACTCTCAGACCATGAGAAACAAGATTCTCTGGTCTGATGAAACCAAGATTGAACTCTTTGGCCTGGATGCCAAGCGTCACGTCTGTAGGAAACCTGGCACCATCCCTATGGTGAAGCATGGTGGTGGCTGCATCATGCTGTGTGGATGTTTTTCATCGGCAGGGACTGGGAGACTAGTCAGGATTAAGGGAAAGGTGAACGGAGCAAAGTACAGAGAGATCCTTGATGAAAACCTGGCCCAGAGGGTTCAGGGCCAAACACTGGGCGAAGGTTCACCTTCCACCAAGACAACGACCCTAAGCACACAGCCAAGACAACGTAGGAGTGGCTTCAGGACAAGTCTCGGAATGTCCTTGTGTGGCCCAGCCAGAGCCCGAAATTTAACCCAATCGAACATCTTGGAGAGACCTGAAAATAGCTTTGCATCAACACTCCTCATCCAACCTGACAGAGGTTGAGAGGATCTGCAGAGAAGAATGGGAGAAACTCCCCAAATTACAGGTGTGCCATGCCATGATGATAAAGTGTCACCTCTACCCTAACAGGAAGTCTTTCATGCTGTGGTGAGGTAATTTCCTGTCGGTCCACCAGCCAGACGGCCAGCTGGCAGCACATTCAAGCCCATACTTGTTTTGTTTTAAAAGGAGAGAGATTTGTTTTATTTATTAAACTATACTCAAATCCCAGATGTTTTTAACGAGGTGAAGCCCACTGGATCATTTGCCATCCCTATAACCACTCCCCCTTCCCCCCCCAAACCCCCTAACTTCAGTTCCTCTCCGATGACATCAGTCAAGTGTAACAGATTGGACAGAGAGCAGCCTGTGAGACAGACACATCAGTGGCCTCAAGCAGACCCTCACGCCTCTGTTAGAACGCTAGAGGATACAAACAACAAGATGGTATGTGACGGACAAACAGCTGAGAACTATGTTTCAGATTCACTGTGGAAAACCGCTCTCTTCCTCTTAGCCATTTCTTGCTCCTCTCTCACTCCTCACTCTCCACTGTATTCCTCAGTCTTCCATCTCTGGCCTCTCACCCTCCCCTTTTTTCTCTCTCCGCTTGTATGTGTTGCTCAATGTTTCATCATTTCTCTATGCAGCTGCCTAGTCAGCCCAGAGATAGTGTACAGGGACAGCTGGGCTGCATATAAAGACTGTGAGAGAAAGAGAAAGGACACAAAAAAGACACTGATTTCAGTCTCTCTCACGAATACCAAACCCACAACCATGTACAAATGTGTTAATTCAAGAATAATATAAAAACCCAATGATGAGAGAATAGATTCTTTATTTTCAACAAACATTTATTTGTGGTCTATATGACAAACAGAAGGAAATGAGATTTCAGCTGAACAGGGTACATGGTTGGAAAAGAACAACCCCAAAACCCCCTAAAAATCTAAATCCCGTTCCATTTCTTATCTTTCTTTTACTTTCTTTTTTAAAATGAGTCTATGTACAAAGACAGTGTCTGTAGAAAGGGAGAGAGCTACATACTTCAACAGTCAGCTCATAGCTACAGTAGACATTCAGCTTTATTCTCTACGCAAGGATAGAAAGAGTACAAGTAATATGTTGATGTATCCTTTTCAAGTAACAATACAAGCAATGATTTTTTTGTTTCATTTTCAGTCATTGCATTCTCTTTTTGCCCAAGAGTCAGTGTATTAGAAAGAAAGGAAATATATAAAGCGAATATACAGGCAATCTTTCAGTAATAATTTAGCTAATATTATTAACAGCGTAAGCTAAGAATTCATGTACATATTGCTAGGCATTGTGATGTGACAGCGGACAGTGTGGATGGGGAGGTGACATCATGCAGCTTGCTTAAGGATAGATGAACAATGACATGGTACAGTGGCATTGCCCTCTCATGCCTAGCAGTATCTCTCTCTCTGATTGGACCGTTGCTTTAGACTGAACCAAGACTCTCTCCTGTCATTGGCTACCTGCTGTGGGACCAGCTACTGTTACCTGAGGGAGAGGAGCCTAACATATGTACTTGACAGACAGGTAGAAAGGCTATATTAGACCGAAACTATTTAAAAAAAACAATAGGAAAGACCTTTACTGTAAACATAAAACCCGAAGTGTATTAAGAAGAAGCATATCATCATATTTTCAGTTCCCTTTTAAAATGTACATAATTATGACTTCACTTCCATTCATGTGCTCAGTTACTTGTTTTAGGAACGTAGAACAGCCAAGTGGTTTTGGATACTGTATAACACTTTATTGTGTTTTGCTAACTGCTGCTAACTGCTACCAAGACATTTTTATTTTAGAAAGGCACTCTAGTGACCTTCTTACTGACAACACAACAAACATGGTGGGCCTCGGGCAGGTAGGTAGGTACAAGTGACAGCCTTGCATTTAGTTCTTCCAGGTCAAAGGGCAGAGGAGGCCAGGGAGGTAGCGGACCGGGTATGGCAGCAGCTTTTATCAAAGGCAGGAGGAACCAGACCAGTTAAGTCTGTCTGTGTGGACTGGAATCAAGCTCGTCAGTGGTTGGATGGCTGGGCCTGTGAGAAATTGTGGGTTTGAACCACAAGTACATTTAAAGACTTTGAGAGACCTACTACTGTAATTCCCTATTTAAAGAGACGAGTCATCATTTCCTTCTTACAACAAGAAGAAACACACAAAAGAGCCTGCTGACTGCCCTTGCTAACTCAGCTTATAGGGAGGGAAAGAGAGAGAGTGAGAGAGAGGTGTGTGTATGTGCCTGTTACATGGTCAGTGAGGCTCTCGGGTAGCGGCCAAATCCGTTTTTACGACAGTGACATGCTCATCATTAAGGCACCTGCCAGGGACTGACTCCTAACCAATAGCCATTTAAATAGAATACTATGTGCCAATATAGCAAAGCTGAGTAATTTATCTTACATAAAAGCATTGTAAAAAGCACTTTTTAAGATAACAGAATCTGCACTATTAGTCCAGCACCATTGCAATCCGAGAGAAAAACAAACATATATATATATATATAAACATTTATAAAAAAACAAATAAAAATAATTTACTTCTCTGAAAAAAGTTCCTTGGTATCAAAAGAAAGTAAACCATTCGCTCTCTCTCTCTCTGTGCTTTTCAGAGTTGGTGATGGCGTGTTACTTCAGAATGATGTACTATAGAGTACAGGTTATATCTCCCTAAAATTATTACATGAACAATGGTGTCCGTTGAAAAGGTCTGGGGTTGTTGTTCTGAAGTGCGGTTTGGTGCGCTGACCTAGTCTAACAGGCACTTCAAAGTCAACACCACAACAGTCACCATATTAACAGACTGATTGACATCTATCAGACCTTAGAGAGACACTGAAATAGATGGAATACACCAAATCTAACTAGACAACTTCTCAGACTCTGACTTAATTTAAAGGTACAATAAACTCTCTTCACAACTGAGGCCTTTGTTCCCTCCATTTTCACAATGTTGTTTTTTCATAAGAAACATCACACATACAGTACCAGTCAAAGGTTTGGATACACCTACTCATTCAAGGGTTTTTATTTTCTTTTTTACATTGAAGAATAACAGTGAAGACATCAAACTATGAAATAACACATATGGAATCATGTAATAACCTCAATAGTGTTAAACAAATCAAATTTTATTTTTAAATTTGAGATTCTTCAAAATAGCCACCATTTGCCTTGACAGCTTTGCTCACTTTTGTCATTCTCTCAACCAGCTTCATTGGGTAGTCACCTGGAATGCATTTCAATTAACAGGCGTGCCTTGCTAAAAGTTAATTTGTAGAATTTCTTTCCTTCTTAATGCGTTGAGCCAATCAGTTGTGTTGTGACAAGGTAGGGGTGGTATACCTATTTGGTAAAATACCAAGTCCATATCATGGCAAGAACAGCTCAAATAAACAAAGAGAAACAACAGTCCATCATTACTTTAAGACATGAAGGTCAGTCAATCTGGAAAATGTCAAGAACTTTGAACATTTCTTCAAGTGCAGTCGCAAAAACCATCAAGCGCTATGATGAAACTGGCTCTCATGAGGACCGGCACAGGAAAAGAAGACCCAGAGTTTCCTCTGCTGCAGAGGATAAGTTCATTAGAGTTAACTGCACCTCTGATTGCAGCCCAAATAAATGTTTCACAGAGTTCAAGTAACAGACACATCTCAACATCAACTGTTCAGAGGAACATGTGTGAATCAGGCCTTCATGGTAAAATTGCTGCAAACAAACCACTATTAAAGGACACCAATAAAAATAAGAGATTTGCTTGGGCAAAGAAACACGAGCAATGGACATTAGACTGGTGGAAACTTGTACTTTGGTCTGATGAGTCAAACTTTGAGATTTTTGGTTCCAACCTCCTTGTCTTTGTGAGACGCAGAGTAAGTGAACATATGATCTCCACATGTGTGGTTCCCAACGTGAAGCATGGAGGAGGAGGTGTGATGGTGCTTTGCTGGTGACACTGTCTGTGATTTATTTAGAATTCAAGGCACACTTAACCAGCATGGCTACCACAGCATTCTGCAGCAATACGCCATCCCATCTGGTTTACGCTTATTGGGACTATCATTTGTTTTTCAACAGGACAATGACCCAACACACCTCCAGGCTGTTTAAGGGCCAAGAAGGAGTGTGATGGAGTGCTGCATCAGATGACCTGACCTCCACAATCACCCGACCTCAACTCAATTGAGATGGTTCTGGATGAGTTGGACTGCAGAATGAAGGAAAAGCAGCCAACAAGCACTCAGAATATGTAGGAACTCTTTCCAGACTGTTGGAAAAGCATTTCTCATTAAGCTGGTTGAGAATGCAAAGAGTGTGCAAAGCTGTCAAGGCAAAGGGTGGCTACTTTGAAGAATCTAAAATATATTTGGATTTGTATAACACTTTTTTGGTTACTACATGATTCCATTTGTGTTATTGCATACTTTTGATTTTCTACAATGTAGAAAATAGTACAAATAAAGAAAAACCCTTGAAAGAGTAGCGTGTCCAAACCTTTGACTGGTACTGAACAATATCTCAAGACTTCAGTGGTGACATGAGAAAAGGAAGGAGCTAACCTTCTGTAGAGGACATTGTGTCCTGTTACATTTAAAGCAGGAGACAAGAGGTCAGGAACACAGACAGTCAATGGCTGGGGATGAAGCAGAAACACTGTGCAACAACAACTGCCTTCACTATATGGGAATGCTGCAAAGGCATTCTAGAATGAGCATTCTGTCACTCGCACTCACGCACTCACACGTTAACAGATATGCCAGAGTGTAATTGGAATTGTAACGTAACAAAGGAATGCATTGTCTCTCAAAATGGGACAAGTTTGTGTTTTTTCCTGGCAGGGAGTTATCTTTACAGCTGGGATCCTCTTATACATCTACATCCTACAGTATAGTACACACAAGAGACAAAACTCATAGGGTCTCAGAGTCTTAACCACCATTCTATCAATGTGTGCCAACAACAGGCAGATTACAAACATTCAAACAACCTTTAGAAACCATAGGATCATCATATCATACGTAACAGAAGGACGTAAATGTCCTACCCCTTCATTGGATGAAAGTCTTTCAGAAAAACAACAGGGAGGCAGTTGACATAAAAAAAAATGAACATAAGTTGATGAGATGTTTTTTTTATGGTTGTTGGGTTATTATGGCAAGAGGTGGTCCACACCAGTAGAATCCTCTGCTTGGTGTTAGGGAGGAGGCTTGGACAGAGCTCTCCAGATGCTGGGTTGGGAAGGGACTGGTGCTGGCTAGGGAATTGGACTGGGAATAGGATTGGTATTTGGAATGGGAGCAGCTAACAAACCACCTCATATCCCTGTCGGTTGGGAAGATCCACTTTGTAGAAATCTAGTAGCCCAGTGTCCTCCCTATGCAATTCCAAAAATAGGTAAAGTAGAGTGTTATGGGTTCTGACATCATATAAGACTGTCTGAATTCCTAGGTGGTCGTTTCCACAAACTGTTTGTGTGCAAAATAGCACCCTATTCCCTAAATACTGCCGTATATAGGAAGTAGTGTGTCATTACTGTTCCAGTATGTGTGTTGTGTGTGAGTTTGTTGTCCTGCTGGTAGTTGGTAGTGGTTCTGGTGCTCAAAGAGGAATCCTAGGAGGCATTAGAATGTGCTGCTTGGGTTGAGTTCCAATTCCAGGTGTGTGTGTGTGTGTGTGTGAGTGTGTGCATATGACAGTGGTTCTGTGTGGCAGTTTGTGAGGGATTGTGTGTATGTACAGTATGTATGTAGCAGTGTGTTTTTGTCTATGCTTTGTGACAGTACTGTAGCTTATGTGGCAGTGTGTTGGTGAGGCAGTATGTGTGTGTGTGTGTGTGTTCTCACTGATCCATCACTCATTGCCTGCATCCACTCTCTCCTCCGTTGCCGTGGGAGGCTCCTGAGAGCGGTGCATGCAGTGGCCCAGTGAATGGCGTGTGGCTGAGCGGGAGGGCCGGGCGAAGCAGGATGTAAGAGACTGGGAGTTGCAATCACACGCTGCATCCTGGGACAGGGAGGAGACATTAAATAGTTATGTTATAATGCAATCCAATGAAAGACAGAGCTGCTCACATAATCTGCTTGGATATGATGTCCTGTATGTGTGTTTGTGCGTGCATGTGTGTACCCCTGTCTCTGTGTGAGTGTCTGTCCCCGTCTCTCTGTGTGTGAGTGAGTATGTGTGGGACCTACCTCCATGCTGGAGCTCAAGGTCAGGTCCCTGGCAGTGAGATCATTAGCAGAGGCCCCCAACTCCTCCCTGGGCATCTGTCTCATGAACCTCTTGTTGACGATCTTGGTGACGCTGTCGTTCCCCACCAGCGAAACCCCGGAGAGGCACTCAGGCTTGGGCTCATCCATGGCCCCCACCTCCCTCTGCCCCCTCTCCCCTCCCCCGGGCATGGTCGTTCCGGTCCGGCCGCACACGTTCCTGAAAAACTCCTGGAAGGGGCCGTATTTCTGGGCTCCGGTGTCTGGTCCAGGGCCAGAGGGCTTCCCTGCTGCCTGGCGGGCTGGGCTGGCCCCTGGCTCACTCTTCCACAGAGACTCTACGCTGCCGGAGTGTTCCACCACGCTGAACAGGCTGGACAGGCCATCGTTGAGGCCGCTGAGCACGGGGCTGTCCCTGGTGGTGGTAGAACGGGCCCAGGCCGAGCCGCTGGATGTCGAGGACCGCTGGTGGAGGTTCCACAGGCTGCGGTCTCTGGATGAAGCCGAGGACAATCCTCCTCCGTCCAGCTTGGAGGAGGAGGCGGAAATGCGTCGCTGTAGCTTGGGGGAGCCGAACTTGGGTGAGCAGCAGGGCCTGTCGATTCGGCTGTGCACCTTATCCAGTGATGAGGAGATGTGGCGCGAGCGGGCCGAGGCCAGCGACGACGAGGGCCGGGGGGACCAGGAGGATTTGGTGTGGAAGCCCCCCACCCCCCGAGACCCGAGCCCGTCCGTCTGCAGCCCCACGCTCACAAACTGGACCGTCTGGGTGGAGCGGCTAGACACCCCCACCGTCTGGCTGCTCGCATCCTTGCTGCAATTCCTCTCCAGAGAGCTGGAGCGGATGGCCTGGCGCACACAGTTGGTCATCTCCTTCATGTCGTCCGAGAGGTTGGCAGAGATCTCCAGGCCATGGAAGGGCGCCACCCCCGCGCCACCGCTGCTGTTCTCCAGAAGGTCCCTGTGCTGCTTGGACAGAGAGCTCAACCACTGGTCATAGGACGAAGAGGAGGAGGCAGAGGAGGAGGAGGGAGGTTGGCCCTCCAGGGCCACAGCGTCTGAGGGAGTTGAAGCCCGAGACAGGTGGCCTTGCTGGGCTTGAGGTTTGTCCTGCTTCTCCTTGGCCAGCCGGCTCTCCATACGGCGCATGGTAGGGGGGCTGTAGTAGATGCGGATGCCGGTCTTGTCGGGGGCCGTGTAGCTCCTCTGGATGCTCTCCAGGTCCAGGAAACTGCTGGGGGAGCTGGGACAGTCCCACGTCTTGAAGGGGGCATCACCCTGCTCCATCAAAGCCATATCATTGGTCAGGTACTTCCAGTTCTTCCTGGTGAGGTCACCCGGGTCTGTGTGGGTTAGAAGGGGAGGGGCCTGGGTGCTGGGCTGGTCCTTCTCTCCCTCCTCATTGGCTGTACCATTGACCTCCTGACTCGGAAGGAAAGGACAGGCCTCCAGCAGACCCTCCAACATGGACGGGATGGACTTGGTCCTGATAGAAGAAAAATTATATCACTAAACATGATCGTTTTATTATTCAGCTATGACTATACATTTTTCATGATCTTTGAAAAATAGCTTTTTATACATTAAATACATATGTTACCTTGATAAATTGGTTCCATTTGTAACAACGTCCAGTGCAGTTTTTGTTTCAGGGATGGTTTTGTAGTGCAGAGACTGAGGGAGAAAACAAGGAGACATTTTTTGTTTCCTGTCCAGACAGTCCGGTAGTTTTATTGGCAATGTTTAATGGAGGACATGAGGATGTGGCCATCATCTAGGAGTTACAGTATTTATCCCTGACAAAGGCCTTGCTGTCCCTGTAATGATGCTGACTCAGGAGCTTTCAGCTCACAAGGGGATGAGCTCACACACACACACAAATAAAAACACATATTTCCTCCCGGGGGAGAGGAGGAGAGGGAAGGGAGAAGAGGAAGGATGGGGTGGTTCAAATTAATCCTGCAGTACATGACTGCTGTATTTTGATGCACAATGCAAGTGTGACTGACTGACAGGGAAGCAACAGTAGGGCCACGACAGATAGGAGAAAAGAGTAGCGAGAGAAAGAGGCGTCTGTCTGAAATAATGACGTCCTCTTGTGTGCTTGGCCTCAGTGCTATGTTCCTGTGCTGTTTTCTGACACAATAAGTACTGGAGTGCGAGAGACCTATTCTCCAAGACCAGCCAGTCAGTTTTGGGACAGACTGGATGACAGCCAGCCAGACACAGGTAATGAGGCTTTGCTGGTAGAAGAGCCAGTCTCTCACTCTCTCACTCTCACACACACACACACACACACACACACACCCACACACACACACACACCCACACACACACACACACCCAGTGTGGTCTGGCCATGCAGCAGACACACTCATGTTCAGCAGCATGTTGTCTCTCCCTGCATTCCACTACTGGCCAGTTATCCCTAACCCCTCTATGGAAAACACTAAACCACTAGTCACAGAGTGCAGTAATGCATACACGCCAACAATGTCCTACCAGTGACATTAACCTTCCATTCCACCCCAACAAAAGACCACACAGAGAATTTTTTTTGCCAAAGATGATGAGGGGAAAGGAGGACAATTAGGATAGTCACTAGACGCTACAAGGGTAGTTAGTGTCACTCTCAGTACTCACCACATGGCTAAGCTATAATAATAGACCATGCTATAATAGAATAGAGTGTAGAGCAGAATACAAGCTTATCAGGACTGAGTGCCAATAATCCAGTTACCATCTTGCACTGTAGCCTCTGCTCCCACTGGCCCCTCTCCTGACTGAAATGCTCTAGGAGGTCCAGCTTCTCGCGGTTCCAGTTCCTCTCGCCCATCTGCAGCTGCTTGGTCAGGTCCATGACGGCGGCATATGAGTCGGCCAGGAGGTGCTGGTGCTCCTCACGCTCCCTCTTCAGTGCCACCTTCAGGTCGGGAGGTCCTTGGAGGTCCTTCTCCCCCCCGGCCAGGGCAGCCAAGCCCGCCTTGCTCTCCAGCTGGGGGGAGGGTGACAGAGAGAGGGTTGGTGAGGATGGTGATTATGTGACACTATGGGGGATGTTGTGCTTGTTCCATACATGTTTGAGCAGCTAAATTACATTTATATGTGATGATGTAATACCAAAAGTAATGAATACCCAAATGCTCAACAAACACATCCTACACTCTCACTGATTAACACTCCAGATACATTTATTTGATTTTCCTTTCTTTTTGTCCATCTCTGAAAACACTAACATTTTTATCTGAAGATCTAAACAGACTATTAGCTTTTAAGTATTCCTCCCTCTATAAAACGAGATGTGGAGCGAGGCACTTAATGAGAAAGCTCTATAAATAAAGAAATAAAGAACAGCAGCAGATGTCTCTTGTGTATGTGTTACGTTTAAGTCATCCTTCCCTTGTTTCTAAGATTGATGAGTTTACAGGTTCTCTTCCGTCACATTAAAAGACAACAGCTAAAGACGCCCGCTACGTTTCTCCCATCCTCTCCTCTCCTCTCCTCTCCTCTCCTCTCCTCTCCTCTCCTCTCCTCTCCTCTCTTCTCTTCTCTTCTCTTCTCTTCTCTTCTCTTCTCTTCTCTTCTCTTCTCCTCTCCTCTCCTCTCCTCTCTTCTCTTCTCCTCTCCTCTCCTCTCTTCTCTTCTCCTCTCCTCTCCTCTCCAATCCCCCCATTAGAATGAATCAAGCAGTGCTTCAAAGCTGAGGCGATTGCTCTTTCTTTCTTTTACGAGTCGGTCTCGTTTTTTTTCTCGTATTTGAAGTCACAGCTTTCGGGGGAGGGAGCCTCATCAATCACCATGGTGCCTGAGGATGACTGCAGGTTTCTGCCTTATATGGTGCTAATGGAGGAGTCTGGGTGGCCTTTCGGACGACTATGCCATTCATCTCCGACGGCGACGGAAGTGTTGATCTCGTCTGATGATGAATATCCATAATGAGTTTTATTGGTGAGGCGTTGCGGGGCTGCGACTAAATGGTTGTCTGCAGGTTTACAGCACAGAGAAAGACATTTGCTCTGAATGCTCCCAATTCACCCCAGATTCCCCCCAAAACCACTGAAGACAGACATGAGTCCCAAATGGCACACATGTTTTAGTGCACTACTTTTGACCAGGGCCCACATAGGCCTCTGCACTATACAGGGAATAGGGTGCCATTTGTGACACAGCCTTCCTTAGAAAACTGTCTGTTGGCATCTGTAGGCATTAGGCCATAAGCCTGGTTCCACAGTGCAACAGCTGCTGGTGCCATGCCACATTGCCAGGATGCTATCCTACTTCTGTGATTGGCTGAGCAGAGCAGGAAGAGATTGGACCCAGCTTTGCCATCCAGTTCTTTCCTGGGCACCAGCCCAGTGGGTTTACACGATACAAGGGCACAGTAACGGCATAGTTTATAGGGGTGAAGGGGTAAAGAGAGAATAGTAACAATTTGTGTGCGTGTGTGTGTGTGTGTGTGTGTGCGTGTGCGTGTGCGTGCGCACCCTCTCAGGATGGGGTGGTTCAAATGAATCCTACAGTATATGACTGCTGTATTTTGATGCACAATGCAAATGTGACTGACTGACAGAGAAGCAACAGTAGGGCCACGACAGATAGGAGAAAAGAGTAGCGAGAGAAAGAGGCGTCTGTCTGAAATAATGACGTCCACTTGTGTGCTTGGCCTCAGTGCTATGTTCCTGTGCTGTTTTCTGACACAATAAGTACTGGAGTGCGAGAGGCAGCAGATGATGAGTTTCGTAAAAAATAAGAAAAGCAAAATGAATCAAGCTCTGATTATGCCATAAAGGTTAGTCAGTAAATCTGATCTAATAAAATAAATGCAATGCATTTGGGGAATGGGCAAGCTGTTATCTTTTTTGATGGAGGTGGCTGTTATGGTAACCATATTACTGCCACACCGGCGATCACGAGTCATGACCACAGTCAATTTCCACATGACCATTTAGTCATGATAACTAGGCTTCTCAAAGCTCATAGCCTACCAAACGTGCTAACTGCCTGGTACTCAGCACTCTATTGTCCCTCTAATCACTCTGACATCAATGCAAATATAATCGAATATCTAATCAAACACTTCATCAGAGCCCATGAGCTGTTGTGTGAGAAAACAGAGTGATGGCCTCTATTAAAAAGAGGAGGATTCCATCAGCTTTCTATAGGCTAGGCCTACTATATTTATTTCTCAACTTTCCTAATTTCAAGCACATTGCTTCTCTTTACAACAGGAGTATAGCCTACCTGGCTGGCATGAAAATGAACCATGGGAAAAGCGTCCTCCATTTGCTATTTTAGCGCATAGATGACACATTCTTTTCCCCTGCCCATGTTTCGAGACAGGTGCATGACAATGGCCTATTCTAAATCCAAACAAATTTCACAGATATTATTTAGTATATGTAAAGACAAGATTAAATCAAGAAAAACAATATTAGCCTATGACTGGTGAATGATATATTATCACTTGTGAATGATGCCCAGCTTTTATGCTGTAAGGCAAGAAACAGCGCATGCCTTTTTTTGTCGCACATCTAACGTAGCTTAGCCCATAGGCCTATATGTTTTGATAAGGTTTGTATCTCAGCTAACATGGCCAAATGACTTCTTAAAATTAAGCACATTAATCTGCTTTACAACCGGTGTAGAGCCTAACTGGCATACAGTGTATTCGGATAGCACTCAAACACCTTGACTTTTTCCACATTTTGTTACATTACAAACTTATTCTAAAATTGATTAAATTGTTTTCCCTTCATCAATATACACACAATATACCATAATGACAAAGCAAAAACAGGTTTTTAGACATTTTGGCACATTTATTCATCAATGATCTCTCTGTACTTTGCTCCATTTATCTTTCCCTCGATCCTGACAAGTCTCCCAGTCCCTGCCACTGAAAAACATCCCCACAGCATGATACTGCCACCAACATGCACGTAGGGATGATGTCAGGTTTCCTCCAGATGTGATATTTGGCATTCAGGCCCAAAGAGTTCAATCTTGATTTCATCAGACCGGAGAATGCTGTTTCTCATGGTTTGAGAGTCCTTTAGGTGCAGTTTGGAAAACTCCAAACAGGCTGTCATGTGCCTTTTACTGAGGAGTGGGTTCCGTCTGCCACTCTACCATAAAGGCCTGATTGGTGGAGTGCTGCAGAGATGGAAGAACCTTCCAGAAGGACAAACATCTCCACAGAGGAACTCTGGAGCTCTGTCAGAGTGATCATCGAGTTCTTAGTCACCTCCAAGACCAAGGCCCTTCTCCCCCGATTTCTCAGCCAGCACTAAGAAGAGTCTTGGTGGATCCAAACTTCTATAATTTAAGAATGATGGAGGTCACTGTGTTCTTGGGGACCTTCAATGCCGCAGACAAGTTTTGTACCCTTCCCCAGATCTGTGCCTTGACACAATCCAGTCTCGGAACTCTATGGACAATTCCGTGGACCTCATGGCTTGGTTTTTGCTCTGACATGCACTGTCATCTGTGAGACCTTACAGAAAACATCTCAAGGATGATCAATGGAAACAGCATGCACCGGAGCTCAATTTCGAGTCTCATAGCAAAGAATCTGAATACTTATGTAAATAAGGTTTTACACTTTTTAATACATTTGCAAACATTTCTAATGACCTGTTTTCGCTTTGTTATTTTGGGGCATTGTGTGTAGATTGATAATAAAATAAAAAATAAAAATGTATTTTTTCCCCTTTTTCTCCCCAATTTTGTGATATCCAATTGGTAGTTACAGTCTTGTCCCATCGCTGCCACTCCCGTACGGCCTTGGGAGAGGCGAAGGTCGAGAGCCGTGCGTCCTCTGAAACACAACCCAGCCAAGCCACACTGCTTCTTGACACAATGCCCGCTTAAATCAGAAGCCCACCTTACCAATGTGTCATAGGAAACACCGTACACCTGGCGACCGTGTCAGCGTGCATTGCACCCGGCCCGCCACAGGTGTCGCTAGTGCGCGATGGGACAAGAACATCCCTGCCGGCCAAACCCTCCCCTAACCCGGACGATGCTGGGCCAATTGTGCGCCACTCCATGGGTCTCCCGGTTGCGACAGAGCCTGGACTCGAACCAGGATCTCTTGTTGAAACAATTAGCACTTAGACCACTGTGCCATTCGGGAGGCATTGATGAGGATTGTTATTTAATTATACATTTTTAGAATAAGGCTGTAACGTAACAAAATGTGGAAAAAGTTTAGGGGTCTGAATCCTTTCTGAATGCACTGTATATAGGCAGCGTGTGAGTTTCACATTTGGGAAAGATAATTATCCTCAGCAAAATGCAAGGATTACATGCATAACCGCATTTGTGGTCACTTTTGAGAACGGTGTTTTCCCGCTAATTGTTTGCATTTTGGAACATTCACGCTTTTAGACAGCCAATTGCTGTGTGTGCATTGCTGCGCTTATAATGAGAAAAATTGCCTAATAGTTTATCAACATTTTAAGCTAAATGTTCTGATCTGTTGCATCAGCCTCATTGACTTTAAACGTTTTTTAATGCTAGTGGTTGTATTAATTTGGGATCGATTGCATCCCACAACGGTACCTGTCACGCCCAGATCTGTTTCACCTGTACTTGTGCTTGTCTCCACCCCCTCCAGGTGTCGCCAATCTTCCCTCCTATACAGTGGTTTTGAAAGTATTCACCCACTTGGCATTTTTCCTATTTTGTTGCCTTACAACCTGGAATTAAAATGGATTTTGGGGGGGTTTATATCATTTGATTTACACAACATACCTACCACTTTGAAGATCCAAAATATTTTTTATTGTGAAACAAACAAGAAATAAGACAAAAAAACTGAAAAAACTATTTACCCCCCAAAGTCAATACTTTGTAGAGTCACCTTTTGCAGCAAATACAGCTGCAAGTCTCTTGGGGTATGTCTCTATAAGCTTGGCACATCTAGCCACTGGGATTTTTTGCCGTTCTTCAAGGCTAAACCGCTCCAGCTCCTTCAAGTTGGATGGGTTCCGCTGGTGTACAGCAATATTTAAGTCATACCACAGATTCTCAACTGGATTGAGGTCTGGGCTTTGACTAGGCCATTCCAAGACATTTAAATGTTTCCCCTTAAACCACTCGAGTGGTGCATTAGCAGTATGCTTAGGGTCATTGTCATGCTGGAAGGTGAACCTCTGTCCCAGTCTCAAATCTCTGGAAGACTGAAAAAGGTTTCCATCAGGAATTTTCCTGTATTTAGCGCCATCCATCATTCCTTCAATTCTGACCAGTTTCCCAGTCCCTGCTGATGAAAAACCTCCCCACAGCATGATGCTGCCACCACCTTTCTTCACTGTGGGGATGGCATTCTCGGGGTGAGGAGAGGTGTTAGGTTTGTGCCAGACATAGCGTTTTCCTTGATGGCCAAAAAGCTCAATTTTTGTCTCATCTAACCAGAGTACCTTCTTCCATATGTTTGGGGAGTCTCCCACATGTCTTTTGGCGAACACCAAACATGATTGCTTATTTTTTCTTTAAGCAATGGCTTTTTTTCTGGCCACTCTTCCGTAAAACCCAGCTCTGTGGAGTGTACGGCTTAAAGTGGTCTTATGGACAGTTACTCCAATCTCCGCCGTGGAGCTTTGCAGCTCCTTCAGGGATATCTTTGGTCTCTTTGTTGCCTCTCTGATTAATGCCCACCTTGTCTGGTCTGTGAGTTTTGGTGGGCAGCCCTATCTTGGCAGGTTTGTTGTAGTGCCATATTCTTTCAATTTTTTAAATAATGGATTTAAAATGGTGCTGCATGGGATGTTCAAAGTTTCAGATCATTTTTTATAACCCAACCCTGATCTGTCCTTCTCCACAACTTTGTCCCTGACCTGTTTGGAGAGCTCCTTGGTCTTCATAGTGCCGCTTGCTTGGTTGTGCCCCTTGCTTAGTGGTGTTGCAGACTCTGGGTGCCTTTCAGTACAGGTGTAAATATACTGAGATCATGTGACAGATCATGTGACACTTAAATAAAGTCCACCTGTGTGCAATCTAACTAATTATGTGACTTCTGAAGGTAATTGGTTCCACCAGATCTTATTTAGGGGCTTCATAGCAAAGGGGGTGAATACATATGTACCCACCACTTTCCGTTATATATTTTTGGAGATTTTTTTCATTTCACTTCACCAATTTGGACTATTTTGTGAATGTCAATTACATGAAATCCAAATAAAAATCCATTTAAATTACAGATTGTAATGCAACAAAATAGGAAAAACGTCAAGGGGGTGAATACTTTTTCAAGGCACTATATACCTGTGTTTTCTGTCTGTCGTTGTCAGTTTGTCTTGTTTGTTCAAGCCTACCAGCGTTTTGTGTCTCAGCTCCTGCTTTTTACAGTATCTCTTTTCTTGTCCTCCTGGATTTGACCCCTGCCTGTCCTGACTCCGAGCCCGCCTGCCTGACCACTCTGCCTGCCCCTGAGCCTGGCTGCCTGCCCCTGAGCCTGGCTGCCTGCCCCTGAGCCTGGCTGCCTGCCCCTGAGCCTGGCTGCCTGCCCCTGAGCCTGGCTGCCTGCCCCTGAGCCTGGCTGCCTGTCCCTGAGCCTGGCCGCCTGCCCCGGAGCCTGGCTGCCGTCCTGTATCTTTGCCCCCACTCTGGATTACAGACCTTCGCCTCACCTGAACCTGGGCCTGCCTGCCGTCCTGTATCTTGACCCCACTACTCTGGATTATCGACCCTTGCCTGCATTGGCCTGTTGTTTGCCTGCCCCTGTTGTTACAATAAACATTGTTACTTCTACACAGTCTGCACTTGGGTCTTCCCTGAAACCTGATAGTCTGGTACTATGTTTGGGCTCCCGAGTGGCGCAGTGGTCTAAGGCACTGCATCTCAGTGTTTGAGGTGTCACTACAGACACCCTGGTTCGATTCCAGGCTGTATCACAACCGGCCATGATTGGGAGTCCCTAACCTTTATTTAACTAGGCAAGTCAGTTAAGAACAAATTCTTATTTACAATGACGGCCTACCCACCCAAACCCGGACAACGCTGGGCCAATTATGCGCCGCCCCATGGGACTCCCAATCACGACCGGTTGTGATACAGCCTAGAATCAAACCTGGGTCTGTAGTGACGCCTCTTGCACTGAGATGCAGTGCCTTAGACCGCTGCGCCACTCAAAAAGAGAGTCAACGCTTTGATGATGGCCATGATTCACACAGGTGACACCTTTTTATAGTGTTTCAACTGAGTCTGGGTCTTCTGGTGATACAAAACACAAATCAGGATTCTAACCCGGGGTAAAATCTAGACTTCACCCAAGGCTACAGACTGAGTCATGCTCCTACAGTCCATGTAGGCCATTATTTCAGCAGGAAATATCAATGAAAAAAATAAGTTAGTTGTGTCCAGTTTAATAAACCAATGCACAAGAAGCCCCTTTTCCTGTCTCCTCAACACTTCTTTCCCCTCTCTCCCTCCCACCCTGACACACAACACATTACTACTGCCAGGGAAGAGAGAGACAAAAGCCTCTACGGTGGATACAGGAGGAGGAAGGAGGGGGGATGGATGAATGAAAAACCCTGGCCCAGGTTGTAAATTGTGACCCAGTTATGGTGTTGAATAGCTGTGTTGGCGCCGCCAGGAAAGGGATCCCCATGGCACAGTGCTGCTCTCAGGGCAGGCAACCATTTAGCTGTGCCCTTACAGACCCATGGCACAGTGCTGCTCTCAGGGCAGGCAACCATTTAGCTGTGCCCTTACAGACCCACGGAGGATGGACTGCAGAGGGAGGGAACAGTCTGACAGGACCAAGGAAACATGCCTCAAACTCTCTCTGTGTCTACTGTACTGTACCTCTCTTTCTCTTTCGCTCTCTCTCCCTCTGTATATTTCTCATTGTCTCTCTCCCTCTGTTTATTCCCCCCCTCTCTCTCTCCCTCCCTCTGGGGCGGCAGGGTAGCCTAGTGGTTAGAGCGTTGGACTAGTAACCAGAAGGTTGCAAGTTCAAACCCCCGAGCTGATGTGTGACCCGATGCCACAAGAAAAGGGCTACCAGTGAAGAACAAACACCATTGTAAATACAACCCATATTTATGTTTGATTTATTTTCCCTTTTTACTTTAACTATTTGCACATCGTTACAACACTGTATATACATAATATGACATTTGTAATGTCTTTATTCTTTTGGAACTTCTGTGAGTGTAATGTGTATTCCCCCTCGCTCTAACCACTAGGCTACCCTGCCGCCCCAGAGGGAAGGAGAGAGAGAGGGGGGGAATAAACAGAGGGAGAGAGACATTGGGAAATATACAGAGGGAGAGAGAGCGAAAGAGAAAGTCGTTCTGCTCCTGAACAGGCAGGAGCCACTGTTCCTAGGCCGTCATTGAAAATAAGAATTTGTTGTTAACTGACTTGCCTAGTTAAATAAAGGTAAAATAAATAAAAAAATCTCTCTCTCTCTGTTTATTCCCCCTCTCTCTCCCTCTATGTATTATCTTTCTGTTTATTCCCCCTCTCTCTCCCTCTATTTATTCTCGTTCTCTGTTTATTCCCCCTCTCTCTCCCTTCTGTTTATTCCCCCTCTCTCTCTCTCTATTTATTCTCTTTCTCTGTTTATTCCCCCTCTCTCTCCCTCTATTTATTCTCTCTCTCCCTCTGTTTATTCCCCACTCAATTGAAGGGCTTTATTGGCATGGGAAACATGTGTTAACATTGCCAAAGCAAGTGAAGTAGATAATAAACAAAAGTGAAATAAACAATACAACTGAACAGTAAACATTACACTCACAGAAGTTCCAAAAGAATAAAGACATTTCAAATGTCATATTATACAGTGTTGTAACGATGTGCAAATAGTGAAAGTACAAAAGGGAAAATAAATCAAACATAAATATGGGTTGTATTTACAATGGTGTTTGTTCTTCACTGGTCGCCCTTTTCTTGTGGCATCAGGTCACACATCTTACTGCCGTGATGGCACACTGTGGGGTCTCTCTCTCTCTCTCTCTCTCTCTCTATCCCCCCTCTCATTATTCCTCTCCATCTCTTCCTCTCTTAATTCCTTTTCTCTTTTTTGCCTTCTATTTCCCCACTGGTCTGATAATATATACATTATCTCAGTGTAATGTGGTGACCTGTCTCAAACCCTGTTCATTTATGTCATTACGGAGGATGTTGTTATGAGAGTGTCTCAGGTTCCGAGGAGTCTGTATATTAACCTTATCTCTCACTGCCAGTTACCTCTGTCGCTCACTCGCTCGCCCGCATGCACGCACACAGATGAGCACACACACACACACACACACAGACACACAGACACACACACACAGACACACACACACACACAGAGAACAGAGGTCTGGGGGAAAAGTAGACGGCCAAACTAAACCCCAGACAGATAGATTGGCACAAATCCACCACCTCGAGATATCAGTAGTTTCAAGCCACTTGTCAACATGAGTATTGGTGGTTAAATGAATACCCAGTGACTGATTCATACTTCTGATCATCTGTAACATAGCTCCCCGCAGCTCGGCAGCTTCTCTCAGTAAAACTGTGACAAATGACAGGTCATGTCATCCTTTATGAATGGGTAACTTGATCTTCGTACAGCTTCAGAGGGTGCTATCCTGCATGCTGAATGAAGACCTTTCTTATTTATAACTAGAAAAGCCCACTTAATGGTCATACAATCAATGTCTTTGCCTCAGACATCCAGGCAGCCAACAGGAGAAACGATTGGAGCCCAGTAGGTATATAGCAGGTCTGACTGATCAGGCAAGAGTCTACTCTAAAGTCTTTATTCTACCTCCAATTAGGGAACGATCCTAACCCTGGTGGCCAGAGTCCTATTATCAGCCCTCTCTATCCAGTAGTCTGGTGTAACGGCTGATGTATTACCCTCCCAGGGATGCCTTATGCTAAGCCTCTAAGATAATGGTCAGGCAGGGACCGTGACAAATCTGAAATCCATTGGTCTGTAAGCTACATAATAGACTGGCCTCTGAACTAGCCAAATAAGGTTTTTAGTTGGTTTCAGGTAAACTATGGGTTTGAAACTATAACTATACAACAGAGGGTTTCTATAGACTAGCTAGCACAATACCATGTCAGCCATATTGAGTGTACCCATGATGGTGAAGTTACATTTCCATTCTAGTAATTATATTTCTATGCTAGTTGCACCCTTCTAGGTGGTGTGGTCTTACCTGGGTAATGAGGCTCTTGAGCTCTGTCCTCTCCACCTCCCAGGAGGCCTTAGCGCGGGCAAACTGCTGGGTCAGTTCCTGTGAGCCCTGGCGCTCCTCTCGCAGCTCTCCGCTCAGATCCTGGAGCGCTCCCTTCAGGTCCGCCAGTGTGCTGCTCACGCCGCTCGTCTAGGCCATGGACAGGATGGAGAATCAGTGAATGACCTCTCAACGTTATAGAGATGAACATGACATTTGAGAGGATCTCCATGTCATGCACTTGATCAATAACAGCTGTTTCCTGTGTGATGTCAGGGTTGTCTTCAGTAGACACTAAACAGAAAGAACCGACTGAAACCGAGAGGAACAACCTGAACTTGTCCAATAACAAAGGCTTGTTTTTGTTTTCTGTAGCAAAACATTTTTGCAACGGTGTGCACTAATGAATATGACCTAGGTGCGACCTGTTCCTGCACCTGTGTGTAGCTCTTCTCCAGCACACAAAGCTCATTGGAGATGGTGGGGCAGAGGTGCTGCTCCTCTGCGGAGGTAATCTTGTTGTCTCCCTGTTGGGGGTGGGCGGCCAGACTCTCCTCCTCCAACAGCAGGTACAGGTCCTTCAGGCTGTTCACCTGTAGGGAAACACACAGCAAATTAGTAGTCAGCCAAGTTTCTTAAACAGCTAATTTATTTGATTTAACCCAGTAAGTTGACTGAGAACACATTCTCATTTACAGCAACAACCTGGGGAATAGTTACAGGATGAACGAGCCAATTGTAAGCTGGGGATGATTAGGTAACCGTGATGGTGGACACCAGGGTTAACAGCCCTACTCTTACAATAAGTGCAATGGAATCTTTAGTGACCACAGAGAGTCAGGACACCTGTTTAACATCCCATCCGAATGACGGCAGCCTACACAGGGCAACGTCCCCAATCACTGCCCTGGGGCATTGGGATATTTACATTGTTTTAGACCAGAGGAAAGAGTGCCTCCTACTGACCCTCCAACACTACTTCCAGCAGCATCTGGTCTCCCATCCAGGGACCAACCAGGACAAACCAACGCTTAGTTTCAGAAGCAAGCCAGCAGTGGAATGCAGGGTAGTATGCTGCTGGCTAACGAGGATAAAATAATATCAACCAACCAAACTACTATGCCAAAGCTAAGTGACTGATTCAAAGGGAGAGGGTGGCTAGTCAGTCCCGTACCTCCAGGACATCCTTGGCCTCCGTGTCCAGCTTGCGTCCCAGCCGCCACTGTTTGAGGAAGCAACGCAGCTTGAGGCTGAGCAGCAGCAGGGTCTGCTTGAGTTGCTGGGACTCCTGCAACATCAGGTTCCTCTCTTGGCTCCAGAACTTCTGCTGCAGCCGCGTCTGCAGACTCAGACTCTGTAGCTGGAAGTCCCTTCTCGTCAGGGCCTTCTGGTGCTCCTCCTGCAGCTGGAGACAGAGGGAGAGACAAACACACGCAGGCAGGCGTACGCACACACACACACAGAGAGAGGAGACAGGCCAGTCAGTGGGCTACAGGGGCTCACAGTGCCAGTGTTGTTATGATAAGCGATTACGTGCAGCACCGTTTATGGAGTTTGCTTTAGCTGTTTGCTAAGTGGGTGAATGCATGTATATAATAAATTGGTGTTGTTGTACATATCATAGTAGTGATACCATACTGTTCTCAGGTGTGGTGCATACTCTATTAGCATTGACAAGACGTTACAGTAACAATGCTCTGTGTGGTTTAGAAGGGTTTGACTGTAGTCAGTGTTGTGTACATAGATATAGAACAGTTTGATGATTGTGTACCTGTGTGAATGTCTGTGAGCTGCTGTGGGTGGGGCCTCTGTGATCCCGTCTCTCCACAGTCAGTTCCTCCTGCCTCTCCACAGTCAGTTCCTCCTGCCTCTCCACAGTCAGTTCCTCCCGCCTCTCCACAGACAGTTCCTCCTGCCTCTCCACAGACAGTTCCTCCTGCGTCCTGCAAGCATTGTCCCTCGCCTCCAACAGAAGGTCCTGCAGCTCACTGATCTGCTGAGGGAGGGAGGGATACACCATTATAGCTAGATTACAATACACTCTGCAATGCTAGAACACACTGTAAAGTGTAAAGCATACCACACCACTTCCCACAACTGAAAAATATCCTCCATTGATAAATCAGTTACTGGAGTTACTGTTCCCCGTAGTAGTGTTCTTCTTCACTTTTCGCTAACCCGTGGTGGGGGAACAACAATCCAACCTGTCACACAGTTAAAGACATACAGCACACTCACACACCCACACTGGGCTCCATGGTCCAACAAATACACCTCATCTGTAGTACCGTCACATGCTTCATTTGGCTGTTGAGTGAGAGGAGTTCCCCTTAGTGTTCTTCTTCTTCACTTCTCGCTAACCCGTGGTGGGGGCCACCCCAGCCTACCATTAGCGCTAACCTACGAAATGCTACTCAAATGGCCTCCGTTCTAATGACAGGCACAAGACCACCCACTCAAGCTTTTCATTATCACTCAGCGCCCAACATTTTTTCTCTTCACCAATTAATGTGTAGAATTTGAAGGTGGGTCAATGGGGGTGTTCTGTGGAAGACTGAAATACCCCGAGAAGGTTTAAAATATTATTCCATTATCCACTGTGCCATAATGTTCCATGGATATCTGTGTTTAAATGGCACTTTAAATGGCACTACTGCTGTGTTTTGAGGTACAATAACAACCTTTATGTTTTGTCCCAAGATTCTCTGAGGGCTTTGACAGATAAGTGAAAATACAATATTATTTTAATGTTAGTTTATTTAGATGTTGCATTGCTGGAATCATTGTTTTTTCCCCAATTTTTTTAATTCTTTGGGAAAAAAGAAAGTTGCACACTCAATATCTACTCATAATCGACTACAATCTACTTGGTTATTTACTAGGGATAACCAACATCTTGGCAGTATGCCCTCCCAACAACTCTACCCTCCCTGTGCATTCTGAGAGAGTCCCTGCCAGTGCAAGTCCCAATTGCACTATGACACTGTAGCTCACTATTAC
The DNA here is from genome assembly GCF_057628025.1 of Oncorhynchus mykiss. Taxonomy (NCBI): domain Eukaryota; kingdom Metazoa; phylum Chordata; class Actinopteri; order Salmoniformes; family Salmonidae; genus Oncorhynchus; species Oncorhynchus mykiss. Next base: position 56,901,380 of record NC_143037.1, read on the forward strand.
TCAGCCAGTCACAAATGGATTTGCAGCCAATTGTTTCTATAATTTACACCGTAGCCCACTTCTGCATTTCTCCCCCTTTCTCCTTCTCCTCAGCAGCCTCTGTAAGTGACTTCTGACACCCTCTTTTTCTCACCAAAGGGATCCAAGGAGTAAGAGTGAAGGGAGCTCAATTTCAGCTGCTAAACCTTTCAATTTCCTCACATTCCAAAGCATATTCGCCTCATAGACCAGAACAGTTGTATAAAAGGCTTACACTCCCCAGCCAAGCCTTAGACACAGACTCCATGCATATAAATGGATAACCTGCTGTCAGTTTCCAATGCCTTTCACAGCATTATGTCAGTCTTACTGTCCCGCAGAATAATCTTCTATTTAAGGTCCTTTCTGAGCAGGATATAGTACCCTATTTTTAACATTACACAGTTACTCTGAAAGGGTTGGTTGGTGGTAATGGACACAAGAGGCACCACTCAGTGGGGAGAGACCAGGGCCGTATTCATTAGGCACTAAACAGGAGAAAACTGACTTAAACGGGGAGGGACTACCTGCACAACGTTTTGAAACTATGTTCCCTAATGAATAGGACCCAGAACACAGTCAGCCTGGTGGACCCCAGGTTCCCACCAACATCCATGTCCATACATCAGCCCTGTCACGCTTCTATCGACCGACCCTGTCTCTACAGACACACAGAGCACTTAGGCAGTCTGCGTGTGATAACGTCACCTGGCGTAGGGCCAAGGTGTTACTTCCTGCCTGTCCTATCCCCTGTCCTTTCCTCCTTCCCTCACCGGAGCTGGTCCTGATCTCCCCGGACCTGACAGCCTCATCATTGATCACTGAGAGGGGAGAGGAGCAGGGTGGATGATAATGTGTAGAAGCCAACAGTAGTTTGTGATGCAGAGGTTACTGAGAGAGACACAGGGTGAATTATTAGACCTACTTATTTCAAACACGTGGCCCGTGGGCCAAAAGTCACCCACAAGCTGATTTAATGTGGCCTGCTGAATGTTGTCATAGTTAATCGTCTACTATCATTTTATAATTCTATATTTACTCTGGAGAACCTTTAATAACCAGCCTACTGACAGCAACAATGAGTTTATCTAGTTCTCACAGTTAGGGAGTGTGTGTTCAGATGACTACCTGATTATGTGCTACAGTACAGCCCAGAGAGAAACCTTCCCTTTCATGACATATTATAAAAGCAACATTGTGTATCCTGTAACAGGAGAGCGGGCTGTGGCGATTGTGTTGCTCTCTGCTCTATTCATTGCTTCTGCAGTTGCCCCTCCCTCACAGCCCAGGTTTCCAAGGAGACCTGCTACGGAAAGGTCAAACGAACACTGAGCAGCAGACACTTCCTCTGCTCACTTCAAGAGCTGATGTCATTGTGTTTACTGCAGTGTGATTCCAACCTGATTCCCCCACTATCTATCACATGAAAGAACGAGGGAAGCGAGCCTAAAGACAGCCTAAACCGCATGTATGGGCAATCAAGGAGTGCACAGTGTGTGTGTGTGTGTGTGTGTGTGTGTGTGTGTGTGTGTGTGTGTGTGTGTATGCGTATGCATGTGTGTATTTTGACTGTTCTATAGCAGTGACCTACCAGGGCTGTGTCCGTCTCCTGTTTAACCTGGTTCTTGTTGCTGTCAATGTGGCTGTCACCCTCCTCCTCCTCCTGACCTTTCACTTCGCGCTCTGATTGGTCCCTAAAGTCGGGCTGCTGCATGCATGGGCAAGTTAATGAATAAAAATGAAACAAAATAATAAAAAGAGGGAAAGAGGAACAGAGGAAAGGGAAGGAAGAAGATGAGGGGAGACATATGGTAGGGAGAGAGGGAATCGAAAACAAAACAATACAACCAAAATGGAAGATCCGCAAGACACATTGAAAATAAAAAATGAAGCTCACAGGACAAATAAAAGTATGTAAAGGAAAAACAGCTTTGTCAGAGTGGCGTAGGACAGAGTGGAGAACAGAACCAAAACAATGATGAGAAGTACGAGCGACGGCTGGAGGGTTGGGGGATGAGGGTGGGAGTGAAGGACAGTAAGAGGAGAGTGTAGGAGAGGGGATTAACATAATCAAAGGAGTGAAAGAAGAGAGAGGAAGAAAGGGAAAGGGAAACAAGTGAAGAAAGCAGCGGTCATGGTGCCCATGCAGTGAGAGGGGGGAGAGGGGGGGACGGGGTGAGAGAGGGAGAGACGGGGTGAGAAAGGGAGAGACGGGGTGAGAGAGGGAGAGACAGGGTGAGAGAGGGAGAGACGGCGTGAGAGAGGGAGGGACGGGGTGAGAGAAGGAGGGACGGGTGAGAGAGGGAGAGACGGGGTGAGTGAGGGAGGGACGGGGTAAGAGAGTGAGGGACGGGGTGAGAGAGGGAGAGACGGGGTGAGAGAGGGAGAGACGGGGTGAGAGAGGGAGAGACAGCGTGAGAGAGGGAGGGACGGGGTGAGAGAAGGAGGGACGGGTGAGAGAGGGAGAGACGGGGTGAGAGAGGGAGAGACGGGGTGAGAGAGGGAGGGACGGGGTGAGAGAAGGAGAGACGGGGTGAGAGGGAGAGATGGGGTGAGAGAAGGAGGGACGGGTGAGAGAGGGAGAGACGGGGTGAGAGAGGGAGAGACGGGGTGAGAGAGGGAGAGACGGGTTGAGAGAGGGAGAGACGGGGTGAGAGAGGGAGAGACGGGTTGAGAGAGGGAGAGACGGGGTGAGGGAAGGAGAGATGGGGTGAGAGAAGGAGAGATGGGGTGAGAGAGGGAGAGGCGGGGTGGGAGAAGGAGAGACGGGGTGAGATAGGGAGAGACGGGGTGAGAGAGGGAGAGACGGGGTGAGAGAAGGAGAGACGGGGTGAGATAAGGAGAGACGGGGTGAGATAAGGAGAGACGGCGTGAGAGAGGGAGATACGGGGTGAGAGAGGGAGAGACGGCATGAGAGAAGGAGAGACGGGGTAAGATAGGGAGAGACGGGGTGAGAGAAGGAGAGACGGGGTGAGCGAAGGAGAGACGGGGTGAGATAGGGAGAGACGGGGTGAGAGAAGGAGAGACGGGGTGAGATAAGGAGAGACGGGGTGAGATAAGGAGAGACGGGGTAAGATAGGGAGGGACGGGGTGAGATAGGGAGGGACGGGTGAGAGAGGGAGAGACGGGGTGAGAGAAGGAGAGACGGGGTGAGATAAGGAGAGACGGGGTGAGATAAGGAGAGACGGCGTGAGAGAGGGAGATACGGGGTGAGAGAGGGAGAGACGGCATGAGAGAAGGAGAGACAGGGTAAGATAGGGAGAGGCGGGGTGAGAGAAGGAGAGACGGGGTGAGCGAAGGAGAGACGGGGTGAGATAGGGAGAGACGGGGTGAGAGAAGGAGAGACGGGGTGAGATAAGGAGAGACGGGGTGAGATAAGGAGAGACGGGGTAAGATAGGGAGGGACGGGGTGAGATAGGGAGGGACGGGTGAGAGAGGGAGAGACGGGGTGAGAGAGGGAGAGACGGGGTGAGAGAGGGAGAGACGGAGTGAGAGAAGGAGGGACGGGGTGAGAGAGGGAGAGACGGGGTGAGAGAAGGAGAGATGGGGTGAGAGAGGGAGAGGCGGGGTGAGAGAAGGAGAGACGGGGTGAGATAAGGAGAGATGGGGTGAGAGAGGGAGAGACGGCGTGAGAGAGGGAGAGACGGGGTGAGAGAGGGAGAGACGGCATGAGAGAAGGAGAGACGGGGTGAGAGAGGGAGGGACGGGGTGAGAGAGGGAGGGACGGGGTGAGAGAGGGAGAGACGGGGTGAGAGAGGGAGAGACGGGTTGAGAGAGGGAGAGACGGGGTGAGAGAGGGAGAGACGGGGTGAGAGAGGGAGAGACGGCGTGAGAGAAGGAGAGACGGGGTGAGTGAGGGAGGGACGGGGTGAGAGAGTGAGGGACGGGGTGAGAGAGGGAGAGACGGGTTGAGAGAGGGAGAGACGGGGTGCGAGAGGGAGAGACAGCGTGAGAGAGGGAGGGACGGGGTGAGAGAAGGAGGGACGGGTGAGAGAGGGAGAGACGGGGTGAGAGAGGGAGAGACGGGGTGAGAGAGGGAGGGACAGGGTGAGAGAAGGAGAGACGGGGTGAGAGAGGGAGAGATGGGTGAGAGAAGGAGGGACGGGGTGAGAGAGGGAGGGACGGGGTGAGAGAGGGAGAGACGGGGTGAGAGAGGGAGAGACGGGTTGAGAGAGGGAGAGACGGGGTGAGAGAGGGAGAGACGGGGTGAGAGAGGGAGAGACGGGGTGAGAGAGGGAGAGACGGCGTGAGAGAAGGAGAGACGGGGTAAGATAGGGAGAGACGGGGTGAGAGAGGGAGAGATGGGTTGAGAGAGGGAGAGACAAGGTGAGAGAAGGAGAGACGGGGTGAGAGAGGGAGAGACGGGGTGAGAGAAGGAGAGACGGGGTGAGATAGGGAGAGACGGGGTGAGAGAGGGAGGGACGGGTTGAGAGAGGGAGGGACGGGTTGAGAGAGGGAGAGACGGGGTGAGAGAGGGAGAGACGGGGTGAGAGAGGGAGAGACGGCGTGAGAGAAGGAGAGACGGGTAAGATAGGGAGAGACGGGGTGAGAGAGGGAGAGACGGGTTGAGAGAGGGAGAGACGGGGTGAGAGAAGGAGAGATGAGGGAGAGGCGGGGTGAGAGAAGGAGAGACGGGGTGAGATAGGGAGAGACGGGGTGAGAGAAGGGGTGAGAGACGGGGTGAGAGAAGGAGAGATGGCGTGAGAGAGGGAGAGACGGGGTGAGAGAGGGAGAGACGGCATGAGAGAAGGAGAGACGGGGTAAGATAGGGAGAGACGGGGTGAGAGAGGGAGAGACGGGTTGAGAGAGGGAGAGACGGGGTGAGAGAAGGAGAGATGGGGTGAGAGAGGGAGAGGCGGGGTGAGAGAAGGAGAGACGGGGTGAGATAGGGAGAGACGGGGTGAGAGAGGGAGAGACGGGGTGAGAGAAGGAGAGACGGGGTGAGATAGGGAGGGACGGGGTGAGATAAGGAGAGACGGGGTGAGATAGGGAGGGACGGGGTGAGATAGGGAGGGACGGGTTGAGAAAGGGAGAGGCGGGGTGAGAGAAGGAGAGACGGGGTGAGATAGGGAGAGACGGGGTGAGAGAAGGAGAGACGGGGTGAGATAGGGAGAGACGGGGTGAGAGAAGGAGAGACGGGGTGAGAGAAGGAGAGACGGGGTGAGAGAAGGAGAGACGGGGTGAGAGAAGGATAGATGGGGTGAGAGAGGGAGAGGCGGGGTGAGAGAAGGAGAGACGGGGTGAGATAGGGAGAGACGGGGTGAGAGAAGGAGAGACGGGGTGAGAGAAGGAGAGACGGGGTGAGAGAGGGAGAGACGGGGTGAGAGAAGGAGAGATGGGGTGAGAAAGGGAGAGACGGCGTGAGAGAGGGAGAGACGGGGTGAGAGAGGGAGAGACGGGGTGAGAAAGGGAGAGACGGCGTGAGAGAAGGAGAGATGGGGTGAGAAAGGGAGAGACGGCGTGAGAGAGGGAGAGACGGGGTGAGAGAGGGAGAGACGGGGTGAGAGAGGGAGAGACGGGGTGAGAGAGGGAGAGACGGAGTGAGAGAAGGAGGGACGGGGTGAGAGAGGGAGGGACGGGTTGAGAGAGGGAGGGACGGGTTGAGAGAGGGAGGGACGGGTTGAGAGAGGGAGAGACGGGGTGAGAGAAGGAGGGACGGGTTGAGAAAGGGAGAGGCGGGGTGAGAGAAGGAGAGACGGGGTGAGATAGGGAGAGACGGGGTGAGAGAAGGAGAGACGGGGTGAGAGAGGGAGAGACGGGGTGAGAGAGGGAGGGACGGGGTGGGAGAGGGAGAGACGGCGTGAGAGAGGGAGAGACGGGTTGAGAGAGGGAGAGACGGGGTGAGAGAAGGAGAGACGGGGTGAGATAGGGAGAGACGGGGTAAAGAGAAGGAGAGACGGGGTGAGAGAGGGAGAGACGGAGTGAGAGAAGGAGAGATGGGGTGAGAGAGGGAGAGGCGGGGTGAGAGAAGGAGAGACGGGGTGAGATAGGGAGGGACGGGGTGAGAGAGGGAGAGACGGCGTGAGAGAAGGAGAGATGGGGTGAGAGAGGGAGAGACGGCGTGAGAGAGGGAGAGACGGGGTAGGATAGGGAGCGACGGGGTGAGAGAGGGAGAGACGGGGTGAGAGAGGGAGAGACGGGGTGAGAGAGGGAGAGACGGGGTGAGAGAAGGAGAGATGGGGTGAGAGAGGGAGAGACGGGGTGAGAGAAGGAGAGACGGGGTGAGAGAAGGAGAGACGGGGTGAGAGAAGGTGAGACGGGTGCGAGAGGGAGGGATGAGATGGGGAGGGAGAGACGGGGGGATGGGGTGAGAGAGGGAGGGAGGGACGGGGGGAGAGAGCGGATGGGGTTGGGACTCAGTTGGCCTCTAATGGAGCTTAACTCTAAGCATAGAACAAACTTTACTAGAGTGCATTTACTTGGATATGCAAATTGTATTTTGATGTGTGTAAATAGATGGTGGCTTACGGTTTCTATGATTTCTTTATCATTCTAGTTGTCATGCAGTACAGTGGTGGCTCCATTTGAGCCCTGAGCTCTATGTAGCATCTATAACAGGTTATAAGGCATCAAAGCAGCATGCGTGTCATGTCATGTGTGCCGGCAGGGAGAAACCATAGTGTGAGCTGGGAAGGGGTGGGAGCAAACGGAACAGAAATAATAGCCTTGCTACAAAAAAGGAGCATATGAAAGAAAAGGAAAGAAACAAAATCAATAATAAATGAGTGGTGGGAAGAGGAGGAGGGTGTTCATTCTTACCTTCTGCCCTGCAGTGATCTCACCCGCCTGGTCGTCTGGAGGGCAGGGGTGTGAGGCAGAGGGCGTATCCACCACGGAGTCTCCAGCTTCGGACAGTAGAGGCAGGGGGGATGCCACCTCCACCTGCTCCCTCCCAGGAGGGGCGCTGCCAAGGCTCTCCACTCGCTTCACGAAGGCCTGGAGCTGGGTGTGCAGTGCTCGCAGCCTGCCCGTCAGAGCCTCCACCAGGGGCAGGTCCTGGAGCTCCGAGGGTTGGGACTGCTGGCTCTTCTCTGGGACACAGGGCTCAGCAGTCTCCCCGGAGTAGTTGGAGGAGATCTTGCGGTAAAGGGAGAGGGAGGGGCAGTTGGAATCAGAAGCGGTCAGCAGCTGGATGGCTGTAGAGATGAGGCGGGCCTGGTCCCTCATGGCCAACAGGGCCTCATGGTCATTCAGCCCCAGGGGGACGTTACCGTGCAGGTGAATGGGAACCCCCGTGGACGTCTTCTTCTCCTTTTCCTCCAGGGGCTTGTTCTCCCCTCCGATGGGGCCTTCCCGGCACGCTTGGCTGGGGAGGCACTCGGCCGAGTCCCCTGCCTCAGCGTCGGTCTCCAGGGCGGGCCTAGAAGAGCTGTGGTAGGAGGCCAGGTCGCAGCGCTGCAGGTTGGACAGCAACACACGGTTCTCGTACTGGAGCTTCTTCACTTTGCCGCTCAGCTCCCCGATCTGGAGCCTGGCGGCCTGCAGCAGCTCCTCATGGGGGGCCTCGGTGCTGATGAGAGCTCCCCCACCATGACCATCCTCCAGGAGAGAGATGGACGAGGAGTCATCCTGGTTTGGGTCCAACGTCAGCGGCAGCTCCGACTTGTAGCGGTTGATCTCATTCATCAGCAGCTTGTTCTGCTCCTCCATCTCCAGCAGCGAGCGCCGTAACAGCTCCGCTTCCTCCTCCACAAACTGCAGGTGCCTCTGGAGCTCCATCACGTTATCCAGACCTCCTCCTCCAGGGCCTCCCATGCCTCCCAGCCCCAGCCCTGGAGGCAGCTCCTGGCCCTTCATGTCGTCCATTTCGGCCCGTAGGCCACGGTTCTCCACCTCTAGTTCCACGATGCGCCGGCTCAGCAGGTTGGCTTCCTCCTCCACCAGCTTCAGGTGAACTCTAACCTCGGCCTCACGGGTGTGGGGTGAGTCGTTGACCTCCTCCACGGTGAGTGAGGCGTCCACATCGCCGTAGACCGAGCGGTACTTGGCCAGCTCCTCCCGCATGGCCTCGCTGTCCTTGGCCATCTTGGTCAGCTTCTTACACATGAGAACGGACTCCTCCTTGGCAAAATGGAGCTGGCACTTGAGGTCAGAGTTGTCCTCCTGCTGGCCCCAGAGAGGCACAGAGACCAGCTGTTAGGAACACTGACAACACACTGACTCACTCACATACACAATGACAATATATCCTTTCTCATACCACAGAGAGAGAGACCGAGAGAGAAAGATTGCGAGGCCAAAATTACAAATGATTTTTTTTTTTTCTGGCTTAAACTCATCTGACATCCTCATATTAACCCCTTCAAATATTTAGACCAATGCTATGGATTTTTGGGGGGCAAAGTGGGATAGCTTGATGCAACACTGGGGAGTCATGCATACTATTTTACAGTGTAATGTGTGCTAGCTGGGGGCATTGAGGTACATTGGTGTATTTATAAAAGACATAAGCTATTTTGAATATTAAACACCCGCTATTATTTAACCAACTGACTCAAAATGGTGAAGACCCATTAAAAAATGTGTTGTGTACTTTATTTGTTATGGGGCTATTTCCCAGAACATCAAACATAGTCTGGAGAGGGTTTATACCAATTACAGTATGTCACAGTGGCACCACTGCTTTAACCTCATCCCCACAGAAATGGAGGAAGAGAGAGCGAGAGCGAACATGGAACACGGAACATGGAACACACATTTTTTACTATCTTATCCCGGAATATAGGTCTGCCTTATCCCGGAATATAGGTCTGCCTAAAGAGCAGGAACCCAGACTTCATCAAATAAATTACCATCCTACAAGAAACATGGTATAGAGGAGATGGACCCGCTGGTTGCCCTCTAAGTTACAGTGTGCTGTTAGTCCCATCCACCAAACTACCAGGTGTGAAACAAGAAAAAAGACTCAGGGTGTAAGCTAATTTGGTATAGAGAACACCTAACCCACACTATCAAATTAATCAAAACAGGAACACTGCATCGCAGTGCCACCAGAGACTCTGGGTTCGAGCCCAGGTTCTGTCGCAGCCGGCCGCGACCTGGAAGGCAATGGGGCAACGCACAATTTGCCTAGCGTCGTCCGGGTTAGGGAGGGTTTGGCCGGTAGGGATATCTTTGTCTCATCGCGCTCTAGCGACTCCTGTGGCGGGCCAGGCGCAGTGCGCGCTAATCAGGTCGCCAGGCGCACGGTGTTTCCTCCAACACATTGGATGCCCTGTATTTTCCCTTTCATACTTATTTTAAAACGTTTGTGTGTAATGTTTCATGTTCCTTTTTGACTGTTTATTTCACTTGCACAGTCTGAGCTGCTCATGTCAAACTAGTAATACTGTATGAAGTGCTATCTGTGAATCATCTCTCCCATCAACTACCTACCCAACTCCCACTATGGACTAAATTGTGAAAGCGAGAACAATCAGTGTAACTGTAATACTTTAGTACTGACTTTGGGTATAAGCTCAGGTAAGAATCAGAGGTGAGTGTCTGGAGACAAACTGCTGCAGCTGCAGTCTGTTTCTTTGGTTGAGTCGTTTGCAAATCTATATGAGATTTTCCTTTTGGCTGTTCAATGTGGAAGAAACATCGAAGGTCTCTGTTGGTCTAAGTTACCTGGACAGATGGCTTCTTCTCTGGCTTGTTGTTTGGCCGAGCGCCTCTCTTCTTCAGAGAGTTCTGGAAATGGAGAGAAACACATACAATTCACAATAATTAGTATCAATCAATCAATTAAATTATATTTCCCATAGCACTTTCAATAACAACGTTTGTCACAAAGTGCTTTTACAGTAACCCGACCTAATGTTAGGCCCTAGACCCCCAAAGGGCTAGCACCAGCACATTGGCTAAGGTGTTATACAACATAATAATACCCACCTTGAGTCTATAGACTTCTCCCCTGCCCCCCACCCCCTCAGGCCTGCCCTTTCACCCAGTTTATCATCACCATGGAGATGTTTATCCCCACAGTGACACCAATAGGGGTGTTGAGCTACAGTTGACTGCATTTCTACTATGTAAACAGAGAGTATAAGATAAAGAGGGGGAGATGAGGGAGAGGGTGGGAGGATAGGTAGAGAAAGGGGCAGGAGAGAGAGAGGAGTGTGAGAGAAAAGGGAAAGGATAGAGCGAGAACAAGAGAGAGGAGAGAGAAAGATGAAAGAGTTGAAGAGAAAGAGAGGGAGAGTGATAGAGGAGAGAGATAATGGAAGAGAGGGAAGGATAGAGAGAAAGAAATGTGTGTAAACTGAGACGAGACAATAAAGAGAACATGAGCACCATTGCTAACGACAGCCAGCTCCTCCCCCTGGTCACCTGGGCCCCAGTACACTGAGTTAGATCCTAATAGATCCTCATTCCTACCAGATTCCTGAGAGATCACACACACACAACAGGCACACAGACAGAGGAGCTGCAGAACAAGCTTATCTCGCTAAGGCGTTTCCATGGAAACTGGCTACTTTCTCTGCACTGAGCTGACTGGTGGAAAAAGCAGGGATTTCCAGTCCACTCTGCTGTGTCCTATTCAATCAAGCTGAAAACAAACAAGACCCTGCTACCACGGGACATTATACAGCCTTTAATATAGCACCCCCCCCCCCCCCCCCCACACACACACACTCCATCCAGAACCAATTCCCCTAGTGGAAAAAGCCAGCTGGAGAGAAAGCAGGGTAACTAGACTGGATTTAAAGTGGTGCTGGTACAGCATAAAGAGCAGCATCCAATCCAATCTCAGACCCCATTTTGTGTTTGCTGACAATGTCACACAGTTTAGCTGAGAACCTTTTAATGGTGCTAAACTTCACTGTGGAATCAATGGTGCGGAGAGATAATGGAACTATTGATCTGGACACATATCGACCAACTTTGGGACACTTTTACGTTTTGTTTCGACCATTGGTTTGGTCAGGCCAGCTGCAACAGTCTCGCTATGACAAGTGACAGGGATGTAGAGGTGTCACTGTGACAGGCAAGTCAACACTATTCTAACACAGAGCTAAACCATAATACCTATTCATCATCTATAAATCCCATTTATGATACATCTCGTAGATTTTTTTTCTGTCCCCTAAACCTATTTTGTTATCTGTATCAAATATCAATAACTTTCACACTTCCCCCTCGTCCTTCCCTCCTCCCCTCCCACACCAAAGCTCTCCCGGTGCATCCCAAATAGCACCCAATTCCCCATGTTGTGCCCTATGGGCCCTGGTCAAAAGTAGTGCAATTTATAGGGGACATGGTGGCATTTGGGACACTACCCTGCTCTGCGATCTCACGTCCCGAAAAGAACCAGACAAAATTCCACCCACTCTGCCAAGTTGATGTAATCGGCCGGCTCTCTCTGCACAACAGCTACGTGTCGTCCGGAACACAAGGTCACTCACACAAACAGTGCAGTAAAACACAGACAACGTTAGGGAGATGAGCTTTCAAATGAGGTTTCTGTATGTAAAATGGTGCCACTCCAGGCCTGCCTGTCTCATGCCTTTACACACACATACACAGTGTACAGTTAAAGACACACACACACGCACAGAGATATACGCACACACGCACACACACGATGTACGCATGCACACACACCCTACCGTTAGCAAAATAAGTATTGAAAAGCATGTGCTTGTGCTATCTGATGCCATGGTCCTGTGGGTGTATGTCAACAGGTTGTAACTCTAGATGTGTGGGCTGGGTAACCTGAGGCCTGGAGTAGGGGGTAGGTAGGTAAAATAATCCCTGGCTGGATGTCTCTCTCCTGGGAGAGGGAGGTAGAGATGTGTGGACCTGGCCATCATGCCTGACACACTTGTGCCTACTACAGCTCTGCTAGGTTTGGCTTGGCTTGGTTTGGCCCTATAGTGTAATTCAGCCATAAGTCATCTTGCCTCGACTTAGGAAATAATGCCAGGTGCACAGGAAATAACTGAGACGTTGTCATGCCTTTGTCATGGATGAGGAACCATGTCGGCATCCTTTCTTACACAACCTCACAGTCCACAGCTGGGAAAGATACACTTGTGTAATGGGCTCAACAATGAATGTTAGGATAGGAATGGACATCATCTCAACATTCATGTGGAATTTCTGGATATCTCATGGGTTATGGATCTGTGTGTGGGGAGCGGTTAACCTTTTACTGCAGTGGGCTGAATCAGGGTCACACAGAGTGTTTGTTGGTAGTCTTAAACAAATCTACTTTGAAACAAAAGTATATACACCACACACATGGTTATGGGCTTAGTCATTTAGCAGGCGTTCTTATCTAGAGCGACTTACAGGAGCAATTAGGGTTAAGTTCCTTGCTCAAAGGCACATCAACTGATTTTTCACCTAGTTGGCTCAGGGATTGGAACCAGCGACCTTCACCGTCGACTCAATTAAGTGACAAGACACAGCAGCACAGTATTCCAATTTCTCCTTCCTTTGTTTCTGTGTCTGCCGTATCTAAACCGTTACAAGGTGTGAGACAAGGGAGTAAGAAAGGAGGGAGAAAAACCTAGTGAGAGAGGGGAGTGGGGAACTGGGAGGGAGGTAAGGAGGAGTGGGAGAGAGTGAGAGAGGGGAGTGGGGAACTGGGAGGGAGGTAAGGAGGAGTGGGAGAGAGTGAGAGAGGGGAGTGGGGAATTGGGAGGGAGGTAAGGAGGAGTGGGAGAGCGAGAGAGAGAGTGGGGGATAGCGTAATGCTGACTAGTTTAGAAAGGACGGAGACCACGGCATGCCTAGATAGATGAGGGGTCATGACCCTGACGTGACCAGAGGAAAAATAGTCCCACACGCCCACTGATGAATCCGTCAGGCACTAAAACAATGGATCGCTCCGCCAGCCCGAAGCACAATCACACAGGGGAACTACAACCAACATAGCCATCACAAAATATGGCTTTATCATATCATTTCATATCATGAAATTAGAAATATGAATATCCAATCAGTAGGGTTATTAAAAACCAGTCGATGACATTCTTGTTGTAAGAATGGTGCTATTGCAGTAGCAGACGAGGCAAGTTCTAAATTCAATCTGCGTTCTATATTCAATCTGCGTTCTAAATTCAATCTGTATTCTATCTGCATTGCAGAAGGAGAAGTGAGTAGAATAGTCTATTTGCATGACACTCCCCGGACTGCTGTATGCAGAGCTGCAGGTGTGATATGATGTGAGTAGAGTTGACAACAGCAGACAATACACTCCCCCACTCTGTTTGCTTTTGGTCTTATCCACAGAACAATCAATAGTGCTCGGTTCAACCCAAGTTTGAGATCCAGGGGGTGAGATATTTGTCTCTTTGTTACCAAACTCACTGCTGCTCACTTTCAGCCATCGTGTGAAGACTGTCAGAAAGAAGGCTGTTGATTGGTCTGACCCTCTGTGTCCACTGGTCTAACTATGTTTCATCAATATCAAGCAGAGCAGACATAGAGTAATGTTTGAAATGTGTGTGTGTGTTTCTGTCTGTTGGTGTGTCAGTCTGTGTGTGGTGAGTGAAGGGCAACAATGAGTTGGGGAGAGGGGGGGGGGGGCTCTAGACGTCCTCTAAAGCATGTCAGCACAGCACAATCCATGGGGGGGAACAGACATCATGAACACTAGCCACCAGTCCCCTATCTGTCTCAGTCCCTCCTCTCCTCTCTTCAGGCTCCTATTGTCCCTGTACTGCACTCACAATGGTCCCAATCCCCAACCCTGTATTCACCCAGTCCCAGGGATGAAATGTAAACCCTGACTCTAAGCAAGGAGCTCTGCAGGAGTAGAGAGAGAAATTGAGAGAGAGAAAGAGAGAGTGGGGGAGATTAAGCCAATCTGCATAGGAATGGAGAGTAAGAGTGAGAGCCTTCGTTACAGAGATTGGGGGATGGATGTATCATCCATTATCCCACTGCCACAGACCATCATAAGTTCCCATGACAAATGCTTGTGCACTCCCTCGTTGAGTTTCTGACAGTGGTGGCCAACGAAACAAATTGGTGAAAGGGGGGGTGGAAAAGAGGTAGCCTCGCAAAGGATGTGAATCAGCCTGGTATTTACAAGAGGAAAGGAAGGGGTTGAAAAAACATGGAGGTAGGAAATGAAGACCCTTGAAATCCATCTTGACACGAGACAGCTTCGCTCTTCAAAAACCAGTGGAAATAACGACAAACGGCCCTCTCTTTCAGTTCCTGACGCGTCTATACATACAATTGGAAATGTGATGATTTGCATACGGATTACTCAGATGTTAACATGAACACATGTTGTTGCACACACTATTTATTTTCCAATGTTGTATTAACCAAAACATACAGAACAGGAACACACACAGGCCTGAGAGATACACTATATACTATTACACAGATTGAGAAAAATTGGTTCTGAATATCCAGAAAAGCCAAAGGATTTGAAGCAGTCTTTCACCTGCCCTTCACTTCATCCCCACAACACCCGTGCGTCAATCCTTCATCTCCCAAGCTCCCCGTGCCTCAACCCTTCATCCCCCAAGCTCCCCGTGCCTCAACCCTTCATCCCCCAAGCTCACCGTGCCTCAACCCTTCATCCCCCAAGCTCCCCGTGCCTCAACCCTTCATCTCCCAAGCTCCCCGTGCCTCAACCCTTCATCCCCCAAGCTCCCCGTGCCTCAACCCTTCATCCCCCAAGCTCCCCGTGCCTCAACCCTTCATCCCCCAAGCTCCCCGTACCTCAACCCTTCATCCCCCAAGCTCCCCGTGCCTCAACCCTTCATCCCCCAAGCTCCCCGTGCCTCAGCCCTTCATCCCCCAAGCTCCCCGTGCCTCAACCCTTCATCCCCCAAGCTCCCCGTGCCTCAACCCTTCATCCCCCAAGCTCCCCGTGCCTCAACCCTTCATCCCCCAAGCTCCCCGTGCCTCAACCCTTCATCCCCCAAGCTCCCCGCGCCTCAACCCTTCATCTCCCAAGCTCCCCGTGCCTCAACCCTTCATCCCCCAAGCTCCCCGTGCCTCAACCCTTCATCCCCCAAGCTCCCCGTGCCTCAACCCTTCATCCCCCAAGCTCCCCGTGCCTCAACCCTTCATCTCCCAAGCTCCCCGTGCCTCAACCCTTCATCCCCCAAGCTCCCCGTGCCTCAACCCTTCATCTCCCAAGCTCCCCGTGCCTCAACCCTTCATCCCCCAAGCTCCCCGTGCCTCAACCCTTCATCCCCCAAGCTCCCCGTGCCTCAACCCTTCATCTCCCAAGCTCCCCGTACTTCAACCTTTCATCCCCCTAGCTCCCCGTACTTCAACCCTTCAACTCCCCAGCTCCCTATGCCTCAATCATTCATCCTCCCAGCTCCCTAAGCCTCAACCCTTCATTCCCCCAGCTCCCCGTGCCTCAACCCTTCATCCCCCCCAGCTTCCCATACTTCAACCCTTCATCTCCCCGTGCCTCAATCTTTCATCCCCCCAGCTTCCTGTGCCTCAACCCATCATCCCCCCAGCTCCCAGCTCCCTGTGCCTCACCCCTTCATCCCCCTGGTCCTCAAGCCTTCATCCCCCCAGCTTCCCATGCCTCAAGCCTCCATCCTTCCAGCTCCCCATGCCTCACCCCTTCATCCCCCCATACCTCCCCCCAGCTCCCCATGCCTCACCCCATTCATCCCTCCATCCCACAGTTCCCCCTTGCCTCAACCCTTCACCCACCCAGCTTCCCATGCCTCCCCCTTCATCCCCAAATCTCCCCATGCCTCAAAACCTCCATCCCACAGTTCCCCCTTGCCTCAACCCTTTACCCCCCCAACTTCCCATGCCTCCCCCTTCACCCCCCAGCTTCCCATGCCTCAAGCCTCCACCCTTCCAGCTCCCCATGCCTCAAACCTTCATCTGCCCCAGCACCCCATGCCTCACCACTTCATCCCCACATACCTCCCCCCAGCACCCCATGCCTCAACCCTCCATCCCCCATGCCTCAACCCTTCATCCCCCATGCCTCAACCCTTCATCCACCCAGCTCCCCATGCCTCAACCCTTCAACCCCCAGCTCCCCATGCCTCAACCCTTCATCCACCCAGATCCCCATGCCTCAACCCTTCATCCACCCAGCTCCCCATGCCTCAACCCTCCATCCCCCAGATCCCCATGCCTCAACCCTTCATCCACCCAGCTCCCCATGCCTCAACCCTTCATCCACCCAGCTCCCCATGCCTCAACCCTTCATCTACCCAGCTCCCCATGCCTCAACCCTTCATCCACCCAGCTCCCCATGCCTCAACCCTTCATCCCCCAGCTCCCCATGGCTCAACCCTTCATTCCCCAGCACCGCATGCCCCAACCCTCCACCCCCCATGGCTCAACCCTTCATCCACCCAGCTCCCCGTGCCTCAACCCTTCATCCCCCAAGCTCCCCGTGCCTCAACCCTTCATCCCCCAGCTCCCCATGCCTCAAACGTTCATCCACCCAGCTCCCCATGCCTCAACCCTCCATCCCCCAGATCCCCATGCTTCAACCCTTCATCCACCCAGCTCCCCATGCCTCAACCCTCCATCCCCCAGATCCCCATGCCTCAAACCTTCATCTATTCAACACCTCTTACTCTACATTTCCATTGTCTGAGTAATACAAAGATGATTGGCCAAAACCTGAAAGCCTGGCCATCCCTGCTGCAGGCAGCTCTCCCACCCCCTCCTTCTCTTCCCTTTCCTCTCTCTCCCTTCTCCCTCACTTGAGGACACCTGAGCTGATAGCAACTGTTACCATGGCATCACAGAGAGAGCCCATATGTTAATGAGAAAACACACACACACACACACAATCCCCAGCATTGAGACAACCCTATAGCTCTTCCCCAACCATCTGTCCAAGGGTATGTAACAGAGGGTGTCCCAAACACACACAGACTCTGTTAAAACCCTAAAAATAGTCCCCCATCTTTGACAACAGAGCCCCATCGCCCCGCCATATCCCTCCCCCACAGCACCCACGTAGAGCATCAGTGACACCTCCCAGAATATGCCTCTGTGATTGTGGTGACCGGGGTGACGGAGGGAGAGGAGCAGTGACTGGACTTATTTGTAATTAGCGCTGTGAAACAGTGTTATAATTGTGCCCTGAATGGGGGAGTTCTTTCTGAGCTTGAGGGAACACAACATATTGACTGGCCCTATCCATTTAGGTTACGAGTGGACTCCAGAGTTGACTTCGGAGAGTGGAGAGGACAACAATAGAGGTCATTTCCAGGTCGTGATAGAATGACGTTGGACAGTGGAGGTGATTTATTTTGTTCTCTTGTTTTGACCCAGTCAAAGTAACAATTACGCTATGAAAAATAGCCCATTATAATCCATGCACATGGAATAAAGTTCAAATAAAAGTAATGGATGAAATTAAGATGTTATCCCTCCATCCAACCACCCTTTAGATGAGTGTCATTGTTTAAACAGCCACACAAATACTAGGATAAAACCTGCTGAACTCCTGACGTTCACCCTTTCATCTCTCCCTTGAATGTACTGAAACCAGCATCACTTCTAGGCTAAGTCCCAAATGGCACCCTATTCCCCATGGGCCCTGACCAAAAGAAGTGCACTAAATAGGGAATATGGTGCCATTTGGGACACGCCCCTAGAATGGACTTGTCCTGCCTAGACTGCTCTCACTGCCATTTAACTACCAGCACTGGCCCAAATGTCAGGGATTTGACTGTTTGTCTATTGAAATTAAACATCACACAAATCTCTCTGAAATCTATTTTCATCAGACACCTTCCTGGAGACATGACTTGTGTAACCCAGGCGATCTCCCCTTTCTGACAGGACATCAATGTGGGAATGTAGGTACATACCCCAACCAGAAGCCATGGATTACAGGCAACATCCGCAATGAGCTAAAGGCTAGACCTGCCGCATTCAAGGAGCGGGACTCTAACCCGGAAGCTTATAAGAAGGGCTTGCAGACCATTACACTACAAAGGGAAGCACAGCCGAGAGCTGTCCAGTGACACGAGCCTACCAGACGAGCTACTTCTATGCTCGCTTCAAGGCAAATAACACTGAAACATGCATGAGAGCACTAGCTGTTCCAGAAGAGCTGTTCCAGAAGACTGTGTGATCATGCTCACCGCAGCCGATGTGAGTAAGACCTTTAAACAGGTCAACATTCACAAGGCCGCGGGGCCAGATGGATTACCAGGACGTGTGCTGCGAGCATGCGCTGACCAACTGGCAAGTGTCTTCACTGACATTTTCAACCTCTCCCTGTCCGAGTCTGTAATACCAACATGTTTTAAGCAGACCACCATAGTGCCTGTGCCCAAAAACACTAAGGTAACCTGCCTAAATGACTACCGACCCGTAGCACTCATGTCTGTAGCCATGAAGTGATTTGAAAGGTTGGTCAGGGCTCACATCAACACCATTAACCCAGAAACCCTAGATCCACTCCAATTTGCATACCGCCCAAACAGATCCACAGATGATGCAATCTCTATTGCACTCCCCACTGCCCTTTCCCACCTGGACAAAAGGAACACCTATGTGAGAATGCTATTCATTGACTACAGCTCAGCGTTCAACACCATAGTGCCCTCAAAGCTCATCAATAAGCTAAGGAACCTGGGACTAAACACCTCCCTCTGCAACTGGATCCTGGACTTCCTAACAGGCCACCCGCAGGTGGTAAGGGTAGGTAAAAACACATTCGCCATGCTGATCCTCAACACAGGGGCCCCTCAGGGGTGCGTGCTCATTCCCCTCCTCTACTCCCTGTTCACTTACGACTGTACGGCCAGGCACGACTCCAACACCATCATTAAGTTTGCCGATGACAACAGTTGTAGGCCTGATCACCGACAATGACGAGACAACCTATAGGGAGTATGGTGTGGTGCCAGGACAACAACCTCTCCCTCAACGTGATCAAGACAAAGGAGATGATTATGGACTACAGGAAAAAGAGGACCGAGCACGCCCCCCATTCTCAGTGACAGGGCTGCAGTGGAGCAAGTTGAAAGGTTCAGGTTCCTTGGTGTCCACGAACAAACTAGCATGGTCCAAGCACACCAGGACAGTCTTGTAGAGGGCACGACAAAGCCTATTCCCCCTCAGGAGACTGAAAAGATTTGGCATGGGTCCTAAGATCCTCAAAAGGTTCTACAGCTGCAACATCGAGAGCATCCTGACAGGTTACAAGCCTGGTATGGCAACTGCTCGGCCTCTAACCGCAAGGCACGGCAGAGGGAAGTGCGAATGGCCCAGTACATCACTGGGGCCAAGCTTCCTGCCATCCAGGACCTCTATAAGAGGCGGTGTCAGAGGAAGGCCCTAAAAATTGTCAAAGACTCCAACCACCCTGGTCTAGACTGTTCTCTCTTCTACCGCACGGCAAGCGGTACTGGAGCGCCAAGTCCAGGTCCAAGAGGCTTCTAAACAGCTTCTACCCCCAAGCCATAAGACTCATGACCATGTAATCAAGTGGCTACCCAGACTATTTGCATTGCCCCCTCCCCCTCTTTTACACCGCTGCTACTCTCTGTTGTCATCATCTACGCAGTCACTTTAATAACTCTACCTACATGTACATATTACCACAACTAACCGGTGCCACCACACATTGACTCTGTACCAGTACCCCCTTGGATATAGTCTCGATATTGTTATTTTACTGCTGCTCTTTAATTACTTGTTACTTTTATTCTTATTCTTATCCATATTTTTTTAAAGCGGCATTGTTGGTTATTAACTTGTAAGTAAGCATTTCACTGTAAGGTAACCTGTTGTGTTCGGCGCATGTGACTAATAAATTATTAGATTGATTTGAATAGGAAATTGATGAAACATTATTAACGCAATCATGTCCCTCAGGGCACAATTCTGGCAGAAGAGCGAGACAGAGACATTGACAGAGACACAGATATACACAGTAACAAAATAAAATAAAACAAAGCCATCTGCATGTGCTCCTACAAAGACACAACAGGCCCAGCTGCAGTAAACACATGGTTAATTACACATAGGTGTGGGCCAGTCACACTTAACCACCACAACATCATTATGCTAACCAAAATGGCCGCCACTGAGACAATACAGACTCTGTCCTGGTGATGGAACTACGGGGAAACAGAAATCTGATACCCTTGTGAATATGCATGGGGAGCAAGAAAACAAGAAATATGTTTGTGAGGCCTGACATTACACAGTTATGACACATAATTCTGGCAGCAGAGAAGTCAAAAAGGAAAATGTCATCCATTCCTAGGCCACTCAGCTCAGAGAAGATTAGACATTTTATTCAGAGAGACGGATACTGGGAGGTGTGGAGTCTCTCTCTCGCTCACGCTCTGAGAGATAATCAAATAAGGCCTAAGAGTCAAATCAGAACTGGGAGATCAGTTTGACCCAGTTAACAGCAGCATCTCCCTCCCTCTCTCTCGCTTCCTTCTTTCCTCCCCACCTAGCACATCACCTGCTTTGTGATGCGTGTTTAACAGGGCTCTCCATCCAATGCCTGTCTGCGTTTACTTTCTATTAAGACTGACTGAGGACTAGAGGCAGGAGGAGACAAGACCAACAAAGTATATATCCCAACTGTCGCATAACAAATACCGTCTTCCTCTCTTCTCTTCTCCTTTTCTCTCCTCTCTTCCTCTTTCCTTTCATTTCTTCTCCTCTTCTCCATTCTCTTCAATGGAATTCAATCAAGGCGAACACCTTCACCTCTTTCTCCCCCTCTCGTTAGGAGAATCTGGAGCACCTGACGCTCATTAAGCCGTAAGTCAGCTGGTCGCTAACGGAGACAGAGGCTCAGCCGATGGAGAAGGGCGCGACGGTCCCCTGCATTCCTCCCATAGCTCACCTCATATCTTTATTAAGGCCGGCACAACAACAACAGTGGCGACAGGGCCTTTTCCCATTTCTAACCAGACTGAAGAAAGATGCAAATAGCAAATTAAATGGATTCAGTTTCAAACTGTAAGAGATGTGTGATTGTATCTTGGGGCTTTTTGTGTTGAGTGGGCAGGTGCACACTTCACAAATAAAGACACCCATCCAGCACTCAACATCACACACACACACAGATCCGCACCCCTCCTTCCCTCACACGCACACACAGACACACACACAGACACACACACACCAATCATCCTCTTTTGACTAAACCTCTCACACCCTCAGCACAGAGGGGTTGCCAGCCAATTTATTTTCCTTTCTGCCACAAAATGAGTTTGGAGAGCTCTCCATGCCCCGGAGCTCAACTAACAAGCTCCCCGTAAGTCCCGAGAGAGACAAGCACTGAACGCTACGCTGCTCTTATCAAATCACAGATAGGAGTATATACACATGTATATACACCATGTCCGGTGTGACAGCTAGTCAGCCTTCTATGTGCTCTCAAAACCAAGCAGGACCAAGTGGGAGCACTGAGGCTGAAACCTCACAGTCCATCAGCCCATCCAGAGCTGTGATGGTGGTAGTGGAGGGGATTTGTGCCGGTCAATGGAGAGATAAAGAGAGGGATGAGATGAATATCCAGCTGGTATCGCAGACAGGGTGCTAAAAACATCCAACAGCCACACTACAGAAGACAGATCCAGGAGAAGATGGGATGTCCAATTAAAACATATTTTGACCAATGGGTAAAATAATATGTTAAAGGAAAACTTCACAGGTCACGCTGGCATAAATGGTTGGGGAACAGGCGCAGGACTGAGTAATAGGGGTTTTTATTTCCCAAATTACAGTGTGCCATGTAAAGGCATGGGGACGAAGACCAAACAAACACATATACAAAACACAGGGTAGAAACCCAAACAAAAGAGCGAGGAGTGCCTTGAATAAATACACAATCGCACAATGATTATCACACGGGACGAGACCCGTAATCATCTGCACAATATACGTGGCACGAAAGCCAAAACACAGCACAGGTACTCACACGACCAACGGACATTGGAACAATAATCGACAGGACAATGGTGAACAAAGGGCACACTTATACAATTACTAATCAATGGGAATAGGGACCAGGTGTGCGTAAGGACAGTTCCAGAGGGATCTGTGACATCACCATTTTCAACTTCATATTCATCTCCAGCACCACCCCAATGTCAACATATGTGAAAAAGGTGCGTTTCTCCACTACCGTTAAAAAGTTTAATCATAACAAGTTTAATAATAAATAACATCAAATTGATCAGAAATACAGTGTAGACATTGTTAATGTTGTAAATGACTATTGTAGCTGGAAACGGCTGATTCTTTTATGGAATATCTACATAGGTGTACAGAGGCCCATTATCAGCAACCATCCCTTCTGTGTTCAAATAAAAATTAAATCAAATGTATTGGTCACATACACATGGTTAGGAAATGTTAATGTGAGTGTAGCAACATGCTTGTGCTTCTAGTTCCGACTATGCAGTAATGAAAATGGCACGTTCCAAGTTTATCATTTGAAAAGGCTAATTAGCTTTTTCTTTGGAAGTCTGACTATAAGGCCAAAATCCCAGGGTGGTCTCTTCACTGTTGATGTTGAGACTGGTGTTTTGCGGGTATTATTAAATGAAGCTGCCAGTTGACGACTTGTGAGGCGTCTGTTTCTCAAACTAGACACTCTAATGTACTTGTCCTCTTTCTCAGTTGTGCACCGGGGCCTCCCACTCCTCTTTCTATTCTAGTAAGAGCCAGTTTGCACTGTCAATTGAAATACATTCATTATGCCCTAATTTATGGATTTCACATCACTGGGTAGTTGTGCAGCCATGGGTAGGCCTAGGAGGGCATAGGTCCATCTACTTGGGAGCCAGGCCCACCCACTGGGGAGCCAAGCCCAGCCAATCAAGCTTCAATGCCATACAACTCTCCTTCCGTGGCCTCCAATTGCTCTTAAAAACAAGTAAAACTAAATGCATGCTCTTCAACCCATCGCTACCTGCACCTACCCGCCTGTCCAACATCACTACTCTGGACGGCTCTGACTTAGAATACGTGGACAACTACAAATACTTAGGTGTCTGGTTAGACTGTAAACTCTCCTTCCAGACCCATATCAAACATCTCCAATCCAAAGTTAAATCTAGAATTGGCTTCCTATTTCGCAACAAAGCATCCTTCACTCATGCTGCCAAACATACCCTTGTAAAACTGACCATCCTACCAATCCTCGACTTTGGCGATGTCATTTACAAAATAGCCTCCAATACCCTACTCAACAAATTGGATGCAGTCTATCACAGTGCAATCCGTTTTGTCACCAAAGCCCCATATACTACCCACCATTGCGACCTGTACGCTCTCGTTGGCTGGCCCTCGCTTCATACTCGTCGCCAAACCCACTGGCTCCATGTCATCTACAAGACCCTGCTAGGTAAAGTCCCCCCTTATCTCAGCTCGCTGGTCACCATAGCATCTCCCACCTGTAGCACACGCTCCAGCAGGTATATCTCTCTAGTCACCCCCAAAACCAATTCTTTCTTTGGCCGCCTCTCTTTCCAGTTCTCTGCTGCCAATGACTGGAATGAACTACAAAAATCTCTGAAACTGGAAACACTTATCTCCCTCACTAGCTTTAAGCACCAACTGTCAGAGCAGCTCACAGATTACTGCACCTGTACATAGCCCACCTATAATTTAGCCCAAACAACTACCTCTTTCCCAACTGTATTTAATTAATTTATTTATTTTGCTCCTTTGCACCCCATTATTTTTATTTCTACTTTGCACATTCTTCCATTGCAAAACTACCATTCCAGTGTTTTACTTGCTATATTGTATTTACCTTGCCACCATGGCCTTTTTTGCCTTTACCTCCCTTCTCACCTCATTTGCTCACATTGTATATAGACTTGTTTATACTGTATTATTGACTGTATGTTTGTTTTACTCCATGTTTAACTCTGTGTCGTTGTATCTGTCGAACTGCTTTGCTTTATCTTGGCCAGGTCGCAATTGTAAATGAGAACTTGTTCTCAACTTGCCTACCTGGTTAAATAAAGGTAAAATAAATAAATAAAAAATCAGAATGAGTTTTTCCCCACAAAAGGGCTTTATTACAGAAAAATACTTTTCAGTCTCATGAGCTGTCCGGGTGGCTGGTCTCAGATGATTCCGCAGGTGAAGAAGCCGGATGTGGAGGTCCTGGGCTGGTGTGGTTCCACATGGTTGTAAGGCCGGTTGGAGGCAGCTTATGGTAGAGAAATTAACATTCAAATCTCTGGCAACAGCTCTGATGGACATTCCTGCAGGCAACATGCCAATAGGGCGCTCCCTCAGAATGTAGATATCTGTAGCATTGTGTTGTGTGCCAAAACTGCACATTTAAGAGTGGCATTTTTGTGTAATGATCATGCTGTTTAATTAGCTTCTTGATATGCCACACCTGTCAGGTGGATGGATTATCTTGGCAGCGGAGAAATGCTCAATAACAGAGATGTACACAAATTTGTGCACAATCATTTAGAGAAGTAAGCTTTTGTGTGATTGGAACATTTCTGGGATATTTTATTCCAGCACATGAAACATGGACACTTTACATGTTGCGTTTATAGTTTTGTTCAGTAAAATGTTGCTTTTTGTGACCAGCAGAAACAACTTTGAAGACGACCACCATTACATATAAAATCCTCAAAGGTTCCTGTGAGAAAGCGGCACCGCTCTGTCAAAAGAGCTCAGTGATTAAAATCGGATTTAGAAGTTTACAAAATCAGACTTTCTTGATATAATGTTAATGATAAGTTACAGAAAGACCCCACTGAACAATTCAGAACATGAATAATCATATTTGTCTTGGTAAAATATATTTTACAACATAAAGAAGTGACATTTCCTCACCAAACTTATGTAGTGATGCTTTGTCCAGTCCTATATAGCATTACTGACCATCTCACCAGCCATGTATATATTTTATATAGTTTTTATGAAGTTTATTTGGACAGGGACAATGTACAACAAAAACATACATCTCAGAAGTGAGAACTGATGCGTTTGCACCAGATTTGAGCTTACAGCTAATTTACATCTACGGTCCCAGAATGAACATCAAGAGGTGTGTAATGAATGTCAAGAGAGACTACATTACTACAATGTGTACTGTGCTTAATACGGATGAGTCCCCCTCTCAACGTAGCAGACACAGAATGTTATGGTGTTTTAATTGCAGTCTTACTATGCTGCTGTTAGCAGTGCCAGGCATAGTAATCGATATGTAGGTGATAATTGATGAGTGCTTCATTTTACTGTGCTCATCCAGGGTCTTCTCTCTGATACTACTGTCTGCAGCTGCCTGGAAGTTAACTGATAATTGAAGAGGAGAAAGATGAGAGAAAAGTGTGTCACAGCATGGGTGCTGAGCTCTAGGAGAGACGATAAGGGGATGGGTGTGTACAGCATATCACCCCATTGCAGCATGCTACTGCCTGCCTGCGTGCACACACACACATACACTCATGCACGCAGACACACAAACAAGCATGTGCATGGACACACATCAAACAAGTATGTGCACGCACGCACAGTGAGAGAAGCCTGCCCTGTTAAGCTGCTGCATATTCTAAGCAGAGAGAAGATGATCTCTCTCTCTCTCTCTCTCTCCCAGGTCAGTGTACAGAGCACTAGTAATGGTACCTCCCCAAAGAGGGACCAATGAAGATGCAATTTTCCTTTTCCAATTGAGCAATCAATCTCACTTCTCATTCGCTCCACTCAGCCTCATTACTAGGGCTGGGAATTGCCAGGGAACTCACGATATGATATTATCATGATGAAATCCCTGAGAGGTTTCCTGAGTTATGAAGGATGCCTGCATCTTTGTAATTTCTGGGTGTATTGATACACCATCCAAAGTGTAATTATTAACTTCTACATGCTCAAAGGGATATGAAATGTCAGCTTTTTCCTACCAATAGGTGCCCTACTTTGTGAGGCATTGGAAAACTTCCCTGGTCTTTGTGGTTTATTCTGTGTTTGAAATTCACTACTGAACTGAGGGACATTACAGATAATTGTATGTGTGGGGTACAGAGATGGGTTGGAAGAATTGACTTGGAAGAATTCTAGTGTTGGATAGTCATAGCCAACTAGCTAACATTGAATCCCTCTGTTTGTGCTGGCTGCATTTGCTAGCTAAGTGAAAGTGAAAAAAATACAGCAAAATATAGCTAGCTCTCTCACTCTTGCTTCTCCTTAATTTTTAAATACATGAATTTGTTCAAAACTTTTCAACTATTGTCTTTCTCTCTCTTTGAGTCAACTACTCATCACATTTGATGCACTGCAGTGCTAGGTTGCTGTAGTTTATGCTTTCAGAATGATTCATTCTCTGAGCCTATGATTTGGTGGACAACATGTCAGTTCATGCTGCAAGAGCTCTGATAAGTTGGAGGACATCCTCCGGAAGTTGTCATAATTACTGTGTAAGTCTATGGAAGGGAGTGAGAACCACGAGCCTCCTAGGTTCTGTATGGAAGTCAATGTACGCAGACGAGGAGGGAAACTAGTCTTCCTCCAGTTACACCATTATGCTACTCTACAGAGTGCTGTTGAAACTAATGCAGACCTTCATTGCAAAAAAAGTGTGTTTTAATAAATTATTTGGTGACGGGAATATATTTAGTATAGTTTTATCTAAAAAGGATAACTTTATTACGTTTCACTATTTTTATTTTTATGAAATTAACTGAGGAGGATGGTCCTCCCCTTCCTCATCTGAAGAGCATCCACTGTTTAAAACAGTTACAGTTTAATGGCTGTGAAAGGTGTAAACTGAGGATGGATCGACAACATTGGAAACTCAGCAGAAAAAGAAACGTCCCTTATTCAGGACATTGTCTTTCAAAGATAATTCGTAAAAATCCAAATACCTTCACAGATCTTCATTGTAAAGGGAAACACTGTTTCCCATGCTTGTTCCATGAACCATGAACAATTAATGAAAATGCACCTGTGGAACAGTTGTTAAGACACCTACAGCAATTAAGGTCACAGTTATGAAAACTTAGGACACTAAAGAGGCCTTTCTACTGACTCTGAAAAACACCAAAAGAAAGATGCGCAGGGTCCCTGCTCATCTGCGTGAACGTGCCTTAGGCATGCTGCAAGGAGGCATGAGGACTGCAGATGTGGTCAGGGCAATAAATTGCAATGTCCGTACTGTGAGACGCCTAAGACAGCACTACAGGAGACAGGACGGACAGCTGATTGTCCTTGCAGTGGCTGACCACGTATAACAACACCTGCACATGATCGGTACATCCGAACATCACACCTGCGGGACAGGTACAGGATGGCAACAACAACAACTGCCCGAGTTACACCAGGAACGCACAATCCCTCCATCAGTGCTCAGACTGTCCGCAATAGGCTGAGAGAGGCTGGACTGGGGGCTTGTAGGCCTGCTGTAAGGCAGGTCCTCACCAGACATCACCGGGCAACAACGTCGCCTATGGACACAAACCCACCGTCGCTGGACCAGACAGGACTGGCAAAAAGTGCTCTTCACTGACGAGTCACGGTTTTGTCTCACCAGGGGTGATGTTCGGATTTGCGTTTATCGTTGAAGGAATGAGCGTTACACCGAGGCCTGTACTCTGGAGCGGGATCGATTTGGAGGTGCAGGGTCCATCATGGTCTGGGGTGGCGTGTCACAGCATCATCGGACTAAGCTTGTTGTCATTGCAGGCAATCTCAACGCTGTGCGTTACAGGGAAGACATCCTCCTCCCTCATGTGGTACCCTTCTTGCAGGCTCATCCTGACATGACCCTCCAGCATGACAATGCCACCAGCCATACTGCTCGTTCTGTGTGTGATTTCCTGTACGACAGGACTGTCAGTGTTTTGCCATGGCCAGTGAAGAGCCCAGATCTCAATCCCATTGAGCACGCCTGGGACCTATTGGAACAGAGGTTGAGGGCTAGGGCCAATCCCCCCCAGAAATGTCCAGGAACTTGCAGGTGCCTTGGTGGAAGAGTGGGGTAACATCTCACAGCAAAAACTGGCAAATCTGGTGCAGTCCATGAGGAGGAGATGCACTGCCATACTTCATGCAGCTGGTGGCCACAGCAGATACTAACTGTTACTTTTGATTTTGACCACCCCTTTGTTCAGGGACACATTATTCAATTTCTGTGGAACTTGTCTCAGTTGTTGAATCTTGTTATGTTCATACAAATATTTACACGTTAAGTTTGCTGAAAATAAATGCAGTTGACAGTGAGAAGACGTTTATTTTTTTTGCTGAGTTTAGTTAATCCTCAATACTAACCTAAATGACAGAGTGAAAGAAGGAAGCCTGTACAGAATAAAATATTCCAAAACATGCATCCTGTTTGCAATAAGGCACTAAAGTAAAACTGCAAAAAATGTGGAATATAAATTAACATTATGTTCTGAATACAAAGCACAACACAACACATCACTGAGTACCACTCTTCCTATTTTCAAGCATGGTGGTGGCTGCATCATGTTATGGGTATGCTTGTCATCGGTAAGGACTATGGAGTTTGCTAGGATAAATAGAAATGGAATAGGCCTCCCGAGTGGCGCAGTGGTCTAAGGCAACACTACTGACCCGGATTCGATCTCAGGCTGTGTCACATCCGGCCGTGACCTTGAGTCCCATAGGGTGTTGCACAATTGGCCCTGCGTCATCTGGGTTAGGGGTGGGTTTGGCCAAGGGGGCGGCTTTACTTGGCTCATCGCGCTCTAGTGACTCCTTGTGGTGGGCTGGGCGCCTGCAGACTGACTTTGGTCATCAGTTGACTGGTGTCTCCTCCGACACATTGGTGCAGCTGGCTTCCGGGTCAAGCGGCGGGTGTTGCGAAGCACGGTTTGGCAGTTCATGTTTCGGAGGACGCATTACTTGACCTTCGCCTCTCCCGAGCCCGTTGGGGAGTTGCAGCGATGAGACAAGATCGTAATTGGATTGCAATTGGATATCACGAAATTGGGGGGAAAAAAGGGGGTAAAATAAAAAAAATCCTAGAGGCAAAAACATGCTTCAATCTGCTTTCCAACAGACAAATTCATCTTTCAGCAGGACAATAACCTTAAACACAAGGCCAAATATACACTGGAGTTGCTTACCAAGATGACATTGAATATTCCTCAGGGGCTTAGTTACAGGTTTGACTTAAATTGGCTTGAAAATCTATGGCAAGACTTGAAAATGACTGTCTAGCAAAGATCAACGACCAACTTGACAGAGCATGAAGAATTTTTACAATAATAATATGCAAATACTGTACAATTCAGGTTTAAAATCTCTCCGAGACTTACCCAGAAAGACTCACAGCTGTAATCACTTCCAAAGGTGACTCTAACATGTATTGACTCAGCGATGTGAACACATGTAAACGTGATATTTCTGTATTTCATTTTCAATAAATTAGCTAAATATTCAAAAAACATGTTTTCACTTGTCATTATGGGGTATTGTGTGTAGATGGGTGAGATTTTGTATTTATTTAATACATTTTGAATTGTCGCAGTAACACAACAAAATGTGGAAAATGTCAAGGGGTATGAATACTTTCTGAAGGTACTTAACTGTACTTAAGACATTTCAGCTTTTCATTTTTTATTAATTTGTAAAAGAAAAATCCACTTTTACATTTTGTGTTACTGTATGTAGGCCAGTGACAAAAAAAATAAAAATGTAATAAATTTTAAATTCAGGCTGTGACACAATTTATTTTTGAAAAAGTCAAGGGGCGTGAATACTTGCTGAAGGCAGTACAGTATATACATTTTTACTAATCAATAGTTGGAGTCAAAGTATCAATATACACTATATTACCAAAAGCATGTGGACACCTGCTAGTCAAACAAATCATTCCAAAATCATGGGCATTAATATGGAGTTGGACCCCCTTTGCTGTTATAACAGCCTCCACTCTTCTGGGAAGGATTTCCACTAGATGTTGGAACATTGCTGCAGGGACTTGCTTCCATTCAGACACAAGAGTATTAGTGAGGACGGGCACTGATGTTGGGCTCTTAGTTGGTGTTCCAATTCATCCCAAAGGTGTTCGATAGGGTTGAGGTCAGGGCTCTGTGCAGGCCAGTCAAGTTCGTCCACACCAATCTCGACAAACCATTTCTGCAACCGAGGACATACGATTTTTACGCGCTATGTGCTTCATCACTCACCGGTCCTGTTCTGTGAGCTTGTGTGGCCTACCACTTCGCGGCTAAGCCATTTTTGCTCCTAGACGTTTCCACTTCACAATAACAGCACAGTTACTGTCTTGTTGGAAAGGTGGCATCCTATGACGGTGCCACATTAAAAGTCACTGAGCTCTTCAGTAAGGCCATTCTACTGCCAAGGTTTGTCTATGGAGGTTGCATGGCTGTGTGCTAGTACTGGTTGTCAATTTTGAGACGCTGTAGCCTGTATACACTTCCTCAAAATAGTCTGAATTAATGTAAGATAACTCAAGAAATCTGTCATTCATTTTGACATTTTTGCAGAGATCTTAGTCGCGCAATTTTACATCTAACTAAGATGTTTGGTGCAGTATTTCTCAATGAAAACACTTGCATGAAAACGAGTAATCTTTTGTTGAATGACAACAAAAAACATAATTGAAGAATCCCTACTGTTGACCAATCACTGACGAAGGGGCGCAGACCTCGGCTACCGAAAAAAAACGTGTGTGCCTGAACAGCCGAAAAAACCCTCACTGAAGTCCAAAACTAACAGAAACATCCCAAAATGTTGTCATAATAAATGCATGAACTCTTCCAAACTGTTTTGGCTGGGAAGCATGCGGATGCCATAGGCTCTTATCCTGACCCTTTGCTATCCTACTGTCTGAACGGTCTCAACTCAACACTACGACACCACTCCCACACAGAGTGATGGAGAGAGAGAAAAACAGAGAGAGAGAGAGAGATAGAAACAGAGAGAGAGAGAGAGAGAGAAACAGAGAGATAGAGAGAAACAGAGAGAGAGAGAGAGAGAGAGAGAGAGAGAGAGAGAGAGAGAGAGAGAGAGAGAGAGAGAAGAGAAACAGAGAGAAGGAAAAATAGAGACAGATGAAGTGGAGCTCAGCTCCTTCTCAGTCTCCTGATGCAGACAGACATGTACATAACAGGGTGTTTTTAATACACACACAAAAAAATATAGCCCCATAGTATTTTCTAATTAGATAAGAATCTGATAAGGCCTGCCCTACAGGAACCCACGAGAGGAGTGGGAGACTTCTCGAGATTCGGGATGTACTGATTCTCTGTCAGTCAGAGAGACAGGAGCATTCTGACAGGAACTAACAAGGAGAACAGGGAACACAGAGAACCCTGGAGAATAGCTGTGGTTCAGACAAACAGCATCTCTGTGTATCTACAGTTGAAGTCATACGTTTACATACACCTTAGCCAAATACATTTAAACTCTGTTTTTCACAATTCCTGACATTTAATCCTCGTAAAAAAAATCCCTGTCTTAGGTCAGTTAGGATCACCACTTTATTTTAAGAATGTGAAATGTCAGAAAATTGGTATAGAGAATGATTTATTTCAGCCTTTATTTATTTCATCACATTCCCAGTGGGTCAGAAGTTTACATAAACTCAATTAGTATTTGGTAGCATTGCCTTGAAATTGTTTAACTTGGGTCAAATGTTTCGGGTAGACTTCCACAAGCTTTCCACAATAAGTTGGGTGAATTTTGGCCCATTCCTCCTGACAGAGCTGGTGTAACTGAGTCAGGTTTGTAGGCCTCCTTGCTCACACACACTTTTCAGTTCTGCCCACAAATGTTCTATAGGATTGAGGTCAGGGCTTTGTGATGGCCACTCCAATACCTTGACTTTGTAGTCCTTAAGCCATTGTGCCACAACTTTGGAGGTATACTTGGGGTCATTGTCCATTTGGAAGACTCATTTGCGACCAAGCTTTAACTTCCTGACTGATGTCTTGAGATGTTGCTTCAATATACAGTGCCTTGCAAAAGTATTCGGCCCCCTTGAACTTTGCGACCTTTTGCCACATTTCAGGCTTCAAACATGAAGATATAAAACTGTATTTTTTTGTGAAGAATCAACAACAAGTGGGACACAATCATGAAGTGGAACGACATTTATTGGATATTTCAAACTTTTTTAACAAATCAAAAACTGAAAAATTGGGCGTGCAAAATTATTCAGCCCCCTTAAGTTAATACTTTGTAGCGCCACCTTTTTCTGCGATTACAGCTGTAAGTCGCTTGGGGTATGTCTCTATCAGTTTTGCACATCGAGAGACTGACATTTTTTCCCATTCCTCCTTGCAAAACAGCTCAAGCTCAATGAGGTTGGATGGAGAGCATTTGTGAACAGCAGTTTTCAGTTCTTTCCACAGATTCTCGATTGGATTCAGGTCTGGACTTTGACTTGGCCATTCTAACACCTGGATATGTTTATTTTTGAACCATTCCATTGTAGATTTTGCTTTATGTTTTGGATCATTGTCTTGTTGGAAGACAAATCTCCGTCCCAGTCTCAGGTCTTTTGCAGACTCCATTCTTCCAGAATGGTCCTGTATTTGGCTCCATCCATCTTCCCATCAATTTTAACCATCTTCCCTGTCCCTGCTGAAGAAAAGCAGGCCCAAACCATGATGCTGCCACCACCATGTTTGACAGTGGGGATGGTGTGTTCAGGGTGATGAGCTGTGTTGCTTTTACGCCAAACATAATGTTTTGCATTGTTGCCAAAAAGTTCAATTTTGGTTTCATCTGCCCATCTGCACATGTTTGGTGTGTCTCCCAGGTGGCTTGTGGCAAACTTTAAACAACACTTTTTATGGATATCTTTAAGAAATGGCTTTCTTCTTGCCACTCTTCCATAAAGGCCAGATTTGTGCAATATACGACTGATTGTTGTCCTATGGACAGAGTCTCCCACCTCAGCTGTAGATCTCTGCAGTTCATCCAGAGTGATCATGGGCCTCTTGGCTGCATCTCTGATCAGTCTTCTCCTTGTATGAGCTGAAAGTTTAGAGGGACGGCCAGGTCTTGGTAGATTTGCAGTGGTCTGATACTCCTTCCATTTCAATATTATCGCTTGCACAGTGCTCCTTGGGATGTTTCAAGCTTGGGAAATCTTTTTGTATCCAAATCCGGCTTTAAACTTATTCACAACAGTATCTCGGACCTGCCTGGTGTGTTCCTTGTTCTTCATGATGCTCTCTGCGCTTTTAACGGACCTCTGAGACTATCACAGTGCAGGTGCATTTATACTGAGACTTGATTACACACAGGTGGATTGTATTTATCATCATTAGTCATTTAGGTCAACAATGGATCATTCAGAGATCCTCACTGAACTTCTGGAGAGAGTTTGCTGCACTGAAAGTAAAGGGGCTGAATAATTTTGCACGCCCAATTTTTCAGTTTATGATTTGTTAAAAAAGTTTGAAATATCCAATAAATGTCGTTCCACTTCATGATTGTGTCCCACTTGTTGTTGATTCTTCACAAAAAAATACAGTTTTATTTCTTTATGTTTGAAGCCTGAAATGTGGCAAAAGGTCGCAAAGTTCAAGGGGGCCGAATACTTTCGCAAGGCACTGTAAATGTGCCAAACATCATAAATGACACGACACATCCCTGGGTTTGGGTTTCTTCCCCTGTGAAAATGTCCGACAGGGTCCCTTTGTGTCCTCCGATGAGGAAATATGAAAAGGAGCTGCATGCGAGATCTCTCAATGATTCCCTTCGGTCGTATGCTTAGCTGGAAGCAGTATGTTAATTGTAGCGGAATCTTGCAGCTTTATGAAACACGGTCTAGTGAGCAGATTACTCTGACATAAGTATATATAATTCATGTGTAATTCTCCAATCAGGAGCTGTTTAGAATCACACACACACTAAAGCACACACTATCACACACACACACACATATGTACACCCACATACACACACACACTGGTACAGAACAGATGCACTCTGGAGAGCAATTCATTTTCACCACTAAGCCTTAGTGAGGAAAGGTAAGACTATCGATAAAACCGTCTATCCCCCCAGATCCCCCTTCACCTGCCCATCGTACATCTCATTCCAAAATCACAAGCGTTAATATGGTGTTGGTCCCCCTTGTTTTTGCTACTCATCCAGAATGCAATTGTGTGCTGTAGCGTTAAGATTTCCCTTCAATGGAACTAAGGGGCCCAGTCCGAACCATGAAAACCCCCCCAGACCATTATTCCTCCTCCACCAGACTTTACAGTTGGCACTATGCATTCAGGCAGGTAGCGTTCTCCTGGCATTCGCCAAACCCAGATTTGTCCGTCCAACTGCCAGATGATGAAGCGTGATTCATCACTCCAGAGAACGTGTTTCCACAGCTCCAGAATCCAATGGCAGTGAGCTTTACACTACTCCAGCCGACGCTTGGCATTGCGCATGGCGATCTTATGCTTGTGTGCGGCTGCTCAGCTATGGAAACCCATTTCGTGAAGCTCCCAACAAACAGTTATTGTGCAATTTTCAGCACTCAGTGGTCCCGTTCTGTGAGCGTGTGTGGCCTAACACCTCGTGGCTGAGCTGTTGTTGCTCCTAGATGTTTCCACTTAACAATAACAGCACTTACAGTTGACCGGGGCAGCTCTAGCAGGGCAGAAATTTGATGAACTGACTTGTTGGAAAGGTGGCATCCTATGATGGTGTCATGTTGAAAGTCACTAAACTCTTCAGTACAGGCCATTCTACTGTCAATGTTTGTCTATGGAGATTGCATGGCTGAGTGCTCAATTTTATACACCTGTCCACAACGGATGTGGCTGAAATAACTGAATCCACTCATTTGAAGGGTTGTCCACATACTTTTAGCTATGTAGTGTATAACCTTTACCTTTTAACATTAAAAACATTTGAATGTCTATAAAACAGGATGAAAGAGAGAGGGGGGGAGAAAGGAGAGTGATATAAAACAACAGCTAGAAGACCTATGGACCAGGGGGGTGATAAACAGAGCAATGGTTTTTGAGTCTGTGATTCTCTCTCTCTTCCCTCTCTCTCTCTTCCCTCTCTCACTCTACCCTCTCTCTCTCTACCCCCCCTCTCTCTCTCTCTCTCTTCCCTCTCTCTCCTCCCTCTCTCTCTCTCTCTCTTCCCTCTCTCTCTCTTCCCTCTCGCTCTCCTCCCTCTCTCTCTCCTCCCTTTCTCTCTCTCTCTTCCCTCTCTCTCTCTTCCCTCTCGCTCTCCTCCCTCTCTCTCCTCCCTTTCTCTCTTTCTCTCTCTCTCTCCTCCCTCTCTCTCCTCCCTCTCTCTCCCTCTCTCTCTCTCCCTCTCTCTCTACCCTCTCTCTCTCTCTCTCTCTCTCCCTCTCTCTCTCCTCCCTCTCTCTCTCTCCCCTGCAGACTGGTACAGGTGTGGATAGGCTGGCTGGGAATGGAGAGACAAGCAGGAGATGGATAATGGAAATAAAATGACTTCCATCTAACCTGTCAGGTGTCCAGCGGTCTGCATTCTTTCTGTCTGCTGGTTGTGTTTCTATGTCCACAGTGTTTTCACTCTGTAATGAGGAGGAGTAGGAGCCTAGAGCCTCGGGTCGCTGTGTAAGGATCCATTCCACACTTGACATGACTCTTCTCAATTTTCATGTGTATTTTTATTGGAGCATGAAATTACCTTGCGATCCCTTAGGGGGTAAATGTGCGTGTGTTTGAAAAATTCAACACAGAGTTTGGTTGGCTGTGCCTTACTCATACATGAGGAAATGGCCCGTGCAGCTCTAAGATGTGTTACATGGATACATGTATATATGTGTTTTGTGACACAGTCTGTTCTGTATATGTTTATTTTGTAGTGAGATGTGTGTGTGTGTGTCCACCTGGGTGCATGAGCATGCACGTGTCTGATGGTCTGATGTGACATCATCGGCCTTCACCCTTGCTTGCGGAACCAATAGAGGACAAAAGAAGAAAGGCCTACTGTAAACTGGTGAATCGCCAAGGATGACTTTACAGAGGCGTGGAGCGTGAGAGCGGTTCTATATAGAGTGGACAAAGAGGAGGGCTTGGTTTTAACATTAGCATGAAGTAAGCCAGCAGCATACCACTCTGCATCCCACTACTGGCTTACCTCTGAAGTTAAGCAGGGACGGTCCCTGGATGGGAAACCAGATGCTGCTGGAAGTGGTGTTAGAGGGCCTGTAGGAGGCACTCTTTCCTCTTGTCAAAAAAATATAATAATGCCCCAGGGCAGTGATTGGGGACATTGCCCTGTGTAGGGTGCTGTCTTTCAAATTGGACGTTAAACAGGTGTCCTGACTCTCTGTCGTCACTAAGGATCCCATTGTACTTGTAAGATTAGGGGTGTTAACCCCTCTGTCCTGGCTAAATTCCCAATCTGGCCCTCATACCCTCATGGTCACCTAATCATCCCCAGCTTCCAATTGGCTCATTCATCCCCCTCCTCTTCCCTGTAACTATTCCCCAGGTTGTTGCTGTAAATTAGAATGTGTTCTCAGTCAACTTACCTGGTCAAATAAAAGATTGTGCCTGAAATTATGTAACTATTGGGCCAGAAAAGATATGTTCTGTCTCTCTCCTTCAGGCATTAGACTAAGAAAAAGTTGAAGAAATGCATCTAGTACATCTGTCCTGAGACAGTGACGTCCTGATCAATCACAATGATCCAAAAAAACAACCATCCATCCAGTGCCTCCATAACACATCTACTTTGATTCCATGATGGTCCATAACAGGTTTGTTTGTATTTGGCAGAATCCTTGAACACACCCAGCGCAGGGCGCTCCTCATCAAATACAGCTGGCCAGCTACATCATTATTAGGCTAGGAGAAGTTTAGACCAGGGGTAAGCAGCTCTGATTTTATGAGCCAGACAGTCATTATCGGGGAAGGCTCTGTTACGACCTGGAGTTCTGCAGGTCTAGCAGTCTACAGGTCTGTCGGTCTGCAGGTCTAGCAGTCTACAGGTCTGTCGGTCTGCAGGTCCAGCAGTCTACAGGTCTGTCGGTCTGCAGGTCCAGCAGTCTACAGGTCTGTCGGTCTGCAGGTCCAGCAGTCTACAGGTCTGTCGGTCTGCAGGTCCAGCAGTCTACAGGTCTGTCAGTCTGCAGGTCTAGCAGTCTACAGGTCTGTCGGTCTGCAGGTCTAGCAGTCTACAGGTTTGTCGGTCTGCAGGTCTAGCAGTCTACAGGTTTGTCGGTCTGCAGGTCTAGCAGTCTACAGGTCTGTCGGTCTGCAGGTCTAGCAGTCTACAGTTCTGGAGGTCTGCAGCACGGTGGGATCCAGTTTAGCCCAATCCACTTTGGCCACTAGCAGGCAGGTGAGGAGTTCTAATCAGAGCACACAGCACGCACTCAGACAGAGACAGACAGACAGACAGACAGACAGACACAGTGACAGTGACAGTGATTGCCCACAGCGACCTGATTGGTTGGCAGGAGCTGAGTGCAGAATCCCAGATTAAACCTCTCAGCTTGACCCACGGAGGAGAAGCACTCAGAACCCACCTAATGCAGCGGAACAGGGTGTGTACTACTGTATGTGTGCCTGTGGTGTAATTTCTGGCCCATTTCACTGTAACCTAACTGAATATAACCACCACTGTGTGGGAACTAAAGTGGGCCACAGTGCCACACAGAAGATGGATTATTGTCCAAGGTACCAAAGAAAACACACTGTTGTTCACTGTCCTAGTCCTAACTGTCCACTACTCATCACATGAAAACACCCTTCAGCAGCTCATCTGCATGTTGTGAAATACTGAATAATCAATGGCTCAATCCCAGAACAAAACCATTCATTCATTGGGAGAAACAACCATGTGATTGATAAGGACGTAGCTCACAATCACATGTCCTTTAGCTCCACATACCTTCTCTTTGCCTCTCTTAGGCTGCTCCCCTTCTCTAGCTCAAGGACATGCTTCCCCCAGCCCCCTACAAACAAAGGACAACAGCCCTTCCTGAAATTCACATATACAATGGGGGCAGGATCGGTGTTGTGTTTCCTAGAAAAGTAGTGGCAAAATGAGCGGCGGTTGCAAAACAAACATCCCAACAAGCATTAGGCCCTGTTGGGATCGACTGCTAAAGAAGTCTGTGTCCCTAAGCCGTCCACGCCTTGTTCCCACAAAATCACACTGTTCTGGGGTGATGAGAGCCCACGAATAAACATTGTTCTGGGGTAATGAGAGCCCACAAATAAACACTGTTCTGGGGTAATGAGAGCCCACGAATAAATGCTGTTCTGGGGTAATGAGAGCCCACAAATAAACACTGTTCTGGGGTAATGAGAGCCCACAAATAAACACTGTTCTGGGGTAATGAGAGCCCACGAATAAACATTGTTCTGGGGTAATGAGAGCCCACGAATAAACATTGTTCTGGGGTAATGAGAGCCCACAAATAAACACTGTTCTGGGGTAATGAGAGCCCATGAATAAACATTGTTCTGGGGTAATGAGAGCCCACAAATAAACATTGTTCTGGGGTAATGAGAGCCCACAAATAAACACTGTTCTGGGGTAATGAGAGCCCATGAATAAACATTGTTCTGGGGTAATGAGAGCCCACGAATAAACATTGTTCTGGGGTAATGAGAGCCCACAAATAAACATTGTTCTGGGGTAATGAGAGCCCACAAATAAACACTGTTCTGGGGTAATGAGAGCCCACGAATAAACATTGTTCTGGGGTAATGAGAGCCCACAAATAAACATTGTTCTGGGGTAATGAGAGCCCACAAATAAACGCTGTTCTGGGGTAATGAGAGCCCACAAATAAACACTGTTCTGGGGTAATGAGAGCCCTCGAATAAACATTGTTCTGGGGTAATGAGAGCCCACGAATAAATGCTGTTCTGGGGTAATGAGAGCCCACAAATAAACACTGTTCTGGGGTAATGAGAGCCCACAAATAAACACTGTTCTGGGGTAATGAGAGCCGACGAATAAACATTGTTCTGGGGTAATGAGAGCCCACAAATAAACACTGTTCTGGGGTAATGAGAGCCCACAAATAAACACTGTTCTGGGGTAATAAGAGCCCACAAATAAACACTGTTCTGGGGTAATGAGAGCCCACAAATAAACACTGTTCTGGGGTAATGAGAGCCCACGAATAAACACTGTTCTGGGGTAATGAGAGCCCACAAATAAACACTGTTCTGGGGTAATGAGAGCCCACGAATAAACACTGTTCTGGGGTAAAGAGAGCCCACGAATAAACACTGTTCTGGGGTAATGAGAGCCCACAAATAAACGCTGTTCTGGGGTAATGAGAGCCTACGAATAAACACTGTTCTGAGGTAATGAGAGCCTACGAATAAACACTGTTCTGGGGTAATGAGAGCCCAGAAAATCACACTGTTCTGGGGTAATGAGAGCCCAGAAAATCACACTGTTCTGGGGTAATGAGAGCCCACGAATAAATGCTGTTCTGGGGTAATGAGAGCCCAGAAAAATCACACTGTTCTGGGGTGATGAGAGCCCAGAAAAATCACACTGTTCTGGGGTAATGAGAGCCCAGAAAATCACACTGTTCTGGGGTAATGAGAGCCCACAAATCACACTGTTCAGGGGGAATGAGAGCCCACAAATAAACACTGTTCTGGGGTAATGAGAGCCCACAAATAAACACTGTTCTGGGGTAATGAGAGCCCAAAAAATCACACTGTTCTGGGGTAATGAGAGCCCAGAAAATCACACTGTTCTGGGGTAATGAGAGCCCACAAATCACACTGTTCTGGGGTAATGAGAGCCCACAAATCACACTGTTCTGGGGTAATGAGAGCCCACGAATAAATGCTGTTCTGGGGTAATGAGAGCCCACAAATAAACACTGTTCTGGGGTAATGAGAGCCCACGAATAAACACTGTTCTGGGGTAATGAGAGCCCAGAAAATCACACTGTTCTGGGGTAATGAGAGCCCAGAAAATCACACTGTTCTGGGGTAATGAGAGCCCACAAATCACACTGTTCTGGGGTAATGAGAGCCCACAAATCACACTGTTCTGGGGTAATGAGAGCCCACAAATCACACTGTTCTGGGGTGATGAGAGCCCACAAATCACACTGTTCTGGGGTAATGAGAGCCCACGAATAAACACTGTTCTGGGGTAATGAGAGCCCACAAATAAACACACCAGTAAACAGAAAACACTGCCCAGTCTGCCCACAACCTCCAAGAAAGAGAGAGAGACTGGTGGAGAACAAGAGAGAGAGACTGGGAGTGAAAGTGAGAGAGAGGTAGTGAGAATGAGAAAAAGAAACAGAGGGAAAACAAGTTAAAGAGAGAGAAAGAAAGGAGGGAAATATGCCCTGTGGAATTTTTCTTCGCCCTCTCACCATTCAGGTTTCCAATTAAGGGCAGTATCTTCCCTGATTTCCTTCCCCCTGCAAGGACCCCATACATTTAGGCCCACCTCTGTCTCTATTCATCTCAGTTGGAGCTGCTGCAGGACCCAACCCCACAACCCCTCCCCTCCTTACCACAGACCCCCCTCCATCAAATCCAGCTTCATCACCTTCAGAGGGTCAAAAAAGCTGTAATGGGAATCAATGCTCTTGGAATAAGAGGGGGAATGAGCAGGGATAGGAGATAATAACTTAATCAGCAGTGTTCTGTGTCTCTTTTGGAAAGGGAAGGGGTTGCAATCATTCCGCTTTCCTTTGTCCATTTTTGTGCAATCTCTGCTTATCAAACATGTGTCTGGTCATAGTGGTGCAGTAGAACCAGGCAGCCAAAACCACTCAAATGTATCTAATCATCATCATCGAGAGAGAGAGCTGTCCTAACTTAGCCTCAGCGGTCCCCGACTCCCCTACTCTTGACCCAAAACTATTTCAATTGGTTTAGAAGTGTGGATGGTTGATGCATTATAGTCCATTTACATGATGAACGACTGAGAGCCTAAAATGGTTTTTAAACAGATTGTCTAATGTCACAGGAGGCAGACCAACTAGCAGCAGAACCCAATGGGCTAGCCAGGCAAAGCAGCTTGTCTAATGTCACAGGAGGCAGACCAACTAGCAGCAGAACCCAATGGGCTAGCCAGGCAAAGCAGCTGGTCTAATGTCACAGGAGGCAGACCAACTAGCAGCAGAACCCAATGGGCTAGCCAGGCAAAGCAGCTGGTCTAATATCACAGGAGGCAGACCAACTAGCAGCAGAACCCAATGGGCTAGCCAG
Organism: Oncorhynchus mykiss; assembly: GCF_057628025.1. NCBI lineage: Eukaryota > Metazoa > Chordata > Actinopteri > Salmoniformes > Salmonidae > Oncorhynchus > Oncorhynchus mykiss. Next base: position 56,942,455 of record NC_143037.1, read on the forward strand.
GCAAAGCAGCTTGTCTAATATCACAGGAGGTAGATCAACTAGCAGCAGAACCCAATGGGCTAGCCAGGCAAAGCAGCTGGTCTAATATCACAGGAGGCAGATCAACTAGCAGCAGAACCCAATGGGCTATCCAGGCAAAGCAGCTGGTTGAGCTCAATACTACAGCAGCATCACTTACACACCCAGACAGGAGCCACAGAATACCAATCAATTATTTACAAACCTCCTTTTATTACCTTTATACACACGTCTGTGATTCTCTCTCTCTCTCTCTCTCTCTCTCTCTCTCTCTCTCTCTCTCTCTCTCTCTCTCTCTCTCTCTCAACAGAGACATTCCTAACTGACTGAGAACAGAGACAGAGTGGGTAGTGAAGCAGTGAAGCCAGGGACAGACAGGCACACATAACAGTCCTGGATCAGAAGTGTCAGCTATGCAAAGAATTCTCTTTTCCATGGGGCAAGCACAATACAGCAGCGGTACCCCGTTTAGCATAGCCTGCCAACCAACCAGCCAGCCAAACAGCCAGTCAGCCATCCAGTGAGAGTGAGTTTGTTTCGCAGTCAGCAAGACAGCCAGCTACCCACCCAGCCAGCCCCGGTTCTGAGATCTTGGCCAAGGCTACGGTCAGTGATCAGCCCCCCTCCCTGCTCTCCTCTCATCCATAAAGGGACGGCAGGAAAGAGGGGCCTCCTTTTGTCCACTTCAGATTAGTTAACACAGAGGGAGGGCAGAGATTGAGAGAAGAGGACATTTGATTTCTCCTGAGAGCATTAACTGAGCATAACGCAATATCTGTAGAGAGTAAAGAGTGTTTTTAACGGAAGCTTTTATGAGGATAGAAAGACTTGCACAAAGCAGCTTCCTCCCACGGTTTTCTATTCAACTCTGTCCAGTAAACATACCGCCAAATGGTTAGCAGTCCAAACAAAAACACAACTCTCTATCAAAAAAACTCAAATCGCCCACTTCTTCATTCTACACAACATACTGGACAACATATCATTGTGGTTCAGTCTGACCATGTATGAGGTCCCAAACTTCAACGTTTTTATTCCAAGCCCGGTGAATGTATATGGACCATTGAAGAAAGCCTACTTAACCTAGCCATCTCAACACAGTGTAACCTATAGCCAAACCCAGCTAAACCCAGTCCAGCTAGACAAAGCCGTGGTCAACCCAACCGAGCCCAGCCAAACCAAACTCAGCCCGGCAGTACATCATGTCTTACCTCTCAACACGGCCCGACCATAGTAAACCCAGCTCAATCCAATCCCAGCCCTCCCAGCCTGGCAGTCCACCATGTCTTACCTCTCGTTGCTTCTCCATCTCAGTCTGCAGGACCTGCTTGGCCACCTCTAGGTCCTGGAGCCTGACCCTCAGCTCCTCGTTCTCCTGCTCCAGACGACCCCTCTTCTTCTCCACAGAGTCCAACTCGTTGTGCAGCCGGATGGACACGTCTTTAGCCACCTGACGTCCAAAGGAGGAGAGAAGAGAGAGAAGACATGAGGGAGGGTGGTCAGCATCAGTATGATCCACATGCCATGATCCAGAGTCACACTAAAGGACTAAATGAGTCACTACTATAAATGCCCTATAAAGCCTTCACACTGTAAAAAGTCATTTATTTAAAGTATGACTACGTATATATGCCTAAGAAATGTATGGCTCTCTACTAATGGTGTCTTCACAGCACAGTAATAAATCACACCATACTGTAGCTTATCACGAATGTGTTACAGCAGTAAGTAACACATTATTTGGATAGTATGACCCAGCATTATCACTAATATGTGTAGGAGTGGAGCAGAGAGCAGCTCTGAGATAATCATGTGTTGACATGTCGTTACCGAACAAGACTGTTATAACCGGCTGATCTTCTTAAAAGGTTCAATGCACCCGTTTCTAACTCATTATCAAATCATTTCTGGGTGACAATTAAGTACCTCACTGGGATTGTTTTCAATGAAAAGGGTCCAAATGAAACAAAAAAATGCTTCTTAGCAAAGGGAATTTCTCAAGCAACAACTTTGCTAAGACTGTCTGGTAGTGGTCTGAGTGGGGAGGGACAAACTGAAAACTAGCTGTTATTGGAACTCTCTTTCTTATTGGTCTGTTAACTAATTTACCGCCTGGCGATGTCACCAGACAGGCCAAAAACTCAGGCGGTCTTTTCAAACAGCTCTTACACTGAAAGAGCATTATCATAATTTTCACAATTTCATATTATTACTCCAACTTCATAGTGTGGAAATATATATAAAACCCAGGAAAAGCACGTTTTTGACTGCACTGGCCCTTTAAAGTTGTGTTCCTCTGAGCGGTTGGAAGGCCATTAAACACAGTTAGGGATAAACGCAGACCCTATCCAGATGAGTGCATGATGTTCTGTTGGGCCAACAACAACATAAGGTGCAGATTTGATCATAACAAAGAACCGTGTGTGTGTGTGTGTGTGTGACTGTATATCACAGGGCACTATAACAGGTTGTTCAATCCAAAAGCAAATCCAACTGCCTGGTTCTAATTGTTTATATGGAAAGGAGGTGACATGTCAAGGGTGCATATTCATACGATAGATGGGAAACATATCCAAAACATTTGAGTGGATTGTCATCTTTATGTCAAATGTTCTGGAAACAGTTTATACTGAAAATGTAAACATAATGATACAAGGCACATTATTATTATTTCATTTTCACCCTTACTCTATATTTGTCTCCCTCTTTGCATCATCATAGCATGAGATGGGAGTCTATTGGTATAGGATGGTACAGTGCTGATCTCATTGAATGAGGAAGGGGGTGACAGGAAACAGGGCCTGTGTGTGTGTGAGTGTGTGTGTGTGTGTGTGTGTGTGTGTGTGTGTGTGTGTGTGTGTGTGTGCATTGGGGGATTCTCTCTGCCCCTGAATCAGAGCCAATGTGCAGCTGGGAACCACAATGCCCCTCTGTGCTGCCCACTCTGAGCTGGACCAACTGCCCAGTTCACCACCACGCTCTAATTAATTTCTCTCACTCTCTCCTACGTATCTCCCTTTGTGTGTTGCTTGGCTGTTTTTAATGCTGTCCTTAACTTTTAAGGAAGGAAAACAACAGAGACAGAGACAATATATTATTTACAAACCACATTTTTATTCACCTTTATACACACACAAATCTGTGATTCTCTTTCTCTCTCTTTCCTTATAGTTCTTTGCCTCTCCCTCTCTGCCCTCTCCTCTCCATACTGTAGAAGGGAGAAAGGGGACAGGCGGGGAGACGGACTGCATGGTCAAATCAATGCCTCTTTCATTAGCATTCTGGGAGGTTTCCAGGCTCTGTTTTTAGACTTTGATGCTTTATGGTGATTGGGCCCCATTGGCAGTAAACAACAGCCTTTATTAATGGCCTGTTAACTTAACACACATTCAATGAGAGGACTCTCCCTCTCGCAGTTAAGCTCCTTTCCATACACTGCTTTGTCTGCCTGCACCTCCCAATAAATATAATGCTTTGATATGTAAAGAGAAAAAACACCTCGAGTTCCCCCTAGGTACAGATCTAGGATCAGCTTGCTCTCTCCCAATCTTAACCTTAACCAATAGTTGGAAAAAATCACCGTCTAGGGTCACCCAACGAGCGGTTTTAGCATTGGTGAGAGTGGCCCCAGCTGGCACTAGAAGATGTGACAGGCATACAGTCAGTGTATATGTAGGGGGGAGTGACTGGTACATTATGGTCAAGTCCCAGCCTTCAAACATCTATCAGCCAGCCCTCCTACCTATACACTTGAGATGCCCTCTATTCTCTGTGGTCCACTGGACAGAGTCAGACAAAATCAAAAGGAGACATTTAACCATCAAAAGGGTGTCTTTCATGTATTCGTGTGTGTGTGTGTGTGTGTGTGCGTCTACATACGCGTATGTGTATTTGCATGCCTGCGTGCATTGGAGTGTGTGTGTGTGCGTGCTGAAACAGATCCCTGTTCGCTCTCTGATCCTGCCTGTCAGCATTGTCACAGCTCTAACTGTTCCTCACACTGCCGTCTTCCAAAGACTTCCCTGTACATTTTATCATCAGGGTTTTGCATGTTGGCAGTAAGCGCAGGATGGGGGAGTGTGTAAAGCATTGGCCATGGCTACGTCACAAATGGCAGCCTATTCCGTATGTAGTGAACTACTTTTGAACAGGGCTCATAGGGTTCTGCTCAAAAGTGGAGCACTATTTAGGGAATAGGCTGCCATTTGCAATGTTGCCAACTTGATTAGCCGATGCCTTACTGACTTTACTGTAAAGTATGTCTTAAAGAGATATTGTATTTTCTACTTTAATGAGCTAAGAAAGTGTTTACAAAGGAGAGCATACTCTATGAAAGCATTGAGTATATACTATATAGAGTATATACTATAGATCTTTGCTATTTAAATGGTGATGGGATCCAGTATTAAAGTATCAGCTAACAGGCTCACCCAACTGGTGCACTTTTATATACCTATCATCTAGTTGTTATCCTTCCTGTTGCAGCCTCCAGAAACAGAGAATAGTACATCTTCTTCCATTCTGTGTATAGATAAAAAGGCTCCCCAGCTGTTAAAGAGCCAACCTCTGCACGACAGTGGTTACAGTATAATCAACATTGTGGGCATCCACACACGCTCCTGCTAGTGCCGTGCTGAGCAGGCAGCAGGCACAGGGATCAACAACACTTCCTGGAACTCCATGAGCAAGCCAATCGGCTCTCTGAACGGGAGCCTGCCTGGCTGACACATGGAGACGGTTTCTATGTGTATAGTATCTCCAGGATGCAGCAGCCCAGCTGTTATCTGCAGTCCTTTGTAAGCTCAGTTGGTAGAGCACGGCGCTTGTAACATCAGGGTAGTATGTTTGATTCCCGGGACCACCCAAATGTAAAATCCATGCATGCATGACTCTAAGTTGCTCTGGATAAAAGTGTCTTCTAAATGGCATATATGATTTATTTGTCTGCTGCTGAGAGAGGGATGGAGAGAGGGAGAGTGGAGAGAGAGAGAGAGGGAATCCACCCTCATCTCCCTATCTCACTAACCTCTCCTTTCCCTCCCTATATGCTAAGCAATATTGTGCTGCTATTTTTATTGATTTGGCCAAAGCTTTTGATACGATAGACCATTCCATTCTTGTGGGCCGGCTAAGGAGTATTGATGTCTCTGAGGGGTCTTTGGGCTGGTTTGCTAACTACCTCTCTCAAAGAGTGCAGTGCATGAAGTCAGAAAATCTGCTGTCTCAGCCACATCCTGTCACCAAGGGAGTACAGCAAGGCTCGATCCTAGGCCCCACGCTCTTCTCAATTTACATCAACAGCATAGCTCAGGTAGTAGGAAGCTCTCTCATCCATTTATATGCAGATGATACAGTCTTATACTCAGCTGGCCCCTCCCCGGATTTTGTGTTAAACGCTCTACAACAAAGTTTTCTTAGTGTGCAACAAGCTTTCTCTACCCTTAACCTTGTTCTGAACACCTCCAAAACAAAGGTCATGAGGTTTGGTAAGAACAATGCCCCTCCCCCCACCGGTGTTATTCATACCTCTGAGGGTTTAGAGCTTGAGGTAGTCACCTCATACAAGTACTTGGGAGTATGGTTAGACGGTACACTGTCCTTCTCTCAGCACATATAAAAGCTGCAGGCTAAAGTTAAATCTAGACTTGGTTTCCTCTATCGTAATCACTCCTCTTTCCCCCCAGCTGCCAAACTAACCCTGATTCAGATGACCATCCTACCCATGCTAGATTACGACAACATCATTTACAGATCGACAGGTAAGGGTGCTCTCGAGCGGCTAGATGTTCTTTACTATTTGGCCATCAGATTTGCCACCAATGCTCCTTATAGGACACATCACTGCACTCTGTACTCCTCTGTAAACTGGTCTTCTCTGTATACACGTCGCAAGACACACTGGTTGATGCTTATTTATAAAACCCTCTTAGGCCTCACTCCCCCCTATCTGAGATATCTACTGCAGCCCTCATCCCCCACATACAACACCCGTTCTGCCAGTCACATTCTGTTAAAGGTCCTCAAAGCACACACATCCCTGGGTCGCTCCTCTTTTCAGTTCGCTGCAGCTAGCGACTGGAACGAGCTGCAACAAACACTCAAACTGGACAGTTTTATCTCAAACTCTTCATTCAAAGACTCAATCATGGACACTCTTACTGACAGTTGTGGCTGCTTTGTGTGATGTATTGTTGTCTCTACCTTCTTGCCCTTTGTGCTCTTGTCTGTGCCCAATTATGTTAGTACCATGTTTTGTGCTGCTACCTTGGTGTGTTGCTACTATACCATGTTGTTGTCATGTTGTGTTGCTACCATGCTGTGTTGTCATGTGTTGCTGCCTTGCTATGTTGTTGTCTTAGGTCTCTCTTTATGTAGTGTTGTCTCTCTTGTTGTGATGTATGTTTTGTCCTATATTTTTATTTTATTTATTTACATTTTTAATCCCAGCCCCCGTCCCCGCAGGAGGCCTTTTGCCTTTTGGTAGGCCGTCATTGTAAATAAGAATTTGTTCTTAACTGACTTGCCTAGTTAAATAAAGGTTAAATAAAAAATTGAATTAAAATAAAATATGCAACTCGTCTATTGCTATGAGTACATGGAATCTCAGCCCACACATCCTGTGTATGTGAAGCTCAGAAGGGAAGGATATGGTATCTTTCACACCTGAGCCAAGTAAACAGTGAAGACCACAGATCACAGGTAGCGTGAAGAGACCGTGGTTTATGACTATAAATAAAATACCTTGGTCGCTTTCCCCAGCAAGAAATGACAATAGCATCATAGCCTCCTGGGAGAGAATGATGTGTATCCATTAAGCTAGCTAGCTGCCTTGAAGAAAAAACACTGACCCAGACAGTGTAATGCCAGACTAATTCCATATCCTACTGGACATTCTTGGAACAAATACTGTATTTCCCTTAGTGTATATCCCATTGACATTGTGGTAGACCTCACTGTTTTCTATTTCCTGTATCAGACCCAGATGTTTCATAGCTCTGGAATTAGGACAGTGGGTCAGAGAGGCCAGAAAATGACCAGGGGTATCCCATGACCATCTCCAGATATCACACACATGTGAAAACTGTATGCATGCAAGGGTACACCCCCCCCCCCCCCACACACACACACACACACACACAGCCCTATCAACTTACAGTATGTTATTTTATTTGATGTTGGTTGAGTACTATGTGACTAATAAAGACTGAGTATTTTTTTTGTTCTAAAGAACCTTCCCCAATGTGTTGAAACAACTTGTATCCACTGAATGTAACATAGCGTACTAGTGTTCAGGTTAAAGAGAGTTTACAGTGGCTGGTACAGGACAGGTCTCAAATATCACTAGGAATACATATAGCATAAATCCTCTAAACATGTGACACACATTTCCTTCCCCAGTGCTTGGTTTGATGCTTGATTAACCCCTACTGTCAGAGAACAAAGCCAGCCTCACTGTTCAGATGAATTCAGTTTGGAGTGAGTCGGGAGGGCATGGGAGTGTTTAAACCCAATTTGAGGGAACAAGGGAACATTTGACCTGGTGTAGTTGGTAGCTAGAGGAAACAATCAGGTATATGTTGAGAGACTGGGCTGTTTAGGAATACGGAAAGAGAGATGGCGGAGAGCAGAGGCCGCCGGGGTCACATCCCTGTGGTTTGTTTTTGGTTTCCTGTGTTAACAGCCTTTTTTGACTGGCTTCCCTCGGCCTGGAGAGCCTTGCGTCCTCCCGCTGCGCCCCGATTGGCTGCTGAGGACCTAACTCGGGAGCCAGACCAATTCCTTATCCCCCAGAGTCAGCACAGAAACACCGCTCAGAGGCATAATATTTTGATTACCAGATAGAAGGGGAGCTTTTCTTCCCGTTTCTTTCTCTCTCTTTTTTTAAAGATATACAACTGGACTGTTTTTAATGAGGGACAGCGGCCGGCCATCGGGGGATGACATCATCACCCTCCACTCTCCTCTCCCCCTCTCTTCCCTCCTTCCCCTATTTCTGAGAAAGACCTCATTGTGCTACTGTCACATGGAAATGGTTCACAAACAGCTGTGAATTTGGGATGTGTAACCATAGCCTCAGGTCAGTAGGAAGACCCACAACCAGAAATGTCTCTCCTAACAAGAAATCCCATCAATGGTTTGTGAATGGATGCATTTAAAGCCAAATGTAACTTTTGTCCTATGATCTGTTATCCCCCTATCTTTGAAGTCTGTGAACACCTAAATGCTAGCAATTTACCCAATGTTCAGTATCTCTTCAAGTTTCTGATGGTGTTGCTAACATATGAATTATGCATTGGCCTGTACACACCCATACACACACATACCCACACACACCACCTTAGCTGTCCATCGAAGTCGATGATGACAGACACACCCCACCCTTACAAACACAGTTCCATCCAGATTTTCTCCCTCTCCCCTCACCTTGACGTCCTGCTCCAGGGTCCGGATGAGCTCCCCGTCTACCTGTCCCGTCTGGGCCACGCGGAGGCTGCGTCTCTCGGCCTTGCGGAGGCGGTACTGCAGGATGCGGCAGGTCTTGTTAGCCTGCTCAAACTGTTGCCTCAGCTCCTGCAGCTGGTACACATCCTCCTCCATGTACATATCCCTCATCTCCAACATCTCAGAGCGCAGCTCCTCCATCTCATCCTGGGGAAAGAGAATGGGGGAAGGATGGAGGAGAGGATGGGGGAAGGATGGAGGAGAGAGGATGGGGGAAGGATGGAGTAGAGAGGATGGGGAAGGATGGGGAAGGATGGAGGAGAGAGGATGGGGGAAGGATGGAGGAGAGAGGATGGGGGAAGGATGGAGTAGAGAGGATGGGGGAAGGATGGAGTAGAGAGGATGGGGGAAGGATGGAGTAGAGAGGATGGGGAAGGATGGAGTAGAGAGGATGGGGAAGGATGGAGTAGAGAGGATGGGGAAGGATGGAGTAGAGAGGATGGGGGAAGGATGGAGGAGAGAGGATGGGGGAAGGATGGAGGAGAGAGGATGGGGAAGGATGGAGGAGAGAGGATGGGGGAAGGATGGAGTAGAGAGGATGGGGAAGGATGGAGTAGAGAGGATGGGGAAGGATGGAGGAGAGAGGATGGGGGAAGGATGGAGTAGAGAGGATGGGGGAAGGATGGAGGAGAGAGGATGGGGGAAGGATGGAGGAGAGAGGATGGGGGAAGGATGGAGTAGAGAGGATGGGGAAGGATGGAGTAGAGAGGATGGGGAAGGATGGAGGAGAGAGGATGGGGGAAGGATGGAGGAGAGAGGATGGAGGAAGGATGGAGGAGAGAGGATGGAGGAAGGATGGAGGAGAGAGGATGGAGTAGAGAGGATGGGGAAGGATGGAGTAGAGAGGATGGGGGAAGGATGGAGTAGAGAGGATGGGGGAAGGATGGAGTAGAGAGGATGGGGAAGGATGGAGGAGAGAGGATGGGGGAAGGATGGAGGAGAGAGGATGGGGAAGGATGGAGGAGAGAGGATGGGGGAAGGATGGAGGAGAGAGGATGGGGGAAGGATGGAGGAGAGAGGATGGGGAAGGATGGAGGAGAGAGGATGGGGAAGGATGGAGGAGAGAGGATGGGGGAAGGATGGAGGAGAGAGGATGGGGGAAGGATGGAGGAGAGAGGATGGGGGAAGGATGGAGGAGAGAGGATGGGGGGTGGAGGAGAGAGGAGGGGGGAAGGATGGAAGAGAGAGGAAGGATGGAGGAGAGAGGATGGGGGAAGGATGGAGGAGAGAGGATGGGGAAGGATGGAGGAGAGAGGATGGGGGGTGGAGGAGAGAGGATGGGGGAAGGATGGAGGAGAGAGGATGGGGGGGTGGAGGAGAGAGAAGGGGGAAGGATGGAGGAGAGAGGATGGGGGGTGGAGGAGAGAGGAGGGGGGAAGGATGGAAGAGAGAGGAAGGATGGAGGAGAGAGGATGGGGGGGTGGAGGAGAGAGGAGGGGGGAAGGATGGAAGAGAGAGGAAGGATGGAGGAGAGAGGATGGGGGGGTGGAGGAGAGAGGAGGGGGGAAGGATGGAAGAGAGAGGATGGGGAAGGATGGAGAGAGGATGGGGGAAGGATGGAGGAGAGAGGATGGGGAAGGATGGAGGAGAGAGGAGGGGGGAAGGATGGAGGAGAGAGGATGGGGGAAGGATGGAGGAGAGAGGAGGGGGGAAGGATGGAGGAGAGAGGAGGGGGGAAGGATGGAGGAGAGAGGAGGGGGAAAGGATGGAGGAGAGAGTATGGGGGAAGGATGGAGGAGACAGTATGGGGGAAGGATGGAGGAGAGAGGAGGGGGGAAGGATGGAGTAGAGAGGAGGGGGAAAGGATGGAGGAGAGAGGAGGGGGAAAGGATGGAGGAGAGAGGAGGGGGGAAGGATGGAGGAGAGAGGAGGGGGAAAGGATGGAGTAGAGAAGAGGGGTAAGAATAGTTGGAAATGCTTACCTACCATATACAGGGTCTTGATGAGCCAATCATTATACTCATTCTAATCATTAATGTACAGTATATGTCAGCATCTGATCAGTCCTCAACACCATCATTGTCACTGTCTCCTTGGCAGGATGTGTATCTTCCTCTCAGAATTATTAACAATGTATATTAACAACCCCATCATAGCTGGTAGTCTACATAACCAGTCCAGGGGTAAACCCCTACAGAACACTGAGAGTAATACAGAACTGAACTTTTCCCAGCTGACAAATACCTGAATAATAACAATGTTATGATTTAAATGATTTATGATTTATTTCAAACACAAAAAGCCTTAGGGGCTTAACCTGGCATTACCTACTACTATTTACATAACACAGTGTGCAGTTTGAGAGGCATTACCCAAATCCCTCAACCCCCCTGACAACGGGATAGTAATAAGGCAGTTCAAATATTTATAAGGGTGGTGGTGGATGAAATGTGTAGTAGTAGTAGTAGTAAATAGAAGCATTTTATCACATGGCTAATGTGCGGAGGGCTGCCGTGCAGCACACGCTGATACAAGACAGGGGAATGTGGGTCAACCACTGCAGAGCTCGTCACTAGTGCAGCCCGGTACAAACAATGATGTGTGGAATGAGGACGGTAGGCACACTCGACTGCAGCATCTGCACGAGGCAGGCTAGCTCCAGAAAACAGCTGCTATAGTCCGACAGGTGTGTAGAGAACAGAAGCAGGGGATGAATGAATGCAGCGGTGGAGGTCTGGTACTACTATGGCTGCACACATGACCTGATTTTTACGCCGAATTAGACTGACTAATAAAAAAGGATGTGGCTCCCCATGGCTGTCTGTGGTAATCGGCAGGTAGCCTAGTGGTTAGAGCGTTGGACTAGTAACCGAAAGGTTAGAAGATCGAATCCCCAGACAGACAAGGTAAAAATCTGCCGTTCTGCCCCTGAACAAGGCAGTTAACCCACTGTTCCATCAGGGATGTCATTGAAAATAAGAACTTGTTCTTAACTGACTTGCCTAGTAAAATAAATATCAATCAGTCAGCTGGATTTGATGATTATGGTCAGCAATCAATCAAAAAATCTAGCATGATTGTGGAAGTGTGCATGACTGTCCTAGTGAACCTTTGGTGGACTTTTGATCTTAGATGGCCACCACATAGTAGCCTAGGGAGGCCTATGTATACCATAATAATCATCATTCTAATTCTAAAGAAAGAAAATGTGCTTAAGGTAACCTAGAAGATGATTGGATAACCCGTTGTCATGGCGCGCCTCTGCACACAGGCCTGTAGGATAATTCAATGAATTATTAAGCTCCTCCACTGAGGCAGTCTCCGTGAAGTGTGGCAATGATATTGGAAGATAAAATACAATTAGTCAAGCTGTCTTAACCATGTCACTGTAATCATCCCGTGCGTAACGGATGAGCCCCTGAAACCACCTCTGATGTGTTGGGAATTCACTAACCTGACCATCATCAGCTGAGAAAACATTGGGTTTATATTCTGAGATAAAACTGACCACCCTAAGCCGCTGTGCCTTCAAAGGGTGGTATTTTGTTGTTGTTTTTGGACAAGAGTGAGGATGAGTTAACAATCTTGCACTTTAGAAGTTGTTGGCTATGTGGCCCATTTGGGTTTGCCCTGATTTTTTAAACTTGAAGTTCAGAACAGTAATTATGCTTGAATATTTTATGCAAATGAATCTAGGTTTTTTTGGTGATCCAATGAAAACAGTAGTTCGGCTCCATCTCTTAAAGGGGCATTCAGCAGTTGAAACAACAACAAAGTGAACTCCCCGCCCCGTTTCAGTAAAAATTGAAGGCTGGGGCTGAACAAATTTAACCACTTTCAAATTCACAGACAAAGATATGGTTGCAAGTACTGACCATCCAAAATTATAGTTTTGACCATGCATAGTCCATGTTTTAAACATGTTTTGAGGCCATATAGTGTTTGTTTACAAACACTGGAGTAAAACAAGCTTATATTTTGGGTTGTCTGTGGGACTATAACAGTTGAACTAAGCTCATGGGGCATTTCTAAGTTATTTTCTTCAAGAATCAATGAGTACAATATCATTCATTTATACGTAGAAAATGCAGGTAGCAACTACAGATTGCCCCTTGAACAGAACAGTTCTTGGAGAGTAGGGTTTTGTTGTTGTTTTCTTTCACAAATGAGAGCAATCTGAGGGAGGCAATCTGGAAAACATATGCTTACTTTTAGGTAATCGTTCTCTGATCTCAGTTCCTCGATTTCTCTGACTAATTCTTCATGCATGCCATCCATGAACTCTTCCGTCAGGTCGGAGAAAGCTAGGGATGTGCTGGCAGGCACCCGGCTGTCGAACGAGGTGAGAGACCGTTCATCCCCAGGAGAAATGCTCCCCCCTACGGTCTCCACTCCCAGGGAGATTCGGTCCTTATCCACTGGGGTCTTGGCGTGATGGTCACCACGACTACCCCTATCCGGTGGCCCATGTCCGCAGTCACTGCTTGGTTTATCGCCATCAAGACCCCCGCCTCGGCTGTTGGATTCGGTGTCACTACTCAGAGCGTCCGTGGATAGTTTATTCTCCTCTGAGGCACAATCGGAGAGCTCGGAACTGCTATCCGTTGATGAACGTTTGCCCGCAGCGCAACCGGAGTCTTTGCTCTGGTCGTCGGAGGCGTTGCTCGCATCGGACACCTTCCTCCGACCACCTTTCATCGATTTACTGCTGCTCTTCTGGGCACTGGCTACCGATACCGTGGATTTTCCCGTCAGTTTTCCTTTCTCAGATTTCGTCTCTTTCCCGCTAACCGGACTACGCCTGGACACCCGGCTGCCTAAATGTATGGATCCTGGTTTAACGCTCAGTGTTGGTGTACCGATTCCTCCACGGATCTTGGTGAGGGACCATCCAGGCACATCCTTGGGTCTGGCGGGTGATGGAGCCCGATTATTTTTTTTCTTTGCGTTGACTTGAATGGGCTGCACTACGGGCTGTTGCTCGAACTGGTGCTGTTGTTGAGGCTTCGCCTGCCCGCTGTCGGCGCTCTCCGTCCCGCTTTCCATTTTGTGCCTGTGTCTCCTTTCCTTCGGCGAGACAAAGTGAGTTGGCGAATTAACATCCGCCTTTGTCTTTGTCATTCATTCCGCTTTGACAAATACAGAAAAACAGAAATGAAACCCCTATCAGAAAAGGCAGAAGAAGTCGAGCTTTTATCTCACAACTGCAAACAAATAAACTGCAGCAATCCCTATTAAACCGGATTTAACAGCGCATAGAGATGGAAACGGCAAATTAGGCTACAATAACATAACACGCTGTAGGCCTAATGATGTTTTATGGTTAATTCCGTTTAGGTTTTGGCACATCTTCTACTCATATTGCACTAACATATGCAACTATATCTCGCCGGAGTGGTTCGAAGTGGTAGAAACAGAGTGGAAGTGTGCTCGCGAGTTTTTTTCACCGCCCAGCTTTAGCGGTTCTGTCTGTGGCGAATCGCTGTCTGGAAATTCAGCATCACTTAGTGCTCTCTGCTGCCACCCAGACTTGTAGATCGTTTCAAGAAGCACAGGTAAAAAATACATAAATAGGCTGGCTATATGCTATTAAATTCAGACTTAAACAATATTTGGACAGTATAGGCCGGCTGGTGTAAAGCTTTGCAGGAAATGGATGACACAAATATAATTAATTCAGCCCAAATTTACTGGTAAACAATTAGGCAATGTTTCAAATGAAACCCCTGCCTTTCTTAGCTGGCCAAATCCATAAAATAACATATACAGTTCTGCTTATAGAACATGTTTACCAGGGGGTTTCTAGGATTTCAGGACATTGGGGTTTAGCCCAAAGCCAGAGGTGGAATTTCAACAGATAAATGCATCAGTCAGGTGCACTGTGTGATGAACATAGAGATATTAGATCTACTAAGAATTTTGTTAAACATGAATTCATGTCGGTGAACTATCCCTTTAAAATAGGGCTTGAAGAAAGTTTTGCAGGGGGTATGTTCCCCAAGTGCAGGGGGTTTGAAAATGTTCCTGCTATAACAATTAATTTCTCCAAGTTGCCCCACCTTCACAACAAATCTAAAGGTGGTTGAGGCTGATTAGTTGCAGATACTTATCATCTTACAATACATAGGCAAGATCTTTTGCGTTTATGAGCTATTGAGAGACCCCTTACCATCTCTGCCTAGCAGCTTTCACACAACTAAAATGACTAAATAATTGAGGTAACAGTCATTTCAATACAGCTTATTCTCGTTTTCATGACTTACAATCAATGGCATAGCCTACCTACATGAATGCCAACAAAGCCTCTTGTCATATATTTTCAAACACCCAAGTAGGCATATTAGATTTCAATAAGTAGTTACATCATCAAAATTGGGAAGAAGTGGAATAATAAAATACTGAAAGGAATAACAGTACTGTTCTTACTGACAAGCACACTAATTATCCTATAATATGGTAGCCCATCATAAGGAATAGGACTTGTTCCACTGACTTACATCAGCTAATGTGAAAGATGTGAAAGAAAGAAATGAAACAGAAAATCTCAAGAAGACAACATGCCATAGCCTAAATCTACCCAGGACTACACCCTAATCAAACTATGTATTTTTTTCCCACTCTCTCCACTAGGATAAAACGTATACTTTAGGGATTTAAGGTAGCATGACTGAACAAGCTTGTTATTGAACAAATAAGCTAATTAGCAGTCCGTGAGTAGACTAGTTTCAAAATGGGCCAGGACGTGGTTTATTTATCAAATGCTTCCCTCAAATTCATAATAGAAAAAAAAAAAAACATACACTACCGTTCAAAAGTTTGGGGTCACTTAGAAATGTCCTTGTTTTAGAAAGAAAAGCATATTTTTCATCCGTTAAAATAACATCAAATTGATCAGAAATGCAGTGTAGACATTGTTAATATTGTAAATGACTATTGTAGCTGGAAACGGCAGATTTGTTATGGAATATCTACATAGGCGTAGAGGCTCATTATCAGCAACCACCACTTCTGTGTTCCAATGGCACGTTGTGTTAGCTAATCCAAGTGTATCATTTTAAAAGGCTAATTGATCATTAGAAAACCGGTTTGCAATTATTTTAGCACAGTTGAAAACTGTTGTCTGATTAAATAAGCAATAAAACTGTCTTTCTTTAGACTCGTTGAGTATCTGGAGCATCAGCATTTGTGAGTTCAATTACAGGCTCAAAATGGCCAGAAATAAAGAACTTTCTTCTGAAACTCATCAGTCTATTCTTGTTCTGGGAAATTAAGGCTATACCATACGAGAAATTGACAAGAAACTGAAGATCTCGTACAATGCTGTGAACTACTCCCTTCACAGAACAGTGCAAACTGGCTCTAACCATAACAGAAAGAGGAGTGGGAAGCCCCGGTGCACACCTGAGCAAGAGGACAAGTACATTAGTGTCTAGTTTGAGAAACAGACGCCTCACAAGTCCTCAACTAGCAGCTTCATTAAATAGTACTCGTAAAACACTGGATGCTGGCCTTCAAGGCAGAGTTGTAAAGAAAAAGCCATATCTCAGACTGGCCAATAAAAAGAAAAGATTAAGATGGGAAAAAGAACACAGACACTGGACAGAGGAACTCTGCCTAGAAGGCCAGAATCCCAGAGACGCGTCTTCACTGTTGACGTTGAGACTAGTGTTTTGCGGGTACTATTTAATGAAGCTGCCAGTTGAGGACTTGTGAGGCGTCTCCTTCTCAAACTAGACACTCTAATGTACTTGTCTTCTTGCTCAGTTGTGCACACACACACACACACACACACACAGCACAGCACAGCACAAAGCTCCTGGTTGACCCCTTGCAGGGTTATTACCAGCCTCTCTAGGGTCTAATGCAGGCTGATAGTCACCCCAGCTCCTAAAAAACACATTAATAATAGATGAACATGCTGCAATGGCAATCTTCAAAGACCAATAATGGAATAATATCATAAAGTAAGTCATGAGTAGCTGTGAGCTTCCGCCAGGGATCATGTAACAATGTTACATAAAACCTATCAAAGCGGATTTGCACAGAGATAATACATGAAAGGCTGTCAGCCTTGCAAAACATCCTACTGGAAGAGCCACTATCTATCTGTCTATCTATCTATCTATCTATCTATCTATCTATCTATCTATCTATCTATCTATCTATCTATCTATCTATCTATCTATCTATCTATCTATCTATATATCTATCTATCTGTCTATCTGTCTGTCTATCTGTCTGTCTGTCTGTGTCTGTCTGTCCTTTGTTTACTGTTTGAAGATGGGCATTTCTGCAAGATATGCCATCTGCTAGGTTGGGCATAGTGCAAACAAGGCACTTTGTGGTGCCAGGGCTACCATGGCTGCATCCTTGGCAGAGCCAGGATATGGCATGGAATCACAGACGGCACCGGGGCCCAGCGTTTTATCGTTCTCAGAGCTGGAACAGGGAGGGAGAGAACCAACTAAACATGGAGATAGTCCTTAATGATCTTACACCTTTTTCTTTCCCTTCCAGTTTAGATATTTGAAGTCCATCCGCTCTGGATATACAGGAGACTATTACCCATATAGAAAAACTGCTGTCCAAGCATGTCTTTACCATAAAATAATTGGAATCCAGTCATCCTCAACATAAGTTTTGAGAACTTGGCTATTATCTATTAGCAGTGCTATTACATAAGTATGCCAGCATTCTCAGAGACAGATTTAAACCATCATTTAACTGCTGGTGGAATATAAAGTAACATTATTTTTTTACAGTATGAATAACAAGCATTTCCTCTGCTTTCATCCCAGAATAACTGTAATAATGATATCAATAGTAGGACCCCCTACTGCTCTGTTGTCCCTCCAGAGGCCTAGATGAACACTGTTTCTGTGGCCCTCTGGCGGTGCACTGCCACCAAGTCTCCATAGTGATGGTTTGGATGCCAACAATGATGATAACTGTATGCTCATCTTTCATCTGGCCTTGTTATTTTTTTCCTCTGCTTGTTGTGTGTTGACATGGTGAGTGACACAAAGGAATATAAATAGTAAAAAGATGTGACATAAATCACAGCAAATTATATTTACATTAATACAGTATGTGACCTTCGTATGCACGGGAAATCATACCTTCGATTTGAGCTGTCTTTTGGTCAAATGTGCAAATAATAATGTTCTCACAACATCTGGATTGCCTTCAATTAACTCTCAAAATTGTTACAGTTTTCACTCATTAACAATTTTAATCTAGGGAGACAGCATATCATGAAAACTGAATAGATTTCTGATCAAACTGATTGTGGAAAATCAAGAAAATGTATCACAGTTCTCTACCTCCATCTAGTGGGGATATGAGGAACAGCCAGTAAGGACATTGCAAGGGAAATCAGGGCGTCAGCAAGAAGGAGCAATACGTATGACTACCCCCTGAAACAATGAACACGACTACTCCTTGAAGTAAACAACATATCCTCACAGAAAAATAAGTCTGTGATAAGTAATTTGTGAGAAGCCTATTTGATTACAAAATATTTGACACAACAATTTCAATGTTTCCTACGCTCAAAGCTTTCTTGGTCAATCTAAATTCCAAAAGAATAAAATAGTTTAGGACCCATTGTTGTGATATGCCAAGAGATAAATATATATATTTTTTATTCTCTGAAGCACTTGAACTAAACTAGTCTGTGGCATTCTCCAGCCCTGGTTATCTGTGTAATTACCGTTCATAATGCTGAATGAATAACTCTTTCTCTGAAGCTGGCTCAACAACTTCTCTTGCGTTGCCGTGAACCATCAGAGCGATGCCGCTTCAACAATGGCCATAATTATCCACTCTCTCTGTACATTCTCCCTGTTTTCAGGGGGGTGTGAGTAGACAAACAGGTCTGTGTTTTATTGAAGAGCCCAGAACTGGGCAGTGCTTGAATGGAGAAAACAACTCCCTCACTCATCAAATCATCAGACTTATGCAACACAAGTTGGCCAAGATCCTGTCTAATCCACCCAACATCTCATCTGCTCTCAGCGAATGATCGAGGTTGATTGTTATGCTCTTTCTCCCTCCTCCTCTCGTGTCTCTCTCTTATCTGAAACACACACGCACACATACACACACACACACACACACACACACACACACACACACACACACACACACACACACACACACACACACACACACACACACACACACACACAGTGAGTGCATATTTGTGACAGGGTCACTGCAGGTCATGGCAGCGGCCAGTAGTCATTGCTTTATGATGATCTAAGCAGGTGGGTGTATACGATACGCAGAATAATACATGGCAACCAAACTTATCCCTCATTAATAATGCACTGCCTCCTGATTACTGCTATAGATCTACTCCCATCCCTCCCAGCTTTATCTTTGGTGCAGGACATGCTGGAAGTAGGTAGACTGGCAATGAAAAATACTCTCCCTGTCAGTTGCTGTATTTGATTGCCTAATGTGTCTACAATTGTCTGTACATGTGATATCATTCACTTTAGAATACAGTTTGACATATTTGTAGAGGAGGTGTCTCTACTACAGTCCCATGGTTTTCTCTCATCATCACCAGCATTATCAGTAAAGCATTATCAACTTCAATACAACCAACAATTACCATTCACCATTCACTGAGCCTTCATGCAGACATGGTTGTGCACCTGGCTTTGGCAGTGTCCATGAGAGCAGACAGAATGTGTTGGCTGTTGATGTTGTGTAGTAATGCCATGGGATTAGGAGATTTCAGATATAAATGATCAAAATGAAAAACAACAAGGTGGTGTGGTAAGAAAATCGACCGAGTATTTTCCATAATCATTAATGATTTCCTCTGTCCTCTGGAAATTGATTGTTGGGTCACATATCACTTTGATAGTAATTCGATATTTTGCCATACACCTTATCACTAATGTGGATAAAACACGTTTTTGTATCCGAATACTGAGTACAGTGTGTATGTAATGTTATTTACAGTAGTAGTACACTGTGTGTGTGTTCTTCTTCCAGCCTTTCAGCATGTGTTTGTGTGGATCAGGCGGTCCATTCACGGATGCCCGATTGGCTTGTCATGAGACCGCCCCTGTGGTCAAGCATTTCCGCTTCTGTGTCAATTCACACAGAGCGTTTGGTCACCCTGTCAAATTAAGTCAAGCGTCACCAGGTGTCCCAAATCTTCAGGTACAGTAATTATTTAACACTATATGTGACAGTTCTCTGAGTTTTGTGCATGGAATGGAATGTGAAGAAGTGCAAACTTGTGCTTAATCTTTGTTTTGATGCTAGCTAACAAGCTTTTCTCGACGAGCTCTCGGGACCAGCTAGCTAACTTTCTAGCTGAAGCAAGACATCACTTCCATAGTTTGTTTGGTTTATTTTATGTAGCAAGTAAATTCAGTGTTATAAAGGTTGGTGTCGCATTGATGTAATGTTAGCTCCCTAGCCAGCCAATAGATTTGATAACGTTAACACTTACTAGCTAGTTACTGTAACATAGCTAACTTAGCTAATGTCTCCCTCCTATTAATTCCCTACTATATCTAGTCCCATGTTTAGTTAGCTAGCAACCTAATCTAGCTTTGAGCAATAAAATGCATTTACTTTCACTGCCATCCCTGGCTACTACCGACATCGGAGACTTGTTCAGGGAATGCAATACATGGGCATAATTTAAGACACTATTATCCAGAGCGATTTACATTACAGGAGAAATTAGGGCCTTGCTCAAGGGTACATAGACAAAACCGTTGATTCGAAACAGCAACGTTTTTGTTACTGGCCGAACGTTCTTAACCGCTAGGCTACCTGTCGCACTAAAGGTGGGGATCAAATTGGATTTGTCACAGGCACCGAATACAACAGGTGTAGGACCTTACCGTGAAATACTTACAAGCACTTAACCAACAATGCAGGTCAAGAAAAAGTTAATACAATATTTACCAAATAAACTGAAGTTAAAAAGTAACACAACAACGAGCCAATAATATACAGGGGGTACCGAGATAAATGGTATGTCTGTCTGTGTCAATGCTGTCTGTATCTGTCAAGATGCGGAGAGCTATCTGCTCCATCAGCTAATGTTAGAAGATGTTCTGGCCGCTGTTAACCTCTGTCTGTGCTGGAAATGGGCCACTGTGACATTAGGCAGCTTCATGTTATTTGAAGTACCAGCATCTTGACAGAAATCAAGAAATGGTGAATTGTACAGATGTAGTGTGAATCCCATTTACATGATGCACAATTAGAGTAAAGATTCAACTTTGTTGACAGATAAATCCCCATGGGAATAGCCTGTGTAAGGTGACTTTCTGTAATTGCCCGCACCAATCAATTAGCAGCATCCATTTCAACCCACGCATCTCTCATACTTACACAATCCTCAGAGGCCCTAGGTGTGTCAGCACTCAACATGACAAATTAGGTTTATGCCTGGAGGTTAGTCATTACCATTGAGGACTATGGAAAAGTCTCTGACATGGTTGGTGCTTCAGGTATACAGTTTAAAGCACATCGCTCCTCTTGATGTTTTTGAGTTCCGGGGAGGATGCAGGAGAAGTTTTGGGGGCAGGATCCTCCTAGGTAGTAGTGTGTGTGACTGTTCTCCCAGGTTTCAGGTGACGCTGCATTGTGCTGACTCACTCTCTAGCTCGTACTAAGTGGGTGTGTATCTGCAGACACCTGCAGCAGTGTCTTGCCCTGCCATTGGTTGCCTCATTATCAGTGTCAAAAGGTTTTAAGGTTACATTCCTCAAGGCTTACCCTGAGGGACACCAGGCCGGAACGTAGCAACTTCCTCAATGTTTGTCTTTTATACATTGTCAATGTTGTCACAGGCGTGTGTTGGTGGTTTTCTTTTGTCAGTTAAAGTTCGATTCACAGAGTACCAGATAAAGCCCCACATTTCCTAGAATGTCCTACACCCGGAGCAATGTAAACCCATGGCCCTGTGCTTGACTATTAGTACCTACCTTTAATCAAATACATTTTTATTGGTCACATACACATGTTTATCAGATGTTATTGTGGGTGTAGTGAAATGCTTGTGTTTCTAGCTCCAACAGTGCAGTAATATCTAACAAGTAAGAGTACAACAATGGAAATAAGTCCCAGACTTTTGTGTGTTATCCTCAATGATTTTATTCATGTGCATGTATGACTTACGTTTTATGTGTGCTTGTTTTTTAAAATGGTCAAATTAATAAACTAAACTAAAAGTAATATCTAACAATTTCACAGCAATACACACAAATTGAAAGTAAAGGAAGGGAATTAAGAATATATAAATATTTGGACGAGTAATGTCGGAGCGGCGTAGACTAAAATACAGTAGAATGGAATACAGTAAATACATATGAGATGAGTAGTGCAAAATATGTAAACATTATTGAGGTGATTAGTGTGCCAATTATTAGTGGCCAGTGATTACAAGTCTATGTATATAGGTTAGCAGCCTCTTAAGGGGCTAGTGATGGCTGTTTAACAGTCTGATAGCCTTGTGATCGAAGCTGTTTTTCAGTCTCTCAGTCCCAGCTTTGATGCACCTTTACTGACCTCACCTTCTGGATGATAGCGGGGTGAACAGGCAGTGGCTCGGGTGGTTGTTGTCCTTGAGGATCTTTTTGGCCTTCCTGTGACATCGGGTGCTGCAGGTGTCCTGGAGGGCAGGTAGTGTGCCCCCGGTGATGTGTTGGACAGACCGCACCACCCTCTGAAGAGCCCTGTGGTTCGGGGGGTGCAGTTGCTGTACCAGGCAGTGATACAGCCTGACAGAATGCCCTCAATTGTGCATCTGTAAAAGTCTGAGGATTTTAGGTGCCAAGCCAAATTTCTTCAGCCTCCTGAGGTTGAAGAGGCACTGTTGCGCCTTCTTCACCACACTGTCTGTGTGGGTGGACCACTTCAGTTTGTCAGTGATGTGTGAGGAACTTGAAGCTTTTCACCTTCTCCACCGTGGCCCCGTTTGTGGATAGGTGGGTGTTCCCTCTGCTGTTTCCTGAAGTCCACGATCAGCTTTATTAACTCGGTGTGTTTTTTCTATCCTGTCTCAATATGATTTACTTTTCTACCAGTTGTCCTTTTCCAAGTTTGACTCATCGCTTACACTATAAGTCACTCCCATTCTCAATCATCACCATGTAGATTCATTTTTGTAGACACTCACGCTAACCTTTCCACCACTACAGCTGTCAATGGCATTTATTCAGAGATTTGCGGCGAAGGATTGAAAGCCAGGCCTTTCTCTTGATTTCAGTCATTATGCCTAGTCTAGCCTATTGATTGACTGCTTTCTTATTTTTGGTTTTCTGCTATGGGCCTTGTGATGGCTGTTTCAATTCCAATTTGAGGCTGTGATAGTAGAAGTCAACCATCATTCTAAAGAGAGTAGACCACTTTCTGCATTTTGAGTATATGTTTCAAAGGCATTGTTACTAACATGTTGGACAGGTGTAGGGTATGTAATGGGCGATTCATGCCAGCGGGTGCGGAAAGTATTTTTGGTATCTGATTCTTCTGGCAATTCTCACATAGAAACTTCATTGGAAGGAAGGATGTTTGACATGCTTTTTACAAAATGTTTTTAGAAAATCATGAAAAGTGGCCATTTTAGGCCCTTTTTAGCCTAAAATGACCTTATGATCCGTGAACCATACATGATACAGACATCTTGGTCATTATACTCCAAAATATGGAGCATGTCTATATGCTGAAATACACATTTGGACAAATGTATTCAAAATTAAAAATAGGAATATCTCAACTACTCTTTTAGATTTAGTACATTTTAATCCATTGTTTGGAACTAAATACTCTATAAGTGCATACAATTTCCAGAGTGGGCTCTACTAATTTTGAAGTTCTGATAAACGTTATGACACCACCAACACACTATAATGGTAAATGGATTCCAAGGCAGCTCCCTCTGCTGGTGATTTCCTGAAAGTGCAATCCTAAAGGAGGGCTGTGATTGGTCATTGAGCTACAACTTATAAGTACCAGAGTTCAATGTCTTAAAATAAGCTAAATTAAAAATGATCGTTTTGAGTTATTGATATTAAAGGCCCACCTCAGAGGAAGTTGCCACACCGATTTCGAGTAATTCCTGTCGTAGACCAGAAATTCTCATTTAGATTCCACCTCAAACGGACACAGGCTGCTAATACATACATATTCAGGGTGGAAACATTGTGGTGATTTCCAAGTGTAGCAGAGAAATAACAACAAATAGTGCATTGACTGACAAATGCCCGTGTAACTAGCTAGGATGCTAACCAAAGCCAGCTAATGAAAGTTATGTGAGCACCATTTCAGTTAAGACAGCCATACTGTACTAGCCTACCTGTTGAGATTTCAAGTTTTCATAACAATCGGAAATCTGTATTTTTGGGTGCCGATTTAAAAATAAATAAATATATATTATTATATTTTTTTTTACACCTTTTTATTTAATCTTTATTTAACTAGGCAAGTCAGTTAAGAACACATTCTTATTTTCAATGACGGCCTAGGAACGGTGGGTTAACTGCCTCGTTCAAGGGCAGAAAGACATATTTTCACATTGTCAGCTCGGGGGATCCAATCTTGCAACCTTACAGTTAACTAGTCCAACGCAATAACGACCTGCCTCTCTCTCGTTGCACTCCACAAGGAGTAGTAAGCCAAGGTAAGTTGCTAGCTAGCATTAAAACAATGCATTTTTTTTGTAATTTGTAATTTTTTTAATCGGTATCAGCTTTTTTGGTCCTCCAATAATCGGTATCGGCGTTGAAAAATCATAATCGGTCGACCTCTAATGCATACAGACATGATCAAATACCTATATTCATAGTTCTCTCTGTTATTTCAAATCAAAGTTTATTTGTCACGTGCGCCCAATACAAGTAGACCTTACAGTGAAATGCTTACTTACAGGCTGTAACCAATAGTGCGGAGAAAAAAGTGTGTGTGTGTGTGTGTGTGTAGGTAAGTAAAGAAATAAAACAACAGTAAAAATACATTTGAAAATAAGAGTAGCAAGGCTATATACAGACACTGGTTAGTCAGGCTTATTGAGGTAGTATGTACATGTAGGTATGGTTAAAGTGACTTTGCATATATGATGAACAGAGAGTAGCACTAGCGTAAAAAGAGGGGCTAGCGGATGGTGGGACACTATGCAGATGTTTGGGCCAATTGAGGTAGTATGTACATGAATGAATAGTTAAAGTGGCTGCATTTAAGATAAACGGAGAGAAACAGCAGCGTAAAATAGGGGTTGGGGGGTGGCACACAATGCAAATAGTCCGGGTAACCATTCAGTAGTCCTAGACTTGACACTCCGGTACCGCTTGCCATGCGGTAGTAGAGAGAACCGTCTGTGGCTGGGGTTTTTGACAATTTTTAGGGCCTTCCTCTGACACCGCCTGGTGTAGAGGTCCTGGATGGCAGGCAGCTTTGCCCCAGTGATGTACTGGGCCGTACGCACTACCCTCTGAAGTGCTTTGCGGCCGGAGGCCGAGTAATTGCCGTACCAGGCAGTGATGCAACCAGTCATGCTCTTGATGTTGCAGCTGTAGAACCCTTTGTGGATCTCAGGACCCATGCCAAATCTTTTTAGTTTCCTGAGGTGGAATAGGCTTTGTCGTGCCCTCTTCACGACTGTCTTGGTGTGTTTGGACCATTCTAATTTGAAGCTCTCAACCTGCTCCACTACAGCCCCGTCGATGAGAATGGGGACGTGCTCGGTGCTCTTTTTCCTGTAGTCCACAATCATCTCCTTGGTCTTGGTTACGTTGAGGGATAGGTTGTTATTCTGGCACCACCCGGCCAGGTCTCTGACCTCCCTATAGGCGGTCTCCTCATTGTCGGTTGTGTCGTCAGCAAACTTAATGATGGTGTTGGAGTCGTGCCTGGCCATGCAGTCGTGGGTGAACAGGGAGTACAGGAGGGGACTGAGCACGCACCCCTGGGGAGCTCCAGTGTTGAGGATCAGCGTGGCAGATGTGTTGCTACCTACCCTCACCACCTGGGGGCAGCCCGTCAGGAAGTCCAGGATCCAGTTGCAGAGGGAGGTGTTTAGTCCCAGGTTCCTTCGCTTAGTGATGAGCTTTGAGGGTACTATGGTGTTGAATGCTGAGCTGTAGTCAATGAACAGGATTCTCACATAGGTGTTCCTTTTGTCCAGGTGGGAAAGGGTAGTTCGGAGTACAATAGAGTGCATCATCTGTGGATCTGTTTGGGCGGTATGCAAATTGGAGTGGGTCTAGGGTTCCTGGGATAATGGTGTTGATGTGAGCCATTACCAGCTTTTCAAAGCACTTCATGGCTACAGACGAGAGTGCCACGGGTCTGTAGTCATTTAGGCAGGTTGCCTTTGTGTTCTTGGGCACAGGTACTATGGTGGTCTGCTTGAGGCATGTTGGTATTGCAGACTCAATCAGGGGAATGTCGAAAATGTCAGTGAAGACACCTGCCAGTTGGTCAGCACATGCCCGGAGCACACGTCCTGGTAATCCATCTGGCCCCGCAGCCTTGTGAATGTTGACCGGTTTAAAGGTCTTACTCACGTCGGCTACGGAGAGTGTGATCACACAGTCATCCGGAACAGCTGATACTCTCCTGCATGCCTCAGTGTTGCTTCCCTCGAAGCGAGCATAGAAGTGATTTAGCTCGTCTGATAGGCTTGTGTCACTGGGCAGCTCGCGGCTGTGCTTCCCTTTGTAGTCTGTAATAGCTTGCAAGCCCTGCCACATCTGACGAGCGTCGGAGCCGGTGTAGTATGATTCAATCTGTATTGACGCTTTGCCTGTTTGATGGTTCGTCGCAGGGCATAGCGGGATTTCTTGTAAGCTTCCGGGTTAGAGTCCCGCACCTTGAAAGCGGCAGCTCTACCCTTTAGCTCAGTGCGAATGTTGCCTGTAATCCATGGCTTCTGGTTGGGGTATGTACGCACAGTCACTGTGGGGACGACATCCTCAATGCACTTATTGATAAAGCCAGTGACTGATGTGGTGTATTCCTCAATGTCATCGGAAGAATCCCGGAACATGTTCCAGTCTGTGATAGCTAAACAGTCCTGTAGTTTAGCATCTGCTTCTGGTGCTTCCTGGTTAATTTTTTGCTTGTAAGCAGGAATCAGGAGGATAGAGTTGTGGTCGAGTTTACCAAATGGAGGGCGAGGGAGAGCTCTGTACCCATCTCTGTGTGTGGAGTACAGGTGATCTAAAAAATAATAATTCTCCCTCTGGTTGCACATTTAACATGTTGATAGAGATTTAGTTGAACTGATTTACGTTTCCCTGCATTAAAGTCTCCGGCCACTAGGAGCGTAGCCTCTGGGTGAGTGGTTTCCTGTTTGCTTATTTCCTTATACAGCTGGCTGAGTGAGGTCTTAGTGCCGGCATCTGTCTGTGGTGGTAAATAAACAGCCACGAAAGGTATAGCTGACAACTCTCTAGGCAAGTAGTGTGGCCTGCAATTTATCATAATATACTCTACTTCAGGCGAGCAAAATCTAGAGACTTCCTTAGATTTCATGCACCAGCTGTTGTTTACAAATATGCACAGACCCCCCCCCCCCTCCCTGCTCTTACCGGAGTGTTCTGTTCTGTCCTGCCGGTGCAGCGTGTATCCCACTAGCTGAATATCCATGTCGTCATTCAGCCACGATTCCCTGAAGCATAGGATATTACAGTTTTTGATGTCCCGTTGGTAGGATATTTGTGATCGTACCTCGTCTAGTTTATTGTCCAATGATTGCACGCTGGCGAGTAATATTGACGGTAACGGCAGCTTTCCTAGTTGTCTTCTGCGGGTCCGGATGAGGTATCCGGCTCTTCTTCCTCTGCGTCGCTTCCTTTTGCGAATAATTGGGCTGTCTGTCCTGTGGGGTGTTTGGAGAATATCGTGTGAGTCCTACTTGCTGCTGTTGTTGTTGAAAAAATCTTTGTCTAACCCGAGGTGAGTGATCGCTGTCCTGATATCTAGAAGCTCTTTGTCTAATCCGAGGTGAGTGATTGCTGTCCTGCTATCCAGAAGCTCTTTTCTGCTGTAAGATACAGTTGCAGAAACATTATGTACAAAATAATTTACAAATATTGCGGGGAAAAAACACAATAGCACAATTGGTTAGGAGACCGTAAAACGGAGGCCATCTCCTCTGGCGCCATTATGTCCATGGTAGCTTCATGTTGCTAATGTTTAGTATACTCAGTGTGTTTAGTATACTCAGTGCATTATCTAAATTGCAGCCAAGAATTCGTTGTAGAAATAGGTAGAATATAAGCTCCGGTAATATGGATGGCCTAACTATTGAACGGTTTGGAGTGTGCGCTGAAGTAATGGAAGGGTTCGATACTGCTACCAAAAGAGTCACCAAGCCTGAAAACTTTGCCGTGGTATAGTTTCGGTATCCATGGCCGAGCAGCCATACACAAAGGCCTTTCCTGTTTAAGCATGGCAATGCCCCCGTGCGCAAAGCGAGGTCCAAATAGGAATGGTTTTTGAGATTGGTGTGGAAGAACTTGACTGGCCTGCAAAGAGCCCTGACTTCAACTCCATCAAACACCTTTTGGATGAATTGGAAAGATTCTGTGAGCCAGGCCTAATCGCCCAACATCAGTGCCCAACCTTTGACTATTGGATGTTCTTATAGGCACTTTAGTATTGCCACTGTAACATTATAGCTTCCGTCCCCCTCCTCGCTCCTACCTGGGCTCGTCAATGTGTTCCTGGTTCAACAGCCAACCTCGAAGCAGCGTTACCCATGCAGAGCAAGGGGAACAACCACTCCAAGTCTCAGAGGGAGTGACGTTTGAAACGCTATTAGCGCGCACCCCGCTAACTAGCTAGCCATTTCACATCGGTTACACCAGCCTAATCTCGGGAGTTGATAGGCTTGAAGTCATAAACAGCTGCTGGCAAACGCACAAAAGTGTTGTTTGAATGAATGCTTACGAGCCTGTTGGTGCCTACCATCGCTCAGTCAGACTGCTCTGTCAAATCATAGACTTAGTTATAACATGATAACACACAGAAATATGAGCCTTAGGTCATTAATATGGCCGAATCAGGAAACTATCATCTCGAAAACAAGACGTTTATTCTTTCAGTGAAATACGGAACCGTTCCGTATTTTATCTAACGGGTGGCATCCATAAGTCTAAATATACCTGTTACATTGCACAACCTTCAATGTTATGTCATAAAATTCTGGCAAATTAGGTGGCCCAAACTGTTGCATATACACTGACTCTGCGTGCAATGAACGCAAGAGAAGTGACACAATTTCACCTGGTTAATATCGCCTGCTAACCTGGATTTCTTTTAACTAAATATGCAGGTTTAAAAATATATACTTCTGTGTATTGATTTTAAGAAAGGCATTGATGTTTATGGTTAGGCACACATTGGCGCAACGATACGCACCGCATCGATTATATGCAACGCAGGACACGCTAGATAAACTAGTAATATCATCAACCATGTGTAGTTAACTAATTGATTGTTTTTTATAAGAAGTCTGAGTATGCAGGCCATGGAAGAAGTGGGACATTTTCGTCTTCCTTTGCTTCCATGGGGCCGTGCATTATCATGCTGAAACATGAGGTGATGGCAGCGGATGCATGGCAATGGGCCTTAAGATCTCGTCATGGTATCTCTGTGCATTCAAATTGCCATCAATAAAATGCAATTGTGTTCATTGTCCGTAGCTTATGCCAGCTAATACAATAACCCACCGCCAAAAATGGAGCACTCTGTTCACAACATTTACATCAGCAAACTGCTCGCCCACACGACGCTATACACTCTGTCTGCCATCTGCCTGGTACAGTTAAACCGGGATTAATCCGTAAAGAGCACACTTCTCCACTGCATTTGCCCACTCAAGTCGGTTACGACCCCGAACTCCAGTCAGGTCAAGACCCTGGTGAGGACGACGAACATGCAGATGAGCCTCCCTGAGATGGTTTCTGACAGTTTGTGCAGAAATTTGCGCATGGTTACATGGTCTGCGCTTTTGAGGCCGGTTGGAAGTACTGCCAAATTCTCTAAAATTACATTGGAAGCGGCTTATGCTAGAGAAATTATGATTGAATTCACTGCAACAACTCTGGTCGGCATTCCTGCAGTCAGCATGCCAATTGTACAGTCCCTCAACTTGAGATATCGATATCTGGGGCATTGTGTTGTGACACTGCACATTTTTGAGTGGCCTTTTATTGTCCCCCAGCACAAGGTGCACCTGTGTAATGATCATGCTGTTTAATCAGCTTCTTGATATGCACTTCTGTCAGGTGGATGGATTATCAATGGAGAAATGCTCACGCTAGCTTTACACACTCACACACGCGCGCACACACTCTCCAGGCTTTGTGTTCTCTCTTAATGGGGCTCCTGGGTGTGTTGGTCCCATTTGTTATTTTGCTCTCAGCTAACCCCTAAGAAGCCACTCTGCTTGCCAAACGGGATTCTATTCAATTTTCTCAGGTCGTTGCTGTAGCTACCATTCCTCAAAGTCCATGTCCTCACAGGCACACGGAGGTATGTGTGTGTGTGTGCCAAATTTCACTGTGTGTTTGTGTGTGTCTGTGCCTCTCGCATGATGACAGCTCTCCATGGCTGAGGCTCTCTTCCCTTTCTCTCTCTCTCGTCTCTGACTTCCGCTGGTTTTGGATGTTGTTTACCAACCACACAGGACCGTACTAGGAGCAGCATAGAGAATTTGAATGGCATAATGGGTTGGCAACAGCTCTATCTCCATTATTACTGTCTACAGCTGTAGCCTCAGACAATCTGTCTGATGGGTTGCTAGTCTCTCATTAGCCTGTCAAGTGTTCTTCCAACATCCTTTAAGGAGTCAGTTATCTGAATCTGTCAGTTAGGTTGTGTTGCTCTTGTTGGTTTAAGTGACAATTTTGCTCATGGCAGTCAAGGCTTCGGATGTGTGTATTGTAGTTGCACCTGTCGTGTCCGAAGGAAAGCAATCGGTTGGACCTTAGACTGTGTTGATCAAATGACAGTTTGGACCTTATATTTGTGTCCCATTTAGGTAAATGATGGTTAGGCCTATTTGTTCTCATGACTGTTAATAAGAGATTTGGGCTGCCAACTGTATGAAATGTTCAATCAGTAAGATGGCCAAACAAATGTAGAGTAACAACAGTTGAGTTGTGTGTAAGTTACCTTAAGAAACTCCTACCTTAAGAAAGCTCCTCCCCTGTTGACCCAGTCTCTAGCCACCAGACCGACTGTAGCGTTATCCTCTGGGTCATACTGTGCTCTTTTTCATCGCACTAAATAGACTTATGAGTGAGCGAGTAGTTAGTGTGTGATAACGTATCGTTTACCTATGATGCATATGGCATGATATGGTGCCATGTCTCTAACACTTACGTAATCCTTAATGAGAGGTCGATGGAGTGAGTGTGACATGACCTGAGAGATGGTAACAGCCAATCAGATGGCTCACACGGGGAACGGGGGGAGAGCAAGGTCTCATATGTTCAGATATGAGTAGGTCTCTACTGTTGTCTGTTACTGATGCCTCTGTCTGCTGATGGACTTAGAGTTACGCCAACAGCCTAGGGAACTTTCAAAGGCCAAGGATGGGGTCAGCAGTGGGAGGTCATAGTTGCTCCTCAAGCATTTTATCTAATTATTGGTCAATGTCTGCTTTCTTAAGCCATAGGCCTACTTCAACTCTCCTCACCCCTTAGTTCTAGCATAGATAGGCAAAACCATAATCATCGATTCATTTGACACATGATGAATGCATTAAAGTGTCATAAAAGTTGCCTAAACACTTTCTTGTGTGAGGTGACTAGTGTTGAAGAAACGTCTACTTTTTCGATCCTAGAATATGAAAAACGGTTTGGTACTTTCAAATGTCAAATGTCTGCCGTCGTCTACTGATTGAGTGTACCGTTCCTGCTCCCCTTAGTCATTGCCAGCTCTAGCCTGTCCTGAGGAACCACTGCACTCACTGGGAGTATGGGCTGTATGCTACACAGAAGTTAACACACTTAAATAATGCACGTACAATATTTTATAACTGTCCATTACAGGCTACAAGTCTTCACATTGCAAGAAGATACCGGTAGCTTCCAGCTTTGTGGGCTAACTTTCCGTGCTAGCTTACAGCTGAAGCTAACATCAATTCACTACCCGAGTACTGTGTTTGTCACAATATGCAAACCATAATGCAAAATATTGCTAATTTAAAATCTGATTGTCCCAAAAAACATTAGTCATTCACTTTGTCTCCCCCGCCTCACGTCTCTCCCAGTCAAGATCATCTTTGCTCAAGCCTTGAATGGACTCTGTGTGTGAATGACATATTGGGTCTTAAAGAGACAGCGCACACTTTTATATAAGAAGAGATTGCTTCATCTATGCAAATGTTGTGGATCAGTGGTGACTCGGTTAATTAATGCTCCAGATAATTTACTGATTTAATTACTGGAATAATTAATTGATCTGATTTTGTTTGATTCATTTGGTTATCCTATCCAAATCTGAGGCACCATTTTTAAGGTTTCAATATAAAGAAACCCTTGACTGAACTCTATCACTAGTCCTCATTAACTGTTATAATGTTAGTAACATCAACAATATACAGGGCATTCAGAAAGTATTAAGACCCCTTGACTTGTTCCACATTGTTACCTTACAGCCTTATTTTAAAATGTATTAAATAAAATGTTTTCCTTATCAATCTACACACAATATCCCATAATGACAAAGCAAAAGCAGCTTTTTAGAAATGTTTGCAAATGTCTAAAAAAGATAAACATACCTTATTTACATAAGTATTCAGACCCAAGCCTTGAGGTTGAAAGAATTTTCCGTGGAGCTCCAAGACAGGATTGTGACGAGGCACAGATCTGGGGAAGGGTACCAAAACATTTCCGCAGCATTGAAGGTCCCCAAGAACACAGTGGCCTCCATTCTTAAATGGAAGACGTTTGGAACCACCAATGCTCTTGCTAGAGCTGGCCTCCCGGCCAAACTGAGCAATCAGGGGAGAAGGGCCTTGGTCAGGAACCATACCTACTGTGAAGCATGGTGGGGGCAGCATCATGCTGTGGGGCTGTTTTTCAACGGCATGCACTGGGAGACTAGTCAGGATTGAGGGAAAGATGAACGGAGCAAAGTACAGAGAGATCCTTGATGAAAACCTGCCCCAGACTAACTTTTCTCTTTTTGTCCTTAGTCTTTACTTACCCAGTACCAGTAACGCCTCAAACACATTCACTGGTGAACTTTGGACTGTACCACGATCGCTAAGCGTGGAGGAGACCTGTTGGTGAGTAAGCCCTATGTATTCAGTTCCACACAGAGGATTGGTCACATCTAAAAATAGCTTTATTATGGAGTATTGTGAGTAGATAAGTGGGGGAAAAAAACAATTTAATCAATTTTAGAATAAGGCTGTAACCTAACAAAATGTGGAAAAAGTCAATGGGTCTGAATACTTTCCAAGGTAGCCTATACTGGTAGGAATCCACATACCGGTATGGATTTTATAATACCGTCTGTGTCGATACGATGCTAAATAAAGGAAGTTCTACAAATTGTACTACTTCACTGTCAGTTTTGTCCTAGTTTGTTTATGTATAAAACAAATCAGAATGGAAAAAGCCCATTTAAAGCCACTTAGAATGTATGTGTTGCCATCCTAGGGT
This sequence comes from Oncorhynchus mykiss, assembly GCF_057628025.1. Classification (NCBI taxonomy): domain Eukaryota; kingdom Metazoa; phylum Chordata; class Actinopteri; order Salmoniformes; family Salmonidae; genus Oncorhynchus; species Oncorhynchus mykiss. The sequence continues at coordinate 56,975,577 of NC_143037.1, forward strand.
CATGCACTACTCATGAAACATAATTTAGAACTTTTATTATTCAAAAACATAAAATACTGTCAGATACCACTATACAGTCAACAGTGAAAAACATTTATATATTTGGGCTAGAGCGCCCAGTCCCGAGGGGGGGGGGGTGTATTTTATTAACTTTTAATATGGAACTTAGATGTGACCAATCCTCTGTGCAGAACTGAATACATAGGGCTTATGCACCAACCGGTCTCCTCGCTTATCGATCGTGGTACAGTCCAAAGTTCACTAGTGAGTTTGTTTGAGGCGTTCCTGGTACTGGGTATGTAAAGACTAAGGACACAAATAGAGAAGTCAGTCAGTCAGTCAGTCAGTCACCCTCCCTAGTCGTCCTACACCCAGAAAAACCTCCTAGACCACAGGCTAGGTCTGAATAGGGAGACTAACCAGACAGCAGAACAGCAGGTAAGGCTAACGCACAGAGAGAGAAAGTTCAGGATCAGATTAACACCAGACCGACCGACAGACTGACACAGCAAATGGCAGCCATTTTACTCCTGTGTTTGGTTATGTAATTTGAGCACTGTTTGTTTGGGCTCAGTGGACCATACAGGCCACCACTCACTGGGTCCACTCCAAACCAGAAACCACAGCTACTAGACTAGAGGGACAGCAAGGAGAAGAGTTCATATAGTCTACTGGTAAATGAGTGTGTTGTGAAATTAATAGGAGTTTCATGGACAGATTGCCTAGTTGTATTGTTGTTGATGTGTGATCGTTAATGGTGGTCTGTCTGGGTCATTCATTCGACACAAAATTGAAGAAAACGGACTGAAACAGGGAGGGACTACCTGGACTTGTCTAATAAGAACTGCTCGTTTTTGGTTTCCGTTGCAAAACATTACGCTACAGTGTGCATTAATGAATACAACCCTGACCTGATTGTCTTTGTCCAGCAGGTTTGCTGTGTGAGCTGCTGCCTGTCCTGACGTGGAGGAGGAGGCATTTGAAGTGCCAGTGACCAGTGAGGCTCACTAGAGGGACCATGCTTTAGAGACTCACCTCTCTCTCCGCTAGCACCTGGAGGTCTGACTTTGACCCTGTACAATGAACAACGATGACGAGTTCTACGATGCAGTCACAGGTGGGTGTCCCTGTCTGCACGGGCGGCGGGCCTAGATAATAGAATTACTTACAAGAACTTCAAATGTTACCACATAGTTGTAGGAGAATAGAAGACACACACAGAGACAGAGCATTGACAGTGACTTAAGTTATTTATCATCACTCTTGTCATGGTCACGTTCAGCAGGTTCAAAATGGGAGTTTTTAAAACAGGAAGGGCTACCAGGAAATGTTCATTTTTCTTTTTTCGCTAAATTCTCAAATACATTGTCTCCTGTTTATACTACTGAACATGACCTTGTTGTGGTCTTAACATTTAATGGCTCTTGCCATTTTGGACTGTTGCGCTTGACACACTTATGGGCAGGACTCAGGAGTTAGAGGTGTGTCTTTTGTACTTTAGCTCACACAGTGGCCCAGTGCCACACAGTAACCTTAGCAGTCGAACTGATAGCTTCAATCATGCAGCGAAGCACCACCGCGGCGCATGATATTTTACAGCCAAGGCTCCAGCAGACGCAAACTCCTTTGTCGGCTACTTTTGTCTGTGCACGTGTGCGATTGGCTGGGGAACAACGTGTATGTGCTGGTGGCTCCTTGGCTCTGTGGAGAAACAAACTTGCGGAGGTGTGCGTGCATGTGTGCATGTGCGTGCGAGGGGATGAAAGGATGGACAAAGGGAGAGCCTGCTGAACGTGAGGTGAACTGCAGATCACACAGTGTCATCAAGTTATTGTTTATGGCTATCAGATATTCTTATGAATCCCAGATCAGATTTCTTTGGGTGTTTCGGGTTGACCTATCTAATTATTTATTAGTTAATTATTTATAGCAAATAAATGCTTAGCTCAGAGTCTGTGTATGTTGTGTCAATTTGTATCACGTCATAGTGCATTAGTTCTGTGGCCCCCTCCCATGTAGTCATTTCTTTCACCTGTAGCCTAATTGTAAGACTGTCAAATGTCAGACTGTTTACTTACTTGTTATTATACAGCGCATTCGGAAAGTATTCAGACCCCTTCACTTTTTCCACATTTGATTACGTTACAGCCTTATTCTAAAATGGATTAAATACATTTTTTTCCTCAAATCTACACACAATAACCCATAATGAAAAATGTAAAAAAACAAAACATATACCTTAATTACATAAGTATTCAGACCCTTTGCCATGAGACTCGAAATTGAGCTAGGGACATCCTGTTTCCATTGATAATCCTTGATGTTTCTACAACTTAATTGGAGTCCACCTGTGGTAAATTCAATTGATTGGACATGATTTGAAAAGGCACACACCTGTCTATATAAGGTCCCACAGTTGACAGCGTGTCAGAGCAAAAACCAAGCCTTGAGGTTGAAAGAATTGTCCGTGGAGCTCTGAAACAGGATTGAGTCGAGGCACAGATCTGGGGAAGGGTACCAAAACATGCCTGCAGCATTGAAGGTCCTTAAGAACACAGTGGCCTCTTAGAGCTGGCCGCCCGGCCAAACCGAGCCATTGGGGGAGAATGGCCTTGGCCAGGGAGGTGACCAAGAACCCGACTCTTCCACGGAGATGAGACCGCCATCTCTGCAGCACTCCACCAATCAGGCCTTTATGGTAGCGTGGCCAGACAGAAGCCACTCCTCAGCAAAAGGCACATGACAGCACACTTGGAGTTCGCCAAAAGGCACCTAAAGGACTCTCCGACCATGAGAAACAGGATTCTCTGGTTTGATGAAACCAAGATTGAACTCTTTGGCCTGAATGCCAAGCATCACGTCTGGAGGAAACCTGGCACCATCTCTACGGTGAAGCGTGGTGGCAGCATCATGCTGTGTGAATGTTTTTCAGCTAGTCCGGATCGAAGGAAAGCTGAACGGCGCAAAGTACAGAGAGGTCATTGATCAAACCTGCTCCAAAGCGCTCAGGACCTCCGACTGGGGCGAAGGTTCACTTTCCAACGGGACATCAATCCTAAGCATACAGCCAAGACAACGCATATACATGAATGGAACAAGGACTTAAAAATAACTGTTGGCTCAAGATGGAGGGAAAATTGGAGCATAACTAATGAAATTACAGTTAACGAAAATTTACTTAATACAGTAACTAATGTATAATAAATTCTATACAACTGTCAAAATTCACATTCTACAACACAATGGCAGTCGTGTGTTAAGTGTAAAACTAACAATGATTCAATAATCCATGCTTTCCGGGAATGCTGTAAAGTGATGACTGCTTTGCACACTCTTGGCATTCTCTCAACCAGCTTCATGAGGTAGTCACCTGGAATGCATTTCAATTAACAGGTGTGCCTTGTTAAAAATGTATTTGTGGAATTTCTTTCCTTAATGCGTTTGAGCCAATCAGTTGTGTTGTGACAAGGTAGGGTTGGTATACAGAAGATCTATTTGGTAATAGACAAAGTCCATATTATGGCAAGAACAACTCAAATAAGCAAAGAGAAACGCCAGTCCATCATTAATTTAAGACATGAAGGTCAGTCATTCCGGAACATTTTCAAGAACTTTGAAAGTTTCTTCAAGTGCAGTCGCAAAAACCATCAAGCGCTATGATGAAACTGGCTCTCATGAGGACCGCCATGGAAAAGAAAGACCCAGAGTGACCCCTCTGCTGCAGAGGATAAGGTCATTAGAGTTACCAGTCTTAGAAATTGCAGCCCATTAATCGTTAATACAATGGAAAAATCAAATAATTATTTTTATTTTTAATAGCATGGCGACCGATAAAAAAAAAAAAAATTGGTACAACGTAAGGCCATGTGTCAAACAATAATGCAGGAACTAGGATGGGAGGTGTGAGCCATGCGTGTCTGGGCAGAGGAGATGTAGTTGGGTTTTGTGTGTGTCTGTAGTTGTTGTTGTGTGTGTGTGTGTGTGTGTTTTTGGTGTGAAGAAAATATATATATATATATATATATATATATATATATATATATATATATATATATTTTAAAGTAATTATAAAATATATTAGGTAACCTTGTCAGGCTAGGTGAGTTATGTAATGTAAAGATCCATTTCCCTAAAACTGTTGAAAAGAATTGTTTGACCAAATACAATACTATTTCTCTGTAAACAAATTTAACAAGACTTTCAGCATGCTTATAGAGAGGCACAACATGTACTGCACTGAAACAATTACTAATGATTGGTTGAAAGAAATTGATACGAAGATTGTGGGAGCTCGGCTGTTAGATTTAAGTGCAGCTTTTTGATATTATTGTCCGTAACCTGTTGAAAAAACATATGTTATGGCTTTGCAACCGCCAACATATCGTGAATTCGGAGCTATTGTATTTATCCAATAGAACACCAGAGGGGTTTCTTTTATATAATATTTTCTAATGTTTAACATGTGAAGTGTGGTGTACCGCAGAGCAGCTCTGTGTGTCCATGTATGCTCATTATTCAACCCTATGTGTCAGCAACCACAGCTAGTGAAATCACTGCAACCCTAAACAAAGAGTTGCAGTCCGTTTTAGAATGGGTGGCCAGTAATTGACCGGTCCTGAACATCTCTAAAACTAAGAGCATTCTAGACCTGAGCGTAATAATGGTAATGAATGGTGTGGCTGTTAAGCAAGTTGAGGAAACTAAGTAATTTAGTTTACCATCTAAGGCAACACCATCATGGTCAAAACATGTTGATTCAATGGTTGTAAAGATGGGGAGAGGTCTGTCTGGTGATAAAGAGAGGCTTTTCTTTTTTGACACCACACTCCATAAAGCAAGTCCTGCAGGCTCTAGTTTTATCTTGATTATTGTCCAGTCATATGGGAAACTGCTGCCAAGAAGGATCTAGTTAAGCTGCACCGGCACCAGAACAGAGCGGAATATTGTGCTATTCATCAGTGATATCAATACTAGTCTCTCTTGGCTAAGCATTGATGAGACTGAATGCATCACTTCTTGTTTTTATAAGAAACATTGTGTTTAAAAAAATCCTAATTGTTTGCAGAGTCAACTTACACACAGCACTGACACACACTTACCCCACCAGACATGCCACCAGGGGTCTTTTCACAGTCACCAGGTCCAGAACAAATGCAAGGAAACATACAGTATTATACAGAGCCATGATTGAATGGAACTCCCTTCCATCTTATATTGAGCAAGTGAACAGCAAACCTGCTTTCAATAAACAAATAAAACAACACTTATGTGCTCGAGCATTGCAAAATAAATGTACACAAGTTATTCAATAATTTAATCCAAACTGCTTGCACGTCTCAACAAGCTTCTGTGTAGCCAGGCGCTAAAATAGAACTTGGTTCTATTTTTGATGCTTGACGCACTGCAAGTCCCGCCTCTCCCATCCCTTATTGGTTTTTAGGAGCATATACCCATGTGGGTGAGAAAGACGAACTGGGGTCCACACTCCAGTCCAGTTGGTGGTGGTAATGCACCTTTTAAAGTTGGTTGCCAACTGCCATATAAAGTCAGAAGAAGAAATTACTAGAAACTGACAAGGTTTCCCCTTTTATCTGTGGAATAATTGTCGGAGTAGAGAACATACGATTTTGTGTAACTCAAAATGGGTCCAAATTCTACAAAGATCCAGAAAAAAAGGAGATTGTGCATTTCAGGTAAAATAACAACCCAATATTTAGCTAGCAACTAGCTGGGCATTAATGTTTCATGTGTTTCGACCTGTCCCTAAATTAATCTAGTTGGTTCAGTTTGATTTGATATTTCAACCTGTGTGTCCTGATCGCGTCTGGTGTGGATGTACAAAACCAACATGCACGCTCGTGCCCGGTCTAGTCAACATGTCACTAAGGTGCTTTTTTTGAGCTCTCCTAGCCTTGCCATTGAGGAACTGAAGCAAACACACTCATCGTTTTTTGTTTGGAACACAGCCCTCCGTCCCCACCTTCATACAATTACTGTTGTTTACACAATCCAAAAACTTTTATAAATGTGTAAATCGCAATCTGGGTCAGGTGGGCGTAATTTGAAAGCTTATTCTATTGCCAACATATGTTATATGTTATAAAATAGGATCTTAGTGTTCTGCTTTCAAACTGCACTTCAGACAAATTGTAATTTATGTGCGCATAGAATGGAGTTGTGTTCCATGGCATATTTTTGTCACAATACTACAGTCTTATTCTATTCAGGACTACCCAGGTTAGGCATGCCATCCTTGAAACTGGTTAAAACATAGCGATCAGAAATGTTGATACTGTAAATGACATGAGTCTTCAAATATAGAAATGTGAAGTGCACATTTGGGACTAATGAGTGATTTGATTGTGTAACATCGAAGCTGTATTTATTATAATCCCCAATGTGTCATCTTTCAGAACACATAGTCTCCTTTCAATTTACAGCATTTCACTCCGATTACAAATTTGCAAAAGTTGCCCAATTAGCGGGAGGGATGGGGTCATCTCGTGTGCTCAAGTTTAGAACGGCTGTCAGTCAAAACCCATACAGCGCTGTGAAGTGGATAACCTGAGCTCTGACAGGTATAGCATGTTACTGTATATCCACTACGTTCAAATTTAGGCATTTATCAATGACGAAATCGGCCATTTTCAACCTGTATACGGGATGACGGGCTGTGAGTGGAGAGGCTACCAAACATGTAATCAGATGGTTATCGTCTACAACATCACTATGTCATCAGAGGGTGATTACCTAAGGGCTAGTAAGGCAAGGTCAAAGATCACAAATAGAGCTAGATAAAGCTATAAGAATAATATACTTGTTGGACATAGCCATCAGTCTTGCGTGTTTTCACGTTAATCAATCACTGTTAAGTTTGTCAATGTCCCGACATCTGTGTTAGCTATCCTGCTACAGATGCACGTGCATCACTCAACATGACTGATGGTAAACTTAAAATGGCTCTATAGCCTTTCCCTAATTTGTGTGTGTTTGTCTGTGTTAGGCCTGGACTCTGATGAGTCGTATGAAGGCACGTCGGAGGCCAGTTTTAAAGATGCTGTGGTGTATGATGGCACCCAGAGGAATAATGGTTCCTTGCCACAGGAGAACGGAATCAGGAAACACAGGTACGCTAAGATTCCTGTTGTGTCCTCCTCTCCAGGTCTTCTCTTTCTCTCCATCCATCTCTTTTTCTTTTCGTTCTCTCTTGCACTCTTTCTCACACTATTGTAATCTGTCTCTTTCTGACTCTGTGTTGCTCTCCCTCTACTGCCCCCCTCCCTCCCTCTCTTTCTCTCACATTCTTAATAGCTTTAACCCTGCTAGAAGACTGGCCAGTCCACATGCTCCATTTATCTCTAACCCAGTCAGCCAGCCAGTCAGTATATAATAACATCCAACAGGTCAGCCTACAGTCACATACTTTAGTAGTGATAGTCATCATGGTGATACTCACCTTCTCTGATTCTCTACAAGACACTAATATGTTGTCTTTGTGTGTTTTGTCTGTCTTATCCTTAAATCTTTCAGGACAACACTACCCGCCCCAATGTTTTCCAGAAACAACTTCAGTGTGTGGGGCATTCTAAAGAAATGCATTGGACTGGTAAGGGCTACAGACCATATCTAAAGAATCACTTCATGATCACACATCTATTTATAGACTATGACATTCTCTAGGTTTCTACACTAAAGAGTTTGAATTCATCCCACTTCTGTGAAGGTATTTGACATTCTAATCTTGCTGCTTTTCTCTGTGTGTGTGCGAGTGTGTAGGAGCTGTCCAAGATCACCATGCCCATTGTGTTCAACGAGCCCCTGAGCTTCCTCCAGCGGATCACTGAGTATATGGAGCACACATACCTCATCAACAAAGCCTGCTCGCTGTCTGACTCCATAGAGCGCATGCAGGTGAGAGCATACACACACCGTAACAACAAAGCCTGCTCGCTGTCTGACTCCATAGAGCGCATGCAGGGGAGAGCATACACACACCATAACAACAAAGCCTGCTCGCTGTCTGACTCCATAGAGCGCATGCAGGTGAGAGCATACACACACCGTAACAACAAAGCCTGCTCGCTGTCTCACTCCCTAGAGCGCATGCAGGTGAGAGCATACACACACCGTAACAACAAAGCCTGCTCGCTGTCTGACTCCATAGAGCGCATGCAGGTGAGAGCATACACACACCGTAACAACAAAGCCTGCTCGCTGTCTCACTCCCTAGAGCGCATGCAGGTGAGAGCATACACACACCGTAACAACAAAGCCTGCTCGCTGTCTGACTCCATAGAGCGCATGCAGGTGAGAGCATACACACACCGTAACAACAAAGCCTGCTCGCTGTCTCACTCCCTAGAGCGCATGCAGGTGAGAGCATACACACACCGTAACAACAAAGCCTGCTCGCTGTCTCACTCCATAGAGCGCATGCAGGTGAGAGCATACACACACCGTAACAACAAAGGAAGCTTCCGGTAACCCAGTTGGATGACTAAACAGTAAGAGACAGTGAATCCTCCCCTCGTGTCTTCCCAGGCGGTAGCTGCTTTTGCCGTGTCGGCCGTAGCGTCACAGTGGGACAGAACTGGAAAGCCCTTCAACCCTCTGCTAGGAGAGACCTACGAGCTGACACGGTGAGGGGACAGGACTGCAACACTTCCATACCTAGTTGCATAGAGAGGTGTTGTAAAAAGCTGTGTAGCTCTGGACTGTTCCTCCCTGTCTCTGACTAGACTGCACACTGTATTGGTCTTCAAGCCTTTAATAGGACATCTTTACCTGCTTTCACCCATGAATTTAACAATAATACTTACACTACCATTCAGAAGTTTGCGGTCACTTAGAAATGTCCTTGTTTTTGAAAGAAAAGCACTTTTTTGTGTCGTCCATTAAAATAACACCAAATTGATCCAAAATAGAGTGTAGACATTGTTAATGTTGTAAATAACTATTAAAGCTGGAAAATGCAGCTTTTTAATGGAATATCTACATTTATCACCAACCATCACTTCTGTGTTCCAATGTCATGTTGTGTTAGCTAATCCAAGTTACTCAACTAGTCTAAAGAAGGCCAGTTTTATTGCTTCTTTAATCAACAACAGTTTTCAGCTGTGCTAACATAATTGCAAAAGGGTTTTCTAATGATCAATTAGCCTTTTGAAATGATAAACTTGAATTAGCTAACACAACGTGCCATTGGAACACAGGAGTGATGGTTGCTGATAATGGGCCTCTGTATGGCTTTATAGATATTCCATCAAAAATCAGCCGTTTCCAGCTACAATCGTCACTAACAACATTAGCAATGTCTACACTGTATTTCTGATCAATTTGATGTTATTTTAATGGCCATTTTTTTTGCTTTTCTTTCAAAAACAAGGACATTTCTAAGTATATGTTCCTCTGTTGACCTTATTTTCAATGTGCTATGATAAGTCTGTATTTTTTCCTCCTCCTGTCCTGCCTATATTATTTTTCTTCCCCTCTCTTTCTCATCCTCCCTTTCTTTTCTCTCTTTTCTCTCTCCTCTGTCTCGCTCTGTCTCGCTCTCTCTCTCTCCCCTAGAGAGGACCATGGCTACAGGCTGATCTCGGAGCAGGTCAGCCACCACCCCCCCATCAGTGCCTTCCATGCTGAAAGCCTAGTCGGGGACTTCGTCTTCCACGGCTCCATCTACCCCAAACTAAAGTTCTGGGGCAAGAGTGTGGAGGCCGAGCCAAAGGGAACCATCACACTAGAACTCCTGAAGTGAGTCAAATCAATCCAATCAAATGTTATTTATCACATGTGCCGAATACAACAGGTGTAGACTTTACCGTGAAATGCTTACTTACCTTCTCTGGTACAAGTGTCCCACCTCGACAACAGCCAGTGAAATTGCAGGGCGCCAAATTCAAAACAACAGAAACCCCATAATTAAAATTCCTCAAACATACAAGTATTATCCACCATTTTAAAGATAAACTTCTTGTAAATCCAACCACAGTGTCCAATTTCAAAAAGGCTTTACTGCGAAAGCACACCATGCGATTATGTTAGGTCAGCACCTAGTCACAGAAAACCATACAGCCATTTTCCAGCCAAGGAGAGAGCTCACAAGTCAGAAATAGTGATTAAATTAATCACTAACCTTTGATCTTCATCAGATAACACTCATAGGAATTCATGTTACACAATACATGTATGTTTTGTTCGATAATGTTCATATTTATATCCAAAAATCTCAGTTTACATTGGCGCGTTAAGTTCAGAAATGCATTGTCTCAAACAAACATCTGGTGAAAGTGCAGAGAGACACATCAAATTACAGAAATACTCATCATAAACATTGATAAACGATACAAGTGTTAAACATACGAATAAAGATAAACTTCTCCTTAATGCAACCGCTGTGTCAGATTTCAAAAAGGCTTTACGGAAAAAGCACACTTTGCGATTATGTTAGGTCAGCACCTAGCCACAGAAACCCATACAGCCATTTTCCAGCCAAGGAGAGTGTCACAAAAGTCAGAAATAGCATTAAAATTAATCACTTACCTTTGAGGATCTTCATCTGGTGACACTCCCAGGTCTCCATGTTAGACAAATGTTTGTTTTGTTCGATAATATCCCTCTTTATGACCAAAAACCTGCTTTTTGTTTTTTGCGTTTTGTCCAGTAATCCAAATGCTTAAGGCGCGTGCACTAAGTCCAGACGAAAAGTTTTAAAAAGTACAATAAAAGTCAGTAGAAACATGCCAAACGATGTTTAAAATCAGTCCTCAGGTTGTTTTTGTCATAAATAATCAATAATATTTAAACCGGACAAAAGCTTTGTCGATAGGAAAGGAGAAACATGGCTGATGAATGGAAATTTCCACTGGCCACTGATTGAAAGTGCTGTATCTCCCTCATTTTTCAGAGTAAAAGCCTGAAACAATGCCTAAAGACTGGCCACATGTAGAGGAAGCCACAGAGCTCGTGAACTGGGTCCTAAGTCTTTGTATGGTGGATAGGCTTTCAATGGAAAAACAGGCTTTCAATGGAAAAACAGCCTTTCAAAATAATAGTACTTCCGGGTTGGATTTTCCTCGGGTTTTCGCTCGCCTGATCTGTTATACTCACAGACATTATTTGAACCGGTTTGGAAACTTTAGTGTTTTCTATCCAATTCTCCTAATTATATGCATATCCTATCTTCTGGGCCTGAGTAGCAGGCAGTTTAATTTGGGCATGCTTTTCATCCAAAATTCCAAATGCTGCCCCCTACCCTAGTGAAGTTAAGTGCCCTTTTCCAACAATGCAGAGTTAAAAAGAACAACATCTTTTCCTTATTAAAAATAAGAAAAAAATGTATTAAAAAAATAAGGCTATATACAAGGACTACCAGTACAGAGTGAATGTGCAGGGGTACGAGGTAGAGGTAATATGTACATGTAAGTATGGTTAAAAGTGTCTAGGCATTCAGGATAGATGATAAACAGTAGCAGCAGCGTATATGAGTGTGTGTGTGTGTAGCGTCTATGCATGTGCGTGTGTGCGTATGTAGTGTTTGTGTGAGTGTATGTAGTGAGTGTCAGTGCAGTATGTGTAGGTAGAGTCCAGTGAGTGTGCACAGCCAATGCAAATAGTCCGGATAGCCATTTGATTAACTGTTCAGCAAACGTGTGTGTGAGAATCCATTGTACTGAGGCTTTGTTTGCTCCCCTTCTCCCCAGGCATGGTGAGGTCTATACATGGACCAACCCTTTCTGCTGTGTACACAATGTCATCCTGGGTAAACTGTGGATCGAGCAGTATGGCACTGTGGAGATCCTCAACCACAGGTGAATATAGGAATGGCTATTTTGTTTACCTTAGTTTACCTTCAATTCTTGGTTTGGAAGCATATAAATGTGTTAATATCCACTACTTTCAGTAGAACAGACATAGGGGCAAATCCTAACTTCCACTTCAATACAATGTTCACTTAATCATGCATTAATGTCAATGGGTTAAGTCTTGTTCACACTGGCAGTTTGAAGTGACTCAGATCCAATTTTTTTGCGTTTCCTTTTCGAATCTGATCTTTTTCCTGCAGACTGAACAACCAATAAACACACGGAATCAGATATTCTCAAGTCAAATTCAAACCACATTAATAGGTGATGTTAAATCCGATACAAATTTGATTCCTGGTCATGTTTATTTAAATTTTATTTTACCTTTATTTAACTAGGCAATCAGTTAAGAACAAATTCTTATTTTCAAAGACGGCCTAGGAACAGTGGGTTAACTGCCTGTTCAGGGGCAGAACTACAGATTTGTACCTTGTCAGCTTGGGGATGTGACTTGTCTGAATGGTTAAATCTGATTTATTGACTCTTAAGTGTTTTTTAGACTTATTTGGCATATCTTGTTACTTGCTAGCTACTCTGTTGACAGTTAATGATAAAAACATGATGTGGTAGCTAACTAGCTTATTAATTGTTTACAAACAAATGAGTGAATATGCTAGCAAGCTGAACAGCTAGCTAGCTAGTTGACTCTTGTGGTTAGAAAAAAATGACTAATTTTGAAGTTGAAAGTTGGAGCCTCTTATCCTTTTGAGGCTTAAAGTGTTCATACACTGATTTCGAACAGTCAAAGCAACTGGGAAACTTCTATGGTAGGCGTTGTTGTCACCTTCGCTTGCAACACAAGAACTGCTGAGCAAGAGGAAACCCGAGAACCACCACCAGTCAGCCTTCACCACTGTACACACACCCCCGTCATTACCATGACAACTAGCGTAACCATGTCAGCAAATGACTACAGTCTGAGCATACCGAAATCCACTTTGGTCACTTGTAACTTGCTGTTTGGACAGTCAGTATCCCAAAACAGATTTGAAAAACAAAAGTGATTTGAGCGTTAAGGTCTGCGTTGTGAACAAAGCTTAAGTGAAAATGTGACTTTATTGGTAGTTAAGATTTGCCCCTGAAGACAGTACTTGAGCCATAATGGTCTGGATATGAATGATTGTTTATTTTCTCCTCATTCTTCTGGTCTCTGTCTGTCCTGAGCAGTACTGGTGATAAGTGTGTGCTGAACTTCAAGCCATGTGGCATGTTTGGGAAGGAGCTACACAGAGTAGAGGGCTACATTCAGGATAAGAGGTACAGAATGTGGAAGTATTGGCACTCTGATACACCACCTATGGCTTACTTCTCTGGTCCTGAATTCACTGGTCCAGTTGAAGTGTTTTGTGACACACTGCAACAAAAGTATTTACAACGGAAAACATAATATGTGTTCTTATTGGGCAGAGTTGATCAGGGTCACACAGTTTTTCTGGGTAGTCTTAAACAAACCTACTTTGAAACAAAGGTATACACCTTACACATGATTATGGGCTTACAAAACAGAAGACTATGTCATATATACAGTGGTTCTTCCTTTAAAAGTTTTGAGCTTATGCGCGACCGTTTGTGGTAGATGGTGGCAGATAAATTGTGATAAATTGCATCATTCTGGCAACAATGGCTGACACTTAAATAACGTGCCATAGAATTCTGCGGCACCCCCAAGCTGTGCTGCAGTACGCCACAACTTTTAAAGGAAGAACCACTGTAGAGCTGAAATGTATAACATTTTGAGTTTGAGTCACAATATTAATCTCTATATACATCACAAAAGACTGAAATATAACATAACTGTTTATTCAAATCAAATGTGCCGAATACAACAGGACCTTACCGTGAAATGCTTACTTACAAGCCCTTAACCAACAATGCAGTTCAAGAAATAGAGTTAAGAGAAGATTGACTAAATTATTTTTATTTTATTTGTATTTAACCTTTATTTAACCAGGTAGGCTAGTTGAGAACAAGTTCTCATTTGCAACTGCGATCTGACCAAGATAAAGCGTAGCAATTCGACACATACAACAACACAGAGTTACACATGGAATAAACAAAACATACAGTCAATAATACAGCAGAACAAAAGAAAACAAAAAGTATATTTACAGTGAGTGCAAATGAGGTAAGTTAAGGAAATAAATAGGCCATGGTGGCAAAGTAATTACAATTTAGCAATTAAACACTGGAATGGTAGATCGGCAGAAGATGAATGTGCAGGTAGAGATACTGGGGTTCAAAGGAGCAAGATAAATAAATACAGTATGGGGATGAGGTAGGTAGATAGCCCATCTGTAAACAGCCCATCTATGTACAGGTGCAGTGATCTGTGAGCTGCTCTGACAGCTGGTGCTTAAAGCTAGTGAGGGAGATGTGAGTCTCCAGCTTCAGAGATTTTTGCAGTTCATTCCAGTCATGGGCAGCAGAGAACTGGAAGGAAAGACGACCAAAGGAGGAATTGGCTTTGGGGGTGACCAGTGAGATATACCTGCTGGAGCACGTGCTACGAGTGGGTGCTGCTATGGTGACCAGTGAGCTGAGATAAGGCGGGGCGTTACCTAGCAGAGACTTGTACATAACCTGTAGCCAGTGGGTTTGGCGACGAGTATGAAGCGAGGGCCAACCAACGAGAGCGTACAGGTCACAATGGTGGGTAGTGTATGGGGCGTTGGTGACAAAACGGATGGCACTGTGATAGACTGCATCCAGTTTGTAGAGTGTTGGAGGCTATTTCATAGATGACATCACCGAAGTCGAGGATCGGTAGGATGGTCAGTTTTACGAGGGTATGTTTGGCAAAATGAGTGAAAGATGCTTTGTTGCAATATAGGTAGCCGATTCTAGATTTAATTTTGGATTGGAGATGCTTAATGTGAGTCTGGAAGGAGAGTTTACAGTCTAACCAGACACCCAGGTATTTGTAGGTGTCCACGTATTCTAAGTCAGAGCCGTCCAGAGTAGTGATGCTGGACGGACGAGCAAGTGCGGGCAGTGATCGATTAAATAGCATGCATTTAGTTTTACTTGCGTTTAAGAGCAGTTGGAGGCCACGGAAGGAGAGTCGTATGGCATTGAAGCTCATCTGGAGGTTAGTTAACACAGTGTCCAAAGAGGGGCCAGAAGTATACAGAATGGTGTCGTCTGCGTAGAGGTGGATCAGAGAATCACCAGCAGCGAGAGCAACATCAGTGATGTATACAGAAAAGAGAGTCGGCCCGAGAATTGAACCCTGTGGCACACCCAAAGATACTGTCAGAGGTCCGGACAACAGGCCTTCCGATTTGACACACTGAACTCTTATCAGAGAAGTAGTTGGTAAACCAGGCGAGGCAATCATTTGAGAAACCAAGGCTGTCGAGTCTGTCAATAAGAATGTTGTGATTGACAGAGTCGAAAGCCTTGGCCAGGTCGATGAATACGGCTGCACAGTAATGTCTCTTATCGATGGCGGTTATGATGTCGTTTAGGACCTTGAGCGTGGCTGAGGTGCACCCATGACCAGCTCTGAAACCATTGAGTAACGGAGAAGGTACGGTGGGATTCGAAATGGTCGGTAATCTGTTTAACTTGGCTTTCGAAGACCTTAGAAAGACAGGGTAGGATAGATATAGATCTGTAGCAGTTTGGGTCTAGAGTGACTAAACTATTTTAATAAAAAGTAACACAATAACAATAACGAGGCTATATATAGCGGTACTGGTACCAAGTCAATATGCAGGGGTATAGTTTAGTTGAGGTAATTTGTACATGTAGGTAGGAGGAAAGTGACTATGCGTAGATAATATACAGCGGGTATCAGCAGTGTAAAAACAAAGGGGGGAGGGGTGTCAATGTAAATAGTCCGGGTTGCCATTTGATTAATTAAGAGCTGTTTTTTTTCCTATTTTTTCTGGTTGCATGTGACATGCTCGTAGAAATGAGGTAAAACGGGCCTCCCGGGTGGCGCAGTGGTTAAGGACAACCGTGCCATCAGAGTCCCTGGGTTCGCGCCCAGGCTCTGTCGTAACCGGCCGCGGCGACGCACAGGTAAAACGGATTTAAGTTTGCCGGCAAGTCCCCAGCCGCTAGGAGTGGATGAGCATTTTCTTGTTTCCTTTTGGCCTTATACAGCTCAGCTCGTTGAGTGCGTTCTTAGTGCCGGCATCGGTTTGTGGTGGTAAATAGATGGCTATGAATAATATAGATGAAAACTCTCTGGATAGAGGTCTACAGCTTATCATGAGGTACTCTTACTTGAGAAATACCTCGAGACTTTAATATTAGACATTGCACCCAGCTGTTACTGACAAATAAACCAGACATAGCTGCTCTGTCCTGCCAATGCACAGAAAACCCAGCCATCTCTATATTATCTGCCACAACTCGGTGAAACATAAGATATTAGTTTTTAACGTCCCGTTGGTAGGATAATCTCGATCGTATATCATCCAGTTTATTTTCCAGTGATTGCACATTAACCAATAGAACGTATGGTAAAGGCGGTTTACCCAGTCGCCGACGACGACCCACTGAATTTCCGTCATTTCTTCACGCTAATAGCTAAATTAGGGACAAAATAACTTAAACGATGCTTAAGTTTTTGTTAGTTTGATTTATTTATTTATTTATTTATTTAACCTTTATTTAACCAGGAAGGGCTCATTGAGATTTAAAATCTCTTTTTCAAGAGCGTCCTGGCGAAGATAGGCAGCACCAAGTCATTACAAAAATTACAGACAAACAACATGAAAAACTACAAGTAATCTAGTAAAAACCATAGAATTCACAAGAGTATAACAAAATCAAAAACAGCAAATTAAAAACATTGACAGGTCAAGGAATCAGTCTCAAGATCATTCATCAGTGATTTAAAAATACCAATCGGGACAAGTTCTTCCAGTTTAAAAGTATTTTGTAAGGCGTTCCAAGACGATGGTGCAGAGTACATAAAAGCCCTTTTACCAAATTCAGTTGGGACATTTGGAACAGTTAGCAGGATAAAGTCCAGCGAACAAAGAGAACAGCCACCACATTTCTGAACAATAAAAAATAGCACAGTTGGTTAGGAGCCCGTAAAACGGCAGCTTCCCCTCTGGCACCATTATCATCAAAATAGAAACACTGTGTTTGAACAACATTCCACCCATGCGTCAACTAGGTCATTTGACTGCAGGAAAGAGTAGTACCTTCCCGTGTCAAATGGTTTTGAAGCGTTTCTCCCTACTGAACTCGCCCCTGGTGGGTGACACACAATGATAACACGGCGTCATTCTGTCAGTGCTGCAGTATTTGGCTGCTGATGTCTCCTCCCCTCTCTGTCCCTGGCAGTAAAAAGAAGCATTGTGTGATCTATGGGAAGTGGACTGAGTGCATGTGGAGCGTTGACCCCCAGACATACGAGGCCAACAAGAAGGCTGAGAAGAAAGGAGACTCGAAGAAACCGAAGAGTCAGGTGAGTCAGTGTCTCACAATATGGGTGTCCTTTTCTAGAGTAAAGATATTTTCGAAGCAGATTGGGCCTTGTAGTGTACATATTGTGTGTGTTTGTAATGTTTGTTGACTCATTGTAATACAACATTGACTTCTCTTGATAACTGTCCTCTGATTTTGATTTCCTGATGATTCTGTCAGAATGCCATGACGTAATGTCAAGGTAAAAATGAGACAAGTAGTCTAGGTCTCTGTAGTAGTAGTAGTGTGTGTGTGTGTGTGTGTGTAACCAGTGAGAACAGTAAAGTATAGTTCATTTCACAGTGGATATGGTATATTCATGGTACATGAAGTAGACATACAGGGCATTGGGAAAGTATTCAGACCCCTTGACCTTTTCCTAATTTTGTTACGTTACAGCCTTATTCTAAAATTGATTCAATTGTTTTTCCCCTCAATCTACACACATTAAACCATTATAACTAAGCATAAAAACGTTTTAAGAAATGTTTGCAAATGTATTATAAATAAACTGATATCACATTTACATAAGTATTCAGACCCTTTACTCAGTACTTTGAAGCACCTTTGGCTGCAATTACAGCCTTGAGTCTTCTTGGGTATGATGCCGTAAGCTTGGCACACCTGTATATAGGGAGTTTCCCCCATTATTCTCTGCAGATCCTCTCATGCTCTGTCAGGTTAAATGGAGACCATCACTGCACAGCTATTTTCAGGTCTCTCCAGAGATGTTCGATCGGGTTCAAGTCCGGGCTCTGGCTGGGCCACTCAAGGACATTCAGAGACTTGTCCCGAAGCCACTCCTGCGTTGTCTTGGTTGTGTGCTTAGGGTCGTTGTCCTTTTGAAGGTGAATCTTTTCCCCAGTCTGAGTGCTCTGGAGCAGGTTTTCATCAAGGATCTCTCTTTGTTCCGTTCATCTTTCCCTCGATTCCCGACTAGTCTCCCAGTCCCTGCCTCTGAAAAACATCCCCACTGCATGATGCTGCCACCACCACCATGCTTCACCGTAGGGATGGTGCCAGGTTTCCTCCAGACGTGATGCTTGGCACTCAGGCCAAAGAGTTCAATTTTGGTTTCATCAGTCCAGAGAATCCTGTTTCTCATGGTCCGACAGTCCTTTAGGTGCCATAAAGGCCTGATTGGTGGAGTTCTGCAGAAATGGTTGTCCTGGTTGTTCTCCCAACTCCAGTGGAACTCTGGGGCTCTGTCAGTGACTATCGGGTTCTTGGTCACCTCCCTGACCAAGGCCCTTCTCCCCCGATTGCTCAGTTTAGCTGGGCGGCTCTAGGAAGTATTCTATTTAAGAATGATGGAGGCCACTGTGTTCTTGGGGACCTTCGATGCTTTCTGGTACCCTTCCCCAGATCTGTGCCTCGACATAATCCTGTCTCGGACCTCAAGGCTTGGTTTTTGCTTTGACATGCACTGTCAACTGTGGGACCTTATATAGACAGGTGTTGTCTTTCCAAATCATGTCCAATCAATTGAATTTACCACAGGTGGACTCCAATCAAGTTGTAGAAACATCTGAGGGATGATCAATGGAAGTCTCATAGCAATACTTATGTAATTAAGGTATTTCTGTTTTCTTTAATTGTAAAACATTTTCAGAAATATCTAAACCTGTTGTTGCTTTGTCATTATGGGGTATTGTGTATAGATTGATGAGGGGGGGGGGGAATTATTGAATCCATTTTAGAAAAAAAGGCTGTAACGTAACAAAATGTGGGAAAGGTCAAGGGGTCTGAATACTTTCATAATGCCCTGTATCCCTTGCTGAAGTCATTTCTGATTTTATTGCTTTATTCAGAAGGAAAATACACTTCTCATTAGATTTTTGTAAGCATTGCTAGTTTTATATAGACTTGCATATGTGTGTGTGCAGGAGGAGCCTGATGGGGCAGACAACGATGATGCAGATGACATGCCTGAGGTCCAGGAGACCGTAGCTATGATCCCTGGCAGCACCCTGCTCTGGAGGATATCATCACGACCCCAACACTCTGCTAAGGTAACACACACACAGCTTAGCGTATAACCCAACAGCTTACACACACACATACATTTTGGTATTAATTATGTATAATGTTATTTTTACAGATGTATAACTTCACTAACTTTGCCATGTCTCTGAATGAGCTGGAGCCTGGCATGCAGGACCGCCTGGCCCCCACAGACTGCCGCCTGCGGCCCGACATCAGAGCCATGGAGAACGGAGACATGGGTATAGAAGTTATTCTATTACATCCTCACACCCTACATGATGCTGCCCTCTACCGTTCCTTTGGGGTGGTACATTCACATGTCTTTTTTTGTGTTCAGATTCCATTGTTGTTTTTTGAGAGGTGTTAAGTTTGTCAGTGCCACATATCCACAAAGCCAAAGTATTAGAAACTAGTGTTAAGGTTGTGTATCCAAGTACAGAATAGGTCATTTAAGATCCACTGTTCTTGTATGTGCAGATGAAGCCAGTCGAGAAAAGGCGAGGCTGGAGGAGAAACAGAGGTTGGCTCGGAAAGACCGTTCCAAGGATGAGGAGGAATGGTCCACTAGGTGACAACTGAGTGTCCTCACATTTCAAGATTTGTATTTATTCATATGACATACTTGTAGAACATAATGGTCTATGGTATTATATAATTTAAAGTAAACCATAATAACCATTATCGTGTCTTCCAGATGGTTCCAGTCAGGCACAAATCCCTACACGTCATCCCAGGACTGGCTCTACACGGGGGGCTACTTCGATAGAAATTACTCTGAGCTCCCTGTTATCTACTGATCCAGGTGGTCTCCGTGGGAACACCCACCAACGTCCCATCAGCCTCCCTTTCACTCCTGCCAGTCCCCTGACACTCTCCTGTTCTAAGCACCACACAGTCTCCCATTGGAACTCTGAACTGGCGATAGACAAGTGTTATACAAGGAGAGACTATGTGTTGTTAACACAACCCTCCCTCGTCTTCTAACAGTTATGGAACAAACAGTCAACGGTGAAATCAGGAATGTGAATGTGCCTTTGATCATTGGAGGCATCAAAGGTGAAAGCAGAAAGGAACTGAGACTGTAGGAGACTGTGTTTTGTTCCTGAACAGGAGTGCTTTGTGGGTACCCCTCCCCTTCCTCCCTATCTGACCTGGGTCGAATACCTATTTAAAATATTTCCAATATTTTAGTTTGATTTAACTTGCTTTACATGGCGAGTTTGCACATTTGGGACTATTCCTTTGGTCCCATTGCGCCTGACAAAATAAACCAAGCACACCTGGACTATTCCAACCAGGTTAGCCTCCCCTTATACAGTGTTGGAAAAAGTACCCAATTGTCATACTTGAGTAAAAGTTAAGATACCTTAATGGAAAAGGACTCAAGTTGAAGTGAAAGTCACCCAGTAAAATACTACTTGAGTAAAAGTCAAAGTAATTGTTTTAAATATACTGAACTATCAAAGGTAATTGTAATTGCTAAAATATACTTAAGTATCAAAAGAATTTGAAATTATTTATACTTTATGTTAAACAAATCAGATGGCACCATTTTATTTTTTTAATATGGGTAGCCAGGGGCACACTCCAACACTCACACATCATTTACAAGCAATGCGTTTGTGTTTAGTGAGTCAGCCAGATCAAAGGCAGTAGGGATGACCAGGGATGTTCTCTTGATAAATGTGTGAATTGGACCATTTTCCTGTCATTCACAATGTAGTACTTTCAGGTGTCAGGGAAAATGTATGGAGTAAAAAGTACATTATTTTCTTTAGGAATGTAGTGAAGTAGAAGTTGTAAAAAATATAAATAGTAAAGTACAGATACCCCAAAAAATGACTTAAGGAGTACTTTAAAGTATTTTTACTGAAGTACTTTATACCACTGCCCCTATATACGTCCAGAGGTTGAGCTTCTCTTCACTACCTGTCACGTAATGTAAGTTATATGTATAGATAAGAGTAATGACCATTTGCTGTATAGGCCAATCACACACGTATCTATCCACATTGGCCAGTGCTCAGTCTATGAATACAGACCGTCAGTTAGTCATTCCCCCAGCACAAAATATTCCTCTCTTACGCTTCTGCATGGCTATTGGCTCGCTAGCTAACAGCGTTAGTGACCCCTAGCTTTGTGGCAGTAGCCTACAGTACATTCAGCTCCCACTGTTTATCTAGTTAGTCAACTTAGTGTTAAAGTAATCATGAGTCATGAAAATAATTGCTGTTAGTAAGATTATAAGAAGAGTAATTTGTCTGTTTGCGAGTGTGTATACATTTCTAGTGGTTTGTACAGAATCTGAAGCCATATGGTTCCTTTTAACTACAGGTATGACTGGTGCGGGGTGGTTTGCTCTTCAGTCATTGGCTATGATTAAGTGAATTGACTATTGTAACATGATAAAGCATGTAAGATATACATGTATGTAAATACCTACTTTATCAAATATAGCTAGCTAATCACCATAACTGTCCTACCAGCTCAAAGTGAATCTGGAATTGATGGGATTATAACTGATATACGGGAGAAGTCATTGTATAATAGTATCAGCTTCCCTTGTTGTTGCCTTCCTTGTGTTAGGAACTCTGTAGCTTTCTAACCACACTCCTACATCACCAATCTCTTTTTATAATGGTCAGCCATTATGTGTAGGTTCTTATTTATAAAAGACTGGCATCAAATAATTTTTTAACAAATCTAATATATTTTGGGGGATTAATGTGCAGTTGATTGTACTGTGGTAAACATTACATTGAAGCCTTGTAGATTAAGCCTAGATGCATGAGTCAAAGTGTAAACCAATGTGCTTCTGCTCTGGAGGTCTTTTAAAAGCAGCAAACCACTTTAGTGTCTGTTTAGTAAAACATGCCATGTTGACCATTGGGAATGCTGTTCACTCTTCATGAGAATCCAAACGTATGGGGATTCAGTTTGGTTTCCCAGGATCCACTTCATTCCCTGCACTACAAACTGGCCTACTCTCCTGAACCACACTGTGCATTTGAAATGACCGCCAAAATCTATGCATCCAACCAATAGCTCTGAGTGTCTCGTGGGTACTTTTACATGGATGGCAATACACATACTTTAGTTTTGTCACCGGCAGCCAAACCCACATATGACCGTGTTGTCAGCTTGTTTGACTGTAGATGAACCCAAAGTGATTGTGTGAATTTGGTCTGTGGATCACCATGGTAGTCTGTAAGAAAGTATTATAAAGATGAATCCCCAGCTTAGATCAATTTGATCTTGACTGAATATTGCTTTCACAAATGTCTTCGTTTTTGTGGTATTGCTGGTGGTTGGAGAAATGGGCAACACAATGTGGCAAAAAGACATGACAAACCAAGAAGCCTTTGATCATGTCTTATCTTGACTGATAGTTTTTTCCCCAATGGTTATGCTTAGTGCCTGAATTTGTAAGGCCTAGATTCAGTCAGACCAAGCATTAACTGGCGATGGCCGACACCCACATAGCGGATGTTTTGGTGGTGTCTGAGGTGTAACTGCGTTGGCGCTGTCAAATCGTTCAGCAGCTGCTCTTGTGATCATTGTCACGAAGCCACACCCTTCCCCCTCATGTTAGAAATTCAGAATGAGAACGTGTAGGCTATATAGAAATAATGACACTCAAATTGAAATTTATTTAACAAAAAGTACAATTTCGATTTATATAAGCCTAATTCGAGGTGTAGGCTATATCTCACATTCCAGTGTTTTGAACTTGTAAACAAGGCTGCATGGGATTTCTTTTAATATGACTCCATGCAGCCAATGGCAAGGTCCGCTTTAGGTATAAAGTCAGGAGCCGCTTGGGGATTTGACAGTTCTCACGCAGTTCCACCTCCAACACGGATCTAATTGAATAGAGCCCTAAGTAAACAGATTTACCTGTATTTCATTTCATATTTAAGATGTTTTTAGTTTTATCAGTCATGTTTTTAACATGTGTTTTTCAAACCCATCTCTATGCTTTGCTTTATTGTCAGTAACACTTTGAAATGTTTAGGTCTCAGCAGATGTGTATGTACAGGAAATGTATGTAAAACAGATCACACTGCTTCTGGTTGTATCTACACACTTCATCACTGTTTCATCAAATGCTAATTTAACTAGCATCTGAAGATGAATGTACCAACATTAAACAAGTAGATTTTTATCTTGCTTTGTGTGTGTGTTTTCATAATAGCTTATATAAGTTGCGTTTTTAACATTTTGAAAATCCTCTTGACTGTGTGGTTGTCAATGTAAATGTATGTTCTTCTACCCTGTGTCTCAGATGTTTAGTACAGTAGAATCACAAGCCAATAGCATATTTTGTGCAATTGATTTATTAGTATTTAAACAAACTTTGGGGGATAACATTATTGCAGATGTTTTATTTTGAGGTGGAAGTTTTAATGGGTCATTTAGTGGGTCAAAAATCTAATGAAATCATATAGTTTAACTACAGTACATGCTTTTTTTCTTAGAAAATATTGTTGAACATAGAAACCACAAATTAGAAGTTCACTTAGGGCTGGATTCAGTCTGTGTTGCAGAAGAAACCTGCGTTCTAGCTTGATTTAAATTGAAAGGCAATGTTCGCGGATACTGCATTCAGGGTTAACGCTGTATGTCGGCTCAATCGGAAATGACCTTTACATTTTTACGCGGATCTTCCGCGATGCGGTTTGAATCCAGACCTTTTATTCTTATTTTTTTCATTTCATATGAAAAATGATGATCATGGTGGTAAAGTATGGAGGAAAGGAAAGCTTTTCTCAAAACAATGACCGGTATGATTTTTATGACAAGCTCACTCCATACAGTAGCATTCTGTACACCACCAGCTCAGTCTGACAGTGTGTGTGTTTGTCTATGGAGAAGCCGCAGAAACAGTGACCATGATACGCATTCTCTCATAAGCCCTGTTTATACCTGCCGCTAACATGCATCCTTTGTCCTGATCCTGTCCACATTTACAGAAATATGTCTATACATTGTATTAAAATGCGCCTCATATCTGTCTACATTGTGACCAGATCTCCTGGCCCCTCCCTGTATGCAAATTATTTTAATTTTCTAGGTTTTTGCCCCCCAAAATTGACACATTAATGCCATATGTCATTGGTGCCACCTGTCAATGGTTTTAGAAGGTGGGATAATTATGATTTAAATGGTTTTTCTGTCCAGATCCGTCTAGGCTGTGTTTACGCAGGCAGCCCAATTCTGATATTATTTCCACTAATTGGTCTTTCGGCCAATCACATATCTTTTCAAATCAGATCTTAGTGAAAAAAATATCAGAATT
This sequence comes from Oncorhynchus mykiss, assembly GCF_057628025.1. Lineage (NCBI taxonomy): Eukaryota > Metazoa > Chordata > Actinopteri > Salmoniformes > Salmonidae > Oncorhynchus > Oncorhynchus mykiss. The sequence goes on from NC_143037.1 coordinate 57,000,156, forward strand.
TGGCTTCCTGCGTAAACGTAGCCCATTGTGCCTGACTACCTCCGGAGGTGGCGAGGAAGATCTGATCACAATGCAGCTTTTAATCATCTACACCGTCTGAAAATATGGGCACAATCAGGACAAAGGACGCAAGTCAAGAGGCAGGTATAAACAGGGCTATAGAATGCTCACTGTAATGATCTGACTGTATTGCTTGTAATTCTAGAAAGATTACTACAGACAACAGTATTTTTTTTTGTATTTCTCTTTTATTCGTTTCCTGATTGAAATGTATTGTAAGGTCATTATTTCATTCATCACATTACATGACATGATGCACCAAGTCTACTACAACTGTTTACAGGAATACACTGAAACATACACAAGGTTTTTAAATGGATACATGAAGTATAGCTCATTGCACTTACAACAGTGAATGTAACATCTTATTCATTTAGGGTCTCTGTCTTTATTTTCTGTTGCTTTTTTCAATTACATTTTCTTTTTTACAAACCTCCATCCAGTTAATGGAAGCCAGGATATCCCTTTTGAGGAAGGTGTTTTTTCTTCTCGTTTTACAAACACAACATGTATAGAAACTCTACACAGACCAATATGTTTCCGAATACAACTTTTTGTTTTTAATTAAACAGTCTGCACAAGCCAGCCACATACACAATGCTTTTTTGTCATTTTTATTCACAAAAACACAAGTTTGGCAAGGTCAGCCTGCGTGGCTTTCCATGCCTGTGATAGTGTTTAGCATGACATTTACATGTTGTACAGAGCAGTCTATGACCCTGACTGGTATTTACAGTGAATATGCCTGCCTGCCTGTCAGATGTAAGGAGAGGCTTTATGCTGCATTAGCTCATGCACTTGTTACTTTTCACTAAGGTGAAAGATGACTGCTCCCTGATGGTTGAGAAAGATTTTTTGTCGCTTTTTGTCCGGCATTCCCTTGTCTGTCACCCTATTATGTTCATCCATAGTAATGTCCTGTTGTTGTTCGCTGTGCATAGCCATCCACAAGGACCCACAGCATGGGCAGATAGTCTCAGTTGCTATGCTACTTTAAAAGCACAATTTTTGGTTGACGTAAAAAAAAGACTTGGGGGTTTTATTTGTCCCTGGCAAAATGCTGTGGTCCAAAGCCCATCCAGAGTAGATGTAGGACTGGATGGGACAGTAATAAGATGGCTTTCTTGATTGACCAGTATTGTAATAATAAGCCCTTACTACTATGCATATTAACGTCCCATTTAGTTTCACCACGGTGCATTTTGTGTGTGCTTTCCTGAGGCAAAGTGATTGAACACAGTTACAAACTATTTCGAACACAAACAAGTCATAATTGGATTTTGATCAGTATTGATTGTTTTCTTTTTTTACAACTTCATTATTATCTCTATCTCATTTACATATCTGATCATCCAGTCACTGACAGTGACTTTATCTGTCGCTAGTTTGTTCTAACGGCCTGTGAGGTGCTTTCCATGCCAGTCGTATCTACTGTAAGGAGGCCTTTGTAACAGTAGGACAATATTGATATGATCATCATTCAATTCCATGAACTTCATAGGGATTTCGCCAGTGTACCAATGACTATCTGTATGATACAATAATATTTGTGTATAGATATTCCATTAAAGTATGCTATAAAAATAACTTTACATTGAAATAATCGCCCATACTTGAAACAGCAGTTACTGTACTGAGTGAGTTGTGGGTTAAGGGATTTTCACACTAAAGCCTTTCAAGCCAAATTAATGGTGAGTGGGTATAGCCTGCAATGGTTTTCGGTGGGCTCACTGAAAGGAAACAAGCAGCCTCCCATCAACGTTCAAACTTCTTGAATATCATAGTATGTTAATAGGTAGTGGCAGTGTACACACACCAGGTCATTCCCTTCGATCATGAAAAGTGCCTGTCATTTCTCGAATATGTGTTATATATATATTTATCATATAGTATTTGTTTTACATATTTATATAAATGATATATTTAATCTCTTCATATAATTGGCTTAAGTCTAGCAGCTTCATTCTATTCTATGGAATAACAAGTGCACAAACTAGCAGCCAAGTATTGGAATCCATGGCCGTCCAACAAAAATGGGGTCTTCAGCACTGTACGTACAAGACCATTCGCTGTACCCAGCAACCCATGCTTGAAGCAATAAGATGGCAGACTTCATTGACACTATTCTGCATCAAAAAATGGCACCTTATTCCCTATAGACAGCCTATAGTACACTAATTGGAATAGTGTGCCATTTTAGGGTGCCTATGTAGATAACCAGTTGGCAACCGGTTCCAATTTTCAGTGAAGGGACTGAAACATGCCACTAAAAATAATCTAAAGAAACATTGAATCAAATTCCTGACGTACACATATTGTAGCTATTTACAAACAAGTCAATCTATTTCTGTAGCAGGAATGCTGAAAGGAAGCAGTATTTGTCTCAGCCATGACAATGATTGTGGTATTCCGTTTCTTCCTTATTATTTCACCCAAATATGATTCATTGCATAGAACGTTTGAAATGTAAAAGTTGCCGTCGACCACACACTTGTTTTATTTGCCAGATAATGGTTTGTTTTTTAGTAGGATGGTGAGAAACACACGCATACAGTACTCACACACATACAAACATCAGGAACGTAACGATACAGAAGTGACTGTTACTGAGGTTTTGCCAGAGCATGCTTGATTCCAGCATCCACAGAAAGAGAAAGAGAGAATATACATCACGTTTGGGCTCCCATCAGTAGGCCTCTAGCGTCTGAGCGTATCACCAGTAACACTACTACACACGCTGCACTGCAAAGAACAGCAGGAAGAACACTGACCTGAGAGGTTTCCGTGACATTCGTCAACATTTTGGGGTTTGCAGTTTGGTCGCAAATACAAAGACAAAAAACAACCGACTGTGCTGTATCTTTGACACTTCAGTGTCTAATCCACCAAACACCTTTTGCTACCTCGCACACAACTCATACATCACTGTTGCCCGCAGCCATATGTGAGTGTGTGCAGAGTAGGTGTCTCTCCAATCTAACATCCTCAGTCTGTTTGAAACACATAGCCAATATGTACTCCATGTCTGTAAGGTGTTTATCTTTCCCTGTGATGGTGTTTTGGATGTTAAAAGTCTGTAGTAAGCCAGAAAACATGAAAACCCAATGATTATGACAGTCAACAAAAGAATGCTAAACTACTTCAAGTCAGATACAATGGTGATTTGCACTGGTTTGTATTCAGTGCCTCTCTGCTGTCTTGCAGTGCTCATGTATCATAATGGGCAGATATGAAATGCCTTGACTGGGCAGTACCAAACTACCAGACTGGATTTACAAGGTTGTATTTATTAGAGCATTCCGTAGCAATACGTTTTGCAACGGAAAACAAAAACAAGCTTTTCTTATTGGACAATTTCAGGTAGTCCCTCCCTGTTTGTCAGTTTTTTTAATTTTGTTTGGTGCCTAATGAATACAACCCAGGTGTGGCCCTGTTAAGATGTGATAGCAGAATATCGCACAGAGGCAACACATTCCTGACTAACGATTTGTAAAATGACACAAGATTGTGCTCTTTACTAACTTTCTTCCACATACTATTGCTTTTTCATTATTAATAATCAGAAATAAATAACGTAATCAATGATTATGGACACCATAAACACACAAATGTATGAGAAAATACACAATATAAAGGATTACAAATTTAAAAGTGAAACAAAATCCTAAAATGTAAATTAATCTCGCAGCCAGTGTTCCAGTGGACATCATTATTACATAAAAAAAAGTCTGCAATTAAAATAAGCTTCATGGATAGAACATGGAGTAAAAAAATAAGATGTAACTTTACTCTAAATAAAAAAGAATGGAATGATTAAGGCGAATCCACTATCCTGTAACAGAAAATCAGGCAAATTCAGAAATAGAACAAAAAATTGAGTTGTAAAAAAAACAACCACCAGAGACCCAAACGTTGTGGGAAGGTTCAGAAACACCAGGAACCCAAACGTTCTGGGGATGTTTTTTCTTATTAATGGCTTTGCAATGGCTAAAAAACAAACCTGGCCACATTCGGCTCTCATGGTGCAATCGAAACCTCCCGAATGATGATTCTCCCATCCTGTGGCCAGATTCAGTGTTGTGTCCTCCTCGTCTTCTTTTGGATACATTTTTACTCTCATTTTTTATTATTATTATTATTAACCAATGTCTTATGGCCTCTGTGACTGAAATGGTGAACAGTGTAAGGTCTTGGATAGAAAGTTCCATGCATTTCCAAATCCTAAATCCACAATACACTTCTTAGACACATCGCAAGAGGGGAAGAAATGGAACGAACGAGTCAGCATTAAAAAAAACGGGGCCTTTTTCCATTCTGGAATGTAGAGAAAAAAACTGAGCAAACTGTGGAGACTTCCTCCTAGCTTCTGTCAACCTAGTCATCCTTATTGTCTTTTCTTCTTCTCTCCTAAGTTCTCAGCATCCAAATTAAACAGGAGGTCTTTAGTACCAGAAAAACCTGTTCTTCTCTTTTCTTTTTCAGAGATGAGAGGAGAGTGTGACTGTGTGTTTTTAATCTGAGCACAGGTTTACGGAATCAAGGATCCTACCATGCCACCACGGCCACGTCTGTTACGAACCCCAGCAGGCAGCAGCACAACAGCCCACAGACTAGAGGATAGCATCATTAGCGTGTTGCGGGGTCACAGTACTGTGGCCCCTTCCCATCCTCCTACAGAGCAGCTGGGTGGAGTATTCCTTAGTATAGAGCCCATTCCCCAAAGGATAATGGCTGTTTGGGAGGTGATGGTCCTTGAGGAGTGACATCCTGGTGATGAAGACCCAGATAGTGGCAGGGATCAGGCTCTCTATCCAGCTAGCCTCTCTCTGGAGGGATCCTCAGGGCTTGTAATCCAATGGCTTAGGTGTTCAGGGGGGCTCAGGTGTCAGTGTCCTTGTTCTTTGGCTGGGGGCATTGCAGTCTGGGGGCCTCAAACCGTTCTGGAGAAGAAAAACAAAGTCAGGTGACTAGTTTCCTATGAGTAGCTCACTACAGGCTAAATGACAGAGTAAATAAATAAAATGGACCCCCAATGAATAACAGAGGAACAAATCATTCTGTGGCGATGAGATTTCTAAATCAACCCTTCCATTACAATGTGCACGTGAACACAAGATTAGAACAGAGTGGAATTCTATGATTCAACAATAGATGGCAGAAGAGCAGAGGAAAGCAGGACTGAACTGTACACTGTACTGAGGTCAGTGCAGGTTGTGTAATCCTACTGCATCTCCATGACATTACACTCAATTTATCCTCAGTGAAACGTATTTAACAAAATAGTAACGGTAATAATCAGTGAATATTGTGATTATAAGCGCATGGAAGCCTGTCGCCTCTCACTGAATCTGGCATAAATACTGCAGAACAATCCATTTCACAGATATACAGTAGCTTGATGCAACGGTACATGAGAGTCCATTCATTCAGTTAGCAGCACCAATGTCTGTATGTGAGAATGCTATGCTGAGAGAGACAGACAGACTGGGGCTGTGGTCACATGAGGCGGTTGGTTATTCATCATGATATGGCCGGCTGCACCACCATGCACTACAGACACAGCATGGGTCTCTGTCTCAGGCAGCACACTGCCATTGCTGACAACTCAACCTGATGGATGTACAGTATGTTATCGATGTATAACGGCTCAGTTACACACTCGTTTCAAATGAATCATCTCTAGGAGAAAATCAACCACGCTAACATGTATTAGTAGGGAGACATTATGTTAGCTTCAGGAACATCTTTACTAAGATAACAACATGATTCCTGCTGTACATCATTCTCTCTCTCTCTCTCTCTCTCTCTCTCTCTCTCTCCTTAACAACAGAGACGGAGACATTATGTTAGCTTCAGGAACATCTTTACTAAGATAACAACATGATTCCTGCTGTACATCATTTTCTCTCTCTCTCTCTCTCCTTAACAACAGAGACGGAGACATTATGTTAGCTTCAGGAACATCTTTACTAAGATAACAACATGATACCTGCTGTACATCATTCTCTCTCTCTCTGTCTCTGTCTCTCTGTCTGTCTCTGTCTCTGTCTCTGTCTCTGTCTCTCTCTCTCTCTCTCTCTCTCTCTCTCTCTCTCTCTCTCTCTCTCTCTCTTTCTCTTTCCACTGCTGTCCCACTGCGGTAGAAGGAAGCCTCTGTGAGCATAGTGGTCAATTCATAAATGTTTGTGTGTGTGTGTTCCTGTATGTACCAATGTGTGTGTTCCTGTATGTACCAGTGTGTGTGTTCCTGTACGTACCAGTATGTGTGTTTCTGTACACGCGCGTGTGTGTGTGTGTGTGTGTGTTTGTGTGTGAGATACTGTATGTAGGACATCCCTGCATTCCTGTGAGTCTTAGTAGATGTCAGGTGATCCATACAGTCCAAAAACAGCCATGCTATCTTCAGTAATGTTATCTTCAATATCTTAAGCACTAGGGGTCTGTTCAGGTGTCACCTTACAGGAAGTTCAGATAACAGATAGAAACATATTGTTTGGAACAGGCATCATTAACTGATAGGGAAAACAGGGAATGCGTTAGCTGTATTCATTACATTTCTACCTCAGGTCCCCCTGTGACCCCGTGACCTCACTAGGCACCATGGGAGAGCAGGGCTCAGATGTCACCAAGGTACAAGTGCTGCTCTGCTCTGCCTAATCTGCTCTACAGTCCACTTGTGATAACTGCTCTTTGGATGAGTGCAAACTATGTCTAAGTGCAATAAAGGTTTCTAGTCTCAATTCAACATGGTTTGTTTGAATCAGCCCTGATTCAAACAGTGCACCCTGTCACAACAGTCCCAAGCAGTTGCATTTATTAGAACTCAACTATTCTCCAGAAGAGCTGATCATGTAAACTTTGCACAAATACAGGGTTTGATTACCACCGATCTGATCTTCAAAATGAACAACTTCACAACACAATGAAAACCAATCCGGAACGCTCTCTCTAACCAATCAGGAACGCTCTCTCTAACCAATCAGGAACGCTCTCTCTAAACAACCATAAAGTCTCTTTGATCACTGTCACAAAGATAAACAAATGCTGCTGTTGCACTGTTTTCTCCTCCATTATGTCACTGTATGTTTTGGATTCATCGCTCTAGCCTTGGGCCTAGTCAATTACTCTGGCATTTTCAATGTAGGAAAGCAGTCATGCATTACTACTGCATGATGTGAAGTCTATTAGGCACCATAGGAGGGGAGGATGTGAAGGTAGAGAGAGGAGAAGGAAGAGAAAAGAGGAGGAGGTAGAGAGAAGAGGAGGAGGTAGAGAGAAGAAGAGGAAGTGGTAGAGAGAGGAGAAGGTAGAGAGAAGGTAGAGAGAGGAGAAGGTAGAGAAAAGAGGATGAGGTAGAGAGAGGAGAAGGAAGAGAGAAGAGGAGGAGGTAGAGAGAGGAGAAGGTAGAGAGAAGAGGAGGAGGTAGAGAGGAGAAGGAAGATAAAAGAGGATGAGGTAGAGAGAGGAGAAGGAGGTAGAGAGAAGAGGAGGAGGTAGAGAGAAGAGGAGGAGTTAGAGAGAAGAAGAGGAGGTAGAGAGAGGAGAAGGTAGAGAGAGGAGGAGGAGGTAGAGAGAGGAGGAGGAGGTAGAGAGAGGAGAAGGAGGTAGAGAGAGGAGAAGGTAGAGAGAAGAGGAGGAGGTAGAGAGAGGAGAAGGTAGAGAGAAGAGGAGGAGGTAGAGAGAGGAGAAGGTAGAGAAAAGAGGATGAGGTAGAGAGAGGAGAAGGAAGAGAGAAGAGGAGGAGGTAGAGAGAGGAGAAGGTAGAGAGAAGAGGAGGAGGTAGAGAGGAGAAGGAAGAGAAAAGAGGATGAGGTAGAGAGAGGAGAAGGAAGAGAAAAGAGGATGAGGTAGAGAGAGGAGAAGGAGGTAGAGAGAAGAGGAGGAGGTAGAGAGAAGAGGAGGAGTTAGAGAGAAGAAGAGGAGGTAGAGAGAGGAGAAGGTAGAGAGAGGAGGAGGAGGTAGAGAGAGGAGAAGGAGGTAGAGAGAAGAGGAGGAGGTAGAGAGAAGAGGAGGAGTTAGAGAGAAGAAGAGGAGGTAGAGAGAGGAGAAGGTAGAGAGAGGAGGAGGAGGTAGAGAGAGGAGGAGGAGGTAGAGAGAGGAGAAGGAGGTAGAGAGAGGAGAAGGAGGTAGAGAGAGGAGAAGGTAGAGAAAAGAGGAGGAGGCGGGGGTAGAAAGAGGAGAAGGTAGTATATTATGTGGTGGAGCATAGTCCCTGGTTGAACTCCAGTTAAAACTGCTGCTAGGCCTAGTGGTGTATTTGAGATGGTTACATGGTTACAGCAAACTGCACATTTAGTGGAGGAACAGTGAGGAGTTGAGAGGTCTATAGTCTATACTGTATGTTGGCTGGGGAGGGGGGAAGAAGCAGTCCCAAGGGAGGTTGATGGATACATAATCTTATAGCAAACATTACCCTGTCACTGAACCTCATATCCATCCACGGATACTGTTACTGGCCAAAGAGCCTATCTATAATCAGAGAGCGTGAATATGATCGGTCCAGTTCATAACCAGATAACTGGTTGCATTATTAAAAACAGAGGCCTAGCCATAAGGTAACAATACCCTAACAATACATGTTTGAGGGTAGAGCATGTTGTGTCTTCTAATGCTTTGTGACATAAAAGGACTGCAGTTGAGCCACAAGAGAAGTCTGCTGTTCAGTTACAAACAGACACCAGCGCAAACAGATACCAGCACCAAATCAGTTGTTTTCTACAATCTCTATCAACTGGTAAAAGAGGTACAAGATAACAAATGGTGCTAATTGCCAAAAACAATGATACAATGCCATAGACACGTGTAGGTAGAATTTGCCCTAGATTACATGCTATCTCTAATAAAAAATCATATATTAATGTGCCTTATATTAACCCTCTGAGGTAAGATCAACACTCTTCATGAGGGTTGTATTACATACATTGGACATTGAGCCCTTCTCACTCTTCTCTAGCCCTGGTTTCCCATTGAAACGTTTGCTGCTGTCACAGGCTGTTACTCATGCAGAGGCAGACAGAGGTCAAAGGTCAGTGTTCATGGCAGGGTTAGCACAAGGTGCAGTATTATTTTGCTGTAAACAGGATAGGCCTACTATATGCAAACAATAGCAGGAGCGACTTAACTGCAACATATTATGGAGATTGACCTAATATCTACCTTTGCTGTGACCTATACCTTTACCATAACATCACTTCATAATTGACTATAATGGTAAATAATGATCATTGTTTTGTGATGATGATTGTGTCATTAGTGTATTACTAAGGTATACACTGTCCTTCCTTATCTAATCTAAGTTGTGTTCGATGTGTCTGTGTGCATTACTTACTGTCTGGCCGGCCAGAGAAATCAGCATGGTTTCTCTCCCATTGTGTGCGTAGACCGGGGACATGCAGCATCCATTGATTCCTGTCCTCATTGGCTGAATGGAAAAACCAAGATCAATCAATCTTGAGCTGGTCGTTCATGTCAGGTTTTCTCATCTTTTCCAGTTGTATTTTAAAATGCTGCAACTTGAAATATACACTGTATGTGTTTACAAGTTCAGAATAATTTAGGTTTTTAAGTATTACACTAAAATAAAGCCACTTTACGAAGTAGTTTTCTATGTAGTTTTCTGAAACTGAGGGAGCTTTCAGCAGGAAATAGAGATTTTGGACTCACCGGTGCGCTCAGATATCTTCTCTTGGTCACTGTATTTGTCCCACCCTCCTTCTCTCTCACAGTAAAACAAAGCGGGGGTCTTCCTAGGTTTTTCTGGTACGAAGCCTCACGACATCCTCCATAACATTTACAGATACCTGGAATCCAACGATGGTGAGTCACCTCCTTGTTACTTACTGAGGTGAGCTGTCATGCTGTTATAAAATCCTAGTTCAGGACTCCAACGATGGTGAGTCACCTCCTTGTTACTTACTGAGGTGAGCTGTCATGCTGTTATAAAATCCTAGTTCAGGACTCAGGAGAGACACTCAAACCTGCACGAAGTGCACTTAAGACCTCCAAAAACGGCACAAAGTGGTTTGGGGAAAGAACCGAACCATCCACACACAGTAGGGAAAGGAATATCATGAGGTACAGTGGTTCTGTCTATAGCTGAGCACACTGTCATCTCCCAGGCTGTGTTACGGCTCTCTACTCGGGAGTGCCAGGTGAACACTTACCCTCATCTCAACACCTCACCACAACGAGGTGAACTTCTTGCCGAAACCGGAGATAGCTGATGGATGAAGATAGACAGATGGAGGAAGATAGATAGACAAATGGATAAACAGAGAGAGAGACAGACAGGTGTGATTAAGCACATTGTAACAATTAGAATGCATTAGAGTCTGAGTAAAAACATGGAGTCTGAGCTCCAGCAGGGCACCTTCTCCGAGTTTTCCTGCTGCCTCCGCAGGGTTTCCTGGTAGGACCTTGGAGAGGAGACTCTCCCCCTCCATCCCAGGTTGACCCGCTGCCGCGCTCCCAATGCCACCGGGTCTAGGGGCGGCCTTGGAGCCTACAGGATGGAGGGAGAGGAGAGGAAGAGGAAGAGGGATGATGATTAGAAAGACATTCTTTATAATCCAGTTGATGCCGTACTCTGTTTTCGTGCACACTATCACAACAGTCTGAAGCCAGCGTATTTATCAGGAGATGAACGCATCAGATTTACACCTCAATCTGATATCCCGTGGTGCTTAAAAGGCCACACAGGTTTTTACACTGACTCTGACCCTGGTGTCTATTTCCACAACACAACTGTCTATGCAGCTGTTAGTGAGGTGAAGGTGATGGGACTGTATAGACTACTAGAGCATGTGAACACAGACCCAGACATGACATGGAAATGAACCTTCCCTCTCTGTTTCCTGAGTTAAGATGATCCATCAGCTTCCAAGGGCCAGGATGAATCGCTGGGATTGAACAGGACACCCGTGATACCTGATTATGTAGCACTCTGATCGTTTGCATGTGTGCGTCTGTCTGTCTGTCTGTCTAATGCAAGGGTGTCAAACTCATCCCAAGCAGGGCCCGAGTGTCTGCAGGTTTTGTTTTTTCCTTTCAATTAAGACCTAGACAACCAGGTGAGGCGAGTTCCTTACTAATTAGTGACCTTAATTCATCAATCAAGTGCAAGGGAGGAACGGAAACCTGCACACACTCGGCCCTCCTTGGACTGAGTTTGACACGTGTTCTAATGCCTAGGAGAGTACAAGTGTACTAATCCCTCTCAGGGAAATGTTCAGTGGGTGGAGCAGCAGCAGTGTGGACGCAGGCAGGGATACTTACCTATTCCTGTGAGTGGGGGTTGAGGTGTTTTTGCAGGCTGGGCCGCCCCTCCTATGACAGTTTTGGCCCCTATGGCAGTCACAGGGGGTGTGTTTGCGACAGGTGCCTGTTGGAAGAGAGAGACAGAGCGATGAGGAACACGGATGGTTAAACTGACTGTATACCATTTATTCTGTTCTGATGCACTCAAAGATTAGCCTTATATCATGGCGACCCCTGCTGTAATATCCCATGCCAAAACGTCATTTGACAGACATATTGAGAATGATGAGTATTAGCTATTAGCCAGAGATCGTTTCCTCCCTGCCAACCAACCAGCTGTGCATCTAAACGTGCATCGTGATTTACAAACTGGGAATATGATCTCTGTAACGGGTTATTGGAGAAAATATAACGTATCTAATTAGCTTAGCATTGTGGACGCTTGACAAATAATCACACATGATCTGTTTTGCATTCATTCTACCCTGTGATTGGATGCAATGCTCCACAATTTAGCATTTTTAATCAATGATTTTGAATCACTCAATGGGCCATTCAGAGAGAATGACAGTTCAAATCAATGTGGGACAGGATGAATGTGATTGAATTAATATGATTTCCTGACAACTGCATTTCTATTTCACATAATAACAATCATACAAACTCTGTGTCCAATCCTCCCACTGTTTGTCCCAGCTGCCTGTATTCCCCTCTGATTTCCATAATGCCTCAATATATGTGTCAAAATACCCTAAAGATGTATATAAAGATCTGAAACAATACCAAGTATGTCGTCAGTATAGGCTACAGCATAAAGAGCCTAGAATTCCTATAATACAGGATTTCTATGGCCTACAGTGCAGCCTTATATGTAAAACACAACACATAGCTGAAAGACTACATTCTGTAGTGTTGTACATAATAAAAAAGGTGCTGTGTTCAGAGACATAACAAAACAAACAGGGAATGGAAGGATGGAGAATGATTTGCAGCGGGAGACATTTTGGAGGATGAATCTCTCTCCTCCATTTGAGTGGAATAGACAGAGGCTGTTACACTGCCACTATCTACAGCCACAGTGCTAATCACAACACTAGATAAGGTCTTCCAACAGGGTTTCACACACTGAAATAAAGCCTCCTCTCAGAGTGATGTGCTAGGCCTTATCAGAGAGACAGAGGGAGAGAGGGGTTGGCGAGGGAGATGGAGAGAGCAAGATAGAAATGGGGGGAGGTAGAAGAGAGAGGAAGAGGAGAGGGAGAGAGGCCACCAAACACCTCCAATGATGTCAATGCGTTAAATAATCCTCTACATACATTTACAGTGATTCTCATTATAATTCATACATTTACAGTGATTCTCATTATAATTCATACATTTACAGTGATTCTCATTATAATTCATACATTTACAGTGATTCTCATTATAATTCATACATTTACAGTGATTCTCATTATAATTCATACATTTACAGTGATTCTCATTATAATTCATACATTTACAATCTAGTGTCACTGACTGTAACCTCACTTGTACTGTACTAAGTCATAATCCTGTACTCACCACAGTTGGTGGCAGTTGCCCCAGTGCGCCTCCTGCCTGTGGCTGGCGACTGGCCTGACCAGGACCAAGCTGACCAGGCTTCGCCTGTAGACCCTGCTGGGCTTGGCCCAGGCCCAGAGGCTGCTGGCCCCCAGGAGTTGTGCCTGCAGGGATGGTGCCTGTCTGCTGTGCCGCCGAGGTCTGGGGCTGCTGCTGCAGCTGGGTGCGCTGACCTGGCTGCAGCCCATCCTGCTGGGAGGTAGGACCCTGTCCCCTGGAGCCTGGAGGCCCACTGGTGGAGCCCTGCCCACGTCCAGAGCTGCCCTGGCCCCTGGAGGTAGAAGAAGGGTGGCCCTGGAGGTCCTGCTGCTTCCTGGAGGAAGTCCGCCCGTCGTGAGAGGACGAGGACTTGGAGGAGCGGCCCTGGCTGTGGTGGTGGCCCGACGGGTCCCTGGAGTAGTCTGACGAGTGATACCCCCCCTGGGAGCGGGAGTCGCCCCTCTTTCCCGACGAGGACAACTGGCGGGAGTCGTGGCGCATGGACGGGTCTTTGGGATGGCCCTTGGAGGAGCGAGAGGAGCGAGGCTCGTCCGAGTGGCGGGACGTAGAGGAGTGTCTCCCGGAGCTGCTGCCATGGGGGCGGTGGTCCCGCGAGGAGGAGGAGTGACGGGCTTGGCCATACTCGTCCTGGGGCCACAGGTCCTCCTCTGGGGGCTCGTCGTAGTCATGGTAGGTGTGCTTGACGTGGCGGCTGCGGCCGGACGAGGAGTGGCCTCCACTGCCGTAGTGACGGGAGCCGGAGCGCAGGTCCCTGGGCTTCTCAAACCAGTCTGTCTCCTCTTGGCCAAGATTGTAGGCTTTGGAAACCAAGAGCAGATCACAGTCAATCTCCAAGTCCAACGGCGACAGAGGCATGCAGACTGAGGCCATGCAAAAGAAGAACGGGAAGGAGAGAAACAAAAAAAGAAGAGAAGTCGATATTTACACCCATGCATTTTATGAAAACACGGCACACATAAAAAAAGACAACAAATGTAAAACACTGATAAGTTAATCACAACAAGTAAACAAAACCTAACTTTTACAAGACAACAACAACATTGTGTAAAATAAAATGATGCACCTCAGAAGAGCATGCGAGAGAAAGTGACGAACAAAGTGAAGAAACTGGACACGCGGATCATGCAGATTTGGCACAGGGGGACAGCACAGACAGCAGTCAGTCAGGACGAGAACTGCCAGTATAGCCCTCAAGACGCAACACCAGGAAATCATGCAACGACTCTCTGTCTTTCTCTCATCTAGCCTTATCTGTGGGTGGGTGGGGGACGTTTATACGTGGGCAGAGACTGGCATTCAGCACCCATTTACCTTCGCTGTCCGAAACAGCGCAATGCATATCGTCTATAATGTAAGAATCGTCTGGTTTGTAGACGTGAGTCCGGGGCAAGTCTCTCATGTGGTCCTGCACATCAGGCAGGGAGTGGCTGGAGCCGTACTGGCCATAATACTGATTACTACGGCTGTCGTACAGCTCTGGGCCCAGGGAGGAGGCCCGCACATGAACACCCATGGAGCTCAGCAGGCTCTCCTCCTCCGAATACTGGGAGCGCATGGGGGGTCTGCCCCGGCTGTATCCCGCCCTGTACGACGAGCGATCCCTGTCCCCATCTCTCTCATAGGAGCGGCTGCGGTAGCCGGCGTAGTCCCGGGACGAGATCTTGTCCATGCCATAGCCTGTGGAGCGTGAACGGCCCGATGTGTAGTACATGCGCTCGTCCTCCTCGGGATAGGAGTATCTCTTCTGCTCATAGGCACTCTTCCTCAGGCTGTAGGCCATGTCGTCCTGCAGCTTCCTGGCCCGGGACACTACAGTGCAGCTGCCACCGCCAGACGTGCTCATGGTGTAGGAGGCCAGGTCAGCCTCCACGTCACGTGCCTCTTCGATGGGGGAGAACTTGGAGATCTTCTGCTCCATGCCTTGCTTGCGGTGCTTGCTGCGCTTGGAGGACATGACGGCCGGAGCCAGGATCTTGGAGCCGTGCTTCTGGACCCCGGTGCGCTGTGCGCCGTGTTTGGTGTAGTCATCATAGTAATAGGATGATCCCCCACCCATGCTAGTGCTGCTGCTGCCCACTACTCGGCCATATGTATCTGACCCTCGTGGGTGGTAGCTGCTCTTACCCCTGCCATGGTGGTCGTACGGGTCTTCCTCCCTGCTCAGCTCGTCCTCCGGCCTGCCGTAGGAACTCCCTCCTCTCGCCGGGCCGCTCTCCCCCATGTAGCGTCCACCATGACCGTCGCTTCGATGCATGTCCGCCGCCATGCCGCCCAGGCCGTCCTTTGTCAGCTCACTGATGTCGTCGCACATGACGTAGTTCCTTGGGATGTTCTGCTCCAGGCTGGCTGGGCCGTAGAGACCGTCCTGTGCATAGGTGGACGGGCTGTCAACCGAGTGCAGACGGTCAGATGGAGTGCCGTGGCCGTAGCTGTTGGCCACTGTGGTGGTGTACTGGCCGTAGGAGCTGGCTGTAGTGTTGGTGTAGCCGTAGGTGTTAGCTGTGGTAGTGGTATACTGGCCGTACGTACTGGCCAGGGTGGAAGTGTACTGCTGCCCGTATGTGTTGGCAACTGTCGTGGTGTACTGGCCATAGGTACTAGAGACTGTAGAAGAGTATGGCCCATAAGTGTTGGTCATAGGGGTACCACCAGTATACTGTCCGTATGGGGGCGCCCCACTGGAGGAGGAGTAGATGGCATCTTGGGCTGTGGTGGTCACCACTACAGTGGGGTTGCTTATGACCTCATAGTTAGTGGGCATCTTGTGCTCCAGGTCAGCCAGAGAGGTCTGTCTGGGTCTCTGATGAACAGTGAGGATGTCTGCCTGGGGCTGGTAGGGAGTGGTCTGGCTAGGGCCAGCTGGGTAGGACAGCTGGCTGGGGTATGGAGAGGTGTGGGTGGGGTAGGGAGGTTGGCCAGGCTGGGCAGGCTGGAACCCCTGGTGGCTTGGCTGTTGCTGTTGCTGGAGCAGTGGCTGCACACCCTGCTCTGTCGGGTAGGGGGGCTGGCTCTGGGGGTATGTGTGGGAGGGGAAGGACCCCTGGGTCTGGTAGGATGGGGGAAGATGTTGGGTCTGCAGGGGGGTGGGCTGGGGAAGAGCTGCTGCCTGGGACACTGAAGGGTAGGGGGGCTGGTTGAAGGCTGCGGTCTGGTAAGGGGTGCCAGGCTGGGGTGCTGGAGCTGGCTGGCTCTGGGGGTGGTATGACTGGTAGGAGACGAAGGAGGAGATGGGAGGGAACTGGGCGGCTGTGTTGAGGTCACTGGTGTACTGGCTCAGTGGTGCTGTGCTGGGTCTGGTCAGCACCCCGTTGCTCTCGTAGGAAGCTACCGCCGCCGCCAGCCGCAGGTTATTCAGCTCGCTGTCTGACATGTAGTCTCGCGGGTCGCCCATGCAGCGCAGGTAGGCCATATCCCTCCTCTCCCTCTCCTTCACCAGGGTCTCCTTGCGCTGATGAATGCCCAGCTCCAGGTAGCGCAGCTTGGCATCAATCTCCTTCTCCTCCTCCTCCAGCTCCTGCTGCTGCTTGCGGAGCTTGGTGGACTCCTGCTCCACTGCCTTCAGCTCGTGGGTGAGGTCCTTCAGCAGGCTGGCTTTGGCTGCCAGACCTGGCCTGGACCCGGCCCTCAGGGAGGGCACAGCGGGCATGTACATTTGGGGGAGGGCCGGGGTGATGGTGGGGAGGTGGCTCTCCTCTGGAGGGGGGCTAGGCAGGGTCCTCTTCACCTTCCTCAGAGCGCTCTGCTGCAGGGCAGCAAGCTGCAGTGAGACGGGACAGGGCCGTGAGAGCAGGGGGTTAGGGTTAGCTAGCACAACAAAGCACTGCACATGTGACATAGATATGTATTGATTCTGAAGGACGATACTAAAAACAAAGTATATTCTTATGGTGTGATTGTACATGTCTTAAGGTGCCTGTGCAAAAGAGAAGAGCAATAAACAAATTGCTGTAAACTGAAGCTCGGTAAATATCAATATGTTTGCTAGCTTTAATGGTATTGCTTCAGTTACTTTGCAGTGCAAAGTAATACAAATGTCTATAATCTAATATGTCCACTAACATTTCTCTATTATGTTACAACCTCAGCCATGGCACAACTGTGTAGGCAACACAATGTGAGTGTGTAATAGTTAATTACTTCATCATTGTTTAATTGTGGTAATTAAACTTGGATTTCCATTGGGGGTTAAATGAATCACAGCCACAGTCTCCAGAAAGGTTGGGGAAGATAGCCCCTGTATCTGTCAGCAACATTACTGTTTAACTATGACAAACTCATGAAGATGCTTCCACAGCAGTTCTACATAATCTCAGTAAATGTTTTACAGCCATACACCTCTCTTCAGAAATTCTAGTTGGGTATCAAATAAGCCCAATTAATACCCAATAAGATTGGAGGTCTTAGACAAGCTATATTCAGTCGTGCCACTTCTGACAGTCGTGCCATTTCTGACAGTCGTGCCAGTTCTGACAGTCGTGCCAGTTCTGACAGTCGTGCCAGTTCTGACAGTTGTGCCAGTTCTGACAGTTGTGCCAGTTCTGACAGTTGTGTCAGTTCTGACAGTCGTGCCATTTCTGACAGTTGTGCCAGTTCTGACAGTTGTGCCAGTTCTGACAGTTGTGCCAGTTCTGACAGTCGTGCTCTGACTCCACGTATTCATCGCCTTCAAATCCTCAATATTTATGAAATCAAACAATTTGAAGTCTGTTTGTTTGTCTTCAATTCAAAATTAATCTACTCCCTGTTTCTTTTCAAATGCTATTCAAATGTAATACTCAGGTTCATCATTACTCTACAAGAACTGCCACTGAATTCCACACAACTTTTTTCCATACAAGATTAGGTCAGTTCGCCATCACCCACATTACAGAGGTCAATCATTTTCTGTTAAGTCTCCCTGACCCCCTCAAACACTGCAACAGCTCCTTCAACAACTCCTTCAAATTCAAAATGAAAAATATCTACTGGACATTCCACTCAATGACTCATCCCAATAGTTTCCTGCCTATCTGTCACTGCCTATCTGTCATTTTAATAATGCATCATCCACCCCAAATTATAATGTTTTCCTTTTTCTTAGTGTAAATCTCAAATGATTTATTAATTGGTCTTAAAAATCTGGATACTTGTTTTTTATGGTTTAACACATATTTGAAAGAGGGAGGTGCCTTACAAGCCTCTCAGTTTTTTTAACCTGTCCTGCACACGCTTCCGTTTGCCTTTTAAATTCTTATCATACTGTTTTGTATGTTATTGTGTGCAAATAAATAAATAAATAATAATAAAAATCACAAAAGAAAGCATTATTCACAAATACGGCGGACGGTTCACTTAAATTTCAGAATTCGTTCAGCATTTTCTTCCCTTCATAGTAATCTGAATATAGGGGGGACAAACGTCAATCTGTAATTTGCCATTTATTAAGCAAGAGTAACAAACAGTTGGAGTTAGTATTGGATGAATGGAGGTATCATTGTCAGGTTTTGCCTGTAATGATTTTAACGATTTCTTGCCAAAAATATAAACTTTAATGTAGAGATACTTTGATAGTGTTCACTTAGGAAGTTGTGCATTAGTAAGATGTTGGAGGACATGCCTCAACTGTGTGTTTTTTAACAAGAGATCTGTCAGTGTTAAATGTGTGTAAATTGTCTTGTGTGTTTTATGTATAGTATATAGCATTGTATGTTAATGCACTGTATGTTTATGGGGCCACATGTTAATATCAGTCTGTCAATTCAATACATACTGTACTACAGTAGGATTCATACTCAACATTAAAAAGACAACTGTCTGTGTGATGCTACGATTGAAATAAGACTCTTTGCTCTCTTTAAGTCTCTGCATGTGTACAGAAATAGCTGTTGAAGATCAAAGGATTGACCTTGTGACCTACCTGGCTCTGAAGAGCTTGCTGCTGGTACAGGTTTAGCCTGGCCTTAGTGTTCTCGTCAGTGGTGAGGCTCAGCAACTTGGGGTCAGACATGGACCTCTGTGTGTTCTTAATAGGGCGGGGCATGCTGGGGTGGCGCTGGGGTGACTCGGCTGTGTAGGCCTTCTGCTGGGGAGTGACATGGGCCTTGTTCAGCCCGCCGCTGGAAAGCGAGGTCTCCAGCAGGCGGTGGGGGGAGACAGGGGACACAGGGGAGTAGAGCACCTGGGGGGACTTGGGGGGCTGACGGATCAGGCTGGAGAGGGACTCGTTGTGGAGGTGGTTCATGGGCTGGGTCTGGGTCTGGTAGCTGATCTCCATGGGGTCAGACCTCCTCCTGTTCTGCTGCTGCCGCAGGTCGGCGGAGGCAACCAGCTGGATACCCGTGGAGTAGGGGTTGATAGTGGTGGGCACGCTGAGCTGTGGCACCACCACGCCCTGAGACTGGGCCTCCACATCTGTTTGGCAGGCTAGGCTTTGGCCTTTCTGGGTCCTTTCAGGGCCTGAGATGTAGTGGACGATCTCCACTTTGTTCGGGTCTGGCAAAGTGACGTGGATGGCCGGGGACACCTTCCCCAGCTGGTCTGTTTCGGTCTGGCAGGAGCAGTCTCGAATGGTCTGAATGGCGATGCTGGATGAGGTGGCCGTCTTGGAGGCTGCATCAGTCTTGTGGTCGGCCCCGGCATCCGAGTGCCTGGAGAAGCGTGAGCGTCTGCGTCTCACAGGCTGCTCCCACTCCACTTTCTCCTCGTCGTCGTCGGTTTGGACGCTACGGTCCACGCTGCGCCTGTTGCGTCTGCGCCTAGACATGATGTACCTCTCCTCACCGTCTTCTTCGTCTGTCTGAACACAACTGTCCACGATCCTCCGGGCTCCGTAGAACTCAACGCTCTCACCCTCCATTCCATCCCTCAGTCGGGGCATGGAGGTGGAGTTCTGCTTTCTCATGTTGGTCCTGGTCTCCATCTGCTCCTTGTTGTTCCTTAGACACATGTCTGAGGAGGAGTTGGGCAGGGACCTGAAACCCATTTGGTTTCCGTAGGGCTGCAGCATCTGGCCGCTCTGGTCCAACTGAGCGGCTGCGGTGGCTGCAGCAGCAGCTGCAGCAGTCTTTTGCCGCTTCTGCTCCTCGAGCTGCTGCTGGAGCTGCTGCTGCAGCGACTGGATCTGGTCAAGCTGGGCTTTCTGCTGGGCCAACTGCTCCTTCTGCATCACTAGCTGGTTCTCCCTCTCAGCCTGCTGCTGCTGCAGGACCTGCTCCTTGATGGTCTGAAGCTCCTGAATCTCCCTGTGCACCAGCATCTGCTCTTTCTCACGGTGCCGCTGCAGCTCCATGCGCTCTCTCTCCAGCTCCTCCTGCAGACGCAGCTGACGCAGCTTCTCCAACTCCACGCGTTCCCGCTCCATTTGCAGAAGCTGCTCCTGCTGGCGGTGCATCCTCTCCTCCTCAGTCTCGGTCTCCGGGTTGACAGGGCCGCTGGAGGGTGGGGTTGGGTGATGGGGTAGGGTGCTGCTCTGGGGCCCAGTGTAGCTTTGTGTTGGGGGGTAAGCATGGGCCGGAGGTGGCTGGCTCTGGGGTGGATGCTGGCCCTGAGGGTGGAATTGAGGTTGCATGTGCTGTGGCTGAGCTGGGGGTTGGTTCTGAGGCTGGACCTGGGGCTGCCCTGGGGCCTGAGTGTGGAGGTGAGCCTGGGTCAGGTTTATGGGCTGCTGCTCGGACTCTGTTGGCAAGCTCACTGAGGCTGATGTATGGGCAACAGGAGATTGATACGGGGGATCAGATCCACTTGATGTCACAGAGGGCTTCCCTAGGAAGATTGGGGCATCCTGAGTGGTGTTGACGGTGGCAGGCATGCTCACAGGGGTCGACGTCGTAGATGGGAAGACGTTGGGAGCCGGATAATGGTATGGGGCCTGTCCAGACATAGGCATCCGTGGGTTCACAGGCATCCTGGTGAGGCTGGCCAGAGGCACAGGTGTCATATTGGCTGTGGGTAAAGGCCTGTACACTCCACTTAATAGTGGGCGCAGCACTGAGGCAGGCTGGGTAGTGATTGGCAAGGTGGAGGCGATGGGTGTGTTGATGGTAGAATAAGTCATCCCATCAGCAGACCTCATGGCAGACGGGTACATGGCTCGGAGGCTGGCTTGCCTGGCATTGATCATGTTGGTGAGCGCTTGGGTGTGAGAGATTGGCTTCCCGTCAGGTCCATAGAGCATATTTTGTCTCATAGAGTTAAGCCTGCCACCTGGACCTGTTCCTCTGCCTACACCGTATTGCATAAGCTCTGGGTTGCTCCCATAGCGGTCCATTGAGTTGAGGGCAGCGCACATTCGACTGATCTCTCTGGCAGTGGTGGCACTGTACTGGGCCAGGTTGGACTCCTGGAAGTTAGCGAGGTCTCTGGGGGAGTAGCCGTAGTCAGAGCTGATGTTTGTCAGGGAGTTGAATCTGCGTATGGGCAGGGCAGTTGCAGTGATATCACCTCCATGGCGTAGGTCAGTGTAGGAGCCATACTGCATGCCCAGTCCGAGGAATCCACCCTCATAGGTGTGTTTCATGGTGCTGAGGTCCACAGCCAGCTCTCCAGAGGTCTGGAAGTGTGGGTCCATCTTGGAGTGGTAGGACTGGAGTCCGGCCTCTGCTAGGTTGGTGTCAGACATCGAGGGCTGTAGCCGGCCAGGGAACGGTAATGTGTAGGCTTTATGCCCGTCCATAGAAAACTCCTGATACTGGCCCTCCTGGTCCGACTCATAAGAGAGTGGTGGCACAGAGTGTGGTCTTGGCTCTTGAGTGGCCACTTTCTCATCAACATTTGGCTTTTGGGAAAATGGTCCGCCAACGCAACTACCTCCAAATGGGAGGCGGTACACGACATCACAGCAAGCTGGTTGGTTCTCAGCTTTGATCTGCCCCCCTGTGAGGTCCACGGCATCCTGGCCCTCCTCTGTCTTCACCAGCTGGGTCACTGGTCCTCCCTGTGGAGCCCCATCCATTTGGACCATCATGCCATGAGGCCCACCCCCAGCCAGGTGCATCACACCTGCCGGGGTTGGTTTGCTCTTCAGCTCCAGGGGACCTCCAGTGCCGTAGATATCAGGTGCAACGGCAGGGGATATAGTACTGACCACAGCTGGGGTATTGCTGGTTTGGCTGACCAGAAGGTCTTTCTTGAGCAGCGTCATCTGGCCTGGTAGGTTGAACCGAGCTACGGAGGACTGCTGCTGCATCTGGTGGTGTTGCTGGAGCTGATGCTCCAAGAGCTGCTGTTGCTGTTGGAGCTTTTGCTGCTGCTGGAGAAGCTGCTGCTGCTGGATGCTCAGGTCCTCCAGCTTGGCGTCGATCTTGGGGATAGATGGGTCAGTGGGAGGTGGTTTGTTCTGTGACAGGCACATGGCTGAGCCCATGCCCTGACCGAGGTCAACTCTGTTTTGTAGAGGGTCCCCATAGACCATGGGCTGTTGGGGCTGCGATATGAACATGGAGGCGGCCACCGTGACGCTCATCGTGGTTGCAGTGGATACCATTACGTGGGGCTGTTGCTGGGTGTTCAGGTTCATGATGAGGGGCTGGATGATAGTGGAGGGGTGGCTCCCCTCAATCCCGCTGGAGTATTTGCGTGTTTCTGTGGCCAGGGAGGTAAGATCCATGCCATGGGCAGTCATTAAAAAGGGAGCTGCGTTAGTGGCTGTTCTCAGATCTACTGTTCTCAGATCCACCACACTCCCACCATGGATCATCTGGCCCGGCTCAACACTCGAGGTCCCCGGGATGCTGGAGATCCTGCAGAGAGAGATGTTGTCCATAGACATGGAACCACGGCTGTAGGTGCTAGCTGTGGTGACCATGCTGGTTCCAACACTGACCTTCTCCACCTTCTGCATCCTATAGAAGCTGTGCTGAGGAGACTGGTGGTATGGAGGGGTGTCTGGCGGACTGGCCTGTGGAGAGTAGCTGTCAAATGTTGACTGTCGGGTGAATCTGGTGGGCGAGGATAAAGGTGACGTGGCAGTGTTGACCGTCATTGGTTTGGCAGAGCTTGTGGGCTCCAAGTTTGCGACCATGTAGGGGGCATGCTGGGAGGATTGCTGTCTGAAGAGACGTGGGGATACGGCCCTTTGAGATGTCTGTGTCCCCTGGGCCATCACTGGGGAGGTGGGCCCCGAGCCAGCCGACAGAGCCCCTATGCCTGGGCTGAATGTCTGAGTGGATATCTCGGCCCTCCTGGAGGGTGAGCGACTTGGGCTCTCGGTGGGCGAGGCAGAGGGAGACAGAGGGGGGCTGGAGCTCTTGTAGTACGAGTACATCTTTGGCGAGTGGGGCTCTATGACATGCTCTGAAGATGTCGCACTCTCTCTAGCTTGGACCCCTCGGCTCTCGCCCACCCTCCTCGCAACTACCTCTCTCTGGCTGTAAGCCTGTGTTATCTCCGCTATCTTGCTGCACACATTTGAGATGGTTGTGGTTGAAGTGGCAGGTCCTCCAGTTTGTCGACCATACATGATGGATTGGGTGGTCGTCATCGTTTGACTAGCGCTTGTGTGAGGGATGGTCACTGCATCCCGGGAATAAACCCCGTAGGCTGCTATTGTGGTGGCGGCCGCCACTGGAGTAATGCCATTTTTACCCATCTGACTCTTCATCCCGGCTTTATGGACATCTTTGGAGTAGTGTTGTGTCACCCGTACATCAGGGATCCTTCCTCCAGCCTCAGAGAAAGTCACAGGTGCAGAGAGCTGAGTGGGGCTGTTGCCAGGAGTCAACAGGTCATTGGTCTGCTCAAGCAGCTTAGCGAAGGCCGACCCTGTATCTAAAAGCTGCTTATCTGGATAGGTACTCTCGTCTATTTCCACCTGCTTGTCTGCCTGCTGCTGTAACTCCAGGGCTGAGGATTGATGCATCTTAGTGATGTTTTGGGAGGTCTGGCGGATCTCTTCGTAGATGCCTCCTGTCTCTGCCGCCTCGTTTTCATAACTAGTCTCAGCCTGCTCGTACTCATACTCATCTTCATACTGTTGGCCATTCGTGTCTTCCTCATATGCACTGTTGTGTCTCCCTTGTTGCTGCTGCTGTTGCTGTTTCTGTTGTTTCTGCAGCAACTCGGCTTTCCTCATCATTTCCTCATACACCTCCTCAGCACTCTTCAGGGGCTTGCTGCTGGAAGGCGCGGTGGTGGTTGAAGTTGTCGACGACTTCTCAGTAGGAGAGTACAGAGACATGAACGTGGGCAAGTTATACTCGCTGCCAGACTTGTAGAGTTTAGACTCGTATCCCTCAGCCTCTGAGTCAAGGCTCTGGGGGGAGTATTCTGAGGCAGAGGATCGATGGAGCTCCTCCATCTCCGCAGCTTGTCGCAGCTCCTCAGTAGGGGAGGCATCCTCGATGGGGGAGAGGTTGCTGGGGGGCGTCTTGGATCTCTCCCTGCGTCTCTGGGCCCTCAGCTCCTCCTTATCTCTTTTGGTCTTCCTGGCCGTGCTGCGGATCCTCTGTTGCTCCAGGTCCCTCATCTTCTCCTGCTCCCGCAGCAGCTCCTCCTCCTCTCTCAGCTCGTCCTCCTCCGAGGAGTCCTCAATGGTGGGCAACAGGGGGCCGTGGGAGCGGTGGCGGGCCTTCCTCTGCTGCTTGGCGTCCTCCAGTCTCTGCCTGCGACTGGGACTGCTGTCGCTGTCTTCCTCCATGGAGGAGATGGAGGTGGGGGAGGTGCCAGAGTTGTAGCTGGAGGTGGTGGGTGGCAGGGTGGAGGAGTACTCACCCCTGGAGCGCTCCTCGGGAGACCCAGTCAGGCTCTCCATCTCCAACTCGGGCTCTCGGTCCAGGCTGAGGTCGTTCTCGTTGTTGAGCTCCATGTCGCGGCTGTAGCTGTTGGTGTTGTTGAGCTCGATTGTCTTGAAGCGGCGCAGGCCCCCCAGACCCCCCTCCTCTCCTTCCTCCGCAGAACATTTGTAGATGTCGCTGGAGCTTTTGGTGTCCTCCTCAAAGCTGCTGGACTGGTGAGAGAGGCGGCGCTTCTCTTTCGTCAACTCTGAGATATGCTTGTGTGTTTTTTTAGGTTTTTGGTAGCCGTAGCCTTCGTCCTCCTCATCCTCCTCGTCCTCCTCCTCTTCCTCGTTGTCCTCGTCAGCGCTCATCTCCATGATCTGCCTCCTCATGAACTCCTCATCTGTCATCGGCTCCGGCTCAGCCACCTTCTTCTCCTCTTTGGGAGCGGCACTGTTCTTGTGCTCCTGTTTGGACTCCCAGTCTCCTCCGTCCTCCTCCTCCTCTTCCACAATGTCCTCCAGCTCCTCATCAGAGTCATAGGCCTCCGGGGTGATGGACAGCGACCGGGGTCTCTGCTCTCGGTGGTGCCGGCCTCGGCCCCTTTCGCGCTCCCTCTCCTCAACTGGCACGGTCTTGCACTCCAGCAAGGGCCTCATGGAGCTCTCCAGCTTGGTGATCTCGGAGGGGCTGGGGGGGCTGCCACGCTCGCTGATGCCCCTCTCGCTCAGCTTCATCTCCTCCTCTTGGATGAGGCCGATAATCTCGCTGTGGGAGCTGGAGATGCCGTCGGAGGAGTAGCCCGTGTCGCTCAGGCTCTGGGGGCTCCGCGACAGGTCCTGAGTGCTGTTCTTGGTCTCCTAAGGGGATAGACAGAGAGAGACAAAATAACTAAAAGCAAGACATAAGAAATCAGCCAAAAACAATACATCAGACCAGGAAAAATACCTGAAAAAGACCTGAAAACCCCCGAAATGATCTTATGCAATGACTATTTTAACCATTTTATTTGTAATGTTCTGCTCCTCATAGAATTCCACCCATATTCACAGTGAACATTAGAGAGCAGTGGGGATTAGAGTGGAGCACTTTGGTATTCACATCAGCACTAATTCAGAACCACTAACTAAGGCCTTGATGGTTTTGCATATTCATGGTTGTACCAATCTTAATGCTTCATATTTCAAGAGAAGCAATGGCTAAAATGAAAAACATTAATTTTCTCTGTGTGGAGTAAATTCGTCAGTGCTCTGGCTGGTGCCTGCTTCATCAGCATTATTTTCTAGACGTCAATAACAAGCTGCAGAGGAAGAGGGAAGGCACAGAAAAGATTGGATCCCATTTTCCAATCAATTGCTATACTGTGGCTATAAACTAGCAATACATTATCCCATTTCAAATCCACTGAATGTCCTACAACCAACATCTTGCTTTAATATATAACAACACAGCCTTATCAAAATGAATTTATGGGACACCTAAAAGGTGACTTACATCATATCTTGACTTCTTTATCTCTTTTATTGGTGTGATTGGCTCTCCCTTCTTCTGAGTCGGTTTGGTGTCTATGGCGGGTTCCACCAACTTCTCTGGTTTTGGCGTAGTCTCTTCCGTGCCCTTCGGATGTTTCAGGGGCTCGATTGCAGGTGTAGGTGTGGCCTGGACAGGGGCCTTTGTGTCTCCAGGTTGCTTCGCTGCAGTTGGTTCAAAAGGTCCACTCCCCAGGGCTGTCTGGGGCTTCTGCTGTTGCGGCTGCATCTGTCTCGGCCCTTCCTGCTGCTGATTGGTGAATTTTTGGAAGGGTGGCTGCTGAACAGGCTGCTGACTGGCCAGTGCCTGGTGGCGTGGAGAACCCAATGGTTGGTGCTTTGGAGACGGATGAGATACAGGAGAGGGATCCCGGAGCCCTCCAGACATCAGTCGCTGGGTCTGGCAGTTCAGACAGAGCCATTCTTTCTTCTGCAAAACAAATCAGAAAAACAAGAGAGAGAAAGTGAAGGGGCTACAGAGAGTAGGAACTGAAGAATGTGACAAGAGTAGAACATCACTCCCACATTTCATGTTCATCTCCACTGTGATTCTGTGGATAAGGACAAGAGTGAC
The DNA here is from genome assembly GCF_057628025.1 of Oncorhynchus mykiss. Taxonomy (NCBI): domain Eukaryota; kingdom Metazoa; phylum Chordata; class Actinopteri; order Salmoniformes; family Salmonidae; genus Oncorhynchus; species Oncorhynchus mykiss. Next base: position 57,026,867 of record NC_143037.1, read on the forward strand.
AACATGACTTCACTGTGATTAATTCTGTGGGTCTCAGAGGAGAAAGTAGTACTGTCTACCAGATCAAGAGATATCACGCTTCTTTCTACATCACATCTGGGGAGCCGGCACACATAGATATTATGTTCCCATAACAATGGGACTGAGTGGCGGCCCAGGACAACTACTACAGTATACTTCGAGAAGTAAGCCTCTTAAAACTATGAAGCATAAAAGCCTCCCTGCAAGAGCTGCCAAGCTGTTAAATAGTTTATTTCAAGTAGTAGTGTTTAGTTTTTCTTTCTCTTAAGTGTGATTAGCAAAGCCACAAATTATATCCCTATTTCTCATTTGCTGGTGGACTCATAACAGCGATTGCTCTTAAGACAGAGAGCAATACTGTGGTCCACTCCTCTATATTGATCTGACCACAGTGCAGACATGTTTTTGTGCCCACACTGAGTCCGCTAATACAGGCCCAGTGCACTTCTTTGGTGATAAAAAAACGATGTATTTGAGTGTTTACCAGCATTTGTAACTTGAGTATGATACTTATCTGCACAAAACAGTTAATCTGATAATACTTGTGGAAAATAAAATACTTTTTTGATATATGTTTAAGTTTCTTGAAATAGGGCCTCTCGAGTGGTGCAGTGGTCTAAGGCACTGCATCACAGTGCTCGCTGTGCCACTAGAGATTCTGGGTTCGATTTCAGGATCTGTCGCAGCCGGCCGTGACCCAGAGACCCATTGGGTGGCGCACAATTGGCCAAGCGTCGTCCGGGTAAGGGGAGGGTTTGGCCGGCAGGCCGGGCGTGTCCTTGTCCCATGGTGCGCTAGCGACTTCTGTGGCAGGCCGGGCGTGTCCTTGTCCCATGGCGCGCTAGCGACTTCTGTGGCAGGCCGGGTGCAGTGCAAACTGACACAGTCACCAGGTGTATGGTGTTTCCTCCGACACATTGGTGTGGCTGGTTTCCAAGTGAGCATTGTGTCAAGAAGCAGTGTGTTGTGTTTCGGAGGAGGCACGCCTCTCCCAAGTCTGTACGTGAGTTGCAGCAATGAGACAAGACTGTAACTACCAATTGGGTAGAAAATAAATTGATATATATATATATATGTTTTTAAGTTTATTGAAGTACTTTGCAAATACAACTTATTTCTATGTGAAAACTGAAAAGGTCTATTCATTATTTCTCATTAGACACTGTTTCCAGAGTAACTGGAGTGCATACATTTTCATACTGATCCCCTGTGGGAATTGAACCCACAACCCTAGCATAGCAAGCACCATGCTCTACCAACTGATCCACATCATCACATCACATCACAAGCCACTTGATGTTTCAATGTACTCAATTACTGTATTGTGCATAGTTTTTCTTCATGGTGACGGAAAGTCTACAGGTACAAACCTAACTGACCAGCATTTAGGCTACAATGCAGTAATGTACACTTACATTAAGTGGTTTGTAAGGATGGTAAATGAATACTGCACAAAAAGTGATTGTTTTCCATGTGATTTGATCATGAAAAATATGTAATTTGATGTGGATGTTTTGTGTCTTTGCCCATAACTTTGCACCTTTTGATGTAAATATTTCAGGACAGGGTTTTGTTCTTTCTGGATTCCATTATAATGACAAACACAGAGAATTGGACAGGGCAACAAATCTTACAATTCCAACTATTGAATCCTGCAAGATACTGTTCTAAATTATTATTTTAAAATTTGCCGAAGCTGATATTTGTCTATTAATATGTTGTTGTTTTTTAAACACTGTTTATTAAGTTTTACACACACACACAGACAGACAAGACAACACAAAGCAATATAAATAATATACTCAACTAGAAAATATAAATAATACATTAAAAAAAATAGCTTTAAAGATACCATACTTTAGACAAGTTAAACACATCAGGCAGAAGGCTACAAAGGTTAAAGGGCAATCTATAGTACAGGGACAGAGCAAACACCTCACCATTGTTGCTGTAAACAGTCAAGGGATAGGGGTGGAGAAATGCAACCACTCAGAGACAGTCACGGCCACAGACCAACCATCTACTGGACCAAAAATAAAAAGTTTACATTGCTTTAAAATAAATAAAAAAATAATAATCATTTTATGTAGGCGTGAAACAAAATGTAAAAAAAATAACTGTGAAAAACAAGCTCACACTTCAGTCTCTGCCCGGGCAAGATGAACAAGGCATCCGCAGGTCACAATCAATAAATACATCAACCTTAATGCCCCCCCAGACAAAACACAAAGAAAAGCTCATCCAACCCTTAAGTCACAGGGGGGTCAAATACAGACTTATTTTGGTTTTAATAGGAGTGCCATCAGAGAATGGACTGTTTAAAGTAAGACCGGAATGGAGCCCAAGCCTCATTAAACAGTTTGGGGTTCCCACGTGAATTGAATTGAATTTTTTCTAGTTTCAGAGAGCACAACACATCTCTCACCCAATATTTATAAGATGGGGGAGCTGCCATCTTCCAGTTCTGTAGTATTAGCCATCTAGCTAAAAGAGTTGTATAAGCAACAGTGTCCGACTGGATTCTTGACATGGGGGTACCCATGGGCAGTACTCCAAAAAGGGCTGTAAGGAGAGACGGATCTATAACAGTGTCATATATATCAGAGAATCATTTAAGTATTAATTCCCAGAAACCTGACAGTTTATGACAGCCCCAAAACATATGCAACAGTGTGGCTGGTTCCATTTTACATCTGACACAGGTAGGATCAAAATCAGAGAATATTCTTCCAAGTTTGGCCCCCGACCAGTGGATACGGTGAACCACCTTGAATTGAATGAGGCTGTATCTAGTGCTAAAAGAGGACGAATGCACCCTGTACAGCACAGATTCCCAGGCGTCTTCCCCAAGTTCCTCCCCCAAATCCTTTTCCCATCGAGTCTTTAAAGGCACCAAAGAAGGGTTCTGTAAGTCATGAATGATTGCATATACATCTGAAATTGCGCCCCTAGGAAGCTTGTTCAGCTCCAGGATGCTCTTTATAGCTGTATTCGCAGGCCTATGGGGAAATTCAGGTGTGTTAGCTCTGACAAAGTTCCTAGTCTGGAGATAGCGGAAAAAGTGGGATTGTGGAGGTTGAACTTTTCCTGCAGCTGAGCAAAAGAGGCAAATGTATCATCAAAGAATAATTGGGCTAGTGAGGAGAGGCCTAGTGAGTGCCAGTTGCCAAAAGCCCCATCATTCAAAGATGGAGGAAATAAAATGTTCTGATAGAGAAAAGCCTCAGAGGCTAAAGGCTAAACGGAACTGATTCCAAATTTTAAGAGACTGCTTTACAATTGGGTTGACACACCTTTTGCCTAGTGACACTGGGAGAGACGAGCACAACTCAGTGGAAAGTGCAGCAGGTTTACACGATTCAGACTCCATCTGGACCCAGAGTGGTCTAGGGCCAGTAGGATCAGTCTGCAGCCAGTACAGAAGGGCTCTGAAATTTGCAGCCCAATAGTATGTCTGAAAATTTGGTAGAGCTAAACCCCCCAATAATTTAGGCTTCTGTAAATGTTTTTATTAATATATGTTTTTAATTCAGATTTTTCAATCCCCTTACTCCGCCCCCCCACCCCCTCTTGTATGTAGTGCATTATACATCTGCATATACTGTAGACTACTCAATCCCCCTCTCTTTCTACTGTATGTAGCGCAGCAAGCAGCCCCCCCCCCCCCCCCCCCCCCTGCCCCTCTCAAGTTGGAAGGGAGCTATTTTTACCCAGGGTTCCATTGTTCTGCTCTAGCGCACACTTTCATCCCCTCCCCAGTTCTACTGCCACTACTGCTGCTTCTCCAGACCAGGCAGCACTACACTACCCTTCACTACACTACACTACACTACTCTACACTACTCTACCTTACACTACACTACAGTACAATACACCAGACTACACTACACTACCCTACACTACTCTACACTACACTACACTACACTACACTACACTACACTACCCTACACTACACTGCACTACACTACTCTACCCTACACTACACTACTCTACACTACCCTACACTACTCTACTCTACACTACACTACACTACTATACCCTACACTACACTACTCTACACTACCCTACACTACTCTACTCTACCCTACTCCACCCTACACTACACTACTCTACACTACCCTACACAACTCTACCCTACACTACACTGCACTACACTACTCTACCCTACACTACCCTACACTATCCTACCCTACCCTACACTAGGCCGACACTATACTACACTACACTACTCTACACTACCCTACACTACTCTACCCTACACCACACTACACAACCCTACACTACTCTACTCTACCCTACACTATACTACACTGAATTACACTGCACTACACTGCTCTACCCTACACTACCCTGCACTGCCCTACCCTACACTACACTAGGCCTACACTATACTATACTACACTACACTACTCTACTCTACACTACCCTACACTACTCTACCCTACACCACACTACACTACCCTACACTACTCTACTCTACCCTACACCACACTACACTGCTCTACACTACAGCACACTACACTACCCTACCCTATGCCACACTACCCTAATCTACACTACACTACACCACACTACACTACACTACCCTACCCTACACTAGGCCTAGACTATACTACACTGCACTACACTGCACTACACTACCCTACACTACACTGGGGCTACACAATACTACACTACACTATAGCACACTCTCTGTCACTACAAAACACTACACAACAGTACAGCAAACTATATTACACTATAGCACACTACACTACACTAGGCCTACACTACACTATAATACTCTACACTACCCTACCCTACAGTCCACTACAGCACAATACACCACACTAGGCCTACACTACACTATAATACTCTACACTACCCTACACTTCACTACAGCACAGTACACTACACTACAGTACACTACATCACATCACACCACACCACACTACAAGACACTGCACTACGGCACACTACACTACACTAAAGCACACTACACTACAATCCATTACAGTACACTACAATCCACCACAGTACACTACATCACATCACACCACACTACAAGACACTACACGACAGCACATTACACTACACTAAAGCACACTACACTACATTGCAATCCACTACACTATACTACAGCAGACTACACTACAATCCACTACACTACCCTACACTACAGCAGACTACATTGCAACCCACTACACTACACTACAGCACATTACACTACACTACAGCTCACTACACTATAGCACACTAATAGACACTATACCACACTAAAATCCACTACACTAAACTACAGCACAACACACTACACTACAGCACAATACACTACACTACACTACCCTACACTCCCCTACAGCACACTACACTACACTACAGTACAATACACTACACAACAGCAAAACACACTACACTACACTACAGTACAATACACTACACTACAGCACAATACACTACACTACACTACCCTACACTACAGCACAATACACTACACTACAGCACAATACACTACACTACAGCACAGTGCACTATACTACACTATACTACAGTACCCTACACTCCACTACAGCACAATACACTATACTACACTATACTACAGTACCCTACACTCCACTACAACACAATACACTACACTACAGCACAATACACTATATTACACTACAGCACAACATACTACACGACACTATAGCACAATACACTACACTACCCCACATTCCACCACAGCACAATACACTACACTACCCCACACTCCACCACAGCACAATACACTACACTACAGTACCCTACACTCCACTACAGCACAATACACTACACTACAGCACAGCACAGCACAGCACAACACACTACACTACAGCACAACACACTACACTACACTACAATCAACTGCATCACACTACACTACAGCACACTACACTACACTGCAATCCACTACACTACAGCACAACACACTACACTACACTACCCTACAATCAACTGCATCACACTACACTACAGCTCACTACACTACAGCACATTACACTACACTAAAATCCACTCCACTACACTACACTACAGCACACTACACAACAGCACACTACACGACAATCCACTACACTACAGCACAATGCCACAAAATGGAGGAACAGTCAGCACAGGGTCGACCAGAGGAAGAAGAAGAGAACCGGAGAGGCCCAACGGGCAAAGACAAAGAGAAGGAAGAGAAGGAATGACAGAAAAGATGGGAGAGAAGTGGTGGAGGGTGAGGAGAAAGGACAAAATAGAGCAAGAGTGATGAGAAGAATAAAGGAAGATGGACAGACAAAGAAGAAGGAAGAAATGAGGGAGATGGGCCCTAGTCAAAAGTAGTGCACTATTGGGAATATGGTGCCATTTGGGACGCAACCCAGAAAGTAAATCAGAGTCTTATGACAGAGGAAGTAAAATCCCAGTGGGATTGCTTCCTTCTACCCAGCCAAGCTCTTGATTAACCTCTTGATGAGCCTCTCAGAGCCAGAGTGAGTTATTGACTTCCATCCACACTGCCTCTCCACTCCGTGGTAGGTAACCATGGCCCAGTTCCCCATAGCTACTGTACCACCATCCATCAAACCTCATCTGCTAGAAGCACGTCCTCCATCCCATTGACACGACTACTCATTATCAATCCCCCTGTCGAGCACAATTGTAAAGTGGACCAAAGCAGAGTGTAGAGGGTCTCATGCGGTGTTACAGTGATGCAGAACCCATCTCTTCATGTGTCCCCCTCCTCTGCGCCCCTCCCTCTGTCCTATATCCCTGTAAATGCTCACCTGGGATATAGTTACATGGCTATCTGGGCTAGTTATCAGCTAGCGTTGCCTGCTACTAGAGGCAGCTTCAGTGGACCAGCTCCAGAGGACCGGTCCCTGAGTGGCCTGCTGGTCTCTGGGAGGGAGGAAGGCAGGGAGGAATGAAATGAAGGAAGGAAGGAACGAGGGAGAGAGGGAGATCCATAGAGAGGAACAGTGGAACAGCCCTATGCATATTAGAGTTGGAAAGCCATTTCGCAGATCATTGCTCCTCCCTCTCCTGCTCTCTCTCTCTCCTGCCATGCTAGGGTTTAAGGCTACCTCCTTCGACATCTCTCTCTAGCTCTCCTTCTCTCTCTCTTCTCCTCTATCCTTTTCCCTAAAAGCCCCATTCCCTTTTGGCTCATTTTCTATTCCTGCCTTTCCACCGGATTTGTTCACCCTCTCTCAATCGCTCTCCTATTTTTATTATCCTCTACTTCCCAATTTCAATTCTATTGTTCATTTCTCTTCTTCAGATTTTTCTATTTTCTTCCTTTCCTCTCTAATGCTCTCTTCACCTATATTAACTTGGCCATCCACAGTGCAATATCCTCGACACAACTACCGTTGAAATGCACCACTTGAACTTGATCTTATGAAGACTGTTCTCAGAGAAAGGAGGTGAAAGAGACTGTCTTTGTAATCACTGGTGGTGGTAACCCAAGGTGAGGGCAGTGTTTCTGATCCTAGAGAAAGGAGGACTTGTGTCTGTTCACACAGCTGGGAGAGAGAAACGGTAGAACTCCACAAGGCCCTATAAACGTAATGCCGTACGAAAGGAACGCACCCACCCACACGCACACACACACCTCTCCTTTACCCTCAATCTTTATTTTTTGCTCTTACTCTCTCACCCTTGTTTGCTCTTTTTCTCACACACTCACTCTCTCTTCTGCTAAGGGTTAAAGTGTCACTAATGCAGTTACCCACAAAGAGTTTGTCTTCCCACTACAGTGGTTGACTGAGACTTCAGAACTGTCTGCCTGTGACCCGCTTCATTGAGTAGTGGGTGTCTATGGTCCTGAGAGAGGAACAAAAATATACACTTCTGATCTGGCACCATGACTCTACTGTGTTCTCTACAGTTAAGACACGGAGTAGGACTATGCATGTGTTTCCATGCCAAGCAGAGAATAAATCATTTTCTCTCATATCGGTGGCCTATGCTCTGTCTCTCAGTCCTCTTGAGTATGTAATACCATAGTGAGAGTTAAGTCAGCGTGTAAGTTAGGTTAGAAAAGGGGTCAAACTATCTTATTTGCCTAGTACATACACCTCAAATAAAAAAAGACCCAGCATTTCTATAGTGGTGTAAAGTTCTATAATGTGGATAAGGAGCAATGGCAGGTCTCTTTGAAGTGAGAGAGGGAGAGGGGGAGAGAGAGAGAGAGAGAGAGAGGGGAGAGGGAGAGAGTTGAGTAGGAGAGGGGGAGAGAGAGAGAGAGAGAGAGAGAGAGAGAGACAGAGAGAGAGAGAGAGAGAGAGGAGAGGGAGAGAGTTGAGTGGGAGAGGGGGGGAGAGAGAGAGAGAGAGAGAGAGAGAGAGAGAGAGAGAGAGAGAGAGAGATGAATAGTAAGGAATTATGAGGAAATACATGAGAGAAACAAACTGCATGGGAAATGTAGAGTACTTGACCTTCAGCTATTGTCTCTGTATGAATTATGATATACAAATAAAGTGTATTGTTATCTGGTTCAAGGGTAATGACAGACCACAAATACATGTATATTTGTTCAATAGTTTCCCAAAGAACCCAAAGATAACCCCTAGTCACTCTTAAACTGTCTTGTCATCATTATCAGGCAATTCAACAAGGAAAGAGAGGAGGTACAAAATGACAACCTGGCTGCTGGCACAAACACAGACAGCAACATTAAGGTATTTTGTCATTGGTTTGTTCCAAAAATGTTCCTTTATATGTAAATACACTCAGAGTAGACGAGGAGAAGAGATATATTACATTTGGTTAAGATAAGCAAAAAGTGAGTCCTGTGAATGTACTGTGAATGTACTGTGAATGTGAAGTTGTGAGCTACGTAGTGCTGGAGGTAGAGTAAGTGTTTACCCAACACGGTTATCAGGGTCACCAGGAGAATGTGATGTCACATAACTCTGCCGTGTAGATATTACCAGTGGGTGTCATGTTTTGTGTTGCTCAGCACAGCTTCATAAAAGTTGAATGACCCTCACATGACCATGTAGTGTACAGCAGTACCCACACACACTCCCTCGCAGTACCCACACACACTCCCTCGCAGTACCCACACACACTCCCTCGCAGTACCCACACACACTCCCTCGCAGTACCCACACACACTCCCTCGCAGTACCCACACACACTCCCTTGGGTCCTTGCTCTGTCTGCTCTGTCTTCATCCTTTGACTGGTCACAATGTAAAGTGTGACAGCGACATGTGAGAAACTTAACCTCCCTCCCTCCCTCCCTCCATCTCCTCTCCCTCTCCCTCCATCTCCTCTCCCCTCTCCCTCTCCCCTCTCCCTCTCCCTCCATCTCCTCTCCCCTCTCCCTCCATCTCCTCTCCCTCTCCCTCCATCTCCTCTCCCCTCTCCCTCTCCCTCCATCTCCTCTCCCCTCTCCCTCCATCTCCTCTCCCTCTCCCTCCATCTCCTCTCCCCTCTCCCTCTCCCCTCTCCCTCTCCCTCCATCTCCTCTCCCCTCTCCCTCTCCCTCTCCCCTCTCCCTCTCCCTCCATCTCCTCTCCCCTCTCCCTCCATCTCCTCTCCCTCTCCCTCCATCTCCTCTCCCCTCTCCCTCTCCCCTCTCCCTCATCTCCTCTCCCTCTCCCTCCATCTCCTCTCCCCTCTCCCTCTCCCCTCTCCCTCTCCCTCCATCTCCTCTCCCCTCTCCCTCCATCTCCTCTCCCCTCTCCCTCCATCTCCTCTCCCCTCTCCCTCTCCCCTCTCCCTCTCCCCTCTCCCTCTCCCTCCATCTCCTCTCCCCTCTCCCTCCATCTCCTCTCCCTCTCCCTCCATCTCCTCTCCCTCTCCCTCCATCTCCTCTCCCCTCTCCCTCTCCCCTCTCCCTCCATCTCCTCTCCCTCTCCCTCCATCTCCTCTCCCCTCTCCCTCTCCCCTCTCCCTCTCCCTCCATCTCCTCTCCCCTCTCCCTCCATCTCCTCTCCCCTCTCCCTCCATCTCCTCTCCCCTCTCCCTCTCCCCTCTCCCTCTCCCCTCTCCCTCTCCCTCCATCTCCTCTCCCCTCTCCCTCTCCCCTCTCCCCTCCCTACACTGCACTCCATCAAAGGGTTTAGCTGAGGCCAGCAGATCTGCACCGAAGCACAGCGCTGCTGCTAGAGCTGATACTGGACACCACCATTTCATGATTCATCACATTTGTACAGCTGCTCTCATCAGACCTTAGAAGCATTAGTCACAGAGAATAGAGAGAGAGAGAGCGAGAGAGAAACCCTAAACTCCCATATCTACTGGGTGAAATTCCACAGTGTGCCATCACAGCAGCAATATTTGTGACCTGTTGCCACAAGAAAAAGGCAACCAGTGAAGAACAAACACCATTGTAAATACAACCCATATTTATGCTTATTTATTTTCCCTTGTGTACCCTTAACCATTTGTACATCGTTGCAACACTGTACATATACGTAATATGACATTTGTAATGTCTTCATTGTTTTGAAACTTCTGTATGTGTAATGTTTGCTGTTAATTTTTATTGTTTATTTCACTTTTGTATATTATCTACCTCAAATGCTTTGGCAATGTTAACACGTTTCCCATGCCAATAAAGCCCCTTGAATTGAATTGAATTGAGAGAGAGAGACAGGAAGAGAAAGGAAGAGATGCAGGAGACTTAGAGGAAGTTGGTACAGCAAAGAAGTGGTAACCACAGATGGTGCCAGACAGTGAGAGTGAGAATGAGGGTGTGAAAGAGAGATAAAAAGAGAGGATTACACACTAATGACACAGTAAAGCTCCAGCTGATGAAGGAAACTAAACCACATGCGACGGCCATGATAGACCAGAACCCAGTCTGGAAAGCTATACCCTGACAACATGGGATGTCTGATGCTAAATACTGCACATACACACGCATGCTGTAAAAACACACAGGTCCAGAGACTGATGCTAGCCCAACATTGCTGTACTGCAATGCTGATAGACTTGAGGCAGCCCAGCCAGGGAGACTAGTGTGCTCTGAGCCTGCTGGTCCATGTGTCTGACTAGCCCACAAGGAGGAGACACAGGATGTGTCGCAAATGGCACCCTACTCCTTATATAGTGCACAGAGTCCTATGTAAAAAAAAAAAGTAGTGCACTACATAGGGAACCATTTGAGACTCACCCACACAATAAAATGCAGAGGGATTTATGGAATTTCAGAGACAGCGTGTAATCTTAATCCTGTTGCCAGCATCAGGCAGCTGGAGAGACGAGAACAGGGTGTCGATGACGTCCCTAGCCCCCCTCTCGCCCCTCTCTCGCACCCCTCTCGCACCCCTCCCGCCACTCCACAGTGACAAATGACTGGATCAGGAGCGAAGGATTTCATCCAACACCTCCTTCACCTCCTGGAGGGAAAGGGAGGAACAGAGGGAGAGAGAGGGAGGGAGGGGTGTAACAGTCTGTTGTGACAACATGTATACCGTATGTAGAGGCTTGTTCTAATCATTTGTGAAACATCAGCAAAACCATACAACAACCAAATCATAGTAATTCAATCTAAAAGCACTACTATTCCATGCAAGCCAAAGAGGAACAAGGGAAGTAATAACAAAAGACTGTGACTGTGTCTGAAATTGCACCCTATTACTTAGTGCACTACTTATGAGCAGGGACCTGGTCAAAAGTAGTGCACCATATAGGGAATAGGACGTGATTTGGGATCGACACAGTAGCCTATCTGCAGCGCCGAGGCAGCATGGTGACTGAGGTGAGACAGAAGACATGTCGTCCTGGACAGAAATAGTGAATAATCCTCCTTGAAGTTCAACCACAATCGCCGAACAACAACTCCTTCTCTCTTATCTCCCACTTCCCTTCTTCCGGAAAAACTAGATTTTTCAATGAACCTTACCACAACACACACACACACATCAATACCAGTATTACAGTGTTATCAGCAAGGCTGCAAGACTGTTTTTCTGATTTATACAGTGCCTTCAGAAAGTATTCATACCCATTGACTTATTCCACATTTTGTTGTGTTACAGCCTGAATTCTAAATTAAGTTAAATATTAAATGTGTTTTTCTCCCCCACCCCATACCCCATCAAGACAAAGTCAAAACATGTTTTTAGAAATGTTTGCAAAATTGTTGAAAATCTAAAACAGAAATACACTACATGACCAAAAGTATGTGGAACATCTCATTCCAAAATCATGGACATTAATATGGAATTGGTCCCTCCTTTGCCGCTATAACAGCCTCCACTCTTCTGGTAAGGCTTTCCACTAGATGTTGGAACATTGCTGCGAGGCTTGCTTCCATTCAGCAACAAGAACATTAGTGAGGTCGGGCACTGATCTTGGGCAATTAGGCATGGCTCGCATTTGGCATTCTAATTAATCCCAAAAGTATTCGATGGGGTTGAGGTCAAGAATCTGTGCAGGTCAGTCAAGTTCTTCCACACGGATCTCGACAAACCATTTCTGTATGGACCTTGCTTTATGCACAGCGGCATTGTCATGCTGAAACAGAAAGGGCCTTCCCCGAACTGCAAGGAAGAATGGAAGAAAATCCCTAAATAGACATACCTACGACGACTCAAAGCTCATATAGACATACCTACGACGACTCAAAGCTGATATAGACATAGACACGACGACTCCAAGCTGATATAGACATAGACACGACGACTCCAAGCTGATATAGACATAGACACGACGACTCAAAGCTGATATAGACATAGCCACGACGACTCAAAGCTGATATAGACATAGACACGACGACTCAAAGCTGATATAGACATAGACACGACGACTCAAAGCTGATATAGACATAGACACGACGACTCAAAGCTGATATAGACATAGACACGACGACTCAAAGCTGATATAGACATAGACACGACGACTCAAAGCTGATATAGACATAGACACGACGACTCAAAGCTGATATAGACATAGACACGACGACTCAAAGCTGATATAGACATAGACACGACGACTCAAAGCTGATATAGACATAGACACGACGACTCAAAGCTGATATAGACATAGACACGATGACTCAAAGCTGATATAGACATAGACACGACGACTCAAAGCTGATATAGACAAAGACACGTCGACTCAAAGCTGATATAGACATAGACACGACGACTCAAAGCTGATATAGACATAGACACGACGACTCAAAGCTGATATAGACATAGACACGACGACTCAAAGCTGATATAGACAAAGACACGACGACTCAAAGCTGATATAGACATAGACACGATGACTCAAAGCTGATATAGACATAGACACGACGACTCAAAGCTGTAATCGCCGCCAAAGGTGCTTCTACAAAGTATTGATCCAGGGTTGTGAATACTTACGTAAATTTATATTTCAGTATTTCTGGCTAATCTGGCTGACTAGTTCAGGAGGTGGTCAGGGATGCACTGTGTGCTGATTTCCCCTCAATCTGGACGTAATCAGGCGACCAAAAGCGCATACAGTAGGTGACGTCATCAGCACTCTTCCCACATGTCATCAGCACTCCTCCCACAAGTTTCCAGAAAATGTGTGCTTTGAGACTGAGGCACCTTTTCATAATGACGTTGGAGGAAATACAGTACATTCCTAGTGGGTGAGGAACGTGTTTGCTTGCCTCATCACTTTTAGCCAGCTATGCTAACTAATTTGCAATCCCTTTTGCGTTGCTGGCTAGCTACAGAGATTAGCTGGATAGTTATTTACAGTAATTAGCTAATGCCATCAGTTGTTGTTGTGTTATTATCATACATTACCAAAAGTATGTGGACACCTCCAGATTCGAACATCTCATTTCAAAATCAAGGGCATTAATATGGAGTTGGTCCCCCCTTTGCTGCTATAACAGCCTCCACTCTTCTGGGAAGGCTTTCAACAACATTTTGGAACATTGCTGCGGAGACTTGCTCCCATTCAGTCACAAGAGCATTAGTGAGGTCAGTTTGACCTGGCTCATAGTCGGAGTTCCAATTCATCCCAAAGGTGTTCGATGGGGTTGAGGTCAGGGCTTTGTGAAGGCCAGTAAAGTTCTTCCACACTTCCATCTTGACAAACCATTTCTGTATTGACCTCACTTTGGCAACAGCTATGTGGAAAACAGTGTTAGGGGACATCACTGAATTCAAACAGTCATTGCCTGCTCTCTACAACAGTGACAGCGTGGGAGCAGGATGATACAGAATAAATAGAGAGGAACAGCGATGGGGGGAAAGAGTGAATGAGATAGAGAGCGTGTGAGTAAGAAGTGAATATTTAGAAAATGAAAAGGAGAAACAGAGAGAGACTAAGAGGAGTTTATCTGCACCAGGGGAGGTGGCGGTGATGACAGTGTGGATAGACTCAAGAGAGAGCCCAGCCTCCTCTCTCTCCCTCTCCATCCATCCCTCCATCCTGGGAGCAGTAGCAGGTAGTGGGTGGTGTGCTGCGGGCCGTGTTGCATATCTCAGCGCCACACATGTCTGGCATTAGGACTCCCTTTAATAGGATTCCCCTTAGCCACGGACCACGGCCATCTAAAGCAGGAAGTGACAGCAAAGAGGGGGTTGATCAAAGCCTCAGTGGTGCTGTAATGACATTTGTCAAGGAATACGAAATCAAAACTAAAATGTCTTATGTGACAAGACTAATGAAAGAAGAACAGCAGAATACAGAGCAAAGAACACCAGGGTCTGTATGTGTCGAACGTTCCAGAGTAGGAGTGCTGATCTAGAATCAGTTTAGCCTTTCAGATAATGAACAAGAATATAAGGACAGGAGGGACCTGATCCTAGGTCAGCAGTCCAACTCTAAGACGCTTGATGCACACAGTCGCAAATCTACCAAACTGTGAAGTGCAGAGAAATAGAAAAAGTGAGACTGAAGGACAGGGAGAGAGAGAGCGAGAGCGAGAGAGAGAGAGAGAGAGAGAGAGAGACGGGGAGAGAGACAAAGTGAAAAATAAAGAAAAAATGCTTGTGTTTGAGAGAGAGAGAGAGAGAGAGAGAGAGAGGGAGCAATAGAAAGCGAGAGACAGAGAGAGAGGGAGAGAGAGAGAGAGAGCAATAGAAAGCAAGAGAGAGAAAAGGGAAGGATATTAGTGTGAGATAGAGTTGGAGGAAGAGAGAAAATATAGTGCCTTCCAAAAATGTACAGTGAATTAGTTCCGCCTCATCAAATTGGCAGCATTCTGCTCCTGGCGGGGATGTGCTTTGGGTGAGGATCCTCGTTCATCATGCTATGGATGTGTCCCAAATGGCACCCTATTCCTCCCTATGGGCCCTGATCAAAAAGTATATAGGGTACCATTTGGGACGCAGACTGTGTTTAAAGAGCACCATTGCTGGACAAAACACAGCAGCAGCCATGCTACTGACATCAAAGTTAGTCCAGTGTTGAGGGCTTTAAATAGCAAAGCACTGAAAGCAAACTGTGGGAACACAGAGGGACATGAGAATGATGTAAGTGGGTGTAAAGTGCTGTTGTGTTGCTCCTCTGGTGTACATTAGCCCAGACAAACCCTAACTCTTAACCTGCCAGCACAAATACACACGCACATTCAGGGATGTAATCCGTTACATGTAATCTGATTACAAAAAAAAACTAGCTGTGTTCAGTTATGTTACCAGCAAAAATATTGTATTATATATAATTATCAGATTATAGATACTTATGAAAAACTAGATAATTACTACATTCAATTCAGCAAAAAGGCACAAGTTTAAGTCTGTTCCACCTGATGGAGTCTGACCACACATCAGAGGCCACTATCACGACACACCAAATGCATTTGATGGATCCTTTTTCTCTATTACTGAGTTTGAGTAATACAAAAGTTACCTTACTGATTACAATTTTGGACAGGTAACTAGTAACTGCAACAGATTACATTTAGAAAGTAACTACCCAACTCTGAGCACATACACTCAAACATGTACGCATTCACACACACACTCAAAACTGGGATGAACCTACTGGTATGTTAAACTGTGCTTTACTTTAGAGAACTGTGTTTTGGACACAGTGCTGAAAAAACCTTTACATCCAGGACTGTATGAGTGACAGACTGAACCAAAATAGCACTATCATCACTATCCACTGACCACACAAAACCACTCACACAGATAAAACAGTGGACATAATCAGGCAAACTGGGGACCTGTCCACACCAACTACCGGGTTTCTACTACCATTTCCGACAACCACCTCTGAATGTTCAGTATATCCAAGCTAGTGCATCCAGATACAGCTTGCAGTTGCGGTCAAGTGCCTGAGTTGGAACACTATGGATAGAATGATTTGCTAAAGGTATGTCACCTACAACAATTAATTAGTGTGATTAGCTAGAGTTTAGCACTCCCTCCCTGGGATAAGCTAAATACACACACGCATATGCACACTCCCACAGATCTAGCCCAGGAGAGATCCCTGGGAGGAACCCACTGGGCACACAGTGGTTGAATCAACATTGTTTCCACGTCACTGCAATGAAATGACGTTGAACAAACGTGGAATAGACGTTGAATTGACGTCTGTGTCCAGTGGGAAGTAAGGAAGTGTTGTCAGGGAGACAGAGACAAGGCCTTTTATCGTCGGTGCCTTTAATTCTTTATTGATTTCCCCACAAACACACAGGCAAGCCATAACAAACAATCAACCCCTGCACACGCTGCACTAACAAACCTGCTCGCTAAAGACATCATCTGAAAGGAAAAATAACTTTACATTCAAATGAATGCAATTCACTTTCCACACTTTCTAGGCACTACAACCTAACCTTTATATATTCACAACAAACACATTTTCATTAACACAATGCGCGGTTTGTGTCCTTCAAGCATAATGGATCTACAACCTGTGTGTGTGTATGTGTGTGTTTACAGTATGTGTGTGTGTGTGTGTGTGTGTGTGTGTGTGTGTGTGTGTGTGTGTGTGTGTGTGTGTGTGTGTGTACATGCATGTGGACAGGTTGCACTATTCTTGAATATTAAACAAACAAAAATTTGACCAACTGGGGACATTTTGTTAGTCCACACGATGTCAAATTCTATTTCTAGGGGGTTTAGGGTTTAGGTTAGATTTAGTGTTAGAATTACATTAAGGGTTAGGGCTAGGAGCTTGGGTTAGGTTTAGGGTTAGGAGCTAGGGTTAGGGTTAGGGTAATAGTACGGGTTAGGGTTAGGGTTTATGGAAAATACAATTTTGAATAGGACTGAATTGTGTGTCCCCCACAAGGTTAGCTGTACAAGACTGTGTGTGCGTGAGCACATACGTGTGTGTGTGCGTATGTGTGTTTTTGTGTGTGCGTGTGTGTGTCTACACCTGCAGGGAGATGTTTCTGCAGCAATTGACTCAGACACCCACATCCCCCATTACACTGCATCACACTGAGCTCTCAGACTGTCAGCCAATCAGCATGGCTCTCAGGAGCGTGCTCACACTGGGCCTTTGGAATTGTCTATTTGCACTCAGGCAGAGAGGGGGGATTCAGATTATTCATTCTGGCTGGTTAGATTGTGTTTGTTTGTGTGTGTGTGTGTGTGTGTGTGTGTGTGTGTGTGTGTGTGTGTGTGTGTGTGTGTGTGTGTGTGTGTGTGTGTGTGTGTGTGTGTGTGTGTGTGTGTGTGTGTGTGTGAGAAAGAAAGAAAGAAAGAAAGAGCAGGAGAGAGACTGCTGTTTATAGCTGCTAGACATAGGAGTTTGGTTGCACCTTAATTGTGGGCGGACGGACTCGTGGTAATGGCTGAAGTGGAATGAGTGGAATGGCATCAAACACATGGTTTCTGCGCATCAGCATCTCTTCAAGAGGCCTCAAGAGGCTGAAGAAATGTGTCTTGTCACCTAAAACCCTCACAAACTTCTACAGATGCACAATCGAGAGCATCCTGTCGGTATGTATCACCGCCTGGTACGGCAACTGCACCGCCTTCAACCGCAAGGCTCTCTAGAGGGTAGTGCGGTCTACACAACACATCACCAGGGGCAAACTACCTGCCCTCCAGGACACCTACAGCACCCGATATCACAGGAAGGCCAAAAAGATCATCAAGGACAACAACCACCCGAGCCACGGTCTGTTCACCCCGCTATCATCCAGAATGCGAGGTCAGTACAGGTGCATCAAAGCTGGGACCGAGAGACTGAAAAACTGCTTTTATTTCAAGGTCATCAGACTGTTAAACAGCCATCATTAACATAGAGAGAGAGGCGCTGATTTCAACATACAGACTCAAATCACTGGCCACTTTAATAAATGGATTTAATAATGGTATCACTAGTCACTTTAAATAATGCCACTTTAATAATGTTTAAAGGGAGAAAGGTATTTATGGGGGGGTCATAAGCCTCACCCACAGGCCAACGTCATGACAGATGTAATAAATGTATCACTAGTCACTTTAAACAATGCCACTTCATATACTGTTTACATACCCCACATTACTCATCTCATATGTATATACTGTACTCTATACCATGTATTGCATCTTGCCTATGCCGCATGGCCATGGCATATCCATATATTTATATGTACATATTCTTATTCCATCCCCTTATATTGTGTGTATAAGGTAGTCGTTATGAAATTGTTAGATTACTTGTTAGATATTACTGCATTCTCGGACTAGAAGCACAAGCATTTTGTTACACTCGCATTAACATCTGCTAATTATATGTGACCAATACAATTTGATTTGGATTGTGAAAACGACGTCAAATTCACAGTATGGCAATAACCTGTGTACACTTGGCGTTACAGTGAATGAGACACTGAGTGAGTCCCAAACGGCACCCTATTCCCTACATAGTGTGCTTCTTTTGACCAGGGCCCACAAGTGTTTAGCTGGCTTTGGCTGTAATCATGGCTGCGAAGGTATCAGCACACTCGGGAGGGATTACACTTTGATCTGAGGGACTGAGGATCTTCAGAAAGCTGCTCAAGAATCATCAGACAATAAGCAGGAATCGTACCGCCATGGCTGCCGAAGAGATGTTACAAATAATCAACTGTTAGCTGTTGAACACAGAAAATGTATTAGAGGAAATCTACTGAGGAAGAAGGGAAATAGTATTTTCTCCCTCTGGGTAGAGAGTCCATTTCTTCTGTGTATTGTGAGAGTGTCGTTTAGAGAGGTGAGGGGCGTTCAGCAGGGCTCTATGTTGTGTTACATAGAACCAACATGCCTTTCTGACATTTAGAATAAGAAATCTTGTCAGCTCTACATTTCCAAAAAAAGAGGACCACTGTGCTCTCACTAAAGTTTGATTGGTTCCTAAAACCCATCAATTCAGATAAGCAAAGATCTACATTTCTACCTGCAATGTTCAACAACGTTTGAATAATGATTGTGGCTCTGCTGTGGTCGTAATGTGTTGTGGGGTGAGGGAGGTGAGGTTGTGTCAGGGATGGGGGATGGATGGGGGAGGTTGGAGGGGGAGGGTGATGAGAAGGGAAGGGAAAGGGGGGGGGGGGGGGGGGGGTCATCGAGGTACTGACCCGGATTGCATGCAAAACAGCAGCTGTCCAATGCCAACGGTTATGTAATCAAATGCACTAAAGCAGACACACACAAGCACACACACACACACACACACACACACACACACACACACACACACACACACACACACACACACACACACACACACACACACACACACACACACTACAGCTCAGCCTAGTCACAGTTGCATTAAACCACTGTTGCCATTATGTACAGCAAATAGTTTTTTCTCTCTGGGTAGGATATACTGTAAGAGCAGCTCTTTATCCCAGTCAGTGCCAGTGTTGTGTATTCTGCCTGTCTCGGTGTGTTTCAGTCTCACCACAGCCAGTGATGGAGGCCTGACAGCAGCTCACAGGCTGGCTCTTACGGCACTGAACGACAACGTGCTGCAACCACTCTTAAAATCAACAAGATCTCACGGTTTTACCCATTTCACTTCAGATTCTGACATGTTTCTCCAAACGTCAATTTTTGAAGTTGCTCCAAACGTCAAATTTAGAAGTTAAGGGATTAAGGTTATGGATAGGGTTAACCCTTTACACTCGTGGGATTGGCCTATAAGGATAGGGCTAAATTGAAATGTTTCTTGCATATGCAGAACAATGGTAGCAATTGAAAGGGAACAGTTAGGAGATTATGGGAAATTATTAGATCAAAGGCGAGAGGACACAACAGTTCACCAATCACAAGACTGAATCCAAACATTACACTGTTGATTTTATGTGCATTTTACATTTACTGTACTTTTCCCTGCATTTGTTAGTAACGAAATATGAAAATACTCTGGATACATTCAGTAACATGATAATAATATTCCTGAATGTGGGGTAGGTGCAACATAAGACAAAGACATTACAAGGGTTTGAGTGAGAAGGCTGACTGGTGTCTACAAGTAGCCACACCTCTCCAAAATATGTACCGTTCCTGAGTAATTTCAATGCACTTTCATGACTCAAAGAGCCTTCAACTATATGGTGTTTTTTGAGCTCTCCTAGCTGTGCTGTTGAGGAACTAGAGCAAGCACAGTTATTTTGTTTGGAATATAACCATGCATCCTCGCCATCACACAGTTAATGTTGTTTCCACAATCCAAAAACGGTTCATCATAAATTGCAATCTGATTCAGGTGGGTATCATTTTAAAGCTTGTTCTACTGCCAACATGACTAGTTAAGTCATAAAATACGATATTACAGTGTTAGGCTTTCACAATGCAATTCAGGGAAACAGATCATCATTTTGAAAGGAGTCATGAGTGCATTCAGGTGCATGTGTGGCGGCAAATTTTCTTCACTATAGACAAACATAGGCTCATTCTGTTGAGAACAACCCAGGGTATGATGTCATGTCATCTTGTAACTGTACATCAAACATAGTGATCATAAACGTTGACACTGCATATGACATTAGTTTTATGATATGGAAATGTGAAGTGTATATTTGGACTCAGGGCTTTGGCTTGTATGACAGCAAAGTGGTATTTATTATAGTCCTCAACGTCTCATATTTCAAAATACACTGAGTCCTCTTGACTTACAGTATTGCCCTCACTCAGACAACCAAAATGTGAGTGTGAAAGGCTACAACATTAAGTTTTGGCATTCATTCCGGATGGTTAAGGTAAGGGTTAAGGTTTGGGATACGATAAACAAAATAAAAAAGACTGTTTACCACTGGGATTGAATTCGTGACCTTTCGGATCCGGAGTCATGTGATTATGCCCCACCACCACCATGGACCAAAATAGTATATGTGTTATCTCTTGGTGTCTTTCTAATATAGAGTATGACTCTTATTTGAATGTAATATGTTGTGTTGTCCTTGGGAATAGACCCCACTGGGGCTGTCATGGGCTAGCTACCCATGTTGGCAGTCTCCGACGCTGTTTCAGTATGTTGGAGACACCCGCTAAGTGCTACTGAAAGTCAACAAAGGAACATACCCCTAGAGCCTGCGAGAGCTGGGGCGCAAGATGGCTCAATGACTGATCACATGGTTACGGACCCAGGAACGGAAACGACTACGAGTAGGAACACAGCACATGAGACAACCATAACAGCAGCAGGACTCACACTTCAGGCGTGTAGCTGTGGTTGGGAGAGAGTAACATCGGCAAGGGGGTTGAGGATCCATCAAGGGAGGAAAAGGTGCTTGGGAGAGCAGAGACAGGGACCTCGCATTGACCAGTACTTCTTACGAAGCAGCCCGTCAAATCAGTCGAATGAAGCACAGCGACGGGACGCAAACCAAAGTTCGCAAAGCATCAGCACCCCTGTAACCGAGGAGGATAACACAAGCACAGAAATGCCGGTGGATGAACTCACCCAACCACAGAGACCTCTAAAACAGGAAAAGATCAAAGGGCACAGACCGAGTGTGAAGTGGCCCAAAGCTGTTGAAAAGAGAGAGTGGGAAACAATCAACAACGACCTGACAAAAATCTTGGAACAACAGGTAGGAACAGCAGAGAAAAAGCTTGAAAGGATGGGAGACATTATCTACCACTACGGAGAAGAGCGCTTTGGAGTAAACGAAAGGAGAAGTGGCAAGACACCACCCGCACCAGCCAAATCTAGGAGGCAGCAGGAGATCGAGATACTTGTCAGAGAGAGAAGGCAGCTGAGGAAGCAGTGGAAGAAGGCCTCTGATGCAGAGAGAGAAGGTCTCATGCTACTCCAAGCAGACATTAAATGTCGGCTGGCAACCTTGCGAAGAGCGGAAAACTTAAGGAAACTTCGTAGGAAGAAGGAACACTCAAGAACACAGTTCTATAAAAACCCCTTTAAGTTTGTCAAAGATCTCTTCGCAAAGGAAAAGTGCGGAATCCTAAAAACTCCAAAGCCTGAACTGGAAGAACATCTGGAAAAGGTCCACCAGGACATGAAAAGGCATGAGCAGATAATCATCCCACATGACATCCCACCTATTTAACCACCAGAATTTAATCTGGACACTGACCCTCCAAAATGGAGGGAAGTAGAGAACGTTGTCCGAAGAGCAAGAGCGGCCTCGGCTCCTGGGCCTAATGGAGTACCATACAAGCTTTACAAGAATGCCCCGGATGTTCTACGCTTTCTTTGGAGGCTCATGAGGATAGTGTGGCAGAAGGAAATAATACCAAAGGCATGGCGAAGGGCTGGTGGTGTGCTAATCCCGAAAGAGAAGGATGCGACAGACATCAGTCAATTCCGACCAATCTCCCTTCTAAACGTCGAAGGGAAGATCTTTTTCAGTATAATAGCACAGAGGCTGTCCACTTATCTGGAAAGGAACAAGTACATTGATACATCTGTACAGAAAGCAGGCATTCCTGGTTTCTCTGGTTGCCTGGAACATACTAGTATGATTTGGCACCAGATCCAAACAGCTAAGAAGGACAAGAGAGACCTCTATGTCATCTTCCTCGACCTGGCCAATGCCTTTGGCTCAGTTCCCCATGAACTCCTCTGGGAATCCTTCAACTTTTTCCACGTACCAGAACCCATCACTACACTGGTAAAGGCCTATTTCCAAGACCTGCAATTGTGTTTCACAACACCTGACTTCACAACAACATGGCAGCGCTTGGAAGTAGGCATAATGGCAGGCTGTACAATTTCTCCTCTGGCCTTCACTATGGCCATGGAAGTCATCATCAGGGCATCGAGATGGGTGGTCGGCGGTGAGAGAACTAAGGAGGGGCTCCGTCTCCCACCTATCCGAGCATACATGGATGACATGACTACACTGACCACCACTGCAGCATGCACCAGGCGGCTACTTGCAAAACTGCAGGATAACATCAAGTGGGCCCGGATGAAAATCAAGCCAAGCAAATCTCGAAGCATTTCCATAGTCAAGGGACAGCTTAAAGATGTGAGGTTCTGCATTGGAGATGACCCGATACCAACGGTGTCTGAGCAACCCATCAAGAGCCTGGGTAGATGGTACAACGAAAGCCTCCGGGATAAAGATCAAGTGCAGCAAGTAAGGCAGGACATCGCCGACGGTCTTGAGAACATCAACAAGACCCTACTGCCTGGGAGGCTCAAGCTTTGGTGCCTACAGTTTGGACTTCTCCCCCGGGTAATGTGGCCACTCACCGTCTATGAGGTCCCAATAACAACAGTGGAGAAGATGGAGCGAACCATTACCTCATACGTGAAGAAATGGCTGGGTGTCCCACGATGCTTGAGTAACATCGGCCTCTATGGCAAAGGGGTCCTTGAACTACCTCTTACAAGTCTAACGGAGGAGTACAAGTGCTCTAAAGTAAGACTTCAGATGACATTGAAGGACTCTAAAGACCAGACCATTAGCAAGGCTGCACCTCCCCTACAAACTGGACGGAAATGGACATCATCCAAGGCTGTGCAGCAAGCAACATCAGCCCTGAGACACCAAGACATTGTGGGGAATATCCAGCATGGAAGAGGAGGCTTTGGCCTGGCAGCAAGCAAACCAACGTTCCATAAGGCAACAACATCTGAATGCAGGAAGCTGGTGGTCAAGGAGGTGCGCAGACAGGAGGAGACTGCAAGAAGTGCAAAGGCTGTCTCTCTTGCTAAACAAGGTCAATGGACGCGGTGGGAAGGCCTGGAGAGGAGAAAGATCAACTGGAGTGAGCTTTGGCAAATGGAGGCAAGCAACATCAGCTTCATCATAAGAGCTGTTTATGATGTGCTTCCATCACCAAAAAATCTACATCAATGGTATGGCGAGGACTCGACCTGCCCCCTCTGCCCAGCTCCAGCGACTCTCAGGCATATAATGACAGGTTGCAAGACCAGCCTCTCACAAGGCCGTTACACCTGGAGGCACAATCAGGTCCTCAAGAGCCTGGCTGCAGCACTTGAGACCAAGAGGAGTGCAACCAATTCATTACCTCCAAAAACAAGCAATCCTGTCAAAACAGGGACAGAAAAGGCCCAAGTATCCTCCTACAAAGCCAGAAAATGGACACCTAGCCATGGCCCGGGACTGGAAGATGCTTGTCGATATTGGCCAGCAACTAATTTTTCCACCTGAGATTGCTTCTACCAAACTTAGGCCAGACATGGTACTCTGGTCCCCTTCACGAAAGGCTGTGTACATCATAGAGCTCACAGTCCCGTGGGAAAACTCTGTTGAAGAGGCCTACGAGCGTAAGAAACTGCGTTACACAGAGTTGGCAGCAGACGCAACTCAGCGTGGCTGGAATGCAAAAGTCTGGCCAGTTGAAGTGGGATGCAGAGGATTCGTGGCTTCTTCCACCATCAGGTTGCTGAAAGAACTTGGAATCCATGGACAGGCTCTGCGGCAGACCGTCAGAGCAGTTTCTCAAGCAGCTGAAAGAGGCAGCCAGTGGATCTGGATTAAACGGAAGGACCCTTGCTGGGCTATAACTTCATGACCCCCCACCCCCACCTGAGAACCCAATTCAGATCCCTCCAACTTGAGGAGGGCATATGAGGTATGCGGTCAGCTGTCGGACTGGCTCAGGGAAGAGGACGCCCCTGCCTTGCATAGTCCCGTGGGACATCTTAATTGGGCATGGGACACAAGCTAAGGCTTGATCACCCTTTAGCTGGCCACCTTTGATGAGAGTGTTTAGTGATTAAAGGCCGAAACACCCACTGATTCGAAGGCACACTACTGAGGATGTGTCCCAAAATTGACATCTTAACCCAGTCTAAGAAATAAACCTCCCATGCCACTCTGTCAACATCACGGCAAATCTCATGCGAGTGCATTCCATCTATTGGCACAATGGACAGTTTTTTAACATCTCGTCCCGTGTTTTATGATTCTTTGTCTATAACTGTTCTTTACATTGTCATGTATTTATACATTGTATGTGGACCCCATGATGAGTATCTGCTGCGTGTAAAACAGCTCATGGGGATCCTAATAAACTAAACTATTGATGTCAAAACACATTTTAACACACATTGTACATCGTTACACACATGCTAATGAAGACTGATCCAAGGCAAAGGACACAGGGAAAGAGAAAAGGCACTACCGGACAGAAGATAGCCCTATTTGGTAAAATACCAAGTCCATTTTATGGCAAGAACAGCTCAAATAAGCAAAGAGAAATAACAGTCCATCATTACTTAAAGACATGAAGGTCAATCAAAATGGAAAATGGAAAGAACTTTGAAAGTTTCTTCAAGTGCAGTCGCAAAAACCACCATCCGCTATGAAGACCCAGAGTTACCTCTGCCGCAGAGGTTAACTTCATTAGAGTTACCAGCCTCAGAAATTGCAGCCCAAATAAATGCTTCACAGAGTTCAAGTAACAGACACAACTCAACATCAATTGTTCAGAGGAGACTGTGTAAATCAGGCCTTCATGGTCGAATTGCTACAAAGAAACCATTACTAAAGGACATCAATAAGAAGAAGAGACTTGCTTGGGCCAAGAAACATGAGCAATGGATATTAGACCGGTGGAAATTTGTCCTTTGGTCTGATGAGTCCAACTGCCGTGTCTTTGTGAGATGCGGTGTGGGAGAACGGATGATCACACTTAACCAGCATGGCTATCACAAAATTCTGCAGTGATACGCCATAAATGGCGCCGACAGAGATGGTCGTCTCGCTTCACGTTCTTAGGAAACTATGCAGTATTTTGGTTTTTTATGTATTATATCTTACACTGTTACCCCAGGAAATCTTAAGTCTTATTACATACAGCCGGGACGAACTATTGGATAAAAGAACAACGTCAACTTAACAACATTACGACCAGGAATACGACTTTCCTGAAACGGATCCTCTGTTTGGACCACCACCCAGGACAATGGATCGGATCCCAGTAGGCGACCCAAAACAACGGCGCCGCAGAAGGAGCAGACGGAGTGGTCTTCTGGTCAAGCTCCTTAGACGGGCACATCGCTCACCGCTCCCGAGTATACTACTCGCCAATGTCCAGTCTCTTGACAACAAGGTAGACGAAATTCGGACAAAGGTTGCCTTCCAGAGAGACATCAGAGATTGTAACATTCTCTGTTTCACGGAAACATGGCTCACTTGGGATACGTTATCAGAGTCGGTACAGCCACCCGGTTTCTTCACGCATCGCATGGTGAGATCATAACAACATACAGGAACTCAAGTCCTTTTGTTCACCTGACCTAGAATTCCTTACAATTATCTACCATGAGAATTATTTTCGATTATAATCACAGCCATGTATATCCCCCCTCAAGCAGACACTTCGACAGCCCTGAAAGAACTTCATTGGACTATGTAAACTGGAAACCACATATCATGAGGGTGCATTTATTGTAGCTGGGGATTTTAACAAAGCTAATCTGAAAACAAGGCTCCCTAAATTTTATAATCATATTGAATGCGCGACCCGGGCTGGCAGCATTCTGGATCATTGCTACTCTAACTTCCGCAACGCATACAAAGCCCTCCCTCGCCCTCCTTTCTGCAAATCTGACCATGACTCCATTTTGTTGCTCCCAGCCTATAGACAGAAACTAAAACAGGAAACGCCTGTGCTCAGGTCTGTTCAACGCTGGTCCAACCAATCGTATTCCACGCTTCAAGATTGCTTCAATTACGTGGACTGAGATATGTTCCGGATAGGCTCAGACAACAACATTGATGTATACGCTGATTCGGTGAGCGAGCTAATTAGCAAGTGCATCGGTGATGTTGTACCCACGGTGACTATTAAAACCTTCCACAACCAGAAGCCGTGGATTGATGGCGGCATTCACGCAAAACTGAAAATGCGAACCACTGCTTTTTAATCATGGCAAGGTGACCGGAAACATGACCGAATACAAACAGTGTAGCTATTCCCTCCTTAAGGCAATTAAACAAACTAAGTGTCAGTATAGAGACAAAGTAGAGTCGCAATTCAACGGCTCAGACATGAGACATATGTGGCAGTGTCTACAGTCAATCAAGGATTACAAATAGAAAACGAGCCCTGTTGGGGACACCGATGTATTGCTCCCAGACAAACTAAACAACTTCTTTGCTCGCTTTGAGGACAAAACAGTGCCACTGACACGGCCCGCTACCAAAACCTGCGGGCTCTACTTCACCGCAGCCAACGTGAGTAAAGCATTTAATCCTCGCAAGGCTGCCGGCCCAGACGGCATCCCTAGCCGCATCCCTAGCCGCAGACCAGCTGGCTGGTGTGTTTACGGACATATTCAACCAATCCCTATCCCAGTCTGCTGTTCCCACATGCTTCAAGAGGGCCCCCATTGTTCTTGTTCCCAAGAAAGCTAAGGTAACTGAGCTAAACGACTATCGCCCTGTAGCACTCACTTCCGTCATCATGAAGTGCTTTGAGAGACTAGTCAAGGATCACATCACCTCCACCCTACATGACACCCTAGACCCACTCCAATTTGCTTACCGCCAAAATAGGTCCACAGACGACGCAATCGCAATCACACTGCAGACTGCCCTAACCCATCTGGACAAGAGGAGTACTTATGTAAGAATGCTGTGCATCGATTACAGCTCAGAATTTAACACCATAGTACCCTCCAAACTCGTCATTAAGCTCGAGAACCTGGGTCTCGACCCCGCCCTGTGCAACTGGTACTGGATTTTCTCACGGGTCACCCGCAGGTGGTGAGGGTAGGAACCAACATCTCCACCCCGCTGATCCTCAACACTCAGCCCTCTCCTGTACTCCCTGTTCACCCATGATTGCGTGGCCATGCACGCCTCCAACTCAATCATCAACTTTGCAGACAAAACTAGGGAGGAGGTGAGGGCTCTGGGAGTGTGGTGTCAGGACAATAACCTCACACTCAACGTCAACAAAGCAAAGGAGATGATCGTGGACTTCAGGAAGCAGCAGAGGGAGCACCCTCTGGTGGAAAGTTTTAAGTTCCTCGGTGTACACATCACGGACAAACTGAAATGGTCCATGCACAAAGACAGCGTGGTGAAGAAGGTGCAACAGCACCTCTTCAACCTCAGGAGGCTGAAGAAATTTGGCTTGTCACCGAATACACTCACAAACTTTTACAGATGCACAATCGAAAGCATCCTGGCGGGCTGTATCACCCACCGCCTGGTACGGCAACTGCTCCGCCCATAACCATAAGGCTCCCAGAGGGTAGTGAGGTCTGCACAACGCATCACCGGCAGAAAAATACCTGCCCTCCAGGACTCCTACACCACCTGATGTCACAGGAAGGCCAAAAAGATCATCAAGGACAACAACCACCCGAGTCACGGCCTGTTCACCCCGCTATCATCCAGAAGGCGAGGTCAGTACAGGTCCATCAAAGCTGGGACGAGAGACTGAAAAACAGCTTCTATCTCAAGGCCATCAGACTGTTAAACAGCCATCACTAACATTGAGTGGCTGCTGCCAACATACTGACTCAAATCTCTAGCCACTTTAATAACAAAAAATTGGATGTGTTGTGTCTTTGGCTATGCCGGATTAAGTGATATGACATGCTATTCTATAAAATCACTTCTCTGTAATTAATATTACCTGATTAAGATAATCATGTAAATGTAATTAACTAGAAAGTCGGGGCACCACGAAATAATGTTTTTTTAGAGCTGTTACCAAATAATGTTTTTAGAGCTGTTACCAGGTCTTTAATAAACTCTTAAAGACCTGGTAATCTTTTACCTCAATAGCAGTCCATATTTAATCGTCACCTTACTTCAGTCTCATCTGAACATCGTAGAATTATTGGTTATCTTCCCAAACCCTGGCTAACAAGTTGAATCAGCAATACAAACTTTGGTTTAATTATTTATTTACTAAATACCTAAATAATCACACAGAATTACATAAACACAGAATGGATCATACATTGATTACTAATTATGTCCTACAAGAAAACATCCCTGGGGGACGGAACCTGTATGACGGCTGGTTACACAAAGAGAGGGGGTTGGGCTTGAATGAAAGAGCAGGAGGACTGAGTAACAAAGAGAGAAGCTATGCTATCGTAAATACAGAATCTTATGCATTCTAAATAACCGCCCATTTGGAAAAGGAAAATACAATAAATATTTACTCTAAGCTGCGCTTCAATAGGTTGGTTGTAGATGGAAGGCCGTGTTGCCCAACAGAGATGTTCCTTGTCCTTTGAAGAGTGTCTCTGGTGGTAAACTGAGTACGTTGTAGTATCGTCGTTGTCGTCCGTCCTTTCCTAGCCCACGTTTACAGTGGCCGCTGCTAACTCAACGGCTAGGAGGTATCACTTCTGGAGTGATTAAGAGTTCAAAGTTACCAAGTTACCATACTTTTAGCTCATGCTATATTCTGGCTGGTATAGTCGAAATTCATCCTTTCGGCGTGTTGATCGTCATCTTCACATTGAAATTCGATGCTAATTTTGTTAGGTTATTATCTAAGCCCTTTCAACTTGGGGACCATCATCCTCTCGTCCTCGGAACACAAAGTTACATTTTCGTCAAGGGCTTTATATAGGAGGGGAGAGAAGGGCGTGTTTCATAGTTTATAACCAATGTCTGTTCACATGGACAGAGCCACTGAGTTGAGCATAGTTCACTCATAAAAACCCAAATCTCTCATTTGGAAACTCACAAATTGTTTCATATTTAAACAATTAAATTGCACAACAATTCCATGTGAATCTGATAACTATAATGTGTAGACTTTCCAAGATACAGTTTATGTCATCCTATCATTAGTAATAATGTATCAGATGACAACTGATCTGTCATCGTATTCTTTAAGTACCAACGCACATTTTCAGCTGGTTGGATTACCGAAATGTGGTTCCTTTTGCCACACCTTTTGATGTTCTCAGACTCTCTATGTTTAACAAAGGCTTTTCAAGAGTCCTTCTGTAGAGTCAAGAGAGAGGAAAGGGAGAAAGGTATTTATGGGGGGGTCATAAGCCTCACCCACAGGCCAACGTCATGACAGATGTAATAAATGTATCACTAGTCACTTTAAACAATGCCACTTCATATAATGTTTACATACCCCACATTACTCATCTCATATGTATATACTGTACTCTATACCATCTACTGCATCTTGCCTATGCCTCACGGCCATCGCTCATCCATATATTTATATGTACATATTCTTATTCATTCCTTTACACTTGTGTGTATAAAGTAGTTGTTGTGAAATTGTTAGATTACTTGTTAGATATTACTGCACGTTCGGAACTAGAAGCACAAGCATTTCGCTACACTTGCATTAACATCTGCTAACCATGTGTATCTGACCAATACAATTTGATTTGATTTGATTCCAACTGGTTTGGCCTTAGTGGGACTATAATTTGTTTTTCAACAGCACAATGACCCAACACACCTCCAGGCTGTGTAAGGGCTATTTGACCAAGAAGGAGAATGATGGAGTGCTGCATCATGGCCTCCACAACCACCCGACGTCAACCAAATTGAGATAGTTTGGGATGAGTCGAATCGCAGAGTGAAGGAAAAGCAGCCAACAAGTGCTCAGCATTTGAGGGAACTCCTTCAAGACTGATGGAAAAGCATTCCAAGTGAAGCTGGTTGAGAGAATGCCAAGAGTGTGCAAAGCTGTCATTAAGGCAAAGGGTGGCTACTTTGAAGAATCTCAAATATAAAATATATTTAGATTTATTTAACACTTTTTTGGTTGCTACATGATTCCATATGTGTTATTTCATAGTTTTGATGTCTTCACTATTATTGTACAATGTAGAAAGAAAGACCCTTGAATGAGTAGGTGTTATAAAACTTTTGACCGGTAGTGTACATAGTACTGCATACATACTGGAATAACACCAAACAAATACTGTATAGGCCTATATCCAGTACTATACAGTCCAACTTCCCTTGGACCATTCAAGGTGAAACCCAAGCAGTCAGCCTTAAGGGAAATATACAGCCTCTCCGTGCTCCACTGCACACAGGCATAAAAAGCCTCAGCACACCCACCCACCCGCACATACATACACAAGTGCACAAGTACACACTCACTCACTCACTCACTCACACACACTCAGCCCCCCCCCCCCCCCCACTCCACCCAATCAAACCACACCAGTTGGTTGTATCAATAAGAATTCCAGTGTTGGAGAGTGAAACTGCAGATCTAGTAGAGGACCATCAATTCTCCCAGGGTCCTCTGGGAGTACTATGCCTTCTATCTACGGGCAGATTCTCAAATTCTCTGGATTTGTTCTGTACTGCGCTGGGCTGTGAGACTGTGGTAAGTTGTGGATAGATGACTGCTTCTCACTCCTGGTGTAGTATACAGTAATGGTGAGGAAGAGGAGGGGGAGGAGGAAGAATAGGAGGAGGGGAAGGAGGGATAAAAGGAGGAGGGGAGGAGGTTGAGGAGGAAGAAGAAGAGGGGAAGAGGAGGAGTTCAGGTAGACTTGTAGCCAACTCCTTTGTCATTCATTATCATGTTGTCATGGCATTTGTTTGGTATGACATGATATAGGAATTGAAGAAAGCAAAAACAGCTCTGCTTCTAGTCTAGAGGTCAGGCTCTGTGTATAAATACATTTTGGGGTTGGATGTTGAATAGAGATGTCTCATTGGGCCAAATCAGTTTCAGTGGTTCTGATTGGCTGAGGACACCTACAGTGTGCCAGGTAGGCAGGTGCAGTGTAGTCCTGATGACAAACTCTTGATCACTCCTTATCACCTCATCATGCAGTAATCCTCGCTACACTGATTGTACACTATCCCACAAAGTCACAACGCAGAATGGGGATTACATAAACTTCAGTGAGCCTTTTAATTCATCACCAAAACAGCAATAGACAAGGCATATTGACCTAAGGCATGTGTAGCCGAGTTATCATAGGGCCCAATGAGTAGCACTAGATGAGTCAGGGAGCCGATTCAGTAGTCCCTGCTACGCTAGGAGAGCTGGAGACACGGCCATTCAGACAGCTAGCGAGGCGGGGCTAGCAGATGGGAGAGCCTGTTGAAACCACCTCGGACGTTTACATCGGCAGACCAGTCGTGATGGATCGACTGGGCTCCGTATCAGCAGTAAAGGGTCCAGGCCAATTGGCAAAAGAGGTATTGTAGCCCAAGAATTGGGCTAACTGGTGCTAACTTCGGGACTTAGACATTAGCCAGGAGTAGACACTCGGGTAGCAGCTAAATCAAATCAAATCAGCGCCTCTTCAACCTCAGGAGGCTGAAGAAATTCGGCTTGTCACCAAAAACACTCACAAACTTTTACAGATGCACAATCGAGAGCATCCTGTCGGGCTGTATCATCGCCTGGTACGGCAACTGCTCCGCCCACAACTGTAAGGCTCTCCAGAGGGTAGTGAGGTCTGCACAACGCATCACCGGGGGCAAACTACCTGCCCTCCAGGACAACTACACCACCCGATGTCACAGGAAGGCCATAAAGATCATCAAGGACAACAACCACCCGAGCCACTGCATGTTCACCCCGCTATCATCCAGAAGACGAGGTCAGTACAGGTGCATCAAAGCAGGGATCGAGAGACTGAAAAACAGCTTCTATCTGAAGGCCATCAGACTCTTAAACAGCCACCACTAACATTGAGTGGCTGCTGCCATACATGTAAAAAATGTATCACTAGCCACTTTAAACAATGCCACTTAATATAATGTTTACATACCCTACATTACACATCTCATATGTATATACTGCACTCGATACCATCTACTGCATCTTGTCTATGCCGTTCTGTACCATCACTCATTCATATATCTTTATGTACATATTCTTTATCCCTTTACACTTGTGTGTATAAGGTAGCTGTTGTGAAATTGTTAGGTTAGATTACTTGTTGGTTACTACTGCATTGTCGGAACTAGAAGCACAAGCATTTCGCTACACTCGCATTAACTTCTGCTAACCATGTGTATATTTGATTTGAAGTTAACGGTGAGGACTGATAGCAGTGTCTAACTGACTACTAGCTAGTAGCTAGTTAGCTGGCTAGCTTCTGATGGGGGTTCCGGTTCTGAAGTATAAAAATAGCCCACACCCACAATGAGTGAGGCGCGATGCAGGAGAGTATATTCAGTCCGTAGATGGAAAGTGAGATTAAAATATATACGAAGAAAACAAAATATACATGGGACAGGACGGGACAAGACAAAAACACACATCCAAGTGCTACGCCATCTTGGAGTCGGAGACTGTGTTAGGTTTGGCCACAGGACCCATAGGGCGGGTGGATGGCAATTTTGTGCACCCACCACCCCCCCCCCCCCCACACACACACACACACGCACGCACCCACACACGCACGCACGCACCCACACACACACACACGCACACGCGCACGCACGCACGCACACACACACACACACACACACACACACACACACACACACACACACACTGATATATACCCCTGGACTGGATGAATCTCAAAGCATCTCCTTCTCATTTTTTTCTCTTTCTGTATTTCTGCATCCTCTCACATTTATCCTCCCAAACCTCGCCTTTCTTGTTTTCTCTTTTTTTCTGCCCTTCTCCTGCTTTCTGTGTATGGCAAACATGCCTGAAATTCATCCATAAGGCTCATAGAATGTTGTGACAACATAAGAGACTGTTTAAGGCCCTATAAGTGATGAGTTAGCACTAAACATGTCAAATGTTAACATTTGAACGGAAACTGAATATAACATCCATCAGTCAAACTGACTTTCTTTATACAACTCCCAGATCAAACAAAGGATGTTTCTCAAGGCTCCAACTAAATGAACATAATACAGTTAGAGAAAATGCAGTGGCCATCCCCCTCTGAAAGCTGTAATTTTAGCTTCTGACCTAAATATTTTTCTGGGTGGAAATTACAGTGTTTGAAGAGAAGTGTCAGTGTATATTACAGTACAATGGAGATTACTGAGTTTTTTTAAATGTTGTGTGAACTACCACTGCGCTCTAGATAGAACCCACTCTTTCTCTCTCTGATTCCCACTATAACATTTACATTCTTTGTCTGCCTTTCCCTCTCTCATCCACAGTCATAAGGATCCCTAGCTGGTCACAGGTCACCTTGCAGCTTGAATGACCACTGAAACTAAGTGGTCTGACTGACTAATAGGTGAAGATTATGTGACTGGTAGAAAAAAACAGATGAATGACTGGAGGATTGGATAACTGACTAACTCGCTGAATAATTTACTGACAGAAAGACCCACAGACAGACTAAAACACTAACTGAGTGACTGACTGGCTAGCTAACTGACTGGCTGTATGGCTGAAACACTGACTGACTATCTAGCTGACTGACTGATTGACTAACTATATGGCTGAAGCACTGACTTGGGCCATGCTGACTGACTGACTAACGGACTAATTGACTGACTAACTAACAGAGTAACTGACAGACTGACATACTGACTGGCTGGCTAATTGACTGGCTGTGGCTTCTTCCGTGCAGCCTACTGTAAGGCAGCACTGGAATATAAAGCACTGTGCTGGCTGCAGCTGGATTTTTCTAGTTCTCCCCATCCACGCTCTTCCCATCTCTCTCTCTCACACACACACACACACACACACACACACACACACACACACACACACACACGCACGCACGCACACACACACACACACACACACACACACACACACACACACACACACACACACACACACACACACACACACACACACACACACACACACACGCACACACACGCCTCTCCCTTTCTCTCTTTTTCTTAACTCTCTTGCCTTCCTTTTCAGTAAATTCCTGTACCCCAGGATCCTTCAAATTGTTCTTAATTTCTCTCTCTCTTCTTTCGCTCTCTCCTCCTTCATGGTATGTCCTTCTGCCTCCACCTTCTTATCCTCCTCTCATCCACCTCTTCTTTCTCCTGATCTCTCTGTACCTCTCCCCCCCTCTCTGACCTTCCTCTCCCTCTGCCCCTAATCCCTCTCTCCTCACCCTCCTCTCTGTGTTTATATAAGGTTCATTATTGTTTAAGGGAATGGTCTCTTGGAAACATTCCTTGCACATCACGGTCACATTCCTATGAAAACGTTAGTTAATGACTTAATAAGACTCTTAAGGAAATGTTCTCTAAAGTAGTTGGTACATTTATTGTTAGCTGGGGTGTTGTGTGGCTGCTGTTGGGTCCACCCCTGGGACCAGGGCCTGACTTTCTGGTCCATTACATCCCAACCCCTCCGGGAGTTCCAGTTCTTTATCATCTCCCTCTCTCCATCTTCATCCTTTTATGAGCTGCTTTCTCTCTGTTGGACAACGGTTTTGGCCGTGCGCAAACGGGTGATGGGGTCCACCTTTTTGTGTAACGCTTCCCTTATACCCAGCAGCAGAGTGGTGTGAGAGGCAGGAAGAGAGAGACAGAGAAAGAGCAAGAGAGAGAAAGAGAAAGAGAGAGAAAGAGTGAGAGTGAGAGAGAGAAAGAGCAAGAACGAAAGAGAAAGCAACCTTTAGATTTCCTTATTTGTCCACAGCATCACGCAACAAAAATCTAAGAGAGACATGCTACATCAAAAAAAATGCACAGCTCATCCCTCTTTGTCAAACATATGATGGTAAAGCTTTGTGTCATGTTGAGATGAACGACACGCTGATGTCAGGAGGTTTTCGCTTTGGCTGTGGTCCCTCTCTCTTCTAGAGAAAAACAGAGACAGAAGGGATTGCTAATTGAAAATGGATGCTTGGTCTGTTTTGCTCTGTGTGTTGTTGTTTATTTTGCTGTGTTTCTGCAAGGAGCCGTTCAGTGTTTAATTGTGGTTTCTAAAAATCATTTGTCTAGAAATACCTTTGTGTTAAAGCCCGTGGGTGATCTGCCTCGGGGGTGATCTGCCAGATTTAACACTTAAGAATCTATGCCGGTGGGGATTTAGCATGGTCATACCAAAGATCATTTAGCTATTTGATTTAGAATTGTATGACCCTTTAGGAATCAAATTAGTCTTGTGAGGCTTGTGGGCATCCTAGAGTAAAACAACCAACATATAGGTGAGAGTCTCACCTTTCCACAGAGGGGTCATATTAGCGGTACCAACTTCAGATGAGTCCTGTCAAGTTTGTGGGGGTTGTAGAGCAAAACGAAGAACACCATCGCGTTCATGAGAGTCGTAACCGTTCGGACTCCACAGACATGTCGGGATGTCCCCTGTCTGACAAACACCGCTGTAGCTCTGCCACCTTTCACCGCAGATGCAGAAGGCTGCCATCAGCAGCTGTGGTGGATTGAGACGCAGCCCAAGTAAAAAGATATGTAATCAGATATTTATAGCTTAAACAGACTGATTTTTATGGGCATTATTTTATTATTATTAGGTATCTCCTAAAAAAATCATTACACATCACCGAGCAAATTAAGGACCTGATTGGTGAACCACTGATCCATTCACAGATTCTTGTCTGTTGGCAAGGTTTTCAAGATACAGTGTCCTCAACTTACAAATTTGACTCACCTTGACATACATAATTACATTGTGCATGTTCAATTACTCAGTAATTATTATTCAACATATGCTCACCTGGGATTTGAATTTACAACCTCTTGGTTCACAGTACTTCGATCTTCCTGCTACTCCACCATGTCCATGTACGGTAGGTTCAGTTAATCTGACTATTCTCTTATCATTGATTTTATTTATTTATTTAAGCAATTTATGGGCTTTCTGTATAGTTGTCAAGTTGGTGGGGCATATTAACCTGTTTTAATTAAAGTCCTTTTTTATTAGATCAGATAGGTGTGTTGTAACTGTTGCTAAATAATGGCATTAACATATATTGCTAAGAATGTGAGAAGAACCCAGAACATGCTATCCACTGTCACAATAAGGGATATCTCTAGGCCATGTGCTTACTGGGGCAGAAGAAGCCCTAAACCCTCATCCCTAGGCATCCTTAGGCACTAGATCTGAAACAACTTCATACAGTTTGTTTAAAATTTCAAGGTTTTGTCACATGCACAAGTACAGTGAAATATCTTTCTTACTTGCACTTACTCCCAACAATGCAGTAATCAATATCAGTAGTACAAAACCAAAAAGAGTCAAGTACAACAAAAACATATTAGAACTAACAAGAAATACGAGAAAGTAAGTAAGCTACAGTGCATTCGGAAAGTATTCAGAACACTAAACTTTTTCCACATTTTGTTATGTTTTTTTGTTAAAATTTGTTAAATTAAATTGATTGGACATGATTTGGAAAGGCACACACCTATAAGGTGTAAGGTCCCACAGTTGACAGTGTATGTCAGAGCAAAAACAAAGCTAAGGAATTGTCCATAGATCTCAGAGACAGGATTGTGTCGAGGCACAGATCTGGGGAAGGGTACCAACACATTTATGCATAATTGAAGGTCCCCAAGAACGCAGTGGCCTCCATCATTCTTAAATGGAAGAAGTTTTGAACCACCAAGACTCTTCCTAGAGCTGACCACCCGGCCAAACTGAGTAATCAGGGGAGAAGGGCCTTGATCAGGGAGGTGACCAAGAACCCGATGGTCACTCTGACAGAGCTCTAGAGTTCCTCTGTGGAGATGGGAGAACCTTCCAGAAGGACAACAATCTCTGCAGCACTCAACCAATCAGGCCTTTATGATAGAGTGGCCAGATGGACACAATTCCTCAGTAAAAGGCACATGACAGCCAGCTTTGAGTTTGCCAAAAGGCACCTAAAGGACTCTCAGACCATAAGAAACAAGATTCTCTGGTCTGATGAAACCAAGATTGAACTCTTTGGCCTGAATACCAAGCGTCACGTCTGGAGGAAACTTGGCATCATCCCTACGGTGAAGCATGGTGGTGGCAGCATCATGCAGTGGGGATGTTTTTCAGCGGCAGGTACTGGGAGACTAGTTAGGGTTGAGGGAAAGATGAACGGAGCAAAGTACAGAGAGAGATCCTTGATGAAAAAGTACAGAGAGATCCTGCTCCAAAGCACTCAGGACCTCAGACTGGGGTGAAGGTTCACCTTCCAACAGGACAACATCCCTAAGCACACAGCCAAGACAGAAAATAGCTGTGCAGCAACGCTCCCCATCCAAACTGACAGAGCTTGAGAGGATCTTCAGAGAAGAATGGGAGAAACTCCCCGAAATACAGGTATGCCACGCTTGTAGGGTCATACACAAGAAAACTTGAGGCTGTAATCGCTGCCAAAGGTACTTCAACAAATGTGATAGTTTTTTTATTTTTATACATTTACTAAAATGTTTTTTTTAAATCGGTTGTTGCTTTGTCATTATGGGGTATTGAGTGTAAATTGATGAGGGAAAAAAACAATTTAATACATTTTAGAATAAGGCTGGAACATAACAAAATGTGGAAAAGTCAAGGGGTCTGAATACTTTCAGAATACACTGTATTTACAGGGTCAGTTCCAGGGTCAGTGCCAATACCATATTTACAATGTGTATGCAATAGGGTTAAGGAACTTTGAAGTAAATCTCAGCTCTGTTGATCACAGTGATTGAGAAGTATTAAAAAGGTGTAATATGCCCCACCAACATTAGATAACAATACAGAAAGCCCTTACATTGTTGAAATAAGTATATCAAATCAATGATGAGAGAATATTCAAATTAACTGCTGACACAGACATGGAAGCGTAGCAGGAACATCTAAATGCCATGAACCAAGAGGTTGTGAGTTCAAATCCCAGGTGAGGACATGTTGAATTATAATTAGTGTATAAATAACCTTGCACAATGTAATCATGTGTGTCAAATATGTGAATTGAAAAAACAATGTTAAAAGCACTGTGTGTGAGAGTATCCCTACCCTTGCCAACAGACAAAATGAGCTGTGAATGGATCAGTGGTTCACCAATCAGGGCCTTGATGGGCTTGGCAACAGTAACATGGTGTGATGTGTAATGATTTTTGTTTTTTTGGAGAACATTTCTTTGGGACACAGAAATGTTCTAGAACATTAATACCTTACCTTCTGAGAGCATGGCAAACATGTTCTGCGTATGTTTGGTGGGACATTGATGGAATATTCTCTCAACCATCAGAAAACTCAAAACAGGAATGTTTTTGCAAAATTCTCATGAAACGTGTCTAGAACATTCATCTATTTTATTCTGAGAACATGGCAATCATGTCCTGTGTATGTTTGGTGGAACGTTTACAGAAAATTATCCTAACTATCAGAAAACTGGACATATGAATGTCTCTTAATGTCCCATGAAATGTGTCTAGAACATGAATATCTGATATTCTGAGCAGTGGCGGGCGGTCAGTGCCATTTAAGATGAGGGAGGATGATATATATTTTTTATGAACATGGCTTATTTCTATTACAACATATTGGATGACTGTCATTCATACTCCATTCACCCATCTCAATGTAATATCAATAGGGTTAGGCTACTACAAAGTTTCCCTGTTCCCTGAGATTGCTACAACCTACAGTAGCCTATGAATTAAAGTTTACAACGTACTGTAGGTGCACAGGTCAAGAGAATGTTGAGTAGTCAAGGTGACAGACAATGAAACATTCAATACCGCCTTGCACACTCTTGCCTGCATCTAGCTGATCTTGGGTGTAATCATTAATCCATCAGTTGCAAACAAGAATTTATATTGGACAAATGTAGGTATGTTTATTCCTGTTTCGATCCGTTTGCTTCCATTTAAGAAACGTTTTTCAACAGAATAGGCGCAATGAAGACACCCCTGATCACACGCAAAAACAGTTCACTTTCATACCAGACACATACAAACAGCTTGTTGTATATATAATTCCTTCTCACATCTCTGTGCTCTCCTCCTCTCACCTTTTCCCAACACTAGCTCTTGCTCGCTCGCCCCTCTCTCTCTCTTGCTTCCCCTTAATTTCGGAAGAAATTCATTTGTTCAAAACTGTTCAAAACTGTTCAACTATTGTCTTTCTCCCTCTTTGAGTCAACTACCACATTGTATACACTGCAGTGCTAGCTAGCTGTAGCTTATGCTTTCAGAACTAGATTTATTCTCTGATCCTTTGATTGGGTGGACAACATGTTAGTTCATGCTGAAAGAACTCTGATAGGTTGGAGGACGTCCTCAGGAAGTTGTTATAATTACTGTGTAAGTGTATGAAAGGGGATGAGGACCATGAACTTCCTAGGTTTTGTGTTGAAGTCAATGTACCCAGAGGAGGACAGAAGCTAGCTGTCCTCCAGCTAAACCATGGTGGTGCTACCACCCTACAGAGTGCTGCTGAGGCTACAGTAGACCTTCATTTCAAAACAGTGTGTTTTAATCAATTATTTGGTGACGTGAATATATTTAGTATAGTTTTATCTAAAAAATGATTACTTTTTTAATGTTTCATTATTTAAATCTTTCAGAAATTCACTGAGGATCCTCCCCTTCCTCCTCTGAGGAGCCTCCACTGATTCTGAGAACATGGCAACCACGTTCTAGATAAGTTCTGTTTGACATAAAGGGAATTAAGGGAATGTCAAACATTAAGGAAATGTCAAACTTCAACACCAAACATTTTAGCAAACATGCTAAAATGGTTCTCAGAAGGTTTTTGCTAGCATAGATAGAATGCTCCCCTAACTAGTGGAAAACTAGACACTCAAATATTAGGGTAACATTACAAAAATGTTCTCTTCCTGTAGAATTGTTAGCTGGGACCACACACCCCCACAAACATGAAAACAGTGGTGCAAATGCTCTCTCTCTCTCACACACACAAACACTATGTTCCTCCCTCTCTTTTTAGCATCTGTCCAACATTCTGCTTAAAAGGTCAGTATGCCTGCTGTAGACCAACAATATGTGGGGATATCCAAATAATAGCTTTACCATCACCAAGTAGCTAAGTCTGTAGAGCAGGATAACAAAGCATGTACACACACACACACACAAACACACACACACACACACACACACACACACACACACACACACACACACACACACACACACACACACACACACACACACACACACACACACACACACACACACACACACACACACACACACACACACACACACACACACACACAAGCACCTGAGCCCACACACACACACACACACACCAATTTAACCAGTGACTGACAGTCAGACTAGTGTAAAGGAAATATAATCCCTCCACTGATCAAACCCTGTACATGGTCTGACCTCCTGTCTATGTTGTC
The DNA here is from genome assembly GCF_057628025.1 of Oncorhynchus mykiss. Classification (NCBI taxonomy): domain Eukaryota; kingdom Metazoa; phylum Chordata; class Actinopteri; order Salmoniformes; family Salmonidae; genus Oncorhynchus; species Oncorhynchus mykiss. Next base: position 57,068,368 of record NC_143037.1, read on the forward strand.
ACAGAGCACCAGGTTAGAAGAGAATTCCGCCACACTGCATCTCTGTGTGTCTCTCCCACAACAAATCTAATAAGCTTACAGTCCAGTGTTCATTTAATCACTGGTTCTCATGTACAGCTCACAACCTCTTGGTGTTCCAGCCAAGTGATAATGACACAGGCCATTTCCTCACTAAAATGCATGAATGAAACACACTCATGGGGTGTTTTATGTGGAGTGAGTCAGTGTTGAGAAACATGAACACAACTGCTCCAACAATTGCTCTTGAACTTCTTGATCTTAAATAAAAGACAATGTCAAAGCTGTCTTTTAACCAAGCAAAATGTCTGTATTCTATGGTGATGGAGGTTTTGGGTGCAGTAACAACTGATAAAAACACGTGGGCAGCCAAACTGTATGAACGCGTCCCAAACGGCACCCTATTCTCTGGCCTATATAGTGCACTACTTTTGACTAGGGCCCATGGGGCGCTGGTCAAAAGTAGCGCACTATATAGGGAATATGTTGCAATTTCGGACACAGTCCAGGTACTCTACTCTAACTATTATTTCATAATGTATGGAACCAAACAGTGGAGTAAACAGTAGGATGACATAGCATGTACAGTGTAGTGACAGGGAGAAGGGAGGTGGTGCTGAGGCTGACAGTGAGTGAGATAGACATCCAGGAATATAGGACCTGACAGATGATTGACAGATAGGTGGCTGGCTACCTGTCATTCCATCATAGACCTGTATGAAAAGCCTGAATGTTGCTGGATGTTCACCCCTCTGTAGAAACACCAGAGTAGTCTATGTAGATATATATTTTTTTAACCCTTATTTTACCAGGTAAGTTGACTGAGAACACATTCTCATTTACAGCAACGACCTGGGGAATAGTTACAGGGGAGAAGAAGGGGATGAATGAGCCAATTGTAAGCTGGGGATTATTAGGTGCCCTAATGGTATGAGGGCCAGATTGGGAATTTAGCCAGGACACCAGGGTTAACACCCCTATTCTTACAATAAGTGCCAAGGGATAGTGAACACCTGTTTAACATCCCATCCAAAAGACAGCACCCTACACAGGGTCCAGCAGCATCTGGTCACCCATCCAGGGACCAACCAGGCCCAACCCTACTTAGCTTCAGGAGCAAGCCAGTAGTGGGAAGCAGGGTGGTATGGTGCTGGCCTCAGTCAAGAGGATCACTGATCTACAAATCACCTGGCATCCCAAATAACTACCCCTTATGTGAATGAGATTAAACAATCTGTGTCGAGCCAGACACTATTGAATGAGCGAAAACCAACAAAACAAATAATAATTTGCATGAAATGATTGATCTAATCTGCCTGTGTAAATGACTATGAATGAGTCTACTGTATAAACTCAGGTAAACTGTGGTTAAAACACATTTTTCACTGGAGTAGTTTCTCCCTCAAGGTTCAAGGTAACTGGTGTCTGACACATTAGAGCACAGAATCACTGAGTGCACAGAGGGAAGAAGGGAACAAAGTAAGTCTGAAAAGAAAGGAGGGAAAACCCACCACTGTTTGGTTCCCCTCCAAAGGAATAAAATAATGAGTCAGCATGTGAATCAATGCTCTGTCTCTCTGTGACAAAACCCAACATCACAAACCTCCTCCCTCTCTCATTCACAGAGACAGACAAAAGAGAGAGAGAAAGGAGGATAAGAGAGGCAGTGAAGGAGGGACAGGGGGAGGCGTGGAAAGAAAGAAAGAGTGGAGAAAGAGTGGTGAAATATAGGGAGAAAAAAATATGTATGTCCTCAACTCTTGTATGCTCCCATGTGATTTAAATCAGACCCACAAAAAAGACAACATTTCAATCCAAGTTGGATCTTTGCCAGGTCATACACCGCTATGAAACACCTACTTAAATAGCCTCTAGAGCAGGGGTGGGCAATTCCAGTCCCCAAGGGCCTGATCTTAGCCAGGTCGCAGTTGTAAATGAGAACTTGTTCTCAACTAGCTTACCTGGTTAAATAAAGGCAAACAATTAAAAAAAATAAAAATTGGTGTCACAGTTTTGCCCCAGCCCCTGCTAACACACCTGACTCCAATAATCAACTATTCATGATCTTCAGTTTAGAATGCATTTTGATGAATCAGCTGTGCTTCATAGGGATGGAGAAAAGTGTGACACCAAATCAGGCCCTCGAGGACTAGAGTTGCCCACCCCTAATCTAGAGGCATGTACATCCAGTCAATTGAAAACATATAATACCTTATTATCACAATAAATCGTGAGGCTTCGGATGCACACACACCACCGACCGCTTCCAAGTATATTACTCGCTAATGTCCAGTCCCTAGTTAACAAAGTCGACGAAATCAGGGCAAGAGTTGCTTTCCAAAGAGATATCTGGGATTGTAACAAACTCGGTTTCACGGAAACATGGCTAGCTGGGGACATGCTGTCGGAATCTGTACAGCCAATGGGATTTTCAGTGCATTGCGCCGACAGGAATAAACATCTCTCCGGAAAGAAGAAGGGTGGGGGTGTATGTTTCATGATTGGTGTATGTAACGAGTTCGCTGAGAATCGGGAAGCAAGTTCAGGGAGTGAGTTTTTTAATAAATAAATTAAACAAAAAACACGTAACACAAACAACGCACCGACATGAAAACAGAGTCACCCCTGCTGATGCATGAGAACCTGTCACGGCAGTTGAGGCACGGGAACTTGTCGAGTAACCTGGGGCGTGGGAACCTGACAGATCGGTTGAGGCAGGGGAGCCTGGCAATCCGGCGGAGGCAGCATACCACCCTGCATACCACTGCTGGCTTGCTTCTGAAGCTAAGCAGGGTTGGTCCTGGTCAGTCCTTGGATGGGAGACCAGATGCTGCTGGAAGTGGTGTTGGAGGGCTTGGGGACACTGCCCTGTGTAGGGTGCCGTCTTTCGGATGGGACGTTAAACGGGTGTCCTGACTCTCTGAGGTCATTAAAGATCCCATGGCACTTATCGTAAGAGTATGGGTGTCCTGGCTAAATTCCCAATCTGGCTCTCAAAAAAACATCACGGTCACCCCAGTTTACAATTGGCTCATTCATCCCTTTCCTCTCCCCTGTAATTATTCCCCAGGTTGTTGCTGTAAATGAGAATGTGTTCTCAGTCAACCTACCTGGTAAAATAACAGCTAAATTTTTTAAAAAGGCATTACTCTGACACAAAAATAAAATAAAAAAACTGGATCCCTAAAATGATTCGCCGCAATTGTTGCAACCCCTATTACTAGCCTGTTTAACCTCTCTTTCGTATCGTCTGAGATCCCTAAAGATTGGAAAGCTGCCACGGTCATCGCCCTCTTCAAAGTGGGAGACACTCTCGACCCAAACTGTTACAGATCTATATCTATCCTACCCTGCCTTTCTAAAGTCTTTGAAAGCCAAGTTAACAAACAGATCACCAACCATTTAGAATCCCACTTGACCTTCTCCGTTATGCAATCTGGTTTCCGAGCGGGTCCTGGGTGCACCTCAGCCAAACTCAAGGTCCTAAACGATGTCATAACTGCCATCAATAAAAGACAATACTGTGCAGCCGTCTTCATTGACCTGGCCAAGGCCTTAGACTCTGTAAATCACAGTATTCTTATCTGCAGACTCAACAGCCTTCGTTTCTCTAATGACTGCCTTGCCTGGTTCACCAACTACTTATCTGATAGAGTTCAGTTTGTCAAATCGGAGGGCCTGTTGTCCGGACCTCTGGCAGTCTCTATGGGGGTGCCACAGGGTTCAATTCTCGGGCCGACTCTCTTCTCTGTATACATGTCACTCTTGCTGTTGCTGTTGCCGATTCTCTGATCCACCTCTACGCAGACAACACCATTCTGTATACATCTGGCCCTTCTGTGTTAACAAACTTCCAGACGAGCTTCAATGCCATACAACACTCCTTCCGTGGCCTCCAACTGCTCTTAAATGCAAGTAAAACAAAATTTATGCTCTTCAACCGATCGCTGCCCGCACCCGCCCATCCATCTAGCATGACTACTCTGGACGGTTCTGACTTAGAATATGTGGACAACTACAAATACCTAGGTGTCTGTTTAGCCTGTAAACTCTCCTTCAAGACTAACATTAAGCATCTCCAATCCAAAATTAAATCTAGAATTGGCTTCAAAGCCTCCTTCACTCATGCTGCCAAACATACCCTCGTAAAATTGACCATCCTACCAATCCTTGACTTCGGCGATGTCATTTACAAAATAGCCTTCAACATTCTATTCAGCAAATTGGATGTAGTCTCTCACAGTGCCATCCATTTTGTCACCAAAGCCCCATATACTACCCACCACTGCGACATGTATGCTCTCGTTGGCTGGCCCTCGCTTCAGACTCGTCACCAAATCCACTGGCTCCAGGTCATCTAAAAGACTTTGCTAGGTAAAGCCCCGCCTTATCTCACCTCACTGGTCACCATAGCAGCACCCACCCATAGCATGCGTTCCAGCAGGTATATTTCACTGGTCATCCCCAAAGCAAACTCCTCATTTGGCCGCCTGCTGCCAATGACTGGAACGAATTGCAAAAATCACTGAAGCTGGAGTCTTATATCTCCCTCACTAACTTTAAGCATCAGCTGTCAGAGCAGCTTACCGATCATTGCACCTGTACACAGCCCCTCTGTAAATAGCCCACCCAACTACCTCATCCCCATATTGTTACCTCCTTTGCATCCCAGTATCTCTACTTGCACATTCATCTTCTGCACATCAATCACTCCAGTGTTAATTGCTAAATTGAAATTATTTTGACACTATTGCCTTACCTCCCTAATCTTACTACATTTGCACACACTGTATATAGATTTTTCTATTGTGTTATTGACTGTACGTTTGTTTATCCCATGTGTAACTCTGTGTTGTTTGTGTCGCACTGCTTTGCTTTATCTTGGCCAGGTCTCGGTTGTAAATGAGAACATGTTCTCAACTGGCCTACCTGGTTAAATAAAGGTGAAATATATATTTTTAAATAAATAAAAATGTTGGGCGATTAGGCGTGGCTCGCAGTCGGTGTTCCAATTCATTCCAAAGTGGTTTGATGGGGTTGAGGTCAGGGCTCTGTGCAGGCCAGTCCAGTTCTTGACAAACTATTTCTGTATGGGTCTCGCTTTGTGCATGGGGGCATTGTTATGCTGAAACAAGAAATGGTATTCTCAAACTATTGCCACAAAGTTGGAAGCACAGAATCGTCAAGAATGTAATTGTATGCTGTAGCGTTAAGATTTTCATTCACTGGAACTAAGGAGCCTAGCCCCAAACATGAAAAACAGTCCCAGACCATTATTTATCCTCCACCAAACTTTACAGTTGGCACCAGGTGCGCAACTTTGGTTTTTAGAAATGGGGGGGGTAAACATTCTAAACAGTCTACCCGACCACTCGGAGGCATCCTCGTGGTCCTAAAGCACACCGTTTCCTCATTGCGCCCCTGGTTGGCACTATTCATTCGGGCAGGTAGCATTCTCCTGGCATCAGCCAAACCCAGATTCGTCCATGGGACTGCCAGATGGTGAAGCGTGATTCAACACTACAGAGAACGCGTTTCTACTGCTCCAGAGTCCAATGTTGGCGAAATTTACACCACTCCAGCCGACGCTTGTCATTGCGCATGGTGATCTTAGGATTGTGTGCAACTGCTCGTCCATGGAAACCCATTTCATGAACAGTTCTTGTGCTGATGTTGCTTCCAGTGGCAGTTTGGAACTTGGTAGTGAGTGTTGCAACCGAGTACAGATCATTTTTACACACTACGCACTACAGCACTTGGCGGTACTGAGAGAACTAGAAATAGCTTTGCAAGGACGCACCCCATCCAACCTGACAGAGCTTGAGAGGATCTGCAGAGAAGAATGGGAGAAACTCCCCTAATACAGGTGTGCCAAGCTTGTAGTGTCATACGCAAGAAGACTCCCGGCTGTAATCGCTGCCAAAGGTGCTTCAACAAAGTACTGAGTAAAGTTTCTGAATACTTATGTAAATGTATATTTCATGTTTTTTTTGCTAAAGTTTCTAAAAACCTGTTTTTGCTTTGTCATTATGGGGTAATGAGGGGAAAAACTATTGAATCCATTTTACAATAAGGCTGTAATGCCTACTCCCGCTCCGGTGCTCGAAGTTGCCAGTCTACTAATCACAATGGCAATGGCAATCTTCATTACGCACACCTGCTCCCCATCATTATGCACACCTGGACTTCAACATCACCTTGATTACCTTCCCTTTATTTTGCCCCCAGTAGCCTCAGTCATCAAGCAGTATTGGTTTGTTTTCATTCATGTTCTGTATGCTTCTCATGTTTTGTTTATCTGCATTCTTCATCAATAAACTCGCCTTCTGCACCTGCTTCGTGAGTCCCAGCGTATATGTAGACAGTAACATAATCTGGAAAAGGTGAAGGGGTCTGAATATTTTCTGAATGCACTGTATAGTGTATTTAAATCAAGCAAAAACATTTCTGCACCCCTGCCAAAAATTGCTCTGCTGTCTCTGACTGTAGCCTACAGCGCATTTTCAATGTTAGCGGGTTAGGGTCGGGTGCGGGCCACAGACTTTCACATTATCGCATATGGTGGTTGCGGACGGATTATTAGCAATTGCGGTGGTGAAAAAACAGCTGACCCATGCACCACTAGTACAGGCTTCCTTCTTTTCACTCTGTCAATTAGGTTAGTATTGTGGAGTACGTACAATTTTGTTGATCCATCCTCAGATTTCTCCTATCACAGCCATTAAACTCTCTAACTGTTTTAAAGTCACCATTTCCCTCCTGGTGAAATCCCAAAGTGGTTTCCTTCCTCTCTGGCAACTGAGTTAGGACGCCTGTATCTTTGTAGTGACTGGGTGTATTGATACACCATCCAAAGTGTAATTAATAACTTCACCATGTGTCATGGAACCTTCTGGAACTTTCATTACGCACAACTGGCCCCTATTCCCACTGATTGATTGTACTTTAATAAATTTGTTAAAAAAAGAAGACATGGCCTTTCTTTCTCATTAAGCATTATGACTGTATGCATGATGATGAGTCAGAATGAATTGTAGGTGTCCTCAAATGAGCATGTACTCTTCACGTGTGCCTGATGGAAAATGTAAGAGTGAGGTCCTTCTGTTCTGATGAGGGTGGTAAGTCAGACGGCAGGCACACTGAAGCCACCTCTGTCTACTGAAAAGCTACTGAATCACTCAACAAGTGTAGGGGGGCTAACAGTGTGGGAGCAAATCAATGTGTTTGCCTATGATATGAACACAAACACAATCCCACAGAAAGAAAGAGAGAGACAGAGAGAGTGGAGTAGGCAACTGCGACTCTATTAGGGCTCAAGTGACCTCGATGTTATTGTAGCACAGCATTACCCGGCTCCATCATTCCAGCTCTGCTCGCCTCAGTAGCTCAACTGCTCCTGTGCTCTCCATCACAGTGAAGCCCTGGGGACACCTGCCTTGCTGACTGACCTATTTAGATCCAGGGTATCGCGGCAGAGACGGATATGCCAGGAAAACACCAATCTCAACCAATCACAACTCCATCTTCATTCAATAACAACTCTCTGCGAGAGAGCGTCAGCAAGAGAATTAACTCCTAGAAGTTCAGAGATGGGGGACTGAACACAGCGGTGCAGATTGCCTCAAGATAAAAACGTAATATTCAATATCTATAAGTTAGACTATATATTAGTACTTCACATACTCGTGTATAATAACATTCCATCTGGATAACAACACAAAACAAATCATAAGCCTTGAGAAATGTATCGAAAAATATTACAAAAACAAGCAACACTCAAACATGACGGAGAGTAAACAAGGAGACCATATCTCCAAAAGAAAACACTACTTTTCTGCGGATACAGACGATTTATGGTTTTCACCACCGGGACTGGTAAGGGCGGAAAGCGATTTATTAAAGCCCATAAATGACAAACTAGGCATACTTGAATTAGTCAGTAAAGACATAAAGGAGTTGAAGGCGAGTGTCATGTACTGTCATGTTGTGTCTTGTCTCTGTCCTTTCCCTTCACCCTGTCTCCCTCTGCTGGTCGTTGTTAGGTTACCTTTTCTCCTCCTCTTTCCCCCAGCTGTGCCTTGTCTCCTCCTAACTACCCATTCACCCCGTTTCCCACCTGTTCCCTTTTTCCCTCTGATTAGGTCCCTATATCTCTCTCTGTTTTTGTTCCTGTCCTTGTCGGATTCTTGTTTGTTGTGTTTCATGCCTGAACCAGACTGTCGTCATGTTTGCTGTAACCTTGTCTTGTCCTGTCGGAATCTGCCGGTCCGTCTGAGCCTACCTATGTTTGGTAATTAAAGAAGCTCTGTCTAAGTTAATTCGCTTTTGGGTCCTCATTCACGCACCGTAACAGAAGAATCCGACCAAGAATGGACCCAGCGACTTCGGATCCTCTCCACTCAGCCGTCGGGATCCAGGGAGCGATGCTAGGCAGACACGAGCAGGAAGTGTCTGCTGCTCGACATGCCGTTGAGACCCTGGCCACCCAAGTCTCCAACCTCACAGAACAGGTTCACCATCTCCGCCTCGATCCACCGGCCACTTCCAGGGCTTTCGAATCTCCGGAGCCCAGAATCAATAACCCGCCGTGTTACTCTGGGGAGCCCACTGAATGCCGCTCGTTCCTCACCCAGTGTGATATTGTGTTTTCTCTCCAGCCCAACACTTACTCCAGGAGCACTGCTCGTGTCGCCTACGTCATATCTCTCCTTATTGGACGGGCTCGTGAGTGGGGCACGGCAATCTGGGAGGCAAGGGCTGAGTGTACTAACCAGTATCAGGACTTTAAGGAGGAGATGATACGGGTTTTTGATCGATCTGTTTTTGGGGAGGAGGCTTCCAGGGCCCTGTCTTCCCTATGTCAAGGCAATCGATCCATAACAGACTACTCTATTGAGTTTCGCACTCTTGCTGTCTCCAGTGGCTGGAACGAGCCGGCCTTGCTCGCTCGTCTTCTGGAGGGTCTCCGCGCAGAGGTAAAGGATGAGATTCTCTCCCGGGAGGTTCCTTCCAGCGTGGATTCCTTGATTGAACTCGCTATTCGCATTGAGCGACGGGTTGATCTTCGTCACCGAGCTCGTGGAAAGGAGCTCGCGCTCTCCGTCGCCCCCCTCTCCGCATCACTACCATCTTCCTCTGCCGGCTCGGGTGCTGAGCCCATGCAGCTGGGAGGTATCCGCATCTCGACTAAGGAGAGGGAACGGAGAATCACCAACCGCCTCTGTCTCTATTGCGGTTCCGCTGGTCATTTTGTCACTTCATGTCCAGTAAAAGGCCAGAGCTCGTCAGTAAGCGGAGGGCTACTGGTGAGCGCTACTACTCCTGTCTCTCCTTCAAGATCCTGCACTACCTTGTCGGTCCATCTACGCTGGACCGGTTCGTCAGCTTCCTGCAGTGCCTTAATAGACTCTGGGGCGGAGGGCTGTTTTATGGACGAGACCTGGGCTCGGGAACATGACATTCCTCTCAGACAGTTAAAGGAGCCCACGGCCTTGTTCGCCCTGGATGGTAGTCCTCTCCCCAGGATTCAGCGTGAGACGCTACCTTTAACCCTCACTGTTTCTGGTAATCATAGTGAAACCATTTCTTTTTTAATTTTTCGTTCACCTTTTACACCTGTTGTTTTGGGCCATCCCTGGCTAGTTTGTCATAATCCTTCCATTAATTGGTCTAGTAATTCTATCCTCTCCTGGAACGTCTCTTGTCATGTGAAATGTTTAATGTCTGCTATCCCTCCTGTTTCCTCTGTCTCTTCTTCACAGGAGGAGCCTGGTGATTTGACAGGGGTGCCGGAGGAATATCACGATCTGCGCACGGTGTTCAGTCGGTCCAGGGCCACCTCTCTTCCTCCACACCGGTCGTATGATTGTAGTATTGATCTCCTTCCGGGAACCACCCCCCCCCGGGGTAGACTATACTCTCTGTCGGCTCCCGAACGTAAGGCTCTCGAAGATTATTTGTCTGTAGCGCTTGACGCCGGTACCATAGTCCCCTCCTCCTCTCCCGCCGGAGCGGGGTTTTTTTTTGTCAAGAAGAAGGACGGGTCTCTGCGCCCCTGCATAGATTATCGAGGGCTGAATGACATAACAGTGAAGAATCGTTATCCGCTTCCTCTTATGTCTTCAGCCTTCGAGATCCTGCAGGGAGCCAGGTTTTTCACTAAGTTGGACCTTCGTAACGCTTACCATCTCGTGCGCATCAGGGAGGGGGACGAGTGGAAGACGGCGTTTAACACTCCGTTAGGGCACTTTGAATACCGGGTTCTTCCTTTCGGCCTCGCTAACGCTCCAGCTGTCTTTCAGGCATTAGTCAATGATGTCCTGAGAGACATGCTGAACATCTTTGTTTTCGTTTACCTTGACGATATCCTGATTTTTTCACCGTCACTCCAGATTCATGTTCAGCACGTTCGACGTGTCCTCCAGCGCCTTTTAGAGAATTGTCTTTTTGTGAAGGCTGAGAAGTGCACTTTTCATGCCTCCTCCGTCACATTTCTCGGTTCTGTTATTTCCGCTGAAGGCATTAAGATGGATCCCGCTAAGGTCCAAGCTGTCATTGATTGGCCCGTCCCTAAGTCACGCGTCGAGCTGCAGCGCTTTCTCGGCTTCGCGAACTTCTATCGTCGTTTCATCCGTAATTTCGGTCAGGTGGCAGCTCCTCTCACAGCCCTTACTTCTGTCAAGACGTGCTTTAAGTGGTCCGTTTCCGCCCAGGGAGCTTTTGATCTCCTCAAGAATCGTTTTACATCCGCTCCTATCCTTGTTACACCTGACGTCTCTAGACAGTTCGTTGTCGAGGTTGACGCGTCAGAGGTGGGCGTGGGAGCCATTCTTTCTCAGCGCTCCCTCTCTGACGACAAGGTCCACCCATGCGCGTATTTTTCTCATCGCCTGTCGCCGTCGGAACGTAACTATGATGTGGGTAACCGCGAACTGCTCGCCATCCGGTTAGCCCTAGGCGAATGGCGACAGTGGTTGGAGGGGGCGACCGTTCCTTTTGTCGTTTGGACTGACCATAGGAACTTTGAGTACATCCGTTCTGCCAAACGACTTAATGCGCGTCAGGCGCGTTGGGCGCTGTTTTTCGCTCGTTTCGAGTTCGTGATTTCTTATCGTCCGGGCTCTAAGAACACCAAGCCTGATGCTTTGTCTCGTCTCTTCAGTTCTTCAGTAGCCTCCACTGACCCCGAGGGGATTCTCCCTGAGGGGCGTGTTGTCGGGTTGACTGTCTGGGGAATTGAGAGGCAGGTAAAACAAGCGCTCACTCACACTCCGTCGCCGCGCGCTTGTCCTAGGAACCTTCTTTTCGTTCCCGTTCCTACTCGTCTGGCCGTTCTTCAGTGGGCTCACTCTGCCAAGTTAGCCGGCCACCCTGGCGTTCGGGGTACGCTTGCTTCCATTCGCCAGCGTTTTTGGTGGCCCACCCGGGAGCATGACACGCGTCGTTTCGTGGCTGCTTGTTCGGTCTGCGCGCAGACTAAGTCCGGTAACTCTCCTCCTGCCGGCCGTCTCAGGCCGCTTCCTATTCCCTCTCGACCGTGGTCTCACATCGCCTTAGATTTTGTCACCGGACTGCCTTCGTCAGCGGGGAAGACTGTTATTCTTACGGTTGTCGATAGGTTCTCTAAGGCGGCTCATTTCATTCCCCTTGCTAAGCTTCCTTCTGCTAAAGAGACGGCACAAATCATCATCGAGAATGTTTTCAGAATTCATGGCCTTCCGTCAGACGTCGTTTCGGACAGAGGTCCGCAATTCACGTCTCAATTTTGGAGGGAGTTTTGCCGTTTGATTGGGGCTTCCGTCAGTCTCTCTTCCGGCTTTCACCCCCAGTCTAACGGTCAAGCAGAACGGGCCAATCAGACTATTGGTCGCATCTTACGCAGTCTTTCTTTTCGTAACCCTGCGTCTTGGTCAGAACAGCTCCCCTGGGCAGAATACGCCCACAACTCGCTTCCTTCGTCTGCGACCGGGCTATCTCCTTTTCAGAGTAGCCTCGGGTACCAGCCTCCGCTGTTCTCATCTCAGTTCGCCGAGTCCAGCGTCCCCTCCGCTCAGGCTTTTGTCCAACGTTGCGAGCGCACCTGGAAGAGGGTCAGGTCTGCACTTTGCCGTTATAGGACGCAGACTGTGAGGGCTGCTAATAAGCGTAGAACTAAGAGTCCTAGATATTGTCGCGGTCAGAGAGTTTGGCTCTCCACTCAGAACCTTCCCCTTAAGACGGCTTCTCGCAAGTTGACCCCGCGGTTCATTGGTCCGTTCCGTATTTCTCGGGTCATTAATCCTGTCGCAGTTCGACTTCTTCTCCCGCGATACCTTCGTCGCGTCCACCCGGTCTTCCATGTCTCCTGCATCAAGCCCGTCCTTCGCGCCCCCGCTCGTCTTCCCCCCCCCCCCCCATCCTTGTCGAGGGCGCACCCATCTACAGGGTCCGTAGAATTTTGGACATGCGTCCTCGGGGCCGTGGTCACCAGTACCTCGTAGATTGGGAGGGGTACGGTCCTGAGGAGAGGAGTTGGGTTCCCTCTCGGGACGTGCTGGACCGTGCGCTGATCGAGGATTTCCTCCGTTGCCGCCAGGTTTCCTCCTCGAGTGCGCCAGGAGGCGCTCGGTGAGTGGGGGGGTACTGTCATGTACTGTCATGTTGTGTCTTGTCTCTGTCCTTTCCCTTCACCCTGTCTCCCTCTGCTGGTCGTTGTTAGGTTACCTTTTCTCCTCCTCTTTCCCCCAGCTGTGCCTTGTCTCCTCCTAACTACCCATTCACCCCGTTTCCCACCTGTTCCCTTTTTCCCTCTGATTAGGTCCCTATATCTCTCTCTGTTTTTGTTCCTGTCCTTGTCGGATTCTTGTTTGTTGTGTTTCATGCCTGAACCAGACTGTCGTCATGTTTGCTGTAACCTTGTCTTGTCCTGTCGGAATCTGCCGGTCCGTCTGAGCCTACCTATGTTTGGTAATTAAAGAAGCTCTGTCTAAGTTAATTCGCTTTTGGGTCCTCATTCACGCACCGTAACAGCGAGCCTCGAAATGAGTGATGAAAAAGCTGCGACAATGGAGAAAGAAACAAACAAGCTAAAAGGAACAGTCAATACGAATCGGACGTTAATAAACTTCAAAAGGAGAACATCTTTCTGAGAGAAGCGTTACTTGACATACAGACTAGATCTATGAGAGAAAATCTAATACTTACTAATCAAAAAATTCAAGATAGAGAAGAAGTTCCTGAAAGAGTAGTGAAGGAATTCTTTCTTACAGTGCTTCAAATACCACTCGATAAAATCCAACTTGAAGGTGTACACCATTTTGGACAAAGAGGACAGAGATATGAACGCCCAATCGTTGCCAATTTTGCTTTCTTTAAGGATAAAGTAATGGTTAAAAGCCTGGGTAAAAGATTTGCTGGCATGAAAAAAGGCATGAATGATCAGTTCCCGAGGGAGATTGCAGAACAGCACAAAGTTCTGTACCCAATCTTCAACTAGAATAGATTAAAAGGGAAGCGTAAGGCTCTCATGGCCAATAAACTGTATATTGACAACCAAATGTACTGAGACACAAAGACTACTCCATGGCTGTTCTCATAGAGGAGTCAAATAATGGAACACCAAATACTAGTCATGGTAGGGATTGTAATAATAATACAAAATAATAGATACAAAACTGCACTACACCATTCAAGATACGTAATTTTGTCAAACAATTATTTAACTTTCCATTAATAGTATTTTATAAATGGATAAGACAGCATTAGAAGAAAGGAGAACTAGCAAATACAACAAATTGGAACAGAAAAGTACTCAACCAACATGGTGGAGATAAAATCATAGCAAACAGAAGACATAGAAGGCACAGTATGTATGTATGTGTGGATGTATGTGTATGTGTGGATGTATTGTGATAGAAGGTGTGGTGTGTGTTTTTGTGTTTGGAAAAGTGTGGCTTTAAGTGAGTGAGAAAGGAAACGGTTGCATATCCCAGAACCAATGTAAGCAGGGGTTGCGAGAGATAGCTTTCAATTTTGTGCAGATGAGGGTTAAACATTCTAAAATAGATTATACATCTAATGTACTTATTTATTGTCCTATCATGATGGAACGGTCCCCAATCCTATACCCTAGACACCCACCTGAGCGACCCATACACTAAAGAGAAGTCCTTATCTGTTTTGTGGGCTTACTGTAAGTTGTCTATATACAGACAAAACAGAATGTGGACAGAGACCTACCAGAGCAGCACCAGGCTGCATCACATCCAGCCGTGATTGGGAGTCCTATAGGGCGGTGCACAATTGGCCCAGCAGCGTCCGGGTTTGGCAGGGGTAGGCTGTCATTGTAAATAAGAATTTGTTCTTAACTGACTTGCCTAGTTAAATAAAGGTTAAATAAAACAAATAAAAAATACAAAGCCAGAGCCCCCTGATGGGAGAGCATAATATAGAAAGAAATTCTCAAAGATGCTAATGAGAACCTTGACGACCTTGTCTCTAGCTGGTTGGGGATTCAGGTGGGGTGCCCCAACCCAGGTAGTGGCAGTGCTGGCAACACTGGCTGCTGTAACCCATGGGGAGGGGGTTACACTCTGACAATCAGAGAGGGGGCATATTATTGTGACTCCAGGGGCACAAAACAATCAAATACAAGGGGGAACAGTGTATGTATGTGTGTTTCAGGGGAAGGAGGTTTATCCGATCTCCATCACCTAGGACTTGACATTGCCAATTTTGCTCAATTTTGCATGCTTTCTTAAACAGCTGTAACGGTATATACATATCCAATGCTCTCACCTCAATTTGCTTTATACAGTGGCTTGATTTTTTGGGGGTTTGTATCATTTGATTTACACAACATGCCTACCACTTTGAAGATGCAAAATATGTTTTATTGTGAAACAAACAAGAAATAAGACAAAAAATTTAAACTTGAGCATGCATAACTATTCAATCCCCCAAAGTCAATAATTGGTAGAGCCACCTTTAAATGTTTCCCCCTTAAACCATTTAAGTGTTGCTTTAGCAGTATGCTTAGGGTCATTGTCCTGCTGGAAGGAGAACCTCTGTCCCAGTCTCAAATCTCTGGACGACTGAAACAGGTTTCCCTCAAGAATTTCCCTGTATTTAGCGCCATCCATCATTCCTTCAATTCTGACCAGTCCCTGCTGATGAAAAACATCCCCACAGCGTGATGTTGCCACCACCATGCTTCACTGGGGATGGAATTCTCGGGATGATGAGAGGTGTTGGGTTTGCGCCAGACATAGTGTTTTCCTTGATGTCCAAAAAGCTCAATTTTAGTCTCATCTGACCAGAGTACCTTCTTCCATGTTTAGGGAGTCTCCCACATGCCTTATTGCGAACACCAAACGTGTCTGCTTATTTATTTCTTTAACAATGGCTTTTTTTCTGGCAACTCTTCTATAAAGTCCAGCTCTGTGGAGTGTATGGCTTAAAGTGGTCCTATGGACAGATACTCCAATCGCCGCTGTGGAGCTTTGCAGCTCCTTCAGGGTTATCTTTGGTCTCTTTGTTGCCTCTCTGATTAATGCTCTCCTTGCCTGGTCCATGAGTTTTGGTGGGCGGCCTTCTCTTGACTGGTTTGTTTTGGTACCATATTCTTTCCATTTAAAAAAAATCAATTTAATGGTGCTCCGTGGGATGTTCAAAGTTTCAGAATTTTTTTATAACCCAACTCTGATCTGTACTTCTCCACAAGTTTGTCCCTGACCTCTTTGGAGAGCTCCTTGGTCTTCATGTTGCCACTTGCTTGGTGGTGCCCCGTGCTTAGTGGTGTTGCAGACTCTGGGTGCCTTTCAGTACAGGTGTAAATATACTGGGAACATGTGACAAATCATGTGACACTTAGATTGCACACAGGTGGACTTTATTTAACTAATTATGTGACTTCTGAAGGTAATTGGTTGCACCAGATCTTATTTAGGGGCTTCATAGCAAAGGGGGTGAATACATATGCATGCACCACTTTTCAGTTTAAATATTATTTTTATTTTTTGAAACAAGGCAACTGTTTTTTTTTCACTTCACTTCACCAATTTGGACTATTTTGCTTATATCCATTACATGAAATCCAAATAAAAATGTATTTAAATTACAGGTTGTAATGCAACAAAATAGGAAAAACACCAAGGGGGATGAATACTTTTGCAAGGCACTGTATAAAGCAAATTGAGGTGAGAGCATTGGAAATGCTTTAATCAGTTGATCTGCCTCTGTTCTGTGGGTGGCACTGTGTGCTCTTTCGAAGGATGGGTCCTGGCCTCTCGGGGAGCCTAGGGATCCGGGGGGACGGGGATGGACTGCCGGTCACTGGGATGACAACCCAACTTGGGAAGGGGAGGGGCTTTAGCGGGTGGAATAGTGGAGAACAATTGGAGGGTTACTTAGTAGCAATGTAAATACCATGGTACAGCTATATGGACACTCAATCACTATTAGGGTTGCACATTTTGGGGAATATTCAGAGGTGGAACTTTCCATGGGAATTAACGGGAATATATGGGAATTAACAGGATTATATGGGAATTAAAGGAAATATATGCAAATTAATATTAATACCATTTAAATGTCAATGTTTTTTGCATTGGATATACTTACAATATCATATGGAGAGGGAAACATAAACCTTTTACCTTATCATAAGTAAACATAATTGCAAATGATTAAATCCTAAAATAGAAATAAAAAACTATTTAGTTACGAATTGAACTTTAATTAAATGAGTTGACTCTTCACATGGGATGATTTCACTGAACAACAAAAGAAAGGGAACATTGAATGATCCCCAATGATCCATCGCATCTCCCAAAAAACATTTTCAACATACATCTATAAAATGATAGTCTAGAAACTAAAGCTTTGGTTGTCTTCCTCTCAGCCTTCCATGTCAGCATACTTGGGGTCCAACATGTACGCTGCGGTGTGTATGGGCTTCAGGCAGAAGTCTTCATGCTTTTTGATGTATTTCAGACCTGCAGTTTCCTCTGCTTGGAGCAATAGTGAAATGAGCAGGGCAGTTCGGATTTCTTCTCTTACATCTGCAAGCAGAGTCTGAACAGGATGGCATTGTCTCCCTCAATCCGTGCAATGGCTCCTGCTACAGGTTTCAGGAGTTTCAGGCTGCTTACCACGCTCTCCCAAAATACATCATCCAGAAGGATCCTCTTGGTGGGGCTGTCCATATCGGCAGACTGTGATATGGCCATTTATTCGAGAGACTCCTTCCACTTCAGGAGACTGTCAAACATGATGACAACCCCACCCCAAGGGGTGTTGCTAGGCAGCTTCAATGTGGTGCTCTTAATTCTTCTCACTTTGCTTGGTGAGGTAGATTGCTGCTATAACTTGATGACCCTTCACATACCTAACCATTTCCTTGGCTCTCTTGACGAGTGTATCCATTGTTTTCAGTGCCATGATGTCCTTGAGGAGCAGATCCAATTGTCTGTCACCAGTGCAAATACCTTTTGTGGTCCAAGGTCATTGATGACCTCCTTCAGCTCATATGCAATGTAGAGACCGGTGTGTCTGTTATCCCTTGTGTCTGTGGTCTTGGGCGGTGGAGATGATGTAGTTAATTATTCCATGCCCACAAACATTCAACCACCCATCAGAGAAGATTGCAATACAGTCTGCTTTCTCTATGATTTGCTTGACCTTCAATTGAACTCCGTATTCAGCAAATGAGTAGATAAAGCATGTCTGGTTTTAGGGGTGTATGCTGGGCGAAGAACATTCAGAAATCTCTTCCAATACACATTGCCTGTGAGTATCAGAGGTGAAGCAGTTGTATACACAGCTCGAGCAAGACATTCTTCAGCATTTCTCTGACTACGTTCCTCCATTGAGTCAAAAAACCTTCTGATTCCTGGAGGACCATGAGCTGTTGCTATCGATAAGGTGTCTGATTCATCATTTTCACCTCGAATAAAAGTAGAGGGACTTTTGTCAGAGGTTGCTGGTTGTGAGCGCTGAGGGAATTTTATGCATTCGGCCAGATGATTCTGCATCTTTGTTACATTCTTCACATATGATTTGGCACAGTATCTGCAAATGTACACAGCTTTTCCTTCTACATTAGCTGCAGTGAAATGTCTCCACACATCAGATAGTGCCTGTGGCATTGTCCTGTAAAGATTTGGGACAAATGAGTAAAAAAAAGAAATACCATTCCATGTAGAGATAAATAGTTAAGCAGTTAGACTCCTTTGTAAGGTAAATGTTTAAAATGAAACATGTATGGAAACAGGTGAATTAACACTCCTCCGTTAACAGGCTCAAGCAAGCTAAAACCCACCTGGTAGCAAAAACTAACTAGCAGAAATTGTTAACAAGTTAGAAATGATTTAAACTGTATGCTACTATTTACTATTTAACAAAAAATCATGTATGTCATATAAAATGTATTCACCCCACCCAGTTTTGTAATCAAAACTCATCAGGAAGCATGTAGTCCTTGGCACAGACAGTGTAGTAGCGTGGGCTCAATAGCATATCATTGGTGTGCGATCTTGAGAATCAGCTGTAAGTGTGCACTATGCATGCAGAGGGTTGTAATTCCATCGAATTGGGGATAGTTTAACCAAAATATGCCACAAGACTTAGAATTGCCTTAAAGTATGTGTATCCAATAAAAGACGTTCACTCTTATAAGCTAACCTTTTTGATGAATGTAAGCAAAGTTCCCAAAATTCCCCTGCTTAACATCCCATGGAAAATCTCCAAAAGTTTTTCAGAAATTTACAGGAAAATTTCTGACCCTTTGCAACCCTAATCATTATGGTACTTTTTAACGGTAAATTACATACATATATTATGATAAATAGATGTTAAACTTGTGTCTCATTATGGTAATTAGTGAAATAAGTATAGCCAGTTATAATTGTAATGGCTTAGCAGATAATAAGAAAAGACGATCAGTATTTACCTGGCTTAAAGAGAAGGAATATAATGTATATTATTTACAGGAAACTCATTCAACAATTTTAGATGGAAATGTGTGGAAAAAGGACTGGGGGAGTGAAATATACTTCTCCCATGGGCATAGAAATTCAAAAGGGGTGATGATATAAATTAACAGTAATTTTGATCCAAATGTGCAAATTGTCCAAACAGATCATCAAGGTAGATGGATGATTTTAAAGATATTATTGGATCATAAACAGATATGGCTCATTAACCTTCATGGTCCAAATAATGATGATCCAAGTTTCTTAGAAAATATATATCATACATTATCAATGTGATGCTGCCACCCCCGTGCTTCACGGTTGGGATGGTGTTCTTCTTCTTTTTTTCTCCAAACATAACGATGGTCATTATGGCCAAACAGTTCAAACAACAAAGGACATTTTAATTTACATTTTAATGACTCCAACTTAAGTGTATGTAAACTTCCGACTTCAACTGTTGATGGCAAAATAGTTGGGAAGAGATTTTAGATGTACCGATTCCATGGCACACGGTTTGTATCACATCTGTCTCTATTGCCCTATTGCCTACACATGCTTGTCATCTAAGAGTGTGCAAAGCTGTCATCAAGGCAAAGGGTGGCTACTTTGAAGAATCTCAAATATAAAATACATTTTGATTTGTTTAACACTTTTTTGGTTACTACATGATTCCATATGTCATGTACTGTCATGTTGTGTCTTGTCTCTGTCCTTTCCCTTCACCCTGTCTCCCTCTGCTGGTCGTTGTTAGGTTACCTTTTCTCCCCCGCTTTCCCCCAGCTGTTCCTTGTCTCCTCTAACTACCCATTCACCCCGTTTCCCACCTGTTCCCTTTTTCCCTCTGATTAGGTCCCTATATCTCTCTCTGTTTCTGTTCCTGTCCTTGTCGGATTCTTGTTTGTTGTGTTTCATGCCTGAGCCAGACTATCGTCATGTTTGCTGTAACCTTGTCCTGTCCTGTCGGAATCTGCCGGTCTATCTGAGCCTACCTATGTTTGGTTATTAAAGAAGCTCTGTTTAAGTTAGTTCGCTTTTGGGTCCTCATTCACTCACCATAACAGAAGAATCCGACCAAGAATGGACCCAGCGACTTCGGATCCTCTCCACTCAGCCGTCGGGATCCAGGGAGCGATGCTAGGCAGACACGAGCAGGAAGTGTCTGCTGCTCGACATGCCATTGAGACCCTGGCCACCCAAGTCTCCAACCTCACAGAACAGGTTCACCATCTCCGCCTCGATCCACCGGCCACTTCCAGGGCTTTCGAATCTCCGGAGCCCAGAATCAATAACCCGCCGTGTTACTCTGGGGAGCCCACTGAATGCCGCTCGTTCCTCACCCAGTGTGATATTGTGTTTTCTCTCCAGCCCAACACTTACTCCAGGAGCACTGCTCGTGTCGCCTACGTCATATCTCTCCTTATTGGACGGGCTCGTGAGTGGGGCACGGCAATCTGGGAGGCAAGGGCTGAGTGTACTAACCAGTATCAAGACTTTAAGGAGGAGATGATACGGGTTTTTGATCGATCTGTTTTTGGGGAGGAGGCTTCCAGGGCCCTGTCTTCCCTATGTCAAGGCAATCGATCCATAACAGACTACTCTATTGAGTTTCGCACTCTTGCTGTCTCCAGTGGCTGGAACGAGCCGGCCTTGCTCGCTCGTCTTCTGGAGGGTTTCCGCGCAGAGGTAAAGGATGAGATTCTCTCCCGGGAGGTTCCTTCCAGCGTGGATTCCTTGATTGAACTCGCTATTCGCATTGAGCGACGGGTTGATCTTCGTCACCGAGCTCGTGGAAAGGAGCTCGCGCTCTCCGTCGCCTCCCTCTCCGCATCACTACCATCTTCCTCTGCCGGCTCGGGTGCTGAGCCCATGCAGCTGGGAGGTATCCGCATCTCGACTAAGGAGAGGGAACGGAGAATCACCAACCGCCTCTGTCTCTATTGCGGTTCCGCTGGTCATTTTGTCACTTCATGTCCAGTAAAAGGCCAGAGCTCGTCAGTAAGCGGAGGGCTACTGGTGAGCGCTACTACTCCGGTCTCTCCTTCAAGATCCTGCACTACCTTGTCGGTCCATCTACGCTGGACCGGTTCGTCAGC
The DNA here is from genome assembly GCF_057628025.1 of Oncorhynchus mykiss. Classification (NCBI taxonomy): domain Eukaryota; kingdom Metazoa; phylum Chordata; class Actinopteri; order Salmoniformes; family Salmonidae; genus Oncorhynchus; species Oncorhynchus mykiss. Next base: position 57,089,432 of record NC_143037.1, read on the forward strand.
TTCCTGCAGTGCCTTAATAGACTCTGGGGCGGAGGGCTGTTTTATGGACGAGACCTGGGCTCGGGAACATGACATTCCTCTCAGACAGTTAAAGGAGCCCACGGCCTTGTTCGCCCTGGATGGTAGTCCTCTCCCCAGGATTCAGCGTGAGACGCTACCTTTAACCCTCACTGTTTCTGGTAATCATAGTGAAACCATTTCTTTTTTAATTTTTCGTTCACCTTTTACACCTGTTGTTTTGGGCCATCCCTGGCTAGTTTGTCATAATCCTTCCATTAATTGGTCTAGTAATTCTATCCTCTCCTGGAACGTCTCTTGTCATGTGAAATGTTTAATGTCTGCTATCCCTCCTGTTTCCTCTGTCTCTTCTTCACAGGAGGAGCCTGGTGATTTGACAGGGGTGCCGGAGGAATATCACGATCTGCGCACGGTGTTCAGTCGGTCCAGGGCCACCTCTCTTCCTCCACACCGGTCGTATGATTGTAGTATTGATCTCCTTCCGGGAACCACCCCCCCGGGGTAGACTATACTCTCTGTCGGCTCCCGAACGTAAGGCTCTCGAAGATTATTTGTCTGTAGCTCTTGACGCCGGTACCATAGTCCCCTCCTCCTCTCCCGCCGGAGCGGGGTTTTTTTTGTCAAGAAGAAGGACGGGTCTCTGCGCCCCTGCATAGATTATCGAGGGCTGAATGACATAACAGTGAAGAATCGTTATCCGCTTCCTCTTATGTCTTCAGCCTTCGAGATCCTGCAGGGAGCCAGGTTTTTCACTAAGTTGGACCTTCGTAACGCTTACCATCTCGTGCGCATCAGGGAGGGGGACGAGTGGAAGACGGCGTTTAACACTCCGTTAGGGCACTTTGAATACCGGGTTCTTCCTTTCGGCCTCGCTAACGCTCCAGCTGTCTTTCAGGCATTAGTCAATGATGTCCTGAGAGACATGCTGAACATCTTTGTTTTCGTTTACCTTGACGATATCCAGATTTTTTCACCGTCACTCCAGATTCATGTTCAGCACGTTCGACGTGTCCTCCAGCGCCTTTTAGAGAATTGTCTTTTTGTGAAGGCTGAGAAGTGCACTTTTCATGCCTCCTCCGTCACATTTCTCGGTTCTGTTATTTCCGCTGAAGGCATTAAGATGGATCCCGCTAAGGTCCAAGCTGTCATTGATTGGCCCGTCCCTAAGTCACGCGTCGAGCTGCAGCGCTTTCTCGGCTTCGCGAACTTCTATCGTCGTTTCATCCGTAATTTCGGTCAGGTGGCAGCTCCTCTCACAGCCCTTACTTCTGTCAAGACGTGCTTTAAGTGGTCCGTTTCCGCCCAGGGAGCTTTTGATCTCCTCAAGAATCGTTTTACATCCGCTCCTATCCTTGTTACACCTGACGTCTCTAGACAGTTCGTTGTCGAGGTTGACGCGTCAGAGGTGGGCGTGGGAGCCATCCTTTCTCAGCGCTCCCTCTCTGACGACAAGGTCCACCCATGCGCGTATTTTTCTCATCGCCTGTCGCCGTCGGAACGTAACTATGATGTGGGTAACCGCGAACTGCTCGCCATCCGGTTAGCCCTAGGCGAATGGCGACAGTGGTTGGAGGGGGCGACCGTTCCTTTTGTCGTTTGGACTGACCATAGGAACCTTGAGTACATCCGTTCTGCCAAACGACTTAATGCGCGTCAGGCGCGTTGGGCGCTGTTTTTCGCTCGTTTCGAGTTCGTGATTTCTTATTGTCCGGGCTCTAAGAACACCAAGCCTGATGCTTTGTCTCGTCTCTTCAGTTCTTCAGTAGCCTCCACTGACCCCGAGGGGATTCTCCCTGAGGGGCGTGTTGTCGGGTTGACTGTCTGGGGAATTGAGAGGCAGGTAAAACAAGCGCTCACTCACACTCCGTCGCCGCGCGCTTGTCCTAGGAACCTTCTTTTCGTTCCCGTTCCTACTCGTCTGGCCGTTCTTCAGTGGGCTCACTCTGCCAAGTTAGCCGGCCACCCTGGCGTTCGGGGTACGCTTGCTTCCATTCGCCAGCGTTTTTGGTGGCCCACCTGGGAGCATGACACGCGTCGTTTCGTGGCTGCTTGTTCGGTCTGCGCGCAGACTAAGTCCGGTAACTCTCCTCCTGCCGGCCGTCTCAGGCCGCTTCCTATTCCCTCTCGACCGTGGTCTCACATCGCCTTAGATTTTGTCACCGGACTGCCTTCGTCAGCGGGGAAGACTGTTATTCTTACGGTTGTCGATAGGTTCTCTAAGGCGGCTCATTTCATTCCCCTTGCTAAGCTTCCTTCTGCTAAAGAGACGGCACAAATCATCATCGAGAATGTTTTCAGAATTCATGGCCTTCCGTCAGACGTCGTTTCGGACAGAGGTCCGCAATTCACGTCTCAATTTTGGAGGGAGTTTTGCCGTTTGATTGGGGCTTCCGTCAGTCTCTCTTCCGGCTTTCACCCCCAGTCTAACGGTCAAGCAGAACGGGCCAATCAGACTATTGGTCGCATCTTACGCAGTCTTTCTTTTCGTAACCCTGCGTCTTGGTCAGAACAGCTCCCCTGGGCAGAATACGCCCACAACTCGCTTCCTTCGTCTGCGACCGGGCTATCTCCTTTTCAGAGTAGCCTCGGGTACCAACCTCCGCTGTTCTCATCTCAGTTCGCCGAGTCCAGCGTCCCCTCCGCTCAGGCTTTTGTCCAACGTTGCGAGCGCACCTGGAAGAGGGTCAGGTCTGCACTTTGCCGTTATAGGACGCAGACTGTGAGGGCTGCTAATAAGCGTAGAACTAAGAGTCCTAGATATTGTCGCGGTCAGAGAGTTTGGCTCTCCACTCAGAACCTTCCCCTTAAGACGGCTTCTCGCAAGTTGACCCCGCGGTTCATTGGTCCGTTCCGTATTTCTCGGGTCATTAATCCTGTCGCAGTTCGACTTCTTCTTCCGCGATACCTTCGTCGCGTCCACCCGGTCTTCCATGTCTCCTGCATCAAGCCCGTCCTTCGCGCCCCCGCTCGTCTTCCCCCCCCCCCCCCCATCCTTGTCGAGGGCGCACCCATCTACAGGGTCCGTAGAATTTTGGACATGCGTCCTCGGGGCCGTGGTCACCAGTACCTCGTAGATTGGGAGGGGTACGGTCCTGAGGAGAGGAGTTGGGTTCCCTCTCGGGACGTGCTGGACCGTGCGCTGATCGAGGATTTCCTCCGTTGCCGCCAGGTTTCCTCCTCGAGTGCGCCAGGAGGCGCTCGGTGAGTGGGGGGGTACTGTCATGTACTGTCATGTTGTGTCTTGTCTCTGTCCTTTCCCTTCACCCTGTCTCCCTCTGCTGGTCGTTGTTAGGTTACCTTTTCTCCCCCGCTTTCCCCCAGCTGTTCCTTGTCTCCTCTAACTACCCATTCACCCCGTTTCCCACCTGTTCCCTTTTTCCCTCTGATTAGGTCCCTATATCTCTCTCTGTTTCTGTTCCTGTCCTTGTCGGATTCTTGTTTGTTGTGTTTCATGCCTGAGCCAGACTATCGTCATGTTTGCTGTAACCTTGTCCTGTCCTGTCGGAATCTGCCGGTCTATCTGAGCCTACCTATGTTTGGTTATTAAAGAAGCTCTGTTTAAGTTAGTTCGCTTTTGGGTCCTCATTCACTCACCATAACACCATATGTGTTTTTTCATAGTTTTGATGTCTTCACTATTATTCTACAATGTAGAAAATAGTACAAATAAAGAAAATCCCTGGAATGAGTAGGTGTGTCCAAACTTTTGACTGGTACTGTACATATTTGCAAATCAATATATGGGGGATTGCAAGTGATGCAGACAATTACATTGATGGAAGCTACAATCTCTATGCAATATTAAAGCTGATCTACCCACAATTTATTTTTTTAATAAAATGTAACATGTCGTACCTGTCCTACTACAGACTATACCGTACTAAAAGTGTATTGTATAATGTACTTCAATTACCAACCCACTCTGGAAGCCTACACCATAGAATGACATATAGTATCTATTGCCCTATTGCCTACACATGCTTGTCATCTAAGAATATACAGTATGACTGGGAAATGTCTTTCATCCCCCCACGACGATCTGAAGTCAACAACAACCACTGTGTACATGAAGTCAGCATACTCATTAACCCATGCACACACTTTATAGTTCTCATCTAATTTTCACCCTACCCCTTCTAGTCGCTCCCCATTCCTTACCATTCTGTGGACCAACTAAAAATCCAATAAGGTTCATATGAAGAGTATATGGAAGTGTCTTACATTTATGGACCTCAGTGGCAGATATCTCTCTCTCTCCCTCTCTCCATCCCCCCAACTCTCTCTCTAATCAAGGACTCCAGGCCTTTATAGAGGACAGATCAATGGAGATAAAGCCAGGGCTCCGGCTGCAACCTCGTTAAGTCAGCGGCACTTTATGGAGAGTATTTTATTCCTACAGGAGATTTACAGGCAAAACACTCACACAAACACACATTCATGCACATACAAACACACAAACAGACACACACACAAAACAGAGGCAGCAGGCCTGGAGAACCAAGCAGGAGTAGTTTCCCCAAGGACAAGCAGCCCTGGCTGGGTCACATTCCCTCAGATCTGGAGAGGAGGGATGGAGGGCGGAGTGGTGGAGGGACAGAGGAGAAAGTAAGGTGACATGGATTATCAAATTACTGGTATCCCCAGAGACTAGTTGATCAAAAATAAACAGAGAGGAGACTGGGAAGAGATGTTCCTGAAGCAGTGCACTATAGTACTCTCTATGTCAGCCACAGAATGCTTCGAGAGAGATGTTAAACCACCATCAATATTGCAATACACAAAGTTAAGAGTGGGGAGTTGCAGTGTGTTTTGAACTGCGTGATGAATTATGACCAATTTGATGCACAGACAGTGTAATGCAGCAAACTTGTATGGCTTGCAATTTCCTCCATAACATTGTAAATATTGCATGGCATCTAAAAATGACATAGCTGGAGTTAAATTGGTTGAATAAGTTAGGAGCTGGGCTGTGCCGGGCGTTTGGGCATTAAGGGCGTGGACAGGTGGTTCTGTATGGGTTCTGTATGAGGGGAGATGAGGAAGAGGGAGGAGCATGAGGAGGAGGATGGGAGAAAATGAGGAGGGGAGGAAGAAGAGGAGGAGAAGGAAGGGGAGAAAGAGGAGCAGGATAGAACCATGTTGAATTATTGATGGAGATGAGATGTGCTCCAGTGCATGATGGCCCTCCATTATGAGAGCTGCTGCTGCCTCGCTCTCAGCCTCTATTTCTGTAGGCCTCTCCTCTCCAGGACAGTGAGTCTGAGTCACACACTGAGAATGGCAGCTTGCAGGCCCTCCCTCTACCACTTGCAATCTGCCTGACCCATGCAGGGCACACTCACCTCAGTCATATGGAACTCTGAATGGACACTGAATCCTGAGTTTAGAATGGGTAATAAATAGGATATAAGATGGTTTAGGCTACACACAGGGTGCTGTCAGAGAGAGGTCGTAAATTCCTGGAGGAGATTATCTCCTCATGGCCACAGTATAGAGACAAGTGAATTTTTGAATTTTTTGAAGTGAATTTTCATAGAGAACAAAGGAATTTCTTCCACCTCACAGAACTTGAGGTTCGAACAACATTTATGTTCTGGAGAAGTTATAAAAGATTGGTGAAGAATGCAGCTACGAACTGGTCCGTTTGGTACAATTTTGTTAAACTCATGGGAGACAATACAGCCACATTGCCATAACACTGTTGATATAATAGCCTCAGATATGAGGTTTACATCTAATTGTTGTATAAGATGAATGAGTGAGGATGACACTGTTTGTAAAATTGTGTAATGTGATTTTGGACTGTTTAATGAAGGAAACTCCAATTCCCTTTTGAGTTTAACTAAATCAGAGGACCGCCCATGAGCCCAGTTAGGGTCGGGCATCCTGGGACAGGCTCTTTTCTGCAACTCCCGAATAAAATCCCTACTTTGAGAATTTCTCAACGGACCATGTTTCCCTCAATTACGAGAGGACAAAGGTTGCAGACCTTGCAGGCCAAAGTTTGAGTAGATGGCTGAATCTTTGAACCATACCACGTGGTTAAACTCTTAGACTATCGATACCGACAGAATAAGAACAAATCTTTGATATGAATTACTAGTCTGCAGCTAGGAATTCGGTATCATTGAACGCGAAGACCGACAACCGCCGAAACATCTATTCTATAACGACATGAATGAATGTCACTCTGAACTATCCATTCTAACCAGGACAGAGAGGGCGGACAACCTCTCCAACAGAAACAAACTTTTCAACAGAGACCCCGATGACACACTGAGCGTAAATATATATACAGTGGGGCAAAAAAGTATTTAGTCAGCCACCAATTGTGCAAGTTCTCCCACTTAAAAAGATGAGAGAGGCCTGTCATTTTCATCATAGGTACACTTTGACAGACATGACAGACAAAATGAGAAAAAAAAATCCAGAAAATCACATTGTAGGATTTTTAATGAATTTATTTGCAAATTATGGTGGAAAATAAGTATTTGGTCAATAACAAAAGTTTATCTCATTACTTTGTTATATACCCTTTGTTGGCAATGACAGAGGTCAAACGTTTTCTGTAAGTCTTCACAAGGTTTTCACACACTGAGAGTTATTTGATAAAGATTCATCTTCAGTTTAATGATGCCAAAGACACAACAGTATGTGTAAGGATATAGGATGTTATAAGGATATAGGATGGTTATAAGGACATAGGATTGTATAAGAATATAGCATGGTAAAAGGATATAGGTAGGTATAAAGATAGAGCATGGTATAATGACATAGGATGAGTATAATTATATTTTTTCAATTTTTTATTTAACCAGGTTGAGAACAAGTTCTCATTTACAACTGTGACCTGGCCAAGATAAAGCAAAGCAGTGTGACACAAAGAACAACACAGAGTTACACATGGAATAAACAAGCGTATAGTCAATAACACAATTGTAAAAAAAGAAAGTCTATAAACAGTGTGTGCAAATGGCGTGAAGAGGTAAGGCAATAAATAGGCCATAGTAGCAAGTAATTACAATTTAGCAAAATGAACACTGGAGTGATAGATGTGGAGATGATGATGTGCATGTAGAAATACTGGTGTGCAAAAGAGCAGAAAAGTCAATAAAAAACAATATGGGGATAAGGTAGGTTGATTGGGCTGGCTATTTACATATGGGCTATGTATAGCTGCAGCGATCGGTTAGCTGATGTTTAAAGTTAGTGAAGGAAATATAAGTCTCCAGCTTCAGAGATTTTTGCAATTCATTCCAGTCATTGGCAGCAGAGAACTGGAAGGAAAGGCGGCCAAAGGAGGTGTTGGCTTTAGGGATGACCAGTGAGATATACCTGCTGGAGCACGTGCTACGGATGGGTGTTGTTATCGTGACCAGTGAGCTGAGATAAGGAGGAGCTTTACCTAGCAAAGACTTATAGATGACCTGGAGCCAGTGGGTCTGGCGACGAATATGTAGCGAGGGCCAGCCGATTAGAACATACAGGTCACAGTGGTGGGTGGTATATGGGGCTTTGGTGACAAAACGGATGGCACTGTGATAGACTGCATCCAGTTTGCTGAGTAGAGTGTTTGTAAATGACATCGCCGAAGTCGAGGATCGGTAGGATAGTCAGTTTTACTAGGGTATGTTTGGCGGCGTGAGTGAAGCAGGCTTTGTTGCGGAATAGAAACCCATATCTAAATTTGATTTTGGATTGGAGATGTTTAATATGAGTCTGGAGCCAGAGACCTAGGTATTTGTTGTTGTCCACATATTCTAAGTCAGAACCGTCCAGAGTAGTGATGCTAGTCGGGCGGGCGGGTGGGCAGCGAACGGTTGAAAAGCATGCATTTAGTTTTATTAGCGTTTAAGATCCGCTGGAGGCCACGGAAGGAGTGTTGTATGGCATTGAAGCTTGTTTAGAGGTTAGTTAACACAGTGTCCAAAGAAGGGCCAGATGTATACAGAATGGTGTTGTCTGCAGATGGATCAGGGAATCACCCGCAGCAAGAGTGACATTGTTGATATATACAGAGAAAAGTGTTGGCCTGAGAATTGAACCCTGTGATACCCCCATAGAGACTGCCAGAGGTCTGGACAACAGGCCCTTCGATTTGACACACTGAACTCTATCTGAGAAGTAGTTGGTGAACCAGGCGAGGCAATCATTAGTGAAACCAAGGCTGTTGAGTCTGCCGATAAGAATACTGTGATTGACAGAGTCGAAAGCCTTGGCCAGGTCGATGAAGACGGCTGCACAGTACAATATTTTATCGATGGCGGTTATGATATTGAGCGTGGCTGAGGTGCACCCGTGACCAGCTCGGAAACTGGATTGCACAGCGGAGAAGGTACGGTGGGATTCTAAATGGTCAGTGATTATTAACTTGGCTTTCGAAGACTTTAGAAAGGCAGAGCAGGATGGACATACATGTAGGTCTATAACAGTTTTGGTCTAGAGTGTCACCCCCTTTGAAGAGGGGGATGACCGTGGCAGCTTTCCAATCTTTAGGGATCTCGGACAATACGAAAGAGAGGTTGAACAGACTGGTAATAGGGGTTGCAACAATGGCGGCAGATAATTGTAGAAACAGAGGGTCCAGATTGTCTAGCCCAACTGATTTGTAAGGGTCCAGGTTTTGCAGCTCTTTCAGAACATCTGCTATCTGGATTTGGGTGAGGGAGAAGCTGGGGAGGCTTGGGCAAGTTGCTGTGGGGGGTGCGGAGCTGTTGGCCAGGAGGTAGCCAGGAGGAAACATGGCCAGCCGTAGAGAAATGCTTATTGAAATTCTTGATTATCATGGATTTATCGGTGGTGACAGTGTTACCTAGCCTCAGTGCAATGGGCAGCTGTGAGGAGGTGCTCTTGTTCTCCATGGACTTTACAGTGTCCCAAAACTTTTTGGAGTTAAAGCTACAGGATGCAAATTTCTGTTTGAAAAAGCTAGCCTTTGCTTTCCTGACTGACTGTGTGTATTGGTTCCTGACTTCCCTGAAAAGTTGCATATCGCGGATTATTCTATGCTATTGCAGTCCGCCACAGGATATTTTTGTGCTGGTCGAGGGCAGTCAGGTCTGGAGTGAACCAAGGGCTATATCTGTTCTTAGTTCTACATTTTTTGAAAGGTGCATGCTTATTTAAGATGGTGAGGAAAGCACTTTTAAAGAACGACCAGGCATCCTCGACTGACGGGATGAGGTCAATATCCTTCCAGGATACCCAGGCCAGGTCTTAGAAAGGCCTGCTTGCAGAAGTGTTTTAGGGAGCATTTGACAGTAATGAAGGATGGTCGTTTGACCGCGGACCCATAGAGGATGCAGGCAATGAGGCAGTGATCGCTGAGATCCTGATTGAAAACAGCAGAGGTGTATTTGGAAGGCAAGTTGGTCAGGATGATATCTATGAGGGTGCCCATGTTTACGGATATTGGGTTGTACCTGGTGGGTTCCTTGATCATTTGTGTGAGATTGAGGGCATCTATCTTAGATTGTAGGACTTCCGGGATGTTAAGCATATCCCAGTTTAGGTCACCTAACAAAACGAACTCTGAAGATAGATGAGGGTCAATTATTTCACATATGGTGTCTAGGGCACAGCTGGGAGCTGAGGTGGGTCTATAACAGGCGCCAACAGTGAGAGACTTATTTCTGGAGATACATTTTTAAAATTAGAAGCTCGAACTATTTGGGTATAGACCTGGAAAGTATGATATAGGATGGTATAAGGATATTGGATGGTATAAGGATATAGAATGGTATAAGGATAGATATAGAAGCGCCTGAAAAATAATAGTAGCTCATCCATATTCATGAGGCTGCCACCTGATTTTTGTTCTCGTACTCTTCCAAACGTTTATCTTGCTTTCCCCAAGTCAATCATTATGCAATCGGAATACAGAATAAATGTCACCCAACTATCTCACTCTGCACAGTCTTGTGTGTGTGTGTGTGTGTGTGTGTGTGTGTGTGTGTGTGTGTGTGTGTGTGTGAGAGAGAGAGCGGAAATGAAAAGGCATTTGAAGCAAGGCAGAAGTCTCTTTCCCGTCACTCTCTTTGTTGGGACAGTGAGAGAATTAGGCCTAATAATTAGCTAATACTTACTGTAGTTCAGTGACACACACACACGACTTAAGCGCCTCTCTCAGTCAGTCTTCTTTACAAGCCCAGCCATGACTGTGACAGCTGTTCACCACTTCCTGCTAGTCTATTTCCAGCCTCTTTGTGACAGGGGTTCAAATAGGACAGTAGTACTATCAGCGCTTTCATCACACACACACACACACACACACACACACACACACACACACAAACACGTGCCGGAGAGCAGGATTACACACATTAAACACACACTTATTAGCACACACACATGCACACATGCACACACACAAACACAGTCATTAGCACGGTCACACGCACATGCACACACACTCTATCACGCAAGATGGATTAGTCATCCATAATGGTGATTATTACATACATACTGTAGCACTATATGTGTGTATGTGTCTCTATGTGTGTGTGTCTCTCTCTCTCTCTCTCTGTGTGTGTGTGTGTGTGTGTGTGTGTGTGTGTGTGTGTGTGTGTGTGTGTGTGTGTGTGTGTGTGTGTGTGTGTCTCTCTCTGTGTGTGTGTGTGTGTGTGTGTGTGTGTGTGTGTGTGTGTGTGTGTGTGTGTGTGTGTGCGTGTGTGTGTGTGTGTGCTGTGTGGGCCCAGCAAGCGTAGAGCCTTCGGCTCAGTAAGCAGATAACACACACATACACAGATTGGAGAAACAGATTGAAGAGTGCATGGAAAGAGTAGTGAGAAGCATCTGGACATTGTGAGTCCCTGAGTTCTCAACAGCAAAATCTATGAGAAGGACAACTCTAATCTATGAGTGAGAACCAGAGAGAGAGAGAGAGATCCCCTATCTGGCCAATCAAGCAGTGACATTAATCAATTAACCAATCAACCAGGAAATACTGTAAATCAAGCCGTATGACCTCACGTTTCAGTATGACTCGGATTAAGTACCCAGAGAATTAAATAGAACACTAGAGTACAGACTATATTATATTAGGAGAATAGAGTATATTATATTAGGAGAATAGGGTATAATATAGTAGGAGCATAGACAAAATTATATTAGGAGAATAGAGTATAATATAGTAGGAGAATAGAGTATATTATAGTAGGAGAATAAAGTATAATATAGTAGGAGAATAGAGTATATTATCTTAGGAGAATAGAGTATAATATAGTAGGAGAATAGAGTATATTATAGTAGGAGAATAGAGTATAATATAGTAGGAGAATAGAGTATATTATAGTAGGAGAATAGAGTATATTATAGTAGGAGAATAAAGTATAATATAGTAGGAGAATAGAGTATATTATCTTAGGAGAATAGAGTATAATATAGTAGGAGAATAGAGTATATTATAGTAGGAGAATAGAGTATGTTATAGTAAGAGAATAGAGTATATTATAGTAGGAGAATAGAGTATATTATAGTAGGAGAATAGAGTATAATATAGTAGGAGAATAGAGTATGTTATAGTAAGAGAATAGAGTATATTATAGTAGGAGAATAGAGTATATTATAGTAGGAGAATAGAGTATGTTATAGTAAGAGAATAGAGTATATTATAGTAGGAGAATAGAGTATAATATAGTAGGAGAATAGAGTATGTTATAGTAAGAGAATAGAGTATATTATAGTAGGAGAATAGAGTATATTATAGTAGGAGAATAGAGTATATTATAGTAGGAGAATAGAGTATATTATAGTAGGAGAATAGAGTATAATATAGTAGGAGAATAGAGTATATTATAGTAGGAGAATAGAGTATGTTATAGTAAGAGAATAGAGTATATTATAGTAGGAGAATATGTATCTCTATTTGAGCATCCCTGCCCTAACCAAGATACACCTGGACTCTAGTAACTAAATATAAAATACAAATAATGGCCCTAATTAAGGAATGAGTCCTGGTCAAAAGTAGTGCACTTCATAGGGAATAGGGTGACATTTGAGATGCAACCATAGAGGTAAGTCATTTAACGTCAGTAAGCCTTGCTAACTCCCATACAGATAATAAGACCAATCAATCATCTATGTGGTATAACCTGACCTCTCTGTCCCCCCCTACCTTCATCCCAGCAGGCGCACACACACACACACACACACACACACAGGATGGCTGCATCACTGAAGAGACACACGCACGCACACACACACGCACACACACAGACAGGTGAGTGAGAGGCAGACTAATTGTTAGGACACCTACACAGGATGGCTGAATTTCTGAAGGCACTCACGCACGCACACACACACACACACACACACAAAATACTGAATACTGAATACTTTTTTACAGATTACAAACATACACTGTGATTGGAGAAAGCATGGGAAAGTTGATAAAGTTGTTATCACACTTCGGAGACAAGTAGGAGAAAATGCCCTTGAAATATTTTGTTGACTGCTAGAGAGCTCTTCTTTGTTTATGCCCATTCAGCATCATCCACACCCTCCTAAGCCCAGGGAGATCGTTCAAGATGGACTTTGAAATTGGACGTCTATTTATGTCCTGAGGACGTCTGAAATGCCTTCAAAACCGTCCACTAGGGGCAACAGTGAGAGCTATTACCGGTTTGTGGCCGGGAATGGCGGATGGGCGTAATCCCATGACTCTGGATCAGAAGGTTGCGGTGTTTGATCCCAGTGGTGGACACTGTTTTTATTATTATTGTTTAACCCTATCCCAAACTTACCTTAACCATTTAACCATTTGGAATGAGTGCCTAAAGTTAACCCTTAACTTCAAAATGTGACTTTTGGAGAAATGGAACGATACAGAGCAGCAGGAGCAACCAAGAGGGTCAAAAACGATTCGAAATTTGACATTTGAAGAAACATGGATAAAAATCTAATTAGGCAGTGAGACTGTGAGAGCTTGTTGCTTAAGCCATAGAGCCACCCACCTCTTTAAGAATTCCAACTGTCAGCAGGGTCAACCCCCTCTATGAGCTCTTTTTTTGTAGTAGTAAGAGTAGGAACTAGCGTCATCTGCCACCATTGGGCTGGCATATCACATATTATGACCTAATTGTGAAGTAGGAACTAGCGTCATCTGCCACCGTTGGGCTGGCATATCACATATTATGGCCTACCTTTGACCATTATGGGCCCTGGTGAAAGGTAGTGGACTTGTAAAGCCTCTCATAGTGGTTGGTATGTATTTTGTTACCTGTACCTGACCACTAACACAATTAAGTATATTCCTTTCGCTCCAATTTCTAAGAATGTAGAATTGACCATTATCTGACAGAAGAGCCATTTAAACAAACTTTTTTTTTCTCATCAAAATGCATTTTTTTGGGCAGAAATGCCTTTTGGAACATGTGCCTTAATAACAAACTTGTATGCCAACAAATATGAATAAAATTGTTTAATTACGAGCCTAGTTGGTTTAGCCACGGAAAAAGAGGGCAACCTTCCAGCTACCCATGATTGGCTGAGATAATGAGTGGGTTGGACATGCCGAGAGATGAGTTCGAATTGGTCTGCCATGTAGCCCGCTTCTGTCTATAACATGCGCTGGTCAGTATGTGTAGGTAATCCTTTCTAACGCAGCTTTTTTCAAAGATATCACGTAGTAGAACTACATAAGTGTTGCTCTCTACTTTCTGGACGACTAAGTTTTGAGTATGATAGCTAAGGAGAAGGAGACAATTATGGCGTTTGATTGGAAATATGCAGACGGTGTCGAAAAGAGAACACACATAATTCTATTGTATGAAACAGCTGTCTCCGGATTATATCTTCAAACTAAGGGCAACCATGGCATCTGGGACAGAGAGGGAGGAGCGTCCATCCATGTATACGGGTAAGATAGTCTCGCTAGCTACATTTTCAGATATTACACGTTTCGAATTTTGTCAGAAATTCATTTTTCGTTTCAAGTTAAAGTGTACTGTTAGCTAGCTAGCTACAGTTAGCTAGCTACAGTTAGCTAGCTAACACTAACGCGCGCTAACGTTACGTGTATGATCTGTGTAGTAATATCATTTGTATCTCAGAGCCATTCGCATTGCTACAGTAGTTGCATTGCTAGTTAGCTGATTGGTTAGCTAACTGCAGATTCATCCAGGGTAGTAACGTTATGAGTTGGGATTATGGTTAATTGTTTAGTTAGCTAGCTACATGTCTAAACAAAAGACTCCACTATGCAAGTAATCATTTCAATATAATGTTAATGATGTCACTGTGACAACTGTTGATAGACGTAGTTGGTAAATTCATTCTGGCTATCTACTCTGATTTCAGCGCCCTCTCGTCTGAGTGTACCAGAGCGCAGAATAACTAACGAATTTACGAATGCTCAACACCCACTGAATAGGGCCGGTGTAAGTAAACGTTGGCAAAAAAGTGTAATTAAATTGTTGCCAGCAGCACAGTTGCAGTCATCAACGCTCTGGATAACATAAAGACAGCCTAACCTGCTCAGCTAGGGCGAGTAAAATGGTCAGAGTGAGCTGTTCTCTCATTTGTGCCTGGAAGTAGCTAGCAAGCTTGCAAACGTTAGCCAGTTAGCTTGCGTGGTTGACTGCGGTTGTTAGGTCAGAACGCTTGGATCAACCCTACTCTGTCACGCCCTGACCGTAGATTGCTTTGTATGTTTCTATTTTTGTTTGGTCAGGGTGTGATTTGGGTGGGCATTCTATGTTTGCATGTCTTGGTTTTGTATTTCTATGTTTCGTCCGGGTATGGTTCTCAATCAAGGACAGCTGTCTATCGTTGTCTCTGATTGGGAATCATTCTTAGGTAGCCTGTTTTTCCACTTTTAGGTGTGGGTATTTCTGTTTAGTGTTTGTTTCACCTTGCAGGACTGTTTCTGGTTTTCCTTTTGTTATTTTTGTATTCAGTGTTCAGTTCCTTATAATAAAGATGAACACGTATCCCGCTGCATTTTGGTCTGACGATTCCTCTTCTTCCGATGAACGCCGTTACATAATCCTTGGCCAGAGCATCCACTGCGCGCTCTGAACACTGAGATCGAAACGCTCTGAATTTACAAACGGACAATCTGACAACATTCTGAGTTTACGAATGCCCAGAGCACACTCTGGCACTCCAGATTAAATGCACGAACACAGCCCTGGTATAAACCAGCCTTTAGTCTTGAAATATTTGGTTGTTTAGTACATGGCCTCGTGAATCCTTAAAGAAATGGATGGGGGGCCTCCTGAGTAGTGCAGCGGTCTAAGGCACTGCATCGCAAAGCTTGAGGCGTCACTGCAGATCCGGGTTCGATCCCAGGCTATGTCGCAGCCTGCTGCAACAGGGAGACCCATGAGGCGGCTCACAGCGTTGTCCGGGTAAGGGGAGAGTTTCGTGCTCTAGCGACTCCTGTGGCGGGCCGGGCCCATGCATGTTGACATGGTCGCCAGTTGTACAGTGTTTCCTCCAACACATTGTTGCGGCTGGCTTCTGGATTAAGCGAGCAGTTTGTCAAGAAGCAGTGCAGCTTGGCAGGGTCGTGCTTCGGAGGATGCATGGCTCTCGACCTTCGCCTCTCGCGAGTCCGTATGGTGGGACAAGACTGTAACTACCAATTGGGGAGAATTAAAAAATAAAATGTAAAAAAACGAGATGGGTGTGGCTAAGGCTTAAGAGGGTGTTAACGATGTTGAATGGGTATAGACAAAGAAGAGCTCTCCAGTAGGTATACCAAAACATTCAAGGGCAATTTTCTCAAAAGTGAGGTTCTAAAGCAGAACTTCTAAAACTTCTAAACTTCTAAAGCAGAATTACTTTCCCATTGTCCCTCAACTGTAGTGTATGATATACACATTTCTATCTCTAAGTCTCTACTTTTATCCAATGTAAAAAACACAATTTCAAATGTTGCTACATAAGACCGAATCTCGCCGGTCGGTCACAAATAAAACACCTTCTTTAAAAAAATATGCATTTTACATCTCTGTGCTGCACTAAAATGTTTATTGTTGCCTGAGAGTTGATGAAAATGACAGTGTAATGTGATGTTTCTCATTTCAGCATGAAGTGAAGGATCGCATTGGGAGCAACTCAGACATATTTGCTAACGAGAGGGCAGTATGCTACAAGGTCTGATGAGTCAGTTGGTGTGTGTGTGTTTCTGTGTGTGTGTGTTTCTCTGTGTGTGTGCGCATAAGTGTGCACTTGTACTGTATGCATGCGTGTGCGTATGCAGGCCTGCTTTTATGCTGCCTGCAAGAGTGTGTGTGAAACACAGTGTGTCATCATTCCAGTCCTTCTGGATGACCAGCGCTGGCTGTGATGCCACTGTCCCATCCTCCCTGTCCTCTGTGTTATTTTCTTTCATGCCCTTTCATGTTTCATTACAGGCTGCATGGGAGAAGGCTGGTGCTGGATCAATCACGTCTCCACTGAGCTCCACTGAACTACACTCAGTTCCACTGAGCCACACTGAGCCACACTAAGCCCCACTCAGCTCCACTGAGCTCCACTGTGCTCCACTGAGCTACACTGAGCCCCACTGAACTACATTCAGCTCCACTGAGCCCCACTGAGCCACACTGAGCTCCACTGAGCCACCCTGAGCCCCACTGAGCTCCACTGAGCTCCACTGAGCCACACTGAGCCACACTGAGCCCCACTGAGCCCAATGAGTTACACTGAGCCCCACTGAGCTACACTGAGCCCCACTGAGCCCCACTGAGCCCCACTGAGCCCCACTGAGCTACACTGAGCTACACTGAGCTCCACACTGAGCTACACTGAGCTCCACACTGAGCTCCACTGAGCTCCACTGAGCTCCACTGCCTCAAAGGCCACTCTGTGGTAGAGAAAGGTTTCCATCTGAATGAATTTACAATGAATCCTGCTCTGTCAGGGGCGCAGAGAGAGCAGGAGAGGGAAGATTTTTTCACACTCATAAGAGGGTACAGGAGAAAAGAGATGTTGGTGAGGAAAGGGAAATGATGAAAAGCTCCACAGTGAGAGAAATCCCACATGGTGAACGTTTAGCAACATTTGTTACATTGCGATCTACTTCTGTCAGTTCATAACAACACAGCATAAGACACATTTCTTTCCCAAGTGAATGAGCAAAGGATTTCACAATCTCCCTATGTATTAAATCAATCTTGAAAAACATGGAGTGAAGACCATGTGAACACCCTGTAGCTAATCCTAGTATTCTCTCTCTGTATCTCTCTCTCCATCTATGTCTATTTTTCTCTCTCTCTCTCTCTGTCCACACAGTATTTTCAGTACTGAAACGCTACTTAACATTGAGCAGCCCACAACCCACTGCTCTAATCTGTATATCATTATTAAGCCTGGAGTGGGAGGATTCAGGATGAAATGGAGGAGGATGCCAGGACTTTGGCCAGTGGTTGAGATAAAGTGCAATGAACACATTTTGTTTAGTGACATGCATTTGAGGGAACTGCAAAAAGAAGGGGCAGAGAGAGAAGAAGAGTGCTTGATTAATAATTCAGAGGATGTGCATTATAAATAGTGAGAGATTAAATATGTAGAGGAGCACAGCGTACTGTACCATCACTACCCTCCAGACCCGGGTTCAAACACTATTTGAAATAGTTTATCTGAGCTTGATTGAGCTGTCCTGGCACAATGGAACCAATGGAGGAGTCACAATGATGAAAACTGCCGATCTGGTACTCTGGACAGACTAGAGGAAATGCAAAAAACATTTGGGCTGCTACCCTCCACAGCCCTCCCAAGGTCTAGCTAGCTGAGTAGGAGAACCCAACCCGGCAGGGAAAAGTCAACAGGTTTTGTTTGGTTCCCCCCAGCCTCCCATTCTTTAGTTTATCCTGAGACACTGCTTTGGATGTCATACGTGTATATTCTCCCTCTCTCTCTCTCTCTCTCTCTCTCTCTCTCTCTCGCTCTCTCTCTCGCTCTCTCTCTCGCTCTCTCTCTCTCTCGCTATCTCTCGCTCTCTCTCTCTCTCGCTATCTCTCTCTCGCTCACTTACTCTTTCTCTCTCTCTCACATATTTTCACTTCTCATCCCTTCCTCTACCCTGTCTCCCTCCCCCTTGTTGTTGTGGTCCCCCAGGAGCTCTCCCTCTGGACTCGCCACGCCACGTGACCCAGCTATAGCGTGCTCTTTCCAGAGTCTCCTCCACAGCCTGGCTCTCCATCCTTTTCAGGAGTGCTGCGTTGCTCGCAGGCCATGACAGGCCTCTCTTCTACTGACAGCCAGCCTACTGAAGGTTCTGCAGTAGCCCGCTACTCTTGAAAGCTTCCTGCCCTCCTTTGTTTGAAGCATAAATTGAGCCGACATTCAGCAAACCGCCTCTGCCCCTTTCTTTCTGTGCGCCCCTAACAGTTTGAATGGGCTGGGATTCCTCTTGGTGTATATTACTTGATTCAATGCATCTTGGTCCCCCATGAAGTCACTAAGTCTGTACTCTGGAATCTATTTACAGCCCGGCCATTATCTGTAGTTCTGACTGGAGGGATGAACATACAATGCAATACTGGCTCTGGCATTGACCCACTGTACTGTACAATATTCCCCACAGACCCTTGGGTAGCACCATGTTAACTCTATGATCTGCAACACTTACTGTTGGATCAAAAGGAGCAATGTTTCATGATCTCAATAATCTGAAATACAAATCATAATGTAAATAATGAAGTTATTTCAAGGTAATATTTAGGATGAAATTGTATCTCACAAGCCGTCCCTGGATCCCATATTTCACAAAGCTATCCATCACCAAAACACGGCCAGTAGGTTTGACTGAATTCAAACCCAGGGACATAAATGCCACTTTATGGTTTCTCCTAGGTTGCTTCTGGCTGTGAGTCCAGTGTCAGCGTGGAGGATTAAAAACACCCATTGATTGGTACACTGCAACAGCACCACTTTACATTCTGGTCACACTCATAGATGAAAGTCTGATCCTCCTTGAATCATAAGGGCTGAATTATAGCGGGAAATACATCTCCCATACATCTCTACATCTCCCATACTCAACCTTTTTCCCAGCCTCCTCAATGTCCATTAAGGAGGATTTCTGACCTGGATCTCTTTTGAGAGGGAGAGAATATAATATAAACTTATCCTCACCAATTTGGTCAACATCTCATCTAATATCCGTTTATGGACGATTTACTAAAGTATTTAGGACAATGAGGAGAGATTTCACCTCTGTATTGCCTACCACACAAACGAGTAGTATAGAATATAGAGGTTGTTTCCGGGACACAGATTAAGCCTTGTCCTGGACCAAAAAGAAAGCTCAATGGAGAATCTCCATCAAAAAATGCTTCTAGGTCCAGGAGTATAGCTAACGTTGGCCATGACTTACTCCCAAAAATCTCCATCAATAAGAGAAGCTGCCTACCAGGCAGGTACCGTACAACCACAAAAGGCCTAGAGACTGAACATCCCTAATGTGGATGGTTTTACTAAGCCATTCAACAGCTTCCTCTACTGTGTCTGTCCATCTACTTTCATCCCTTGCTCCAGCCCTCCACTCCACCGTTAAATCTTTAGTATGCGCATGCAGTGTTCTCAAGGTCTGTGTGCTGATCTATTGAAAAAGGTGTGTGAGGGGAAAAGGGCCTGCTTTGGAGAGTTTCATTATCAATAAATGGAACAATTCTATTGAATACGAAATTAATGGAAGAAAAAACAGATGTTTTGTGTTCCCCACGCTCCCCTTTTGACCAGGTATTCAGAAAGAAATGGAAGAACTGCCTCTATCAATTGGGAAGGCAAACTAATAAGTACTGAATTGTTGCGAGGCAGACATGGTGGAGATGTAAACCTGCTAAGACACTTTTAGGTGTGATTACTGTGAAGAATTGAGCGAGCTGCATTACTCACAACGTAATGACAAACAGGAGCATGGGCCTCAGTGAAGGATCAAGGGCAATGAGAGAGAGAGAGAGAGAGAGAGAGAGAGAGAGAGAGAGAGAGATAAAGAGAGATAAAGAGAGATAAAGAGAGATAAAGTGAGATAAAGAGAGATAAAGTGAGAGTGAGATAGAAACATACAGAAAGAGAGATGGAAAGTCTTGCTTACCTCCAGGTGAGGCGCGGGGTTGAATCCACATAGGTTGCAGACCTGAGTGTGGCACTGGGTGCAGGAGTTGTAGCTAGGCGGCTCAGTGGTGCTGCCGATGTTGAGCTCCGTTTTACACAAGGGGCATTTGACTTTGGGCTTCTCGGGCTCCACCGGCTTGGGAACGGGCTCCTGTCTGGCCGGCTGCTGCTGCTGCTGTTGCTGTTGTTGCTGTGGTCCCTTCTGATGATGCACAGGTGATTGCTGCTGTTGGGGTGCTTTCTGAGTTGATGTATGTGGGCCACCCATTTGTGGTGCATACGGGCCACCAATCTGAGTTGGTGTGTGGGGTCCACCCATTTGCGCTACATGAGGGCCACCCATTTGGGGTGCTTGTGGGCCACCCATCTGGGGTGCTTGCGGGCTACCCATCGGGGGTGCATGAGGGCCACCCATCTGGGGTGCTTGCGGGCCACCCATCGGGGGTGCATGAGGGCCACCCGTCTGGAATGGTTTGGCACCAGGAGGTCCTTGTTGTTTGTTGGAAGGCCCACCCCTGGCAGGGGAGGGCTGGGTGGATGGTGTCCCTGAGAGGGGGTCCACAGAGGCCAGGGTGCTGGCTGCCTGGTTGAGGAGCGATGCCCCAAAGCCAAACAGTTTGGTCAGGCCGTCCTGGGGCGGTTGCCCCTGGGGAGCGGCGGGCCGATGGGAAGGCGACGAGCCGGCGCTGGCGGCCTGGCGGCCGCCCTGGTGCTGCGGGGAGCCTCGGCCCAGGTCTGGCTGGGAGGGTGCCTTGGCCATGCCCACAAGGGGGACTGCCCCAGGATGGGGAATTCGGGGCTGGCCGGGACCTCCAGGCCCTCTCTGGCCATATGGGATGTGCTGGGGGGAGCTTGTCGTTGACCCAGGCAGGGAAGCAGAGCCGGGTATAGGGTGTCTCTGTAGGCCAGGAGAGGTCTGTGGCTGATGCTGAGCTTGGGGTTTGGCCTGAGGCTGGTGCTGCGACTGGGATTGACCATAGGGCTGGGATTGACCATATGGCTGGGGCTGAGGTTGGTTTTGGCCGTAGAGCTGTTGCTGGGGTTGGGATTGACCATATGACTGAGGCTGAGTTTGGCTGTAGGGCTGTTGTTGGGGCTGGGATTGACCATAGGGCTGTTGCTGGGGCTGGGAATGGCCATAGGTCTGAGATTGACCATGTGGCTGGGGCTGAGTTTGGTTGTAGGGCTGTTGCTGAGGCTGGGATTGGCCATAGGGCTGGGGCGGAGTTTTGCCAAAGGACTGGGGCTGGGACTGACCATAGAGCTGGGACTGGGATTGGGATTGTCCATAGGGCTGGGATTGGGATTGTCCATAGGGCTGGGACTGGGATTGACCATAGGGCTGGGCCTGGGGCTGGGATTGACCATAGGGCTGGGATTGACCGTAGACTTGGTGCTGGGGCTGGGAGTGGGGTTTTGACTGTGGTGGGGGCTGGGCCTGGGGCTGAGGCTGGGGTTTTGGCTGGGCTGCTGGCTGAGCTGGCTGAACAGGTGGTGGCTGGACTATGGGTTTGGCTTGGTGGGATGGAGAGTGGATCTGCTGCTGGCTCTTGGAGCGTGGGGTGGTCATGTCAATGCCCAAGGCCCTCTGCATCTGGCAGTTGAGACAAAGCCACTCCTGTACCTAAGGAAGACAAACAAGAGAAAATAGTTTGTTAAAAACACAATTACACCGATTAATTTCTCCTTTTTCATCTTTTATAATGAAACAAGTAACTGGGCCACTCAAGGACATTCAGAGACTTGTTCTGAAGCCACTGTTGCGTTGTCTTTGCTGTGTGCTTAAAGTCATTGTCCTGTTGGAAGGGGAACCTTCACCCCAGTCTGAGGTCCTGAGCTCTCTGGAGCAGGTTTTCATCAGGGATCTCTCTGTACTTTGCTCAGTTCAACTTTCCATTGATCCTGACAAGTCTCCCAGTCCCTGCAGCTGAAAAACATCCCCACCAGCATGATGCTGCCACCACCATGCTTCACCATAGGAATGGTGCCAGGTTTCCTCCAGACGTGAAGCTTGGCATTCAGGCCAAAGAGTTCAATCTTGATTTCATCAGACCAGAGAATCTTGTTTCTCATGCTCTGAGAGTCCTTTAGGTGCCTTTTGGCAAACTCCAAGCGGGCTGTCATTTGCCTTTTACTGAGGAGTAGCTTCCGTCTGGCCTGATTGGTGGAGTGCTGCAACGACGGTTGTCCTTCTGAAAGGTTCTCCCATCTCCACAGAGGAACTCTGGAGCTCTGTCAGAGTGACCATCGGGTTCTTGGTCACCTCCCTGACCAAGGTACTTCTCCCCTATTTCTCAGTTTGGCCGAGTGCCAGCTCGAGGAAGATTCTTGGTGGTTCCAAACTTAATCCATTTAAGAATGATGGACGTCACTGTGTTTTTGGGGACCCTCAATGCTGCAGAAATATTTTGGCACTCTGCCCCAGATCTTAGTCTCGACACAATCCTGTCTCGGACCTCTACGGACAATTCCTTTGACCTCATGGCTTGGTTTTTGTTACATGCAAAGTCAACTGTGGGACCTTATATAGACAGGTGTGTGCCTTTCCAAATCATGTCCAGTCAAATGAATTTACAACAGGTGGTCTCCAATCAAGTTGTAAAAACATCTCAAAGATGACCAATGGAAACAAGATGCACTTGAGCTCCTCATAGCAAAGGGTCTGAATACTTGTGTTTTTTATATGTCTAAAAACCTGTTTGTCAATATGGGTTATTGTGTGTAGATTGATGAGGAACATTTTTTATTGAATCGATTTTAGAATGAGGCTTATGGGTGCTGAATCAGAATTAGTTAGGTAACATAGATAAATAAGATGTTTTATTTACATGATATGCTTATGTGAGATACTTGTCATTAGAATGTTTCCCTTTGGACTATAGGGTAGGCAATTGCACGTATCCCTTCTCAGCTAGGGCTCAGTCACTTGGGGCCCAGAGAGGGGAGAGGTCAGGCTTGTCTTCATATGTGAATGCATCTGTTAAACCATCTGGTGCTATGCAGAATATCAGAAGGGGAGGAGGACAGAATGGAACATTGTCTTCTTATGTGAATGTGTCTTTAACTATTCTTAAACCATGTGAAGGGATGGCGTGATTAATGGGGAACCAATTAAGTGTCTCCACAATGTCTGTACGCCAGTCACTCCCTCCTTTTCCCATTGGGGGGAGGAGTATGGCAGTGTCTGGAACCATTGTATGTCCCCTCTGATGTTGCACTTATCTTGAGATAGTATATGACCTAGAGGCTCACTCCCCACTTGTCCAGGTGTGGGGAGAAGAGGGGGTTTACTTGAGATGGGAGAATATAATTGTTGACAATTGATATATGCCATTGGATGAGGTAATGTTTTTGTACTATGAAGTACCAGGAATGAGATTAGAACCTCGTTTTAGAGACCAAACTGAACGATCATTTATAGCTAATGCTATCTGGCTATGGGATACTCCTCTCTCAAGTAAAAGGCCCTCTGTGAAGTTTTCCTAAGATCTGTGGTTCGTCATGTAAGTTGAGAGGGGTGTATCTTGGCTATAAAAGATCTTGGTATTCTTTTGTAGGGACTCTCAGAATTCATTATAGACACTGAATTGATCTGAGAGTCAAAGGGCTATAGTGAAGCTCATATTATTAAAAGAGGAAATTTAAGTATAACTCTGACTGGTGTGTGGTTTCCAACTCTCCTCATTTAGTAATACAGGAAATTACCACGACAGGCTGTAACGTAACAAAAAGGGAAGGGGTCTGAATACTTTCTGAATGCACTGTACAAGTGAATTGTGTCTATGTATGTTTTCATTGTCCAAGTCTTGACCTATTTTTTTGCCCCAGCCTCAAACTCAGCCCCTGTGTGTAGCTAACTGACCCTCTCTGCCCATTCATTGCCATATACCCATTGTTGTTGTCCTAGCTGTTTACCCATTGTTGTCTCACCCGTTGTTGTCTTAGCTCTCCCAATCAACACCTGTGATTGCTTATGCCTTTCTCTAATGTCAATATGCCTTGTATACTGTTGTTTAGGGCAGCTCTCTTTGTTTTATTTTACTGCGGAGCCTCTAGTCCTGCTCAACATGTTTCAGATAGCTCCCAGCCCCCACACACGCGGAGACCGCACCCAGCTTAACTGGCGCCTCCAGAGATGCAACCTCTCTCATCGTCACTCAATGCCTAGGTTTACCCCCACTGTCCTCGCACCCTGCCTTACCCTTGTCTGTTCACTATGCCCTGAAACTATCCTACCACGCCCATAAATCTGCTCCTTTTATTCTCTGTTCCCAACACACTAGACGACCAGTTCTTATAGCCTCTAGCCGTATCCTCATCCTACTCCTCCTCTGTTCCTCTGGTGATGTAGAGGTTAACCCAGGCCTTGTGTGTCCCCATGCGCTCTCATTTGTTGACTTCTGCAACAGTAAATGCCTTGGGTTCTTGCATGTTAACATCAGAAGCCTCCTCCCTAAGTGTGTTTTATTCACTGTTTTAGCACACTACGCCAACCCTGATGTTCCAGCTGAGTCTGAATCCTGGCTTAGGAAGGCCACAAAAAATCTGAAATTTCAATCCCCAATTACAATATTTTCCATCAAGATAGAACTGCTAAAGGGGGCGGAATTGCAATCTACTGTAGAGAGAGCCTGCAGAGTTCTGTCATACTATCCAGATCTACAGATCGAGCTTCTACTTTTAAAGATCCATCTCTCCAGAAATAAGTCAATAACGGTTGCCGCCTGTTATAGACCCCCCTCAGCTCCCAGCTGTGCCCTGGACACCATATGTGAATTGATTGCCCACATCTAACGTCAGAGTTCGTACTGCTAGGTGACCTAAATTGTGATATGCTTAACACCCCAGCCGTCCTATAATCTAAGATAGATGCCCTCAATCTCACACAAATTATCAAGGAACCCACCAGGTACAACCCCAAATCTGTAAACATGGGCACCCTCATAGATATCCTTCTGGCTAACTTGCCCTCTAAATACACCACTGCTGTTTTCAATCAGGATCTCAGCGATCACTGCCTCATTGCCTGCATCCGTTATGGGTCCGCGGTCAAACGACCACCCCTCATCACTGTCAAACGCTCCCTGAAACACATCTGCGAGCAGGCCTTTCTAATCGACCTGGACCGGGTATCCTGGAAGGATATTAACAGTCTCTATAGGGGTGCCACAGGGTTCAATTCGCAAGCCGACTCTTTTCTCTGTATATATCAATGATGTCGCTCTTGCTGCTGGTGATTATTTGATCCACCTCTACGCAGACAATACCATTCTGTATACATCTGGCCCTTCGTTGGAGACTGTGTTAACTAACCTCCAAAAGAGCTTCAACGCCATACAACTCTCCTTCCGTGGCCTCCAACTCCTCTTAAATACAAGTAAAACTAAATGCATGCTCTTCACCCAATCGCTGTCTGCACCTGCCCGTCCGACTAGCGTCACTACTCTGAACGGTTCCGACTTAGAATATGTGTACAACTATAAATACCTAGGTGTTTGGCTAGACTCTAAACTCTCCTTCCAGATTCACATTAAGCATCTCCAATCCAAAATTAAATCTAGAATCGGCTTCCTGTTTCGCAACAAAGCCTCCTTCACTCATGCTGCCAAACATACCCTCGTAAAAATGACTATCCTACCGATCCTTGACTTCGACGATGTCATTTACAAGATAGCCTCCAACACTCTACTCAGCAAATTGGATGCAGTCTATCATCCATTTTGTCACCAAAGCCCCATATACTACCCACCACTGTGACCTGTATGCTCTCGTTGGCTGGTCTTCACTACATATTCGTGGCCAAACCCACTGGCTCCAGGTCATCTATATGTCTTTGCTAGGTAAAGCTCCGCCTTATCTCAGCTCACTGCTCACCATAGCAACACCCACCCGTAGCACACGTTCCAGCAGGTATATTTCACTGGTCATCCCCAAAGCCAACACCTCCTTTGGCCGCATTTCCTTCCAGTTCTCGGCTGCCAATGACTGTCTGACTGACGTGCCCAAAGTAAAGCCAGGATATGCATATAATATGTACCATTGGATGGAAAACACTTTGAAATTTGTAGAAATGTTAAAATAATGTATGAGACTATAACACAATTGATATGGTAGGAGAAAATCCAAAGGAAAACCAACTGGAACATTTCTTTTTTTGAGGTGGAAGGCTATGGGTCCTATGCAATTCCAGCTCCCAGGTTGCAATTCCTATGGCTTCCACTAGATGTCAACAGTCTTTGTTCAAGGTTTCAGGCTTGTTTCTTCCCAAACGAGGGAGAACTTTGAGTTTTGATACTGGGAGTAAAAGTTGGAAATCAGTCTGTGCGTGCGCAACGAAGAAGATGCGCACTTGCTAATTTTACTTTTCTATTTAAAAAACTTCTTTCTGTATGAAATATTATAGTTTAATTACATTTTAGGGTACCTGGGGATTAAATAAAAACATAGTTTGACTTGTTTTAACAAAGTTTAGCTTTTTGGATTCCTTTCTCTGCATGTTGAACGAGTGGATTACTCAAATCGATGACGCCCACTAAACAGACTTTTTGGGATATAAAGATTGATTTTATCTAACAAAATGACCATGCATGTTGTAGCTGGAACCCTTGGGATTGCAAATCAGAATAAGATCTTAAAAAAGTAAATTCATATTTAATCGCTATTTGTGATTTTACGAAGCCTGTGCTGGTTGAAAAATATTTTGATGTGGGGTGCCGTCCTCAAACAATCGCATGGCATGCTTTCGCTGTAATGCCTATTGTAAATCGGACAATGCAGTTAGATTAACAAGAATTTAAGCTTTTAACTGATATAAGACACTTGTATGTACCAAGATATTTAATATCCATAATTTGTATGATTATTTATTTGAATCGCGCCCGGCAATTTCACCGGAAGTTGTTGACAGGTGTCCCGCTGGTGGGAGGCTTTGAGCCGATCATGCTTTTTGCCTGGTCCCAGATCTGTATGTGTGTTTAGCCAAATGGTCTGACTATCGTAGTTGGCAAAATCACGTACAAATCTGGGACCAGGCCAATCTTCCTCTGCACACACACATGCAAGCACATATGTACAAACATGCATGCATCTACCTACATCCTCACACACACACACACACGCACACGCACACGCACACGCACACACACACACACACACACCACTTTGTGTCCTGATTGTCAGTCATTAATCCAGGGGGTCACTTTAAACTAATCAAACTAATCCAGTGGTAATCCTTTTCCCCCTGTGTTCTGTCTCTCCATCTCTCCACAGTCTCTCTCTGTCTCTCCACCAACTGAATGGAAGGATGGAAGAAGGAGGTGTCCTGTTCTAATCATCCAAGGCATTATCATAGCATCTCAGCCCGTCTCAATGCACCCACTCATCACTCCTCCAGAGCAGTGCAGCAACGTGAGGGAGTACTCAGGAGCTCTAATTTAATCTGTCATTAATTACTGGGAGAGCAGGGGGCAGTGGGGAGGTCAGCCCAGGAACTAGGAACTCTACTAAGGACTAAGAGGATAGATGAGAGACACAGCCAGACGAGGGTGATGCTATAGATAACTTTGGAGTTGGAGTTATATCAGAGATGTTGTTGTTTTAGAATTGCAAGACTCTTTTTTGATGGTAGTGTCATGACGTTGGCCTGGGGGTAGGTTTATGACAGTCATAAATACCTCTTCCCCCCTTTTTCCTCTCTCTACCCTACTGATGTTACATTTGCAAAACCCTTGGTTAACATAGAGATTCTGGGAACATCAGAAGGTGGGGGGAAATGAACTATATTCTGGCAATCCGACCAATTGAACATATGCGGTGGTACTTAATGAATATGATGTCGGTTCAGTTGTCATCTGAGACATTCTCATCAATGATAAGATGACATAAACTCTACAGTGGAAAGTCTACACATCAGAGTTATCGGATTCACACGGAATTGTTGTTCAACTTAAATGTTTGAATATGAAATTATTCGTGATGGGATGAAATGTGATTTTGGCTTCTAAAATGTGAGATTTGGGTTTTCATAAGACAGGGCTCTGCTCAATCATTGCCCCGCCCCTGTGAAGGGACATGGGCTATACAACTTTTCAAACACGCCCTCCTCTCCCTTGCTATATAAAGCCTTGATGACAATATAACCTCCTGTTCTGAGGACGTGAGGACGACGGTCCGATGTCAGAATGGTTCAGATAATAACTACAGGTCGAAGCCAACATCAGTGTGAGCTTTGGTTGTGAATGGTATGAACTTTGAACTCTTATTCACTACAGAAGTGATACCTCCTAGCCATTGAGTTAGCAACAGCCCCTGCAAACGAGGGTTAGGAAGGAACAGACAGAGTATCCCGTCTACCACACAACGACGTTACTACAACGTATTCAATTTACCAGCAGAGACATTCTTCAAAGAACAAAGGACTCGGTTGGGCAACACGGCCTTCCATCTACCACCAACCTACCGAAGCGCAGCTCAGAGTAAATATTTATTGCATTTTCCTTTTCCAAATGGGCAGTAATTTAGAATGCATAAGATACTGTATTTACGATAGCACAGCTTCGCCCTTTGTTCCTCAGTCTTCCCGCTCTTTCACTCAAACCCAGCCCCTTTTCCTTTGTGTAACCAGCTGTCATATCAGTTCCACACGCTAGGGACGTTTTCCTTTAGGACGTAATTTGTAATCAAGTTATGATTTAAATATGTGTATGTGTAATTCTTTGTGATTAGTTAGGTATTTAGTAAATAAATAATTAAACCCAATTTTGTATTGCTGATTCAACTTGTTAGCCAGGGTTCGTGCAGATAACCAAGAATTTACAACTTTCAGATGAGACTGAATTAAGATGACCATTAATATTGACTGCTATTGATGTAAAATCTTACTAGGTCTTTAAGAGTTTATTCGGAAGATAACAGCTCTATAAATATTATTTTGTGGTGCCCGACTCTCTAGTTAATTACATTTACATGATTAGCTCAATCAGGTAATATTAATTACGGAGAAATTATTTTATAGAATAGCATGTCATATCACTTAATCCGGCATAGCCAAAGACACGACAGTAGTGTGTCTAAAGCTATTAGCTGTATACATGTAAACAAACACACTGACAGATCAGCCTTAACAAAGTAAAAAGCGGTCAGAATGTCATTGTTTGCGGAAAATAATGTCTGACAGCAAACTCCGACACGACAAACATAGCAATGTCCGTGGCCTGTTGACTTGCACACAAGTGTGACACGTAGGCAAAAACCGGCTTCACGCCGTCACCACCGACACCAGCTGCCCCCCATGAAAAATGAATCAGAAAGGTTAGGAAACCCAGCTACTGCTAAACTAACTAAATGGTAAGACCACAAACACAGATGTTCAATATCCTTGTTATTGGTAGATGGATAACACTAGTACAACTACCTATAAAAGTAGAGTACCTAAGCATTGTGCTAGCATGCCAACATCCAGGATATAGAGCTGACAGGGGACACACACACACACACAGTAGTGGTGATGGTTGTGGTGCTGGTGTTGTGGTGGTGGTTCTGGTAGTTGCGGTGGTGGTTGTGCTGGTGGTTGTTGTTGTGGTGGTGGTGCTGGTGTTTGCGGTGGTGGTTGTTGTTGTGGTGGTGGTGCTGGTGTTTGCGGTGGTGGTGGTTGTTGTGGTGGTGGTGCTGGTGTTTGCGGTGGTGGTTGTGCTGGTGGTTGTTGTTGTGGTGGTGGTTGTGGTAGGGGTTGTGCTGAAGCTGGTGGTTGTGCTGGTGGTTGTTGTGGTGCTGGTGTTGGTGTTTGCGGTGGTGGTTGTTGTTGTGGTGGTGGTGCTGGTATTTGCGGTGGTGGTTGTTGTTGTGGTGGTGGTGCTGGTGTTTGCGGTGGTGGTTGTGCTGGTGGTTGTTGTTGTGGTGGTGGTGCTGGTGTTTGCGGTGGTGGTTGTGCTGGTGGTTGTTGTTGTGGTGGTGGTGCTGGTGTTTGCGGTGGTGGTTGTTGTTGTGGTGGTGGTGCTGGTGTTTGCGGTGGTGGTGGTTGTTGTGGTGGTGGTGCTGGTGTTTGCGGTGGTGGTTGTTGTTGTGGTGGTGGTGCTGGTGTTTGCGGTGGTGGTTGTTGTTGTGGTGGTGGTGCTGGTGTTTGCGGTGGTGGTTGTTGTTGTGGTGGTGGTGCTGGTATTTGCGGTGGTGGTTGTTGTTGTGGTGGTGGTGCTGGTGTTTGCGGTGGTGGTTGTGCTGGTGGTTGTTGTTGTGGTGGTGGTTGTGGTAGGGGTTGTGCTGAAGCTGGTGGTTGTGCTGGTGGTTGTTGTGGTGCTGGTGTTGGTGTTTGGAGTGGTGGTTGTGCTGGTGGTTGTTGTTGTTGTGGTGGTGGCTGTGGTATGGGGGGTGCTGGTGTTTGCGGTGGTGGTTGCGGTGGTGGTTGTGCTGATGGGTGTTGTTGTTGTGGTGATGGTTGTGGTAGGGGTTGTGCTGGTGCTGGTGGTTGTTGTTGTGGTTGTGGTGCTGGTATTTGCGGTGTTGGTTGTGGTAGGGGTGGTGCTGGTAGTTGTGGTGATGGTGCTGGTGGTTGCTGTGGTGGTTGTGGTGGTGGTGCTGGTAGTTGTGGTGGTTGTGGTGCTGGTATTTGTGGTTGTTGTGGTAGTGGTGCTGGTGGTTGTGTTTGTGGTGGTTGTGGTGCTGGTGCTGGTAGTTGTGGTGGTTGTGGTGCTGGTATTTGTGGTTGTTGTGGTAGTGGTGCTGGTGGTTGTGTTTGTGGTGCTAACTGAGTCGTATCATTGAGAAACAGCAGGCCACTCCAGAAAAGCTCATTACCCACTCTGTCAGAGGAAAAGGCTACTATACATCAGATCAGTCATAGCTCCACCAGGCCTTTAACAGAGCTGCCCATCAACCAGCCATCCCCCTTGCAACTAAGATGTGTGGATCAGAGAAAGAGAGAGAGGGAGAGGGATGTACCGAGGGAAGGAGAAAGAGAGAGAAATAACAGTGTCTTTACATTTTTTCCAATCTCATTTTAGGGATGCAGCCAGCCAGCTAGCATGGTTCAAGGGCAGCTGAGATTAAACTGCAGGCTGATACAAGTTCTGGCCAGTTCATCTTTACTGCTGTTTACGATGAGTCAGTCAGAACACTTCACTCTTTTATACTCTCCAAAAGTGTCTTTCTCTCCATGGAGAACTTCAATGTAGTCTTTCTCAATCATACAGTTCAATTATTTAGAGTGCACTCTGTTTCTATCCCAGCTAGCCCATTTAGTTAATTGGAAGTTGTGGGAACATATGTTTTTGGTTTCCCATTAGTTCTGGGAACGAAGCCATAAGTTTCTTGACCGGTAAAATAGAAAGTTTTTTAAATGTTCTGAGAACGGAAGTAAAAATGTCTCCTGTTCTAGGAACGTACATTTTTAGGTTGCAGAGAGGTTCTGAGAAAGTTTTACAATGGTTCCCTGAAAGTTTTTCTAGAAGGTTTTATTCATGGTCTGAGAACAGAAATTAGAGGTTATTTGAAGATAATTTAGGAACTTTCTGAGAACATGTTTCAAATAAGACTTTTAATAACACTGTTAGCTTAGTTTGGGTTAACTGTTTTGAACTCGAGGAACAGATAGGACACATGGAAATTCATTTGCTTAGTCATTAATCATGCAAACATATCTTTTTTTATTGTGGCACGTAGTCAGTGAGATTCAAACCTATCTTCTGTCCTCTATCCATGGAATTAGTCGACTGCACCATCAGAATGGAGAATTTTTTTTAACTCATACAAAACTGTTCCTTTTAGTCTATTCAAACAGACCCCATTTCAAACGAAACAAGCACTCGTTAAGATCAGGTGTGTCCAATTAGTGGGATCGGCTAACACACCTGAACACACTTAACAAGATAGAGGATAGAGAGAGTTTTGTTGACACTGAGAACAGAATGTATATAGTTTTAAATAACATTATTAGAACGTTCTTTGAACGTTACTGTCACAACTTCCGCCGAAGTCGGTCCCTCTCCTTGTTCGGGCGGTGTTCAGCGGTCGACGTCACCGGCCTTCTAGCCATCACTGATCCATTTTTCATTGACCATTGGTTTTGTCTTGTCTTCCTTCACACCTGCTTCCAATCCCATCAATTACGTGTTGTGTATTTAACCCTCTGTTCCCCCCATGTCCTTGTCGGAGATTGTTTGATTGTATGTGATGTGCATGTATTATGTTGGTGTGCGACAGGTTTTGTACCCACTTTTGTTATTTTGTACCCACTTTTGTTATTTTGTACCCACTTTTGTTATTTTGTACCCACTTTTGTTATTTTGTACATTTTGGTTATTGGAGTTTTATCAGCATTTATTAAACAACTTCGTTTTTACCAAGTTCGTTCTCCTGCACCTGACTTCCCTGCCACCAACATGCACCCATTACAGTTACTAATGTTCTCTTGTGGTTTTTCTGGAACGTTTTCTTAATGTTCCGAGAGCATGACTTAATAGAACCTGCATAAAACCTTATGCTGAACTACTGAAATTCCCACCTAAGAAACATATGGTTCTCAGAACCATGTGCTAGCTGGGTATCCTGCACCATTCCCAGAACATTGTGGGAAGGTGTATGCAAAATAACCATAGGACAACCACAATCTCACCAAGCTCCAAGAAACATATGGTTCTCAGAACGTTATGTGCTAGCTAGGTATATATTCATTTACTTCATTTTGTTAATACTCAAGAAGTACGAACCTCGTCAATCACTGGAGGTAGCATTTTGTCAATCATGTTGTTGAGCACAATAATGAATCATTATTTTTACTTTTCTATTTGATAAATACTTTGTTAAGGGAAAATGTATGCTTGTGATGTGGTGTTGTCTCACCTAGCTATCTTAAGATGAATGCACTAACACTAAGTCACTCTGGATAAGAGTGTCTGCTAAATTACAATTGTATGGTAGTTTATATATTGTTGCCTTTGTACATATTTATCAAAGGTGTGGAAAATAATAAAGGGGACTGTAGAGTATGCAAGTCAATACATTGATCAATTTCCTAGAAACATACAGAACGGAACAGTCAATGCCCCTGAAATGACGGGATGCGTCCCAAATGGCTCCCTATTCCTTACATCTTTTGACCAAAGCCCTATGGACCCTAAAGTAGTGAACTCTGTAGGGAATAAGATGCCATTTGGAACACAAAATGGTGATGGTGATGAAGCACCCTATTCACACCCTAATTTTGTGTACACAGTGGACAACAGATGATTACCGTCATAATTAATAATCATCTGCCTCATTATGGCTATAGACCGGCCAGTGAGCTGGATCGTCTGCCTCATTATGGCTATAGACCGGCCAGTGAGCTGGATCATCTGTGTGGGCCCAGGATCGTGTGCATTATGGAACACAACGGACAAAGTTTTCAAATAGAACCCCCCCAGAAAAGGAGTGTTTCTTATTGGATAAGGACAGTAGTCTCTCCCTGTTTCAGTCCATTTTCTTCTGTTTGGTGTCTAATGAATAAACCAGGCCTCTTTAAAAAGGGAGAATCCCTAATTGTCTTACAGTACTGTCTGCTAAAAGGTGGCCTATCACTTTGTGTCGAGTGATCTTTCAAACACCTATCAGAAATGCATGGGTATGTGTTTACATGGGCTAGCCTGACTAGGCAACAGTGTGTGATGGATCGGATAACATTTGAAGTATTCTAAATTGATAGTATCTTATAGTAGTTTATGCATATTTTGGCATTTACCATGACTAAATGGTCCACGGTATAAGAGCACTTCAATTGCAGAATATAGGAATGAATATCACTTCATTGTTCCCATTGGAAACATCTGCCTAGAATACTTTAATACCTTTTCTCAGGAGAATTATTTTCCATTTGGTTAGATTAATACCTTTTCTCGGGAGAATTCCTTTCCATTTGGTTAGAGTGATACTATAAAAAATAATATAAAACTCCATTAGTGTTCTCCATTACAACAGAGTGCTAGTGGGTCTATCATAATGCTCCCTCAGTGTTTTAAACCTGACAATCCGAGTCCAGTGGCAGCCATTTTCTCCATCTAGCGCCAACACTACGGCTAACGTTTCCACATGGCTATGTTATATTGTAATGTACTGTAGTTCTCTGCTTTCGATGAACAGGAATTAACTGATGTACAGTAACAATGAATCTGCATCATCTGAAGATTTATGTTCCAAACCCTCCACTTTTTCTTCAACTGAAATGTGAAGATTTTTCTCATTTTCCTCATACTGTGCCTTTAATTCAGATTAATTTATGTGGGAATGTCAGATCAGAATAATTGCAAGGAACATTTTAGATCTCTGAAATAGGGATATTAAGGATGACAGTGGAGACAAAAATGAAGGCCTACGTTGGATATTTGACTTTTCCAGAATAACGACTATAACAGAGAAAATAGTGAATCCAGAACAAATTTGAAAAAGATTCCAGAAAAGGTGTAGGTCAAAGAGCATGATAAGATCAACTTTTAAAGCATCACCATAGTCCTGTGGATAAAGCGACACCCGTCTCTCTCTTATTTGAGCTGCAGAGTTAGACCTTAGTCTCAGCAGGCCAGCGCTAAGAGATGAACTACACACAGGGGTCATTCTCAATCTCACTGGATCACCCCCAAGTCCTCAGTGAGGAAGTCAGAAACACTCTCACCTCCCTCAGAGGCTTCCCAATCACAGACACATACGTGTTTGCAACACACGCACGCACACACACACACTCTCTATCTCTCTCTCTCACACACACCACCACACCTGCCCCTTTCTCACTCTTTATCACACCCCACTACCCCCCCCCCCCCCCCCCCCTTTCCACAGGACCCCCCCCCCTTCCACTCCCCACCCCCCTCCATTCCTTACAGTGATCATCGATCAGTATTACCGTATGTTACTTAATTAAAATCTGCCTCAGCACTTTGTCTCACTCCAACTGGCTGATGGTTAAAAACCTCACTATAAGCGATGTCACGGCAGATCAATAGTGAATTTCAGTAAAACTGAAAAACAATACCCTGTATAAAACCCAGCCAGGGGAGGAGGGGACCTGGGGATTTTGTATTCATGTTTTAAAAAGCACTGTGGTTCCAGAAGCGTGCTCCCTACCTTTAAAGTGTTTACAGTGACTAATCATGTATGTCTTATCTAAGGGAGGGAGTTCTGAAACACAGACGGACAGACAAACAGACAGCAGCCTTCAGGCTGGAACGTGACTGGAGGGATTCGAGGAAAACACCCTAGTTATCACTAAGAACCAGCTTCAGGTCAGCCTTTCAACATTTAAAAAAAGCTATTTTCCTCGATCGATGGCCGCCTCTGGTTTTGGTACGGAGGCAGGGAGGCAGGCAAGCAGGGAGGTAAGCAAGCAGGGAGGTAAGCAAGCAGGGAGGCAGACAGACAGGCAGACAGACAGGCAGGCAGACAGACAGGCAGGCAGACAGACAGGCAGGCAGACAGACAGGCAGGCAAGCAGGGAGGCAGGCAAGCAGGGAGGTAGGCAAGCAGGGAGGCAGGCAAGCAGGGAGGCAGGCAAGCAGGGAGGTAAGCAAGCAGGGAGGCAGACAGACATGCAGGCAGACAGACAGGCAGGCAAGCAGGGAGGCAGGCAAGCAGGGAGGCAGGCAAGCAGGGAGGTAAGCAAGCAGGGAGGCAAGCAAGCAGGGAGGCAGGCAAGCAGGGAAGCAGGCAAGCAGGGAGGCAGGCAAGCAGGGAGGTAGGCAAGCAGGGAGGCAGGCAAGCAGGGAGGCAGGCAAGCAGGGAGGCAGGCAAGCAGGGAGGCAGGGAAGCAGGGAGGTAAGCAAGCAGGGAGGCAGGCAAGCAGGGAGGCAGGCAAGCAGGGAGGCAGGCAAGCAGGGAGGCAGACAGACAGGCAGGCAAGCAGGGAGGCAGGGAAGCAGGGAGGCAGGCAAGCAGGGAGGTAAGCAAGCAGGGAGGCAGGCAAGCAGGGAGGCAGGGAAGCAGGGAGGCAGGCAAGCAGGGAGGTAAGCAAGCAGGGAGGCAGGCAAGCATGGAGGCAGGCAAGCAGGGAGGCAGGCAAGCAGGGAGGCAGACAGACAGGCAGGCAAGCAGTGCGGCAGGCAGGCGGGGAGGTAGGGAGGCAGTCAGACAGGGAAGGAGGCATACAGAGAGGCAGGCAGGGAGATAGGCAGGGAGGCAGGCAGGCAGGGATGCCAGAAGAGGAGGTGTCATACTGAAATAACATGTCTAATTAAGCTTGTAGTCTGTCCGTGACCAGCTTTGCTGACCATCAAAAAACGACTGTTGTCAGACTCGCTGTGATCAGTGATGAAGACATCTTTGAACAGGGCATCAGCCATACAACAATAAAGCTCTCATGAGAAATGTTATTTGACTTGCATGTCAAGTAAAGAGAGAAAATTCACAACACATTAACTGTTTGTAATCCGAACCCTGTTCAACTGACAAAGATGGTGATCAGTGACAATGAAAACTGCATGTACTCTGTTGTTGTGCATGAACTGTGCAAGTCTAGGCCTTAGCACATACTGAATTGGATCTTCATTTGATCACCCTGTTGCAAGACAACTTTCCTGCAATGCAGGACTTTTAAAACATGTAGTGTATTTAAGGTTTAAAAAGGCTTCTGAAGTAGATAACTTCCACTTGAAAATGTCTGACTTGATTTTCCCTTGAGAAAAATGTATCAATCCCTTCAAAAATGTTATTCATTATAATCCACATAATTCTTAATATTTCCTGTTGCTGCAGGATTATTTTCCTGCTGTAGCGAATTGGCTCAAATTAAGATCCTGCATCTGTAGTGGTCAACTGCACCATAAAGGGAAATGCATAGACTAGCCAGTGGGATCCTGCCCAGCAGCCCTTAGTGTTATTCCACTGAGGGATCTGATGGAGACTGTGTGTGTGTGTGTGCGCGTGTGTGTATACTTGCATGTGTGTGCGTGCATGCATGTGCGCGAGCCCATGTGGTGCCTGACTACCTGGTGCACGGGGATCATGGGCCCTGCTCATGTATAATGGATAAGATCTGGTCCTCAGAATAGCCGTGATACCCAAAGGAACCCAGTCTGAGTGTTCCTGCTGGCTGCAGCAGAGGGAGACACTCCCTATCTCATCACACTAACCCATCCATAACACTCACATAAGGTACCGTACAGAACAACACTGCTGACTTGTGGGTTGTGTGTGTGTGTGTCTGCCTATTCTAATGAATAGCCAGATGCTATCCCATTATCTCTCTGCATTTCTGTTATATCTCCCCCTTCTCCCTTCCTCTCTCTCTACCTCTCCCCTTCTTTCTCCCTCCCCTCTCTCTCCCTCACCCTCCCTTCCTCTCTCTCTACCTCTCCCCTTCTTTCTCCCTCCCCTCTCTCTCCCTGACCCTCCCTTCCTCTCTCTCTACCTCTCCCCTTCTTTCTCCCTCCCCTCTCTCTCCCTCACCCTCCCTTCCTCTCTCTCTACCTCTTCCCTTCTTTCTCCCTCCCCTCTCTCTCCCTCACCCTCCCTTCCTCTCTCTCTACCTCTTCCCTTCTTTCTCCCTCCCCTCTCTCTCCCTCACCCTCCCTTCCTCTCTCTCTACCTCTTCCCTTCTTTCTCCCTCCCCTCTCTCTCCCTCACCCTCCCTTCTTCTCTCGCTACCTCTCCCCTTCTTTCTCCCTCCCCTCTCTCTCCCTCACCCTCCCTTCCTCTCTCTCTACCTCTCCCCTTCTTTCTCCCTCCCCTCTCTCTCCCTTACCCTACCTTCCCTTCTCTTCTCCCTCTACCTCGCTCTCCCCTCCTACCTCTCTCTCTCTACCTCTCCCCCTCACTCTCCCTCTTTCCTTCCCTCTACCTCTCTCTGCTCTCCAGTCCTGTTCCATCCTGTAGTGTGCTGGGACTACCATGTGCCAGACAGGCCAGATTGAAGGACCAGGAGGACTGAGGCTGGGGCAGTGCCAGGGAGAACGAGCCGAGAGGGGCAGCCTCTCTGTGATAGTTCCGCTGGGCTAAAATAAGCCATAATCCTCCTTGTTACATACCAGGGAACAAAACCACACCTGCAACGTTATCTAATGAGCAGCGCCTCACTGCTTATCAAGCTGTCCCTAGAACTGGGACTGTTAACGATATTAGCTATCTGGTGAGCTTCACTGCCCTAGCGAGTAAAAACTATCATCTACTATACTGAGAAAGATGTCTCTGAAATGCAGTTGATTTAATGATCAATTGATTAATAATTATTTATTCAATTACTTAATCAATGTGAGCTGTGTGCAGTGCCCAGTGCCACTGACCCAGCAACAGTGAGAGGGGCTGTCGAGGAGTCCTTGAAATGGACTTGGCGTCTTCCCAGTCCAGCTAGGTCGTTCAGGATTGAGACATAATTGGATGTCTATGCATATAATGAAGACATCGGGAAATGCATTCAAAACCGGCCACTAGGGGCAACATTGAGCGTTGTAAGTAGGCTTGGGTTTTGATAGGACTTTGTGGATGGGGTGGTGGACAGGGGTAATCTCATGATCAGAAGGTGACTCTGGATCAGAAGGTTTCGTTTTCGATCCCAGTCATGGACACTTGTTTTTTTAGTTTTGGTTTTAACCCTATCCCAAACCTTAACCCTTACCGTAACCATTTGGAATGAGTGCCTAAACTTAACATAGAAATTTGACGTTTGGAGAAAATGGATGAACATCTAATTCTGCATTGAGACTGTGAGAGCTTGTTGGCCCAGTCGGCTGCCTGCTCCAGTTGAACTGGCTGCCTGCTCTAGTTGAACTGGCTGTCCCAGCCCCTGCAGTGGGCTGAACACTGACAGCAGCAGCAGCTGTAGCTCAACATACGCTTCTCAACAGCTCCTTGTAGAAGAAGCAGTGATTCCCACTGTCCTAGTTTTACACCACTATCTATAGGAAGACTTTTCCCCCTGGCTGCTTTCTATACAAGAGGACTCTCTCTCTCATCTGTATTGGGAGAGAGAGAGATTTTCCATTGGCTAAATCCAACGAGGATCATCACATACTGCAGTTGGAGAGATTGTCACTGGAGGCTCTAGTCTCTTCATCCTTTTTCCTGTGGTGGAACAGATTTTTCGGAACAGAGTCCTTTGCCAGGGCTGTTGTTGTTATTAAACGTCTCGCTGTCAAAATGACTCCCAAAAGAGAGGCTATTGGTTATAACACACCCACACATCTAGCCAGCATCACATTATGTTCAACACTGAGCGCCGACACTACACAGAGCACACAGAAAAACAGCCTTTAATATACCGCGACGTATGTTAGTCTCCATGGTAACAACCTGGTTCTAAAGTCAAGGTTTGTGAACCCAGTGGTCATGTGTGAAGAACGTGGCACCCAAACAACACATACACACACACACCTTACGACACACTTTATGAGGAGAGAGAGAAAAAGGCTGGAGGATCAAAGAGGTAAACAGAAAACACGAAGAGACTCCAGGGCAAAAAAAAGTAGAAATATGCTTTCACTGGTATGACACTACTGACTCCTCTCACTGGTATGACACTACTGACTCCTCTCACTGGTATGACACTACTGACTCCTCTCACTGGTATGACACTACCGACTCCTCTCACTGGTATGACACTACTGACTCCTCTCACTGGTATGACACTACTGACTCCTCTCACTGGTATGACACTACTGACTCCTCTCACTGGTATGACACTACTGACTCCTCTCACTGGTATGACACTACTGACTCATCTCACTGGTATGACACTACTGACTCCTCTCACTGGTATGACACTACTGACTCCTCTCACTGGTATGATACTACTGACTCCTCTCACTGGTATGACCCTACTGACTCCTCTCACTGGTATGACCCTACTGACTCCTCTCACTGGTATGACACTACTGACTCCTCTCACTGGTATGACACTACTGACTCCTCTCACTGGTATGACACTACTGACTCCTCTCACTGGTATGACACTACTGACTCCTCTCACTGGTATGACACTACCGACTCCTCTCACTGGTATGACACTACTGACTCCTCTCACTGGTATGACTCTACTGACTCCTCTCACTGGTATGACACTACTGACTCCTCTCACTGGTATGACACTACTGACTCCTCTCTCTGGTATGACACTACTGACTCCTCTCTCTGGTATGACACTACTGACTCCTCTCACTGGTATGACACTACTGACTCCTCTCACTGGTATGACACTACTGACTCCTCTCACTGGTATGACACTTCTGACTCCTCTCACTGGTATGACACTACTGACTCCTCTCACTGGTATGACACTACCGACTCCTCTCACTGGTATGACACTACTGTCTTCTCTCACTGGTATGACACTACCGACTCCTTTCACTGGTATTTTACTAACCCCTCCTCTCCCTGGTATGACACTCCCCCTCCTTTCACTGGTATGACACTCCCCATCTTCTCACTGGTATGACACTCCCCCTCCTCTCACTGGTATGACACTCCCACCCCTCTCACTGGTATGACACTGCCGACTCCTC
Organism: Oncorhynchus mykiss; assembly: GCF_057628025.1. NCBI lineage: Eukaryota > Metazoa > Chordata > Actinopteri > Salmoniformes > Salmonidae > Oncorhynchus > Oncorhynchus mykiss. The sequence goes on from NC_143037.1 coordinate 57,129,964, forward strand.
TCACTGGTATGACACTACCGACTCCTCTCACTGGTATGACACTACCGACTCTTCTCACTGGTATGACACTACCGACTCCTTTCACTGGTATTTTACTAACCCCTCCTCTCACTGGTATGACACTCCCCCCCTCTCACTGGTATGACACTACCCATCCTCTCACTGGTATGACACTCCACCTCCTCTCACTGGTATGACACTCCCACCCCTCTCACTGGTATGACACTGCCGACTCCTCTCACTGGTATGACACTGCCGACTCCTCTCAATGGTATGACACTACCGACTCCTCTCACTGGTATGACACACCCCCCTCCTCTCACTGGTATGACACTACCGACTCCTCTCATTGGTATGACACTACCGACTCCTCTCACTGGTATGACACACCCCCCTCCTCTCACTGGTATGACACTACCGACTCTTCTCACTGGTATGACACTACCGACTCTTCTCACTGGTATGACACTCCCCCCTCCTCTCACTGGTATGACACCCCCCCCCTCCTCTCACTGGTATGACACTCTCCCCTCCTCTCCCTGGTATGACACTCCCCCCTCCTCTTACTGGTATGACACTACTGACTCCTTCCTCTCACTGGTATGACACTCCCCCTCCTCTCACTGGTTTAACACTCCCCCTCCTCTCACTGGTATGACACTCCCCCTCCTCTCACTGGTATGACACTCCCCCTCCTCTCACTGGTATGACACTACTGACTCCTCTCACTGGTATGACCCTACTGACTCCTCTCACTGATATGACACTCCCCCTCCTCTCACTGGTATGACACTACTGACTCCTCTCACTGGTATGACACTACTGACTCCTCTCACTGGTATGACACTACTGACTCCTCTCACTGGTATGACACTACTGACTCCTCTCACTGGTATGACACTACTGACTCCTCTCACTGGTATGACACTCCCCCCTCCTCTCACTGGCATGACACTCCCCCTCCTCTCACTGGTATGACACTGCCCCCTCCTCTCACTGGTATGACACTCCCCCCTCCTCTCACTGGTATGACACTACTGACTCCTCTCACTGGTATGACACTCCCCCCTCCTCTCACTGGTATGACACTACTGACTCCACTCACTGGTATGACACTACCGACTCCACTCACTGGTATGACACTACCGACTCCTCTCACTGGTATGACACTACCGACTCCTCTCACTGGTATGACACTACCGAATCCTCTCACTGGTATGACACTCCCCCTCCTCTCACTGGTATGACACACCCCCCTCCTCTCACTGGTATGACACTACCGACTCCTCTCCCTGGTATGACACTACCGACTTCTCTCACTGGTATGACACTCCCCCTCTTCTCACTGGTATGACAGCCTTGCTCTAACACTGGCTGCAGACTCTGGGGCTGCAGGCTGGAGCTGCCTTGTTATCTACAGCCTGGGAAGAGGTCAAGAGAGACAAAAAAGACAGAAGAGGACTACCTACAGTTGAAGTCGGAAGTTTACATACACCTTAACCAAGTACATTTAAACTCAGTTTTTCACAATTCCTGACATTTAATCCTAGTAAAATTTCCCTGTTTTAGGTCGGTTAGGATCACCACTTTATTTTAAGAATGTGAAATGTCAGAATAATAGCTTTTATTTCTTTCATCATATTCCCAGTGGGTCAGAAGTTTTCATACTCTCATTTTGTATTTGGTAGCATTGCCTTTTGAATTGTTTAACTTGGGTCAAACGTTTCGGGTAGCCTTCCACAAGCTTCCCACAATAAGTTGGGTGAATTTTGGCCCATTCCTTCTGACAGAGCTGGTATAACTGAGTCAGGTTTGTAGGCCTCCTTGCTCGCACACGCTTTTTCAGTTCTGCGCACAAATTTTCTATAGGATTGAGGTCAGGGCTTTGTGATGGCGACTCCAATACCTTGACTTTGTTGTCCTTAAGCCATTTTCCCACAACTTTGGAAGTATGCTTTGGGTCATTGTCCATTTGGAAGACCCATTTGCGACCAAGCTTTAACTTTCTGACTGATGTCTTGAGGTGTTGCTTCAATATATCCACATAATTTTCCTAGCTAATGATGCCATCTATTTTGTGAAGTGCACCAGTCCCTCCTGCAGCAAAGAACCTCCACAACATGATGCTGCCACCCCTGTGCTTCACAGTTGGGATGGTGTTCTTCGGCTTGCAAACCTCCCCCTTTATCCTCCAAACCTAACGATGGTCATTATGGCCAAACAGTTTTGTTTCATCAGACCTAAGGACATTTTTTTACAATGTGTAGTTGCAAACCTTAATCTGGCTTATTTTATGGTGGTTTTGGAGCAGTGGCTTCTTCCTTGCTGAGCGGCCTTTTAGTTTATGTCGATTTAGGACTTGTTTTACGGTGGATATAGATACTTTTGTACCTGTTTCCTCCAGTATCTCCACAAGGTCCTTTGCTGTTGTTCTGGGATTGATTTGCACTTTTCGCACCAAAGTACATTCATCTCTAGGAGACAGAACGCGTCTCATTCCTGAGCTGTATGACGGCTGAGCGGCCCCATGGTGTTTATACTTGCATACTATTGTTTGTACAGATGAACGTGGTAACTTCAGGCGTTTGGAAATTGCTCCCAAGGATGAATCAGTCTTGTTTTTTTCTGAGGTCTTGGCTGATTTCTTGTGATTTGCCCATGACGTCAAGAAAAGAGACACTGAGTTTGAAGGTAGTCCTTAAAATACATCCACAGGTACACCTCCAATTGACTCAAACTATGTCAATTAGCCTATCAGAAGCTTCTAAAGCCATGACATCATTTTATGGAATTTTCCATGCTGTTTAAAGGCACAATCAACTTAGTGTATGTAAACTTCTGACCCACCGGAATTGTGATACATTGAATTATTAGTGAAATAATCTGTCTGTAAACAATTGTTGGAAAAAATACTTGTGTCATGCACAAAGTAGATGTCCTAACCACCTTACCAAAACTATAGTTTGTTAACAAGAAATTTGTGCACCGCTCGCGTTGGAAAATAAATTTAGAAATCAATGTTATGCAATTATTGCACCCACACTGCTCGCGTGCGCCAACGTCTGCGTTGCCAAGGGCTAAAATAGAAATCAGTTCTATTTCTGACACAGATTGCACTGCAAGTCCTGCCTCTCCCATCTCCTAATTGGTTTATAGAAGCAGGTACCCACGTGCCATCTCCTCATTGGTTATACCCACTTGGGTCACTGAAAGACGAACGAGGTCAGTGGCGGTAATGCACCTAATTTATGTAAGTTGCCAATCGCAATATAAAGTCAAGAGAAGAAAAGGCCTGGAAGAAGGAGAGATGACTAGAAACGATTCGGTTGACTGTTTTATGTGTGGATAAATTGGCGGAGTAGAGGACCTTGTGAATTTCAGGTAAAATAACAACGCAATGTTTATATCCCAGGACAAAATTTCTAGCAAGTGCAAGCTAACTAGCTTTAGTTGATTGCCATACATGTTTAATGCTTTTCGACCTGTCCCCAAATTAATTGAATTGGTTCAGTGTTTGTTTAGATATTTTAACCTGCATGTCGTGATCGCGTTTGGTGTGGGGGGACAAAATAAATGTATGCACGATGGCGCAGCCGGTTTGGGTTCCGTGTAAGTGCATGTAAACTTCCGACTTCAACTGTTCCTACCGTGCTAATGTTAGCACCCATAATTACCATGATTATAATTGTTAGTCATCATCATTAGGGTGATAAATATACATTTTGTCATTATCCTGTCACCATCTTGACTGTCATGGCCATCCCCATTGTCGTCATCATCATGATTATTATTTTATTTATTTATTGATAATTTTACATATTGCTCATAAGAACCTTGATAAAATACCCACATTCACATCTAAATATAAAACGGTATGACATTCCCCTAGCAGCATGGGGGGGATCAATTTTCATTTCCATGCTTAATCAAGACATTGTTATGCACACCCACTAAACCAGGTGGACCAGGCAGTGATTATCATTCATTTAGTCTTTCAATCGCTCCCACACACAGTCACCTTGTCAGTGACCACGATGGAGGATAGAAATAAAGTATTATTAAAGTCTAACAATCTCTCTCTCTCTCTTTGAGTGAAGTACTGCAGCAGAGAGAGTAAGGTGCTGAACGGTGCAGTTAGTGGCAGGCAGGATTTGTGATGCAGATCCGTATCAACTCAGAGAAGCGGGAAGAGAAACATCAAAATAACTCACTTCCCTCTCCTTCCTTCTCCCTTTGTCTCTTCCTTCCTCTACTTCCTCTCTCCATTGCCTCTCTATCTCTCTAGCTATCTGTCTCACCTTACTCTACCCCAGAGCCCCTCTTCTCTCTCCCTAAAACACACACACACACTGGTATGAGCATACACACATACACATATGTACAAACACACACACATACATACATACACAAACACACAGGCTGTAGCTATGAATCATTTTTCCACTGCTGGATAAGTTTAACATATTCATACCCAGTAGACCTATGTCCAACTTTTCACTCTAGTGAGCATGTTCATTCCCCCCCCCCTTCTCTTTCTGTCTCTCTGTCTCTCTGTCTCTCTGTCCCTCTGTCCCTCTGTCTCTCTCTCTGTCTCTCTCTCTCTCTCTCTCCCCCTCTCTCTCTCTCTCTCTGTCCCTCTCTCTGTCCCTCTCTCTGTCTCTCTGTCTCTCTGTCCCTCTGTCTCTCTGTCCCTCTGTCTCTCTGTCTCTCTGTCTCTCTCTCTCGGTCTCTCTCTGTCTCTCTCTCTCTCTCTGTCTCTCTCTCTCTGTCCCTCTCTCTGTCTCTCTGTCTCTCTGTCCCTCTGTCTCTCTGTCCCTCTGTCTCTCTGTCTCTCTGTCCCTCTGTCTCTCTCTCTCTGTCCCTCTGTCTCTCTCTCTCTCTCTGTCTCTCTCTCTCTGCCCCTCTCTCTGTCCCTCTCTCTGTCCCTCTGTCTCTCTGTCTCTCTGTCCCTCTGTCTCTCTCTCTGGTGACAGACAGTGACCTTGTCAGGGGGATAGTGAGTGACAGCTGCTGTGACAGTGGTGTAGCGCTAGCCTGCTGATGAAAGGTGATACATCTGAAGCTATACGCTGTTCTGTGGCCAGGCTCAGACATGACAGGCGGGAGGGAGGGAGGGAGGGAGGGAGGGAGGAAATATATTTGAGTCCAGGTATGAATGAAATGCGTATTTCTGTTACACTGCTTGACTGGATGATCAGATAGCTACATCCATAGCCTGTTGGATAGAGAGAAGCTGTCATCGCTCGAAAGTAGATAAAATGCATGACAAAATGTCAGAACACATTCAAAGGAAACAAATTGTCATTCTGAAGGAGAGAGACAGGAAGAAGGTGTATAATGACAAGCTATACATAACACAAAGCACATTGCAATGCTCTAGGACTGGGTTATGTTAAGTGTCCGTGGTTATTTGCTTTGAGAAAGACACAATGAAATGTACAGTAAAGTAATAGCTACAGTACCAAAACAAAATCAAGTCCGATGTGATTCTAATGCAATGCCCTTTAATATATAAGCGGCTGGAGCTCATGTATTCACCAAACAAATAAGTAAGTACCCATTGGTCTTATTACTTCCATTGAGATAAAACATGAAGACATCACCACCAGGAAAAACACACTGACATTTTCCCAGGCAATGAGAGACAGAGGGAGGGAGAGGGAAAGGGAGAGAGAGAAAAAGAGAGAGAGACAGAAAGAGAGAGAGAATGAGAAGAAAATGAGAGAGAGAGAGAGAGACTAACTGAAAGAGAAAGAGAGAGCAGCACTAGGCCTCACTGTGGCTCTATACAAGGAAATCTATCCTGACACTGGCTTGGATCCGAAGGCCTTCAGCTCGTCTGTACTCCCTCCTCTCTCCTCCTAAACAACAACAACACAGACTCTACATCATCTCTGCTGCTTTGTGATTGACAACCTATCTGCTCCTGTCCCGGACTTCTGCAAGATTATGGGTAAATTAGTAAAAAGGGGTCTGGGGTGGTGTGGTGTCTTGTCTTTGCTGCGTGACATGCAAGTACAACAGGCTAGGTGGAGGGAGGAGAGAGAGAGAGAGAGAGAGAAAGCGAGAGAGGGAAGAGAGAGAGATAGAGAGCAGAGCAGAGCCAGAGGGAAGCTAGCTGATGACTTCTAGTGGAAGCTAATGACTCTGAACACACACCTCTATTAACGGCACGGCGTGCATGCTGTGTCTAAATTTAGCACCCAGCCACAAATAACAACAAACATTAGGCAGGAGGGAGGAGCCATACGGCAGGTGCTTCATTACCTTGATGTCACTGGTGAAGGGGTTATGAGGTTCCATGTGATTTGGATTTAGCCCGGTCCCAGATCTGTTTGTGCTCTTTTGCCAACTCCTTGTCACTCATCAACGAGTTGGCAAGAGAGCAGAAACAGACTGGCACCCAAGCTCATTTGAATGAAGGATGGGGTAAACCCAGGTAGAGTCTACATTGAGGTAGAGATGGTTGAGGCTGTATATATGTCTTCTACGATCCACCCTCACACTATATGCACAGCATTTGACGAGAATATATTGAGATTTCCGGATTTACTCCCTGTAACTAAAGTCGCTCAATCATTTGTAAACACTGCAACAAGGAGCCATTGTTAAACACACTAAATTACAGTATCAAGAAGATACCAAAAACACTGCAAAAGCCAGAGTGCACATGAACATGTTGTGACGGCCCTGAATTTGTCTGAACCGTTTCTCCTTCCAATAGGGCGCTTCCCCCTTAATTCCCAAATAAATAGCCGGCATTAGCTGAGCAAAAGGGGGTCGTGATGGTGGTGCAAATGAGGATGTGTTCAACCCTCAATTCCGAAGCTTCTTTACTCCGTTTCTTTAATTGTATTTAAATGTGTGCTTTGTTTAGTTGTTTTTAAATGTGTGCTTTGTTTTAGTTGTATTTAAATGTGTGCTTTGTTTAGTTGTATTTAAATGTGTGCTTTGTTTTAATTGTTTTTAAATGTGTGCTTTGTTTTAGTTGTATTTAAATGTGTGCTTTGTTTTAGTTGTATTTAAATGTGTGCTTTGTTTTAGTTGTTTTTAAATGTGTGCTTTGTTTTAGTTGTTTTTAAATGTGTGCTTTGTTTTAGTTGTTTTTAAATGTGTGCTTTGTTTTAGTTGTATTTAAATGTGTGCTTTGTTTTAATTGTTTTTAAATGTGTGCTTTGTTTTAGTTGTATTTAAATGTGTGCTTTGTTTTAGTTGTATTTAAATGTGTGCTTTGTTTTAGTTGTATTTAAATGTGTGCTTTGTTTTAGTTGTATTTAAATGTGTGCTTTGTTTTAGTTGTTTTTAAATGTGTGCTTTGTTTTAGTTGTATTTAAATGTGTGCTTTGTTTAGTTGTTTTTAAATGTGTGCTTTGTTTTAGTTGTATTTAAATGTGTGCTTTGTTTTAGTTGTATTTAAATGTGTGCTTTGTTTTAGTTGTTTTTAAATGTGTGCTTTGTTTTAGTTGTTTTTAAATGTGTGCTTTGTTTTAGTTGTATTTAAATGTGTGCTTTGTTTTAGTTGTATTTAAATGTGTGCTTTGTTTTAGTTGTATTTAAATGTGTGCTTTGTTTTAGTTGTTTTTAAATGTGTGCTTTGTTTTAATTGTATTTAAATGTGTGCTTTGTTTTAGTTGTTTTTAAATGTGTGCTTTGTTTTAGTTGTATTTAAATGTGTGCTTTGTTTTAGTTGTATTTAAATGTGTGCTTTGTTTTAATTGTATTTAAATGTGTGCTTTGTTTTAGTTGTTTTTAAATGTGTGCTTTGTTTTAGTTGTATTTAAATGTGTGCTTTGTTTTAGTTGTTTTTAAATGTGTGCTTTGTTTTAATTGTATTTAAATGTGTGCTTTGTTTTAGTTGTTTTTAAATGTGTGCTTTGTTTTAATTGTTTTTAAATGTGTGCTTTGTTCTAGTTGTATTTAAATGTGTGCTTTGTTTTAGTTGTATTTAAATGTGTGCTTTGTTTTAGTTGTATTTAAATGTGTGCTTTGTTTTAGTTGTTTTTAAATGTGTGCTTTGTTTTAATTGTTTTTAAATGTGTGCTTTGTTCTAGTTGTATTTAAATGTGTGCTTTGTTTTAATTGTATTTAAATGTGTGCTTTGTTTTAATTGTATTTAAATGTGTGCTTTGTTTTAATTGTATTTAAATGTGTGCTTTGTTTTAGTTGTTTTTAAATGTGTGCTTTGTTTTAATTGTTTTTAAATGTGTGCTTTGTTCTAGTTGTATTTAAATGTGTGCTTTGTTTTAGTTGTATTTAAATGTGTGCTTTGTTTTAGTTGTTTTTAAATGTGTGCTTTGTTTTAATTGTATTTACATGTGTGCTTTGTTTTAGTTGTATTTAAATGTGTGCTTTGTTTTAGTTGTTTTTAAATGTGTGCTTTGTTTTAATTGTATTTAAATGTGTGCTTTGTTTTAGTTGTATTTAAATGTGTGCTTTGTTTTAATTGTATTTAAATGTGTGCTTTGTTCTAGTTGTTTTTAAATGTGTGCTTTGTTTTAGTTGTATTTAAATGTGTGCTTTGTTTTAGTTGTATTTAAATGTGTGCTTTGTTTTAGTTGTATTTAAATGTGTGCTTTGTTTTAGTTGTATTTAAATGTGTGCTTTGTTTTAGTTGTTTTTAAATGTGTGCTTTGTAGCCTGGTCTCAAGTTTGACCAGGATCGGATCCACTAATTTCTTCCTTTAGACTACACATATCAGTTGGTCTCTGCTGTGTCGTCGTGGCCTTTCTCCGCAGGAGGATTGGATTGTCTGACTGACCACAACTGTTTTGCATATGGTATTTCATTTGTTTGAGTGTGATTTATACTGTGTTGATTTGTGGTCAGTTGTAGTTGAAGACTCCTGAGATTTGATACTCTTTATGGTTGTGTGGTAAAAGAGTTGATATTTTGATTGTATGATTGAGACTGGGTTTAGTCTACACTTTTAAGAACGGACAAACATTGCGTGACCAAGGTCACTTGAGTTCACTGAACTCACTGAACCGGACTGGACTCTTTTAGGCCCGAGATATGGGACTTTTCTTGAGGAACCAGAACTCATTGCTTGTGATATTATTATGTGTGTGATCATTTATGTTGGTAATACAACCCACACAAAATAACTGTCATGTATTGTCATGTTGTGTCTTGTTTCTGTCCTTTCCCTACACCCTGTCTCCCTCTGCTGGTCGTTATTAGGTTACCTTTTCTCCCCCTCTTTCCCCCAGCTGTTCCTTGTCTCCTCCTAACTACCTCGTCACCCCTTTTCCCACCTGTTCCCTTTTTCCCTCTGATTAGTCCTCTATATCTCTCTCTGTTTTTGTTCCTGTCTTTGTCGGATTCTTGTTTGTGTTTTTCATGCCTGAACCAGACTATCGTCATGTTTGCTGCAACCTTGTCCTGTCCTGTCGGAATCTGCCGGTCCATCTGAGCCTACCTATGTTTTGTTATTAAAGAAGTTCTGTTTACGTTAATTCGCTTTTGGGTCCTCATTCACGCACCGTAACAGAAGAATCCGACCAAGAATGGACCCAGCGACTTCGGATCCTCTCCACTCAGCCGTCGAGATCCAGGGAGCGATGCTAGGCAGACACGAGCAGGAATTGTCTGCTGCTCGACATGCCGTTGAGACCCTGGCCACCCAAGTCTCCAACCTCACAGAACAGGTTCACCATCTCCGCCTCGATCCACCGGCCACTTCCAGGGCTTTCGAATCCCCGGAGCCCAGAATCAATAACCCGCCGTGTTACTCTGGGGAGCCCACTGAATGCCGCTCGTTCCTCACCCAGTGTGATATTGTGTTTTCTCTCCAGCCCAACACTTACTCCAGGAGCACTGCTCGTGTCGCCTACGTCATATCTCTCCTTACTGGACGGGCTCGTGAGTGGGGCACGGCAATCTGGGAGGCAAGGGCTGAGTGTACTAACCAGTATCAGGACTTTAAGGAGGAGATGATATGGGTTTTTGATCGATCTGTTTTTGGGGAGGAGGCTTCCAGGGCCCTGTCTTCCCTATGTCAAGGTAATCGATCCATAACAGACTACTCTATTGAGTTTCGCACTCTTGCTGCCTCCAGTGGCTGGAACGAGCCGGCTTTGCTCGCTCGTTTTCTGGAGGGTCTCCGCGCAGAGGTAAAGGATGAGATTCTCTCCCGGGAGGTCCCTTCCAGCGTGGATTCCTTGATTGAACTCGCTATTCGCATTGAGCGACGGGTTGATCTTCGTCACCGAGCTCGTGGAAAGGAGCTCGCGTTCTCCGTTGCCCCCCTCTCCGCATCACTACCATCTTCCTCTGCCGGCTCGGGTGCTGAGCCTATGCAGCTGGGAGGTATCCGCATCTCGACTAAGGAGAGGGAACGGAGAATCACCAACCGCCTCTGTCTCTATTGCGGTTCTGCTGGTCATTTTGTCACTTCATGTCCAGTAAAAGCCAGAGCTCATCAGTAAGCGGAGGGCTACTGGTGAGCGCTACTACTCCTGTCTCTCCTTCAAGATCCTGCACTACCTTGTCGGTCCATCTACGCTGGACCGGTTCGTCAGCTTCCTGCAGTGCCTTAATAGACTCTGGGGCGGAGGGCTGTTTTATGGACGAGACCTGGGCTCGGGAACATGACATTCCTCTCAGACAGTTAAGGGAGTCCACGGCCTTGTTCGCCCTGGATGGTAGTCCTCTCCCCAGGATTCAGCGTGAGACGCTACCTTTAACCCTCACTGTTTCTGGTAATCATAGCGAAACCATTTCTTTTTTAATTTTTCGTTCACCTTTTACACCTGTTGTTTTGGGCCATCCCTGGCTAGTTTGTCATAATCCTTCCATTAATTGGTCTAGTAATTCTATCCTCTCCTGGAACGTCTCTTGTCATGTGAAATGTTTAATGTCTGCTATCCCTCCTGTTTCCTCTGTCTCTTCTTCACAGGAGGAGCCTGGTGATTTGACAGGGGTGCCGGAGGAATATCACGATCTGCGCACGGTGTTCAGTCGGTCCAGGGCCACCTCTCTTCCCCCACACCGGTCGTATGATTGTAGTATCGATCTCCTTCCGGGAACCACTCCCCCCCGGGGTAGACTATACTCTCTGTCGGCTCCCGAACGTAAGGCTCTCGAAGATTATTTGTCTGTAGCTCTTGCCGCCGGTACCATAGTCCCCTCCTCCTCTCCCGCCGGAGCGGGGTTTTTTTTTGTTAAGAAGAAGGACGGGTCCCTGCGCCCCTGCATAGATTATCGAGGGCTGAATGACATAACAGTTAAGAATCGTTATCCGCTTCCTCTTATGTCTTCAGCCTTCGAGATCCTGCAGGGAGCCAGGTTTTTCACTAAGTTGGACCTTCGTAACGCTTACCATCTCGTGCGCATCAGGGAGGGGGACGAGTGGAAGACGGCGTTTAACACTCCGTTAGGGCACTTTGAATACCGGGTTCTTCCTTTCGGCCTCGCTAACGCTCCAGCTGTCTTTCAGGCATTAGTCAATGATGTCCTGAGAGACATGCTGAACATCTTTGTTTTCGTTTACCTTGACGATATCCTGATTTTTTCACCGTCACTCCAGATTCATGTTCAGCACGTTCGACGTGTCCTCCAGCGCCTTTTAGAGAATTGTCTTTTTGTGAAGGCTGAGAAGTGCTCTTTTCATGCCTCCTCCGTCACATTTCTCGGTTCTGTTATTTCCGCTGAAGGCATTAAGATGGATCCCGCTAAGGTCCAAGCTGTCATTGATTGGCCCGTCCCTAAGTCACGCGTCGAGCTGCAGCGCTTTCTCGGCTTCGCGAACTTCTATCGTCGTTTCATCCGTAATTTCGGTCAGGTGGCAGCTCCTCTCACAGCCCTTACTTCTGTCAAGACGTGCTTTAAGTGGTCCGTTTCCGCCCAGGGAGCTTTTGATCTCCTCAAGAATCGTTTTACATCCGCACCTATCCTTGTTACACCTGACGTCACTAGACAGTTCGTTGTCGAGGTTGACGCGTCAGAGGTGGGCGTGGGAGCCATTCTTTCTCAGCGCTCCCTCTCTGACGACAAGGTCCACCCTTGCGCGTATTTTTCTCATCGCCTGTCGCCGTCGGAACGTAACTATGATGTGGGAAACCGCGAACTGCTCGCCATCCGCTTAGCCCTAGGCGAATGGCGACAGTGGTTGGAGGGGGCGACCGTTCCTTTTGTCGTTTGGACTGACCATAGGAACCGTGAGTACATCCGTTCTGCCAAACGACTTAATGCGCGTCAGGCGCGCTGGGCGCTGTTTTTCGCTCGTTTCGAGTTCGTGATTTCTTATCGTCCGGGCTCTAAGAACACCAAGCCTGATGCTTTATCTCGTCTCTTCAGTTCTTCAGTAGCCTCCACTGACCCCGAGGGGATTCTCCCTGAGGGGCGTGTTGTCGGGTTGACTGTCTGGGGAATTGAGAGGCAGGTAAAGCAAGCACTCACTCAAACTCCGTCGCCGCGCGCTTGTCCTAGGAACCTTCTTTTCGTTCCCGTTCCTACTCGTCTGGCCGTTCTTCAGTGGGCTCACTCTGCCAAGTTAGCCGGCCATCCTGGCGTTCGGGGTACGCTTGCTTCCATTCGCCAGCGTTTTTGGTGGCCCACCCGGGAGCATGACACGCGTCGCTTCGTGGCTGCTTGTTCGGTCTGCGCGCAGACTAAGTCCGGTAACTCCCCTCCTGCCGGCCGTCTCAGGCCGCTTCCCATTCCCTCTCGACCGTGGTCTCACATCGCCTTAGATTTTGTCACCGGACTGCCTTCGTCAGCGGGGAAGACTGTTATTCTTACGGTTGTCGACAGGTTCTCTAAGGCGGCTCATTTTATTCCCCTTGCTAAGCTTCCTTCTGCTAAAGAGACGGCACAAATCATCATCGAGAATGTTTTCAGAATTCATGGCCTTCCGTCAGACGTCGTTTCGGACAGAGGTCCGCAATTCACGTCTCAATTTTGGAGGGAGTTTTGCCGTTTGATTGGGGCTTCCGTCAGTCTCTCTTCCGGCTTTCACCCCCAGTCTAACGGTCAAGCAGAACGGGCCAATCAGACTATTGGTCGCATCTTACGCAGTCTTTCTTTTCGCAACCCTGCGTCTTGGTCAGAACAGCTCCCCTGGGCAGAATACACTGGGCAGAATACACAACTCGCTTCCTTCGTCTGCGACCGGGCTATCTCCTTTTCAGAGTAGCCTCGGGTACCAGCCTCCGCTGTTCTCATCTCAGTTCGCCGAGTCCAGCGTCCCCTCCGCTCAGGCTTTTGTCCAACGTTGCGAGCGCACCTGGAAGAGGGTCAGGTCTGCACTTTGCCGTTATAGGGCGCAGACTGTGAGAGCTGCTAATAAGCGTAGAACTAAGAGTCCTAGATATTGTCGCGGTCAGAGAGTTTGGCTCTCCACTCAGAACCTTCCCCTTAAGACCGCTTCTCGCAAGTTGACCCCGCGGTTCATTGGTCCGTTCCGTATTTCTCGGATCATTAATCCTGTCACAGTGCGACTTCTTCTTCCGCGATATCTTCGTCGCGTCCACCCGGTCTTCCATGTCTCCTGTGTCAAGCCCGTTCTTCGCGCCCCCGCTCGTCTTCCCCCCCCCCCCATCCTTGTCGAGGGCGCACCCATCTACAGGGTCCGTAGGATTTTGGACATGCGTCCTCGGGGCCGTGGTCATCAGTACCTAGTAGATTGGGAGGGGTACGGTCCTGAGGAGAGGAGTTGGGTTCCCTCTCGGGACGTGCTGGACCGTGCGCTGATCGATGATTTCCTCCGTTGCCGCCAGGTTTCCTCCTCGAGTGCGCCAGGAGGCGCTCGGTGAGTGGGGGGGTACTGTCATGTATTGTCATGTTGTGTCTTGTTTCTGTCCTTTCCCTTCACCCTGTCTCCCTCTGCTGGTCGTTATTAGGTTACCTTTTCTCCCCCTCTTTCCCCCAGCTGTTCCTTGTCTCCTCCTAACTACCTCGTCACCCCTTTTCCCACCTGTTCCCTTTTTCCCTCTGATTAGTCCTCTATATCTCTCTCTGTTTTTGTTCCTGTCTTTGTCGGATTCTTGTTTGTGTTTTTCATGCCTGAACCAGACTATCGTCATGTTTGCTGCAACCTTGTCCTGTCCTGTCGGAATCTGCCGGTCCATCTGAGCCTACCTATGTTTTGTTATTAAAGAAGTTCTGTTTACGTTAATTCGCTTTTGGGTCCTCATTCACGCACCGTAACAATAACAGTTTTGAAGTTATTTTCAATGTTTCAAGGGTTTACGAAAAGTGTATGTCCATACTGACTTTTACGGACCAGACGGGACTAATTCCCTCACAATCAATGAGTAGAAAGCAATATTTCCTCTGCTAGACACAACCTACCTGGCACCCCTGCAAACAATAACCTCAAAACCGTTACAATGTGTTACTGTACATTACAGTCAAACACTGTGTAGTGGCTCTAGCATAATCTCTGCCTAATAAGCATCTTTGGCCTCATAAACTCTATAAGCTATGTCAACAGCATGTTACGTCGTACAAATGTTCGTGGATCCAATTAAAATAAGAACCCGATCAGGTTGAGTGTATATGAGATTGATTTGATCTGAACAAGCCAGTGGTTACATGGATACATCTGGTGGAGGAGAGGAAGGAAGATGGAAATATGTGTTCCCTAGTCACAGAAAAGCCCCAGTGATTCCTTTAATTAACTAAAAGCCACATTTCATTACAAAGACTGCATGAATGACATGAATTACACAAGGGCCACACAAGGGGAGCACAGAGATAGAGTAGTGGCTTTTTAACTTACCAAAACTACACAGACATGAATGATGCTAGTCACTCTCACTCAGATATCATATTAAAAACTGTAAACATTTCTCTCCTCCCCTTGGCAAAATATGTAGAATTGCAGCCAAATTTCATTTAGGGCCCCCAAAAGGCTAGTGCTCTGACTGCATTTGTGGGTATGGATGTGGGTACGCAGACCTACGAGCGACTGCGGCTCCTATGATGAGTTCAGATTTTTGGTAGCTCCGACCCCCATCAAAGTTGCCCATCCCTGCTGTAGGGTTTGGGTCTGTTCAGCCTGGGGTCTACTGCAGCCTATCAGCCACCCCCACACTGGTGCCTGGTGATAGGGCCTGCAGGCTGGCACACACACACGCACATTCACACAGGTGTACAGAGTTGTGTGTGCCATTAGAATAGCAATAATTGTAAAATAATCAAATTATTACGCATTATTATTGAAAGTAACAGTACCCAATGTGGATATGGAGATTACGTACAGTACTGTTCAAAAGTTTAAGAAAACCTACTCATTCAAGGGTTTTTCTTTACATTTACTTTTTTCTACATTGTAGAAATAAACTATTAAATAACACATAAGGAATCATGTAGCAACCAAAAAAGTATTAAACAAATCAAAATATATTTGAGATTCGTCAAAGTAGCCATCCTTTGACTTGATGACAGCTTTGCAAACTATTGGCATTCTCTCAACCAGCTTCACCTGGAATGCTTTTCCAACAGTCTTGAAGGAGTACCCACATATGCTGAGCACTTGTTGGCTGCTTTTCCTTCACTCTAAGGTCTAACTCCAAAACCATCTCCAAAACCATCTCAATTTGGTTGAGGTCGGGGTATTGTGGAGGCCAGGTCATATGATGCAACACTCCATCATGTGCCTTTTTGTGTCCTTACAGAGCCTGGAGGTGTGTTGGCTCAGTGTCCTGTTGAAAAACAAATGGTTGTCCCACTAATCCCAAAACAGATGGGATGGCGTATCGCTGCAGAATACTGTGGTAGCCATACTGGTTAAGTGTGCCTTGAATTCTAAATAAATCATCACACCTCCTCCTCTATGCTTCATGTGGGAAATACACATGCGGAGATCATCCGTTCGCTCACACCCCTTCTCACAAAGACACATCGGTTGGAACCAAAAATCTGAAATTTGGACTCTAGACCAAAGGACACATTTCCACTGGTCTAATGTCCATGTGCTTGTGTTTCTTGGCCCAAGCATGTCTCTTCTTCTTATTGGTGTCCTTTAGTAGTCGTTTCTTTGCAGCAATTCGACCATGAAGGCCTGATTCACACAGTCTCCTCTGAACAGTTGATGTTAAGATGTCTGTTACTTGAACTCTGTGAAGCATTTATTTGGGCTGCAATTTCTGAGGCTGGTAACTCTAATGAACTTATCCTCTGCAGCAGAGGGGTCACTCTAGGTCTTCCATTCCTGTGGTGGTCCTCATGCGAGCCAGTTTCTTCATAGCGCTTGATGGTTTGCGATTGCACTTGAAGAAACGTTAAAAGTTCTTGAAATATTCTGTTTTGACTGTCCTTCATGTATTAAAGTAATGATGGACTGTTGTTTCTCTTTGCTTATTTCAGCTGATCTTGCCATAATATGGACTTGGTCTTTTACCAAATAGGGCTATCATCTGTATACCCACCCCCCCTACCTTGTCACAACACAACTGATTGTCTCAAATGCATTAAGAAGGAAAGAAATTCCACAAATTAACTTTTAACAAGGCACACCTGTTAATTGAAATGCATTCCAGGTGACTACCTCAAGAAGCTGAGAGAATAGTTGAGAGAATACCAAGAGTGTGCAAATCTGTCATCAAGGCAAAGGGTGGCTATTTTGAAGAATCTCAAATATAAAATACACTTTTTTGGTTACTACACGATTCCATGTGTTATTTTGTAGTTTTGATGTCTTCACTATTATGTAGAAAACAGTAAAAGTAAAGAAAAAGCCTTGAATGAGTAGGTGTTCTAAAACTTTTGACCAGTAGTTTATGTCCATTTATAATTTGCCGGATGTTGCTTACAATGGGTGCATTCGTAAATTTGCTCTGTCTGTCTACTCTGATTTCAGAGCACTCTCGTCTGAGTATCCCAGAGAGCAGAATAACGGATGAATTCACAAACGCTCAATATGACCGGTGTCAGTAAAAAAAAGTGTGCACTCTGAACGCTTGATAGTGAAACTCTCTGAATTTATGAACGCCCAGAGCGCACTCTGAGCTCTCTCTGGCACTCCAGAGTGAATTTACGGACGCACCAAATGTCTTGAAGTGAACAGACCCAGAGAGAAGAGAAGGTAATGGGTGAACATTTGAGAGGTGAGAGGCGGAGAGCAAGATTACAACAGTTCACTGCTTCCACAATATGGTGGTGTATGGTGATGTTTACACACACAGACACAGTGTGGAAGTGTTCATACTCACATGATTGGTGAGGGGGAAGCTCTGGTAAAAGTCTTTCATTTCCTGCAATTTGACTGGTTCAAGAAGACTGGTTGTTTTCCAAATGGCACCCTGTTGCCTATAAAGTGCACTTATAGAGTGTGTGGGTTCTGGTATTTCCATTTTTTATTTTACCCTTATTTAATCAGGTAAGCTGCCTGAGAACACATTCTCATTTACAGCAATGACCTGGGGAGTAGTTACAGGGGAGACTACTATTTAAGAGTGTAATTTGGGAGGCAACCAGCCTCGTATTTCTCCCCTCTATCTGTACTGCAGGCCAAATTCTCTAACCCCCACTGACTTACAGTATTAATAGCTGTTAGAACTGCATGTTAGCTGTGTCTCCTATATGCATACAGGGTGAACACTGGCAGAGGGGTTGATTAAAGGTTATAGGGATTGACTTCTATTTGCTCAAAGACTCTACATCTAGTTTTTTCCACTTCCCAGTACTCTTCCCCGTACTTTTCCCAGTACTCTTCCCCGTACTCTTCCCAGTACTCCTCCCCGTACCCTTCCCCGTACTCTTCCCAGTACTCTTCCTCATACACTTCCAGTACTCTTCCCCGTACTCTTCCCCGTACTCTTCCCCGTACTCTTCCCAGTACTCTTCCTCATACACTTCCAGTACCCTTCCCCGTACTCTTCCCAGTACTCTTCCTCATACACTTCCAGTACTCTTCCCCGTACTCTTCCCCGTACTCTTCCCAGTACTCTTCCCAGTACTCTTCCCAGTACACTTCCCAGTACTCT
This sequence comes from Oncorhynchus mykiss, assembly GCF_057628025.1. Taxonomy (NCBI): domain Eukaryota; kingdom Metazoa; phylum Chordata; class Actinopteri; order Salmoniformes; family Salmonidae; genus Oncorhynchus; species Oncorhynchus mykiss. The sequence goes on from NC_143037.1 coordinate 57,147,895, forward strand.
TCCCCGTACTCTTCCCCGTACTCTTCCAGTACTCTTCCCCATACTCTTCCCAGTACTCTTCCCCGTACTCTTCCAGTACTCTTCCCAGTACTCTTCCCCGTACTCTTCCCCGTACTCTTCCAGTACTCTTCCCCGTACTCTTCCCAGTACTCCTCCCCGTACTCTTCCCAGTACTCTTCCTCATACACTTCCAGTACTCTTCCCCGTACTCTTCCCCGTACTCTTCCCCGTACTCTTCCCAGTACTCTTCCTCATACACTTCCAGTACCCTTCCCCGTACTCTTCCCAGTACTCTTCCTCATACACTTCCAGTACTCTTCCCCGTACTCTTCCCCGTACTCTTCCCAGTACTCTTCCCAGTACTCTTCCCAGTACTCTTCCCAGTACTCTTCCCCGTACTCTTCCCCGTACTCTTCCAGTACTCTTCCCCATACTCTTCCCAGTACTCTTCCCCGTACTCTTCCAGTACTCTTCCCAGTACTCTTCCCCGTACTCTTCCCCGTACTCTTCCAGTACTCTTCCCCGTACTCTTCCCCGTACTCTTCCCAGTACTCTTCCCCGTACTCTTCCCAGTACTCTTCCCCGTACTCTTCCTCGTACACTTCCAGTACTTTTCCCCGTACTCTTCCCAGTACTCTTCCCAGTACTCTTCCCCGTACTCTTCCAGTACTCTTCCCCGTACTCTTCCCCGTACTCTTCCTCGTACACTTCCAGTACTTTTCCCCGTACTCTTCCCAGTACTCTTCCCGTACTCGTCCCCGTACTCTTCCCAGTACTCTTCCCAGTACTCTTCCCAGTACTCTTCCCCATACTCTTCTCCGTACTCTTCCAGTACTCTTCCCAGTACTCTTCCCCATACTCTTCCCAGTACTCTTCCCCGTACTCTTCCAGTACTCTTCCCAGTACTCTTCCCTGTACTCTTCCCCGTACTCTTCCCCGTACTCTTCCCCGTACTCTTCCCAGTACTCTTCCCAGTACTCTTCCCAGTACTCTTCCCAGTACTCTTCCCCGTACTCTTCCCAGTACTCTTCCCCGTACTCTTCCAGTACTCTTCCCCGTACTCTTCCCAGTACTCTTCCTCGTACACTTCCAGTACTTTTCCCCGTACTCTTCCCAGTACTCTTCCCGTACTCGTCCCCGTACTCTTCCCAGTACTCTTCCCAGTACTCTTCCCAGTACTCTTCCCCGTACTCTTCTCCGTACTCTTCCAGTACTCTTCCCAGTACTCTTCCCCATACTCTTCCCAGTACTCTTCCCCGTACTCTTCCCAGTACTCTTCCCCGTACTCTTCCCAGTACTCTTCCCAGTACTCTTCCCCGTACTCTTCCCAGTACTCTTCCCAGTACTCTTCCCAGTACTCTTCCCTGTACTCTTCCCCGTACTCTTCCCCGTACTCTTCCCCGTACTCTTCCCAGTACTCTTCCCCGTACTCTTCCCAGTACTCTTCCCAGTACTCTTCCCAGTACTCTTCCCAGTACTCTTCCCAGTACTCTTCCCCGTACTCTTCCCCGTACTCTTCCCAGTACTCTTCCCCGTACTCTTCCCAGTACTCTTCCCCGTACTCTTCCCCGTACTCTTCCCAGTACTCTTCCCCGTACTCTTCCCAGTACTCTTCCCAGTACTCTTCCCCGTACTCTTCCCAGTACTCTTCCCAGTACTCTTCCCGTACTCGTCCCCGTACTCTTCCCAGTACTCTTCCCAGTACTCTTCCCAGTACTCTTCCCCGTACTCTTCCAGTACTCTTCCTAGTACTCTTCCCCGTACTCTTCTCCGTACTCTTCCAGTACTCTTCCCAGTACTCTTCCCCATACTCTTCCCAGTACTCTTCCCCGTACTCTTCCGGTACTCTTCCCAGTACTCTTCCCTGTACTCTTCCCCGTACTCTTCCCCGTACTCTTCCCCGTACTCTTCCCAGTACTCTTCCCCGTACTCTTCCCAGTACTCTTCCCAGTACTCTTCCCTGTACTCTTCCCCATACTCTTCCCCGTACTCTTCCCAGTACTCTTCCCCGTACTCTTCCCAGTACTCTTCCCAGTACTCTTCCCCGTACTCTTCCCAGTACTCTTCCCCGTACTCTTCCTACACCCTCCACCCTACACCCTTCACCCTGCCTCAGTAGACTAATGGACATTTTGCCATCACTTCGAGAGGAATTACTGCCATTTACCAAGCCCACACACTCACACTTTATCACAAATACACAAACACAAACACACACTTTATCACAAATACACAAATACACAAACACACACTTTATCACAAAATTTGGCCTGCATATTGTATAGTACATATCACTAACAGTGTAAACATGCACATACATATTCCATCATCAGTTTATACATGAACAGACACGCTCTTCAAATTGTATACGCTTAGCCATCTTTGCTCTCCCCCCTTCTCTCTCTACTTCCCTCCCCTCTCTCTATTTCTCTCTCCCTCCCATCTCTCGCTCTTGGCCCAGTTTCTCTAACACTCCACTTCCCACTCTCTCTCCATAATTTCCCCACATTCTCTTTCTCCTGGTTCTGCTCTCAGAATATAATGCATATAAATGTCCCTCACAATAAAACATGATGGCAGTTGGGACCAGAACTCATCTCAACACTACAGTGGCATTGGCACCGTGCCTCGGAGGCTCTCACCACTCCGGAGAGAATACCACTTCACCCGCATCCTCGGGGCAAACAATACCCCACGGTGCCTCCTCCCTCACTTCCTCTCTCTGAAACCCACCTGCCTGGTGCCGCCCACATGTTCAGTGGAAGGACAGAGAGACAGCCCCTCCGTTACTCTCCTGTCAATGGCTGCTGTCAAAACAGAGGCTGAAAAGCCAGAGAGCGAGCCCGACGGAGACGCTACTGACAGCAGGCTCTGCTGGGCTCCCTCTGAGAGAGAGGTCAGAGGTCACTGACGGAGGACAGGACCTTCATACTCATTAAGGAAGGGCCTTTTCTACGTCTGGGACTTAGAGATTGGAGAAGTCAAAATGACTGTGCATGCCTGCCTGAGAGAAATAGGAGTCTAAATATATGAGGATGTGCCTAATTTTGTGACTTAACATGATGCCCCTTAAGAGCTTATCTGTTTAGTAAACTGGTTTAATTCCCTAAGTATTAAGGTATAGATAACTGATCCTAGATATAGCTGTAATAGAGTCAGCATGTTAACAGGCAGTGGTTTTTACTTACTTCTGTGAGGTGGGGGTTGGGGTTGAAGCCACACTGGTTGCAGACGGTGGAGCGGCACTGTGTGCAGGTGTTGTAGTTTGGCAGGGCCGGCGGATTGGTCAGCTCTGTGGTGGAGCAGAGGGGGCACAGCTTGCTGACGGGCATGGGGGCGATCTGAGGCACCGAGTAGGGCGAGGTGGGGGTGATCCCCCGGTCCGGAGACGCTGAGGAGGAGCGACCCGTCCGGCCTCCCGAGCTGCTGAAGTCCACCTGGAGGTTCCGTCTGGAGGCGTGCTGACCGGGCTGACCGGGGCTCTGGACATGCTGACCATGACCGCCACCCATCCCAGAACCCATCCCAGCACCCATCCCTGGCCCATGGCCCTGACCTGGGCCTGGGCCAGAGCCATGGTCGGGGCCTGAGCTAGATTGCTGCAACGGCCTGTGGCTCTCTTGGTTGGCCAGTCTCTGACCTCCTCCTCCACCCATTCCTCCAGCCATCCCTCCATAGCCAAGCTGCATCCCAGGTTTAGGACTCCCCATAGGAACCCTGAAAATGGGGGAAAAAAAACAGGAATCAAATTAACTTCAAATAGAACATCCCTTCTGTTTAGACGGGACCTAGAGTACAAAGCTAAAGATGCCAACATGACAAATAAGTTCCATAGATGTTATGGGTAACTATACTAGATCTATACGGTAGTATGACTATGAAGTTCTATCTATTCAGGAGACATAGTTTAGTCTATATCTAGTCTATATCTATAGTCCTATATACCTACATCTACAGGAGCCTTACATAGCCTCTGAAAGTGTTCCTGTTCAGCAGGATTCCTACAACCATCCTGGCTGTGTAGAGAGAACATGGGACATTAAACGAGTTGACATTAGCAGGGAACATTTGGCAGAGAGACTTGGAGCAAAGCATGGAGCCTCACATACCAGGTTAACAGCTCTTATACAGACAGTGAACCAGACAGGTAACTTTATCAGGCAGCTCGTCCCTGTGAGGGACTTTTTATGTAGCCGTGTATTACCTATTCATTTCGGGGTCAGTATCACTAAATCTTTGCATTTTACTCTACCACCTAAAAACTGCTGGAAGAGAGAGTTAAAAAACAGTCATTACTTATAAATTCACAATTAATTTCCAAAGGATATGACATAGCCATAGGAAACACAAAGGCACCAACAAGAGCCTACAAAAAGTAATCAGGAAAGGAATCACAGAACTACATCAACACATTTCCCCCACTTCCAGATAAGACTGAAACAAGACACTGAAAAACAGAACTGATCTGGGAACAGCGTAAATGAGGAATGGATCAAAGAGATCCACAGTAGTTCCAGCCAATCAGTTGATTCAGTTGTGTCATGTCAGTTTGGACACAAGTATTTGTAGTAAAGACAGACAGGCATATTTTGCGACAGCCCGAGTCGATATGAGACATTTGCTTTCAGCTACATGTGAATGTCACGAAATGGCTCTCATCCACCCCCACGCCTTTTCTCTGGAGTTACTGTCTCCAAATGCACATCTACTTAGAGCCCTACGAGCCAGACTTCACCCAGTGATCATTACATACAGAGGACATATGGAAGCCTTAGTGTGTATGGGTGTGCGTGCGGGACTGCATGGGTGAATGCCTGCTTGCTTCCCTGCATGCCTGCCTATGCACTTAATGCAATCTCATCTGGTCTAATGATGTTAAATGTCTCCTTGCAGCTCTCACAACAGTTTGCCCTCTTCACTCACTGAGAGGTCTACCCTACCCAGGTAAAAGACTCCAACGGTCACAGCAGCTTCAAACCAAGCATGCGGATGGACCAAAGTGCTATAATGAGAGGGTCCACGCATAGAAAGCAGGCTAAAGTGCATTATTTACAAAAATGTTGCAGGCTGTCAGGTAGCTTGTACAGGGCTTGACACATTTCAGCACCACATAGCTGTCCATTTCAGCCACATGAGCCATTTCAGTACCACTGAGCTGTCTATTTCAGCCCCATGAGCCAATTCAGCAGAGAGGAAGAGACGATGCGAGAGGAATAACTAGGCCAAATATCTGTGTTCTCCAGTAGGTGGCGCTATTTCGTTCGCGCACCAAGCAGGGAGTTTTTGTTTAGAAATCAATGAGTGTCGAATTTGGTCAACAAAAAATGGAATGGCTTATTTGCTACGTGTGGTTTATTTGATCTAACAGAAGTTTCATAATACTTAGGTTGTTATGTGTGTACTGATATAAGTAGGACACGTGACATCCCAGCAACTTTGAGAAAAAACACTTTATATCAGAGTTGTCTCGAGATTTAAACAATAAAATTAAACTAGAGAGCGCCCCTAGATCATGGGAAAAGGTCGGAACGGAGGGCAGACCTCTGCACTCTTGTTATGAATATGTCTCCCTCTGCCAAATGGACACATTGTATGATACACCAAGAGCAACTGACCGGCAAAAGAGCTGAGCTGAGACGCTGAGAAAGTACATCATTTTCTTTAGGAATGTAGTGAAGTAGAAGTAAAAGATGCCAAAAATATAGATAGTAAAATACAGATACCCCAAAAAACTACTTAAGTAGTACTTTCAAGTATTTTTACTTAAGTACTTTACACGACTGCGAGGGATGACTGCTCCCCTCCAATGCACTTTGGGACGGACTTCCCAATCTATTTAACTGGGATCCTGGCGCAGTTGACATACTGGTAAGTGAAATCGAACAGCTGATCGAGCTGTCATGTGACCGTCTCCCTCTGAAAATGTATGCCGCATTCAAAACAATTGGGAACTCTGAAATCTCCGACTTCAGTGCGTTCAAGACAACTGGGAACTCGGAAAGAAACGAGCTCCGACTGGGAAAAATCGATTTGAACGGCCATCCAACTTGGAATTCCAACTCGGTAACTCGGGTCTCTTTCTAGACCTCAGAATTTCCGACCTGAATATCACTGACATCATGATTTGACCTCTTATTTTTCTGAGTTCTCAGTCGTCTGAAAGCACCATAAAACTCATGGTAGGCTACCCTTCGCCAGCTCATATCTGCTCTCGTCTGCATTAAAACCAAATATGGATCCAGGTTGGATGTGACAGCAGAGATGAGGTGTGCACTGTCAACCAAGCGCCCTGACTGTTAAGAAGCTCCGACGCGACATGCATCAAGCACACCCATCTCATTGGTGGTGGTGAGTTAAGAGACATAATGTCAGACTCATTTGCTATTGACTGCCCCACATTAAAAGTATGTGATGGTGAGTTGAGAAGACAATCAGAAATACTGTTAGAACATTTTTAAATTGACTGCCATAGCCCCAAATAAAAAAGTAAACACAGGCTGTTTAACTACATCATTTTTTCACATGGGTGTGGTTGCCAAAATCTTCAGATGTCAAATGTGGTTGTGGGCCAAAAACGTTTGAGGACCCCTGGGTTAGGGCCAGGTAGGGCCTGTTTATTCATCAATAACTAGGGTACGGGCAGAGCTCGGGTATCACTAAACTGATCATTAAAATGTTGACTGCTGCGCAGTACAGTTGTGGCCAAAAGTTTTGAAAGGACACAAATATCAATTTCCACAAAGTTGGCTGCTTCAGTGTCTTTAGATATTTTTGTCAGATGTTACTATGGAATACTGAAGTATAATTACAAGCATTTAATAAGTGTCAAAGGCTTTTATTGACAATTACATGAAGTTGATGCAAAGAGTCAATATTTGCAGTGTTGACCCTTTTTTTTCAAGACCTCTGTAATCCACACTGGCATGTTGTCAATTAACTTCCTGGCCATGGACCCAAAATATTGATGTTTTGTTCCCCGAGCCACTTAGTTATCACTTTTTCCTTATGGCAAGGTGCTCCATCATGCTGCAAAAGGCATTGTTCGTCCCCAAACTGTTCCTGGATGGTTGGGAGAAGTTGCTCTCGGAGGATGTGTTGGTACCATTCTTTTATCATGGCTGTGTTTTTAGGCAAAATTGTGAGTGAGCCCAGTCCCTTGGCTGAGAAGCAACCCCATACATGAATGGTCTCAGGATGCTTTACTGTTGGCATGACACAGGACTGATGGTAGCGCTCACTTTGTCTTCTCCGGACAAGCTTTTTTCCAGATGCCCCAAACAATCGGAAAGGGGATTCATCAGAGACAATGACTTCACGCCAGTCCTCAGCAGTCCAATCCATGTACCTTTTGCAGAATATCAGTCTGGCCCTGATGTTTTTCCTGGAGAGAAGTGGCTTCCTACAAAAGTATTTGCCTCACTGTGCATGCAGATGCACTCACACCGGCCTGCTGCCTTTCCTGAGCAAGCTCTGTACTGTTGGTGCTCCGATCCCACAGCTGAATCAACTTTTGGAGATGGTCCTGGCGCTTGCTGGACTTTCTTTGGCGTCCTGAAGCCTTCTTCACAACAATTGAACCGCTCTCCTTGAAGTTCTTGATTGTCCGATAAATGGTTGATTTAGATGCAATCTTACTGGCAGCAATATCCTTACCTGTGAAGCCCTTTTTGTGCAAAGCAATGATGACGGCACGTGTTTCCTTGCAGGTAACCATGGTTGACAGAGGAAGAACAATGATTCTAAGCACCACCCTCCTTTTGAAGCTTACAGTCTGTTATTCAAACTCAATCAGCATGACAGAGTGATCTCCAGTCTTGTCCTCGTCAACACTCACACCTGTGTTAATGAGAGAATCACTGACATGATGTCAGCTGGTCCTTTTGTGGCAGGGCTGAAATGCAGTGGCATTGTTTTTTGTGGATTCAGTTCATTTGCATGGCAAAGAGGGACGGGGAGAGAGAGGGGAGTTTGTGCAAAGGAACACTTGCACACTCCCACAGGTCCCTGAGCAAAAATGTAAACGGCAAACCGTCTTATTTTCACCCAATGCAGAAAGACTCTTGCCCAGCTACTGATTGTTATGTGGCCTTTCAAACATGTCTTCCAAGAGAAAGGTTCACAGGAAAATGAAATATGAATGTACAGAAAGGCACTGAAGGGGTTGGTATTTGTTCAGACTGCTGTGACAATCTATCTACAACATAACCTGTTGGAGAAGTAGCAGTGTGTATAAGAGAAGCCTTAAAACTGTTTTCACCTTGTAACAGTCGACTCCTTTCTCTTCCTTGTTTTCCTTTGTGTTATAGTTTCAAAAACAGTTCCTGACAGTATTGAACACAGAAAAACTCACAAAAAAATGATGTACGCACACAGTACACATTCAAACACACACACGCGCGCTCACACGCACGCACACACACACAAGCCCTATAGTTTTGAACGGTTTTGTTTTCTGTTACAAATACATTTTTCTTCAGGGATAGGCTCCTCTATAGGGATTGTCTCTCTCTCTCTCCAGATGCTGTAGAAGAAGTAGGACACGAATGTGGTACACATGGGATCTCATCAAAAGAACACCTGGGTTTATTCAGCTTATTACCAGGAGTGGGCGTGTTATTACACATGCAGAGGAGCACATCAAGCAGCTCACAAAGGAGACTGCCGCCCAAACTGCTGCCAAGTGGTCATGCCCGCTCGGGTAAGGGGGTGTGGAGAGGGGGAGAGGGGGAGGGAGAGGATGGTGACTCAACTTTAAAGCCTTTTCACTGATTCACCCAAAGTGCTTGAAGAAAAGAGCATGAAAGAGAGCCAGGGCTGTCAGAAGCTCTCTCTGAGCTCTCTCTGAGCTCTCTCTCGCTCTCTCTTATCTGCGGCAGCAGGAAAACCAGAGAAGCAGAGGGAGGCTTAGGGTGCATCAGCCCCGTTCTGCTTCACCATTACCTGGGTGGGTCTGAGCGTGGGCAGAGCAGCTCTTTGTGAAGCTGTCGAGGAGCAGAATACGACCATACAGACTCGTAGACATCCCGACGGACGCTAATGCTGCACCTTGCTACAATAATGCACAAGTCTCATAATTACTCAGCAAAGATGACTTGAAAAACACACTGCTCTGGCGTTCATTTCCCATGGGTCATTTATCAGTGTTGCACAAGAAGTAAATGAGTCCGACCTTGCTAGCCTCCTTCTCACTTCAGCTGGCTAATACAGGAGGTTAGATTCAGGGTTCACCAATTAAAGCCGATGTGTGAAAGGAAAGCACTAGTTGTAGCTAGCTGTGCATTATGCTGTGTCTTCACTGTGGAGCTGGGTCTTCACTGTGGAGCTGGGTCTTCACTGTGGAGCTGGGTCTTCACTGTCATGACTAGGACTAAGTACTATATTTTCCTCAGTCTGTAGCCCTGAATATCCACTGTAGGATATTAAACAAATTCAGATTGTCTTGACACCTATTTTCATAAACTACAGTAGACAACGGTATAAAAAAAATGGGGAAAACTAGGGGTTTGTAAGTTGAACTCTTCAAGCCCCGTTGTACAACATTACCCATTCAAAGCATGCCCGTTGAGTGTTGCTGTGTAGTGGGGTTGTTTAATCCATTGAGAGGTCAGACAGGGCGTAGAGAGATGGTGTAGTCTACTCAGTGAAATCCTTGTGACTGCATCTCAAAAGGCACCCTATTCCCTATTCCCTATTAGGGGGCCATTTGAGATGCATCCTCTGTGACACTGATACCGGCAGAGCTGAGCACGTCGACGGCGACCTTGCATTAAGGCGTCACTCGATCAGGCAGGCGTCCCATGGCATGCAGGCAGACAGGGACAAACAGCAAGCTTATAACTCTGGTCTCAGCACAGCTACAGTGGCCTCACAGGGCCAAATCTACACCACTGACATTCACAGTCATAGTTCTAGCAGACATAGTACATACACTGTACAAGACACACACACACACAGAGAAAGTGTCACGCGGAGCGGAACAGGTGAACCCAAGAGCAGACTCAGACGAGGAGACTGGGATGAGGTAACCAAGGTATTTATTGAAACACGGGGGGAAGATTGAGTGCAGGCCAGGGGAAGCTTGGGTGGGTTACTGGAAACCAGGTTTGGAGGCTGGAGCGAGAGGTGTGGGGCAGGGTAAGCAGGTCCGGAGGGGAATCCAAGGGAGCGTAGAGTGGGTAATCCAGGACAGAGTAGCAGAACTGATGAGAAGTCGGACTGGAGACAGGGACCAGAGTCAGAGTGGGCAGAACTGTAGCGGAGAGGAAAACAGCGTCAGGCAAGGAGAAACAGGCACACCAGGAACAAACGGCTAGAAACATGGACTGACTGAGCAGAGATTACGATCTGGCAGGGTGGAAGTGGCAGGACTGAGTATTTGTAGAGGTCTTGATTATGGAACAGGTTGCAGCTGGTGTGGATCTGCTCTGACTCCAGCACACCTGTCTCCACCCACACAATCACACACAGAGAGAGGGAGAGGGAGAGAACACTGGGGGAGTGGCGGCAGGTCAAGGAGACACCGGATGAGCACTAGAGGACATGGCAGGAGCAGATGTGACAGAAAGATAGTGTACACAAGGGAGTGTTTACAAACACACACACGTAGAGATAAAGACGCTAACACACTGGCCTTGATGTGGATAGATCGTGAGGATAGATCTACCCAGACGCAATGGTTTCATCATAACATCAGAGGTGGAAAAAGTACCCAATTGTCATACTTGAGTAAAAGTAAAGATACCTTAATTGAAAATTACTCAAGTAAAAGTGAACGTCACCCAGTAAAATACAGCTTGAGTAAAAGTCTAAAAGTATTTGGTTTTAAATATGCTTAAGTATCAAAAGTAAAAGTAAAAATAATTTCAAATTGCTTATATAAAGAAAAATCAGATGCCACAATTTTCTTGATAGCCAGGGGCACACTCCAACACTCAGACATCATTTACAAATTAAGCGTTTGTGTTTAGTGAGTCTGTCAGATCAGAGGTAGTAGGGATGACCAGGTGATGTTCTCTAGATAAGTGCGTGAATTGAACCATTTTCCTGTCCTGCTAAGGGTTCAAAATGTAACGAGTACTTTTGGGTGTCAGGGAAAATTTATGGAGTAAAAAGTACAGTTGTAAAAGTTGTAAAAAATATAAATAGTTATGTAGAGATACCCAAAAAAAAGACTTCATGTAACGAGATTCGTCTTCCTCTAACGAGGAGTATGAAGGATCGGACCAATATGCAGCGTGGTACGTGTCCATGTTGATATTTATTAATACTGAACACAAAAAACAAAATGAGAACGAACGAAAACAAAACAGTTCAGTCTGGTGAAGACGAAGAGACAGAAAACAATCACCCACAACTAAAATGGGGAAAACAGGCTACCTAAGTATGATTCTCAATCAGAGACAACGAACGACACCTGTCTCTGATTGAGAACCATACCAGGCCAAACACATAAATACTACATAGAAAAAAGAACATAGACTACCCACCCCAACTCATGCCCTGACCAAACTAACACAAAGACAAAATAAAGGAACTAAGGTCAGAACGTGACAGTTAAGGAGTACTTTTAAACCACTGCATAACATTTCTTTACTTTATAGGAGCCATGCCAGAGCACCATATTAAAAATGATGATGAATCAAGTTGAAGGAAGCTTGTATTCCAGCAGTTCTACAAGATGCTCCAACAGATGCTCCACCTTATCCACCTCCACCTTATTCCCTCTACCTCCTAGCATCCTTATCCTTTCATTCCCTCTACCTCCTAGCATCCTTATCCTTTCATTCCCTCTACCTCCTTCCATCCTTATCCTTTCATTCCCTCTACCTCCTAGCATCATTATCCTTTCATTCCCTCTACCTCCTAGCATCCTTATCCTTTCATGCCCTCTACCTCCTAGCATCCTTATCATTTCATTCCCTCTACCTCCTAGCATCCTTATCCTTTCATTCCCTCTACCTCCTAGCATCCTTATCCTTTCATTCCCTCTACCTCCTAGCATCCTTATCCTTTCATTCCCTCTACCTCCTAGCATCCTTATCCTTTCATTCCCTCTACCTCCTAGCATCCTTATCCTTTCATTCCCTCTACCTCCTAGCATCCTTATCCTTTCATTCCCTCTACCTCCTAGCATCCTTATCCTTTCATTCCCTCTACCTCCTAGCATCCTTATCCTTTCATTCCCTCTACCTCCTAGCATCCTTATCCTTTCATTCCCTCTACCTCCTAGCATCCTTATTCTTTCATTCCCTCTACCTCCTAGCATCCTTATCCTTTCATTCCCTCTACCTCCTAGCATCCTTTAACAAACGGGTCTCATACATTTTCTGGAACCTAAACAGATTCATGGCCTTGTCATTTTACATCACTCCCACGTGGGCGGACGCATCTGGCCCAGCCAGATTTAGCACCTACATGCATGTAGCCACATAGTACAGTTCGCACTGACACATGTATAAATACACACGCTTGCTTACACATAAACACACACATTGATTTCCCTGTGGCTGCTACCTGCACACATTTCTGGGGGAGAACAGGCTCTCTGCTTCCTGCAGTTACATACACCATCAGTACTTCTGTGTGAAAAAGACCATGCACTATGAATCCCAACAACAGATGCGCGCACACACACACACACACACACACACACACACACAGCACATAGGCTGCACTCGCATGCTTGCACACGCTTGTGCATGCACATCAACAAGGTCTCCCGGTTTGACCAATTTGACTTCAGATTCCTACGTTGCCAAACGTCAAATTTTGATGTTGCTCCAAACCTGCGGTGAATAAACAGTTGACATGTGCATCACTAACGCACGATCTCAGACTTACACATAAACTCTCTCAAACACAGCTGATTGAAGGGTAGAGCACTTCAATTAGAATTTCGAAAATTCAATTTTATTTCTGCAGCATATGCTGTGCGGTGGTTCCGATCTGTGCGCGGTGGTGAAAGTACTCCGCTCTGATAAATGGATGCTTGTGTGAAATGTATCAAGGGAAGAGCTCAGAGGCACTAAAGGAGAAGGTGCTCTCCGTGAAGAATCCTTCAATTTAGCAATTCCGCTCCACACCGCAGAGGGCTGGGAAACGATCCTTTTCAATGTCATCTTCCTCACCACACTATCAAGAGAACGAGGCTTCCAGTCGGGGAGACAGGCACACACATGTATGCACGTATTCACACACACTTTACACACATACACACACACACACCCTGTAGGCCCCTGTACACTCCTGATCACCCTCAGTGATACTGGTATTGTTGTAGAATCGAGATCTATATAGGTGATAAAATGTATGTGGACACCCCTTTTAAATGAGTGGATTCGGCTATCTCAGCCACAACTGTTGCTGACAGGTGTATAAAATCAAGCACACAGCCATGCAATCTCCATAGACCAACATTGGCAGTAGAATGGTCTTACTGAAGAGCTCAGTGACTTTCAACGCGTCTGTCATGTTTTGACCTTTATTTTCCTTTGTTTTGTCTTTATTTAGTATGGTCAGGGCGTAAGTTGGGGTGGGCAGTCTATGTTTTGTGTTTCTATGTTTGGTTTCTGTTTCGGCCTAGTATGGTTCTCAATCAGAGGCAGGTGTCGTTAGTTGTCTCTGATTGAGAATCATACTTAGGTAGCCTGGGTTTCACTGTTGGTTTGTGGGTGTTTGTTTCCTGTGTCAGTGCCACACGGGACTGTTTCAGTTTGATTTATTTCATGTTATTGTTTATTGTTTTGTATTTTATAGTGTTCAGGCTTTTCTTATTAAAATTTGCCATGAACACTTACCACGCCGCATCTTGGTCCGATCCTTACTCCTCTTCAGACGAAGAGGAGGAAATCTGCCGTTACCGTGTCACCGTCATAGGATGAAGCGCGTCGTGGGTAAAAATCATCTGTCCTCGGTTGCAACACTCACTACAGAGTTCCAAACTGCCTCTGGAAGCAATGTCAGCACAATAACCGTTTGTCAGGAGCATCATGAAAAAGGTTTCCACGGCTGAGCAGCCGCACACAATTCTAAGATCACCATGTGCAATGCCAAGAGTCAGCTGGAGCGGTGTAATGCTCGCCGCCATTGGACTCTGGAGCAGTGGAAATGCGTTCTCTGGAGTGATGAATCACGCTTCACCATCTGGCAGTTCGACTGACAAATCTGGGTTTGGCAGATGCCAGGAGACCGCTACCTGCCTGAATTCATAGAGCCAACTGTAAAGTTTGGTGGAGGAGGAATAATGGTCTGGGGCTGTTTTAATGGCTTGGGCTAGACCACTTAGTTCCAGTGAATGAAAATATTAACACTACAGCACACAATGACATTCTAGACGATTCTGTACTTCCAACTTTGTAGCAACAGTTTGGGAAAGGCCCTTTCCTGTTTCAGCATGATAATGCCCCTGTGCACAAAGCGAGGTCCATGCAGAAATGTTTTGTCGAGATCGGTGTGGAAGAACTTGACGAATCTGCACAGAGCCCTGACCTCAACCTCATTGAACACCTTTGTGATCAATTGGAATGCTGACTACGAGCCAGGCTACGAGCCAGTGCCGACCTCACTAATGCTCTTGCAGCTGAATAGAAGCCAGTCCCCGCAGCAATGTTCCAACATCTATTGGAAAGCCTTCCCAGAAGAGTGGAGGCTGTTATAGCAGCAAAGGGGGGACCAAATCCATATTAATGCGCATGACTTTGGAATGAGATGTTCGATGAGCAGGTGTCCACATAATTTTGGTTGTGTATATTGACTGTATATCACTATGTACTGTATACATTATGACACTAACCTACTCAAGTAGGACTATGCACTTTTTGGCATGATAAGTATTGCATACATTACAGTAATATAGGCCACTGTGGATCCACTAAATGTCCTGGCTATTAGGCCAATCTATTCTGTTATAGTCCATATAGATACTCCCTTTGTGTGGCATACATGTGAAGTTGGCTGCAGTTGCTATAGTTCCCTAAATACCATTTTTGTGGAGCTAGCCATGCTCTCACTGAGAGTAGCTGTGCACAGTCTCATCTGCCAAACAATTACATCTGAATCTGAAAGGCTGAAACTTCCCCTCCAATTCCTCTATCCTCTTTAATTGAAATTCTTATCAGTTCAAATATGCTTGAAGAGATGAATAAATGTGTATACACATGTAGGTAATCATTTTTTCTCTCAAGGTTTTTTTTTCAATTAATCTCAGCGTTCACATTCACTTAACATTCTGTGCTGGGTCTCTCTGCCCTTGCTGAACAATGCTGGAGTCTTGTGGTAGACCAAGCCTAAACACCAGTGGATTATGTGCTAGCCGTGTGTGTGTGTGTGGGGGGGGGGGGGGGGGGGAGTCACTAAGCTAACATATGGAACTGTTTTAAGATAGCTCAATTATCCATGGTATGACTATGTGAGTTGGAATTTTAGGACCCCTTTAGGTATCCCCCAAAATATATATTTTTACATGATAAAATATAGAATTAGGCTTTTACTATTCTAGCCCACAGAAATGCGTTGAATAACACATTCATAAATGGCAAAAAATAAATCATAAAGAATAGGGTTTTGAAGTGTCTGTCCGATATCTATGAAATATAATAAAGGTCAGTTAAAAAAATGTGGACACATATTTAACCTCTTACAGTGGGGCAAAAAAAGTATTTAGTTAGTAATTTTCATCATAGGTACACTTCAACTATGACAGAAAAAATGAGAAGAAAAAAATCCTGAAAATCACATTGTAGGATTTTTTATGATTTTTTTTGCAAATTATGGTGGAAAATAAGTATTTGGTCACCTACAAGATTTCTGGCTCTCACAGACCTGTAACTTCTTCTTTAAGAGGCTCCTCTGTCCTCCACTCGTTACCTGCATTAATGGCACCTGTTTGAATTTGTTATCAGTAGAAAAGACACCTGTCCACAACTTCAAACAGTCACACTCCAAACTCCACTATGGCCAAGACCAAAGGGCTGTCAAAGGACACCAGAAACAAAATGGTAGACCTGACCAGGCTGGGAAAACTGAATTTGCAATAGGTAAACAGCTTGGTTTGAAGAAATCAACTGTGGGGGCAATTATTAGGAAATGGAAGACATACAAGACCACTGATAATCTCCCTTGATCTGGGGCTCCACGCAAGATCTCACCCTGTGGGGTCAAAATGATCACAAGAATGGTGAGCAAAAATCCCAGAACCACACGGGGGGACCTAGTGAATGACCTGCAGAGAGCTGGGACCAAAGTAACAAAGCCTACCATCAGTAACACACAACGGCGCCAGGGACTCAAATCCTGCAGTGCCAGACGTGTCCCCCTGCTTAAGCCAGTACATATCCAGGCCCGTCTGAAGTTTGCTAGAGAGCATTTGGATGATCCAGAAGAAGATTGAGAGAATGTCATATGGTCAGATGAAACCAAAATATAACTTTTTGGTAAAATCTCAACTCGTCGTGTTTGGAGGACAAAGAATGCTGACTTGCATCCAAAGAACACCATACCTATTGTGAAGCATGGGGGTGGAAACATCATGCTTTGGGGCTGTTTTTCTGCAAAGGGACCAGGACGACTGATCCGTGTAAAGGAAAGAATGAATGGGGCCATGTATCGTAAGATTTTGAGTGAAAAACTCCTTCCATCAGCAAGGGCATTGAAGATGAAACGTGGCTGGGTCTTTCAGCATGACAATGATCCCAAACACACCGCCCGGGCAACGAAGGCCTGGCTTCGTAAGAAGCATTTCAAGGTCCTGGAGTGGCCTAGCCAGTCTCCAGATCTCAACCCCATAGAAAATCTTTGGAGGGAGTTGAAAGTCCGTTTTGCCCAGCAACAGCCCCAAAACATCACTGCTCTAGAGGAGATCTGCATGGAGGAATGGGCCAAAATACCAGCAACAGTGTGTGAAAACCTTGTGAAGACTTACAGAAAACGTTTGACCTCATTGCCAACAAAGGGTATATAACAAAGTATTGAGATAAACTTTTGTTATTGACCAAATACTTATTTTCCACCATAATTTGCAAATAAATTCTTTAAAAATCCTACAATGTGATTTTCTGGATTTTTTTTTTTTCTCATTTTGTCTGTCATAGTTGAAGTGTACCTATGATGAAAATTACTGGCCTCTCTCATATTTTTAAGTGGGAGAACTTGCACACTTGGTGGCTGACTAAATACTTTTTTGCCCCACTGTATATTTGTTGGAACAAAACTACCTCCATACTTCATTTGTTTGTATGGGTTACCTTCAGATGAGTCCCGTGACACTTGTGGTGGTCGTAGAGAAAAACGGAGAACACCACCATGTTGGTCTCCTCTTTCCGTTTGGATGCTACCGATGTTTTCAGGAGAAGACCGATTTTCGGGAGGTCTCATGGTCTGTCAAACCAAATTGACAATTTAAGGATTTTTACAAAAAGATTTATAGGTACAAATAGTTGTACTGGATCTAAGCCTACTTACAAGAGGTAAAATGCAAACGTAGCTGTACCTTAATTGCACTATACAGTGAACTATAGCTATAAGGCGTTTTGCAATGAAAGGAAACAAATTAACATATAGATAATGTAATAATGTAATAATATTTGCTGATCTCATGTATGTTTTCCGTTTCATCCGCCCCCATGCTGAGCTATAATGGCTGTGCTGTACATGTCTTTTAGCTACTCGCTAGCCCACCACTACTCTAGTCTTCTACTTTGATGTGTTACAACATAAAGCGCTTTGTATCGTAGCCTGTAGTTCCCCTTGAGAACAACGTCATCTGTTTAATATAAAAGATTCAGTGCTGATTTTATTTTCAACAGCTTGAGAGTAAATACTTGTCTGGTAAAGGCATCAGGACAGACTGAGACAACAAAATGAAAAGGTAATGGAACGTACCCATGAATAACATACAGTATCTATGAATGCTGTTTCCTAAGAGTAGTTAAGTTACACATGTCAATGTTTAGTCAAATGTATTGTTGTTGTATTCTTGACTTAGAGTGAATATGATGGGCCTGGTAGCCATCCCACTGTATAGTCAGTATGGCAGGTAAGGCCCATGCAGGATTCAAACCTACAACCCTGGTGCTACAAACTATTGAGTGTCCGAGTTGCCATGACGGTGTAAGTCATTGCAGCAATCGGAGTGTCGGGCAATCGCTGTCAAGTGGAGAAGTCGGGGCGTTCATTAAGGTACCATCTGAATTCGTAGTGACCTCCCTGGAAAGACAAATGAAAGTCAATAAATGAGGGAGGAAGGGAGGGAGGGGGGGGGGTGAATAGTGGTTCCTGGAACCTTCTTTCATCTTTCCAATTTCAACCCAAATCCCCCTTTACACACACACACACACACACACACACACACACACACACACACACACACACACACACACACACACACACACAGCCATTTACCTCTGAACTTGACCTCATCCTTCTCTCCCGTCTCCAAGACCCTTCAGTAGTCATTAATGTGTAGCGTCAGTTTATTCCTTCATTGGACCTGTGTGTGTTTCTGGAAGAAAAGGAACACTGTAACCCTCAGGCTATCAGTGCATAATGTGTGTGTGTGTGTGTGTGTGTGTGTGTGTGTGTGTGTGTGTGTGTGTGTGCGTCCATGCGTGTGTGTCCATGTGTGTGCGTGTCTTGCATGCTGGGAGCTGGCAAATGGAAAATGTCATACTATACGTCCTTCCTTCGCTGCAGAGAAATGACAACATAATGTGGCAACTTTTTCAGTCCTTTTTTGCTGTCTGATGTTTTACCAACCTCCAAATCCATCCACATAATCCCCAATACACACACACATTACACACAAACCATTATCCTCTGTTCCTAAACCTGTCACCTTCTCCCTTGGACCCAGCAGTGCTTCTACAACACACACTAAACAAACAACATACTTTTATATGAAAAATGTTCTGAATCATGGTGAAACAAATCTGCCCCTTGCTCCTCATATTTAAATATTTCCCCATCCCTTTGCTTCAGCGAGCAGGCTATTTCATGCTATGTGTAATAAAGGGATTAATTTGATATGCTCCGGCTGAGAATATAACTAAATGGGGCAGGAGATATAAATAGATTTACCTCAGAGCTTCTCATTTCAGCAAAATTTCACTTTTCACTTTCTCAATCTTGGACACTTTTATCGAGGTTCAGCGGGGCTATACTAAAATGGCAGCCATGTATGGGCTTACAGTGAACCTCTTTAAAGGTGGACTGAACTTCCTGATTTAGTCTCGGTTTTAATTCTCCTCAATATGAAATGTGACTGAGAAGAAGATGATTTGGGTTTTGGAGGCATGCTTTGATGTGGATGTCTCTTGTGTGTGTGTGTTCGAACATGGGAAGCGTTTATACTTTCACTCTGACAAAACAGTGCACATTTACAGTCACTCACCCTTCTAGATAACTTGAAACAGTCAAACCAGGTCTTGTGTCTGGAATTAGCCTAGACAAGCTAGCAAGCCAGCCAACTTATTTTGCCAATTAGCTTCAGCCGGCCGGTTTGCTAATGTGGCAAAGTTGGTTTGACTTTGAATATCTGGGGGGCTAATTAGGGACCTTCAATAAATATCACAATGTAATTGGTACAATATTTTTTACGTTGCACACCTTTTAGTTGTCTCATTAAATGCTTCAATATTTGTATATGAATTTATACAATTTATAGTTGGTTTGATGTTTTGAAGTAATTGAAATTTGGAGCTATTGACGTTTTGAAATAATGTCCTATTGTGATGGTCCTTAACTAGCCACATATGGATATGAAATGTCAAACTAAATTGACCATGGGCATTACGATCAGCATTACAGCTGTGCTCCGAATGAATGATTACTTGAGGGCTGCCAACTGTGGGCAGGATTGAAATAAACAGAACCTTAGGAAGAATGTTACGGTTATTTTGACTATTTTCTACATTGTAGAATAATAGTGAAGACTTCACAATGATGAAATAACTCATATGGAATCATGTAGTAACCAAAAATGCGTTAAACAAATCAAAATACATCTTATATTGTATATTATTCAAAGTAGCCACTCTTTGCCTTGATGACAGCTTTGCACACTCTTGGCATTCTCTCAACCAGCTTCAGCTGGAAAGCTTTTCCAACAGTCTTGAAGGAGTTCCCACATATGCTGAGCACTTGTTGGCTGCTTTTCCTTCACTCTGCGGTCCAACTCATCCCAAACCATCTCAATTGGGTTGAAGTCGGATGATTGTGGAGGCCAGGTCATCTGATGCAGCACTCCATCACTCTCATTCTTGGTCAAATCGCCCTTACACAGCCTGGAGGTGTGTTTTGGGTCATTGTCCTGTTGAAAAACAAATTATAGTCCAACTAGCGCAAACCAGATGTGATGGCTTATCGCTGCAGAACGCTGTGGTAGCTTTGCTGGTTAAGTGTGCCTTGAATTCTAAATATATCACAGCCAGTGTCACCAGCAAAGCACCCCCACACCATCACACATCCTCCTCCATGCTTCACGTGGGAACCACACATGCAGAGATCATCTGTTCACCTACTCTGAGTCTCAGACAGACACGGCGGTTGGAACCAAAAATCTCCAATTTGGACTTATCAGACCAAAGGACAGATTTCCACAGGTCTAATATCCATTGCTCGTGTTTCTTGGCTCAAGCAAGTCTCTTCTTATTATTGGTGTCCTTTAGTAGTGGTTTCTTTGCAGCAATTTTACCATGAAGGCCTGATTTCACGCAGTCTCTGAACAGATGACATTAAGATGTGTCTATTACTTGAACTCTGTGAAGCGTTTATTTGGGCTGCAATCTGAGGTGCAGGTAATTGCCGATTTCTAAGGCTGGTAACTCTAATAAACTTAGCGTCTGCAGCAGAGGTTACTCTGGGTCTTCCTTTCCTCATAAAAAGGAAATTCTTCCTTTGCCTGTTCCATCATAGTGCATGATGGTTTTTGCAACTGCACTTGAAGAAACTTGAAGTTCTTGAAATTTTCCAGATTGACTGACCTTCATGTCTTAAAGTACTGATGGACTGTCATTTCTCTTTGCTTATTTCAGCTGTTCTTGACATAATATGGACTTGGTCTTTTACCAAATAGGGCTATTTTCTGTATACCAACCCTACAATGTAGAAAATAGTAAAAATAAAGAAAAACCCTGGAATGAGTAGGTGTGTCCAAACTTTTGACTTATACTGTAGGTGTAGGATCAGTTAGGGTCAAAGTAGTGGGATGGGTGGAGGGCAGTGGCAGTGGCAGTTAGTGCCGTTTAAGATGAGGGAGGCCGATTACAGCATATTGGATGACTCTCATTCATATTCCATTCACCCAGTTCAATGTAACAGCGATAGGTTTAGGCTACTACATGATACTAAAATTATACCCATCATGAGGTTGCTACAACCGAGCCTATAAATGAAAGTTTGCAACGTAGGTGTAAACAGGTCAAGAGACAAATTTGAGGTGACAGACAGTGACATTCAGTACCGCCTCGCATCTAGCTGATATAGGGTGTAATCAATAGTCAAACAGTTGCAAACGAGAGTTTCTATTGTACAAATTCAGGTATGTTTTTCCCCGTTTTGTTCCATTTGCTTCTGTTTTAGAACATCTTTCAACAGAATCGGCGGAATTTATACACCCCTGATCACGCGTAAACACAGTTCACTTTCATAGCAGCCATGTATTCCTTCTCGCATCCATGCGCTCTCCTCCTCTCACCTCTTCCCTTCGCTTGTGGACTTCAACGCACAACACATCAGCTGTATGTGACCAGACGAAATAACCTTTCCAAACCAAACAGCTACACACAGCCTACATCGTTGTCACCATATTAGGTAAAGTAACATGCTGGTCAGCATAGCTAATAGAACTAGCGTGTTAGTGAACCTGCTACAATCATGCAGTAACTTGACAGTGTTATACTTAGTTAGCAGTTTAGTAGTTACACCAGCGGCCCCAGTGGCAATAAATGAGTAATACCAAAAGCTTACCTTGACTTGGAAGAGTTCCAGTGTTGTCTTGGAAAGTCATAGCCAGCTGGCTAACATAGCATCCCTCTGTTTGAGCAGGGTGTTTCAGTAGGCTAAACTAGCTAGCTGCATTTGCTAGCTAAGTAAGTGAAACTGAAAGTGAAAAAAAAGCCTCTCCTTAATTTAGGAAGAAATGAATTTGTTCAACTATTGTCTTTCTCTCTCTTTGAGTCAACAACTCACCACATGTTATACACTGCAGTGCTAGCTAGCTGTAGCTTATGTTTTCCGTACTAGATTCATTCTCTGATCATTTGATTGGGTGGACAACATGTCAGTTCATGCTCCAAGAGCTCTGATATGCTGGAAGACGTCCTCCGGAAGTTGTCATAATTACTGTGTAAGTCTATGGAAGGGAGTGAGAACCATGAGCCTCCTAGGTTTTGTATTGACATCAATGTACCAAGAGGAGGACGGAAGCTAGCTGTCCTCCGGCTACACCATGGTGCTACCCTACAAAGTGCTGTTGAGGCTACTGTAGATCTTCTTTGCATAATACTGTGTTTTAATCAATTATTTGGTGATGTGATTATATTTAGAATAGTTTTATCTAAAAAGGATATATTTTCAAATGTTTTATCATTTTACATTTTATGAAATTCACTGAGGAGGATGGTCCTCCTCTTCCTCCACTGAGGAGCCTCCACTGGTGGAGGGTTAGTTTGGGTCGAACTAGTGGGATGGGGTGGAGGGTTAGCTGGTGGTACAATTTCTTCCTTTTCTCCTTCCTTTTTCATTTTTGTATGGCAAAATACAACATGATCGATAACACCCTTCCGCACTGTAGGTGGCGGCATGCACAAACAAAATGTGCGAACGCTATGAAACCAAATATTAATAAGAAAATGCAGTTGGAACCTCTCACGTCCAGTATGTGGGTTAGTGCTATACGGGATCATTTGGACGTCTCTAACCTATACCATTACCCTAACGTTAACCCTTACCCTAACCATAACCCTGACCAAACCATAACCCTAACCTTAACCGTTTTCAATTACAACTTCAATGGGTGATGTCAGTTGGGACATCCCAAGGATTCGGTTTAGACTTTTCCCAGTGTGTGTCAACAGTCAGGACATAATACAGATTGATAGATTATTCTGCTCCTCAAGGGGCCAGATTGGTGTCACACGTTTTCCCATATCCCTAGCTAACACACCTGATTAAACTAATTGCATTCTAAACTGAAGACCATGGTTAGTTGATTATTGGAGTTAGCTATAGTGGCGGCTAAAGTTTGACACGGATCAGGACCCCAGAGGACTGGAGTTACCTAACTGATACTGGACAGCAGTCTCTATTACTGAGCTGGAGAAGCCTTCTCTGAACCAATGATTTAACAGAGTTGAACAAAAGCTTTGGCAAACTGGTGTAAGAAACTGTGAACAGAGGCTGCCCTTGGCAATGACAAGTGTTTTGCAGTGCGTACAGAAAAACTGAGTGCGAGGGAGGAGTGCTTTTAACACTGTTAATGTTTATGTATTCGGTCTTAAGTGTCAATGTACTAGTGATTCCAGAGTGAATTGAAGAAATTGAGTGGAAGTGGTATGACAGGAAAAGAAAGGAGGGGAAAGGAAAGAGACTCATATAGAGCAGCAGTGTTTTCCAAGAGTGCCGCCTGGTATAACAACTAACTCCTCACCATTATCTATTATTAATATATTAATAATATTAATCATGTTTTACAGTCACTGAAAGCAATGATCAAGAAACAGTATTTTAAAAAAGCATGTTGATCTTTTACGGATAGAATCTCTCAAATCTGTTTGACAAAGATGTACAGTATATGGACATGATAACCATGGATATGACACACATTTGTCTCCACTTCCTGTATGATAGAAACTGTTCTTCACTAATTATCACATTGAGACAGGTGTCAGTCGGACTGCAATCACCACTCTGCGCCTCAACATAATTAAATCAACCAGGAAAAATTAACTTTGAGATGACGGCTACAGAACAACAGAGAAGCAAAGGAGACACATGTCCTTTCGGCTTAAAACCTAAATCCTCTCGCTTTGTCTCTCCGACAATAGGCAAGCCTCTCTCATTCTCCAAGGCTCAGATAAACGAAGAGCAGGAGAGCAGTCCCAGACTTGATACAAAAGCTTGCTTAATGAACACTGCCAAAGGATTTGGCTGAGAGTCGGTTTTCCTTCCGCCTCCCATTTAGCCACCCTCTTTAGTGCACTGCTACCATCCACCCTCTGTAGTGCACTACCACCAGCCCAGTAGTAGGCAGCAGCAGCAGCATCATACTCACACCCTACAATCAACCCACTGGGCAAAAATAGGTTGAATCAACATTGTTTCCACATAAATTCAACTACAAAATTCAATGTTGATGATGTTAAATCAACGTGGAAAACTGATTTGCAAAAAGTCATCAATGTGAGGGAATTTCGTGTTTTTTTCACACACATTTTTACCTAAATCAAATGACCTGAAATGTTTAATTTCACATTAGTTGACAACTCAAGCCAAATGTAAATCAAAACTAGACATTGGAATGACGTCTTTGCCCAGTGGGAAGGACCTGATTCATTCAAATCAGACCACTCATTCACTCCCTTCTCTCTGCTCTCGTTGACTAGCCTCCTGAAGGCCCCAATCTAAATGTGTAGCTATTCTAATTACGCAGAAAATGATCTCACTGATGTAATTAGTCTAACCAGAGGGATAGTGAAGGTATTACCATACTGTTTACAACATCTATCCTTTTCAGATCTGAGTGGAAAAAACAACAAGGAGGAGAAAAGGGAAGGAGTCAGAGGATTCGCCTTCTACAGCGACCCACAGTTCTGGGGTACACAGATTGTTTATGGGAATTGGGGTGAAGGAATCCAGCATGATTTGAAAGAGGGAGTGGTTTAAGCCAATCAAACCAACCAATCAGAAAGCAGAAAAAATATATCACCAAACTAAGGCTGTGGCGGTCATGAAATTTTGTCAGTCGGTTATTGTCAAGCAAATAACTGCCGGTCTCACAGTAATTGACAGTTAATTAACATAAACACACAATTCCTGGCTTCCACGCATAGCCTACAAGCCACTGATGCAGACCTTTGGAACATCAACATTTGAAAAAGTCTAATAAATCCATTTAATATCGCCTACACCATCACAATAAATCCATTATTTAATTTAGACAGGTCTAAAGAAACATGATATGAAGAAAATGTAGTCTATTTCAGAAGAACAGAATAGCATACTCTGAGTTGTCCTTATATTAGGTCCTGATGTGGCTATGCCATATGGCTGTGGGCTACATTAGTTAATTTAGCAGACAAGATTTGCTTAGAAATGTGTGGAATAATTGTTTATTATTTTATAGTATGAAAAATACAATTGAACATATCTGAATAAAATAGAAAGGATATTTTCTCCAAACAATTTCCAAGGAAGTGCACTCATGCGGCTATTCTGTGTTGAGCAGTTAACAAAGAAATAGGTCCTCCTATATGCTTCATTTAGAGCTATTTATGCAACTTTAGTTGTGACACAAACGTTGGGTTATATGTTTTGATTTTAATACATTCTGAGGCAGCATGATGCGGCTCTAATGATTTGAATGAAGTTAAATAAAAGGCTTGAGCTCTGATTTGTTTCTTGTGTAGGCTGCACACACTTTGACAAGCACTTGATAATATTCTCACCAGTCCTCGAATTTCCAGGCAGCATCCCCCTTGTGTGGGCAAAGTGGCTGTTGTGCGCTTGGAATGAATAATTATATAATTATAATTCCCTTCTCCTGGCTGCCATGCTCCGAAGCTCATCTCACACACATGGCTCGCTCAGATATCTCAATTCTTATTAGCCAATGCCTGTCACATGATCGGATCCTTCTCAAAGGCATCTCAGCTAAGAATTAGGCTACAAGTGAAGACAAACACATCAGGAACACAACTGCAGCGTCCCACTTATTGAATTCCGAGGAGTATATTGAAGATGTTCACATGTAGACTACTTTTTGTCAGCCAACAAGATGAGTAGACTTAACCAACAGCAAAAGCACTAGCCTATGTCAATCTACTATCCCCCATAGTACAAAGTTGATATTTTTCTTTTCTGAGTGAGAAATAAATATTTAAACATACTCTGTGACAGTTGTGGGATGCGATAGATCCCAAACTACTACAATTACTTGCATCAAAAAAAAATGTAAAAGGAATGAGGCAGATGCAACAGATCAGAACGTTTAGCTTAAACTGTTGAACTATTAGGCTACTTCTTCACTAGCAATGTGCACATGGCAGTAGGCTATAAGCGCAAATGTTCCAAAATGCAATCAAATAGCGAGAAAACACTGTTCTCAAAAGTGACCACAAATGCAATTATGTTTGTAATGCTTTTATCATAAAGGTGCATTTTTATGGTGAAAATGACCTTCCCCAAACCTGGAACTTGTGCACTGCCTACAGTTGAAGTCGGAAGTTTACATCCACTTAGGTTGGAGTCATTAAAAATCGTTTTTCAACCTCTCCACAAATGTATTGCTAACAAACTATTGTTTTGGCAAATGGGTTAGGACATCTACTTTGTGCATGACACAAGTCATTTTTCCAACAATTGTTTACAGACAGATTATTTAACTTATAAGTCACTGTATCACAAGTCCAGTGGGTCAGAAGTTTACATACACTAAGTTGATTGTGCCTTCAAACAGCTTGGAGAATTCCAGAAAATGATGTCATGGCTTTAGAAGCTTCTGATAGGCTAATTGATATCATTTGAATCAATTAGAGGTGTACCTGTGGATGTACGTATTTCAAGACCTACCTTTAAACTCGGTGCCTCTTTGCTTGACATCATGGGAAAATCAAAAGAAATCAGCCAATAGCTCCGAAAAAAACTGTAGACCTCCACAAGTCTGGTTCATCCTTGGGAGCAATTTCCAAATGCCTGAAGGTACCATGTTCATCTGTACAAACAATACTACGCAAGTATAAACACCATGGGACCATGCAACCGTCATACCGCTCAGGAAGGAGACGTGTTCTGACTCCTAGAGGTGAACATACGTTGGTGCGAAGTGCAAATCAATCCCAGAACAACAGCAAAGGACCTTGTGAAGATGCTGGAGGAAACAGGTACAAAAGTATCTATATCCACAGTACCAGAACCTGAAAGGCCGCTCAGCAAGGAAGAAGCCACTGCTCCAAAACCACCATAAAAAAAGCCAGACTAAGGTTTGCAACTGCACATAGGGACAAAGATTGTACTTTTTGGGGGGAGAAATGTCCTCTGGTCTGATGAAACAAAAATAGAACTGTTTGGCCATAATGACCATTGTTATATTTGGAGGAAAAAGGGGGAGGCTTGCAAGCTGAAGAACACTATCCCAACCGGGGTGGCAGCATCATGTTGTGGGGGTGCTTTGATGCAGGAGGGACTGGTGCACTTCACAAAATATATGGCATCATGAGCAAGGAAAATGATGTGAATATATTGAAGCAACATCTCCAGACATCAGTCAGGAAGTTAAAGCTTGGTCGCAAATGGGTCTTCCAAATAGACAATGACCCCAAGAATTTTTCCAAAGTTGTAGCAAAATGGCTTAAGGACAACAAAGTCAAGGTATTGGAGTGGCCATCACAAAGCCCTTACTTCAAGCCCATAGAATATTTGTGGGCAGAACTGAAAAAGTGTGTGCGAGCAAGGAGGCCTACAAACCTGACTCAGTTACACCAGCTCTGTCAGGAGGAATGGGCCAAAATTTACCCAACTTATTGTGGGGATCTTGTGGAAGGCCACCCAAAACGTTTGACCCAAGTAAAACAATTTAAAGGCAATGCTACCAAATACTAATTGAGTGTATGTAAACCACTGACCCACTGGGGATGTGATGAAAGAAATTGAAGCTGAAATAAATCATTCTCTCTTCTATTATTCTGACATTTCACATTCTTAAAATAAAGTGGTGATCCTAACTGACCTAAGACAAGGGTTTCTTACTAGGATTAAATGTCAGGAATTGTGAAAAACTGAAATTAAATGTATTTGGCTAAGGTGTATGTAAACTTCCGACTTCAACTGTATGTATGCCAGTTAGGCTCTACGCTGGTTGTAAAGCAAATTAATGTGCTTCATTTAAAGATGTTATTTGTTATGTTACTGCCTTATTCAAAAATGTATTTTAAAAAATCCCCTCATCAATATACACACACTGAAACTGTCACACCCTGATCTGTTTCACCTATCTTTGTGCTTGTCTCCACCCCCCTCCAAATGTTGCACATCTTCCTCATTATTCCCAGTGTATTTATATGTGTGTTCTCTGTTTGTCTGTTGCCATTTTGTTTTGTTTAATCAAGCCTACCAGTGTTTTTTCCTGTGCTCCTTTCTGGCTCTAGTTCCTGTTTTCTAACTTTCACGGTTTTTGACCATTCTGCCAGCCCTGACCCTGAGTCTGCCTGTCATTCTGTACCTTGCCACATCACCCTGGATTACTGACCTCTTCCTGCCCTGAGCCTGCATGCCATTTGGACCTTTTGGACTCTGCTCTGGACTACTGACCTCGGCCTGCCCTTGACATGTCGCTTGCCTGCCTCCCTGTTTTGTAATAAACTTTTGTTACTTCAAAACTGTCTACATCTGGGTCTTCTCCTGAGCCTTGACAGAATCAGAAATGGTCACCCACACAGTGTGGTGAAGGCACAACAGCGTCTTTTCAACCTCAGGAGGCAGGGGAAATTTGGTGAGTCACCTAAAACCCTCACAAACATTTACAGATACACAATTGAGAGCATCCTGTTGGGCTATTTCACCGCCTGTTGGCAACTGCATCGCCCGCAACCGCAGGACTCTCCAGAGGGTGGTGCGGTCTACCCAACGCATCACCGGGGGCAAACTACCTTCCCTCCAGGACACCTACAGCACCCGAAGGCCAAAAAGATCATCAAGGACAATAACCACCCGAGCCATGCCTGTTCACCCCGCTATCATCCAGAAGGAGAGGTCAGTACAGGTGCATCAAAACTGGGACTGAGAGACTGAAAAACAGCTTCTATCTCAAGGCCATCAGACTGTTAAATAGCCATCACTAGCACATTAGAGGCTTCTGCCTACATACAGACTTGAAATCACTGGCCACTTTAATAACAGAACAATAGTTACTTTAATAATAATGTTTAAATATTTTGCATTACTCATCTCATCCAGTATTCTATTCTACTGTATCTTAGTCTGTGCCGCTCTCACATTGCTCGTCCAAATATTTATATATTCTAAATTCCATTCCTTTAGATTTGTGTGTATTGTTGTGAAATTGTTAGATATTACTTGTTAGATATTACTGCACTGTTTGAGCTAAAAACACAAGCATTTCGTTACACCTGTAATAACATCTGCTAAACACGTGTATGTGACCAATAAAATTGACAAAATACCCCATAATGACAAAGCAAAAACAGGTTTTTAGAAATGTTTGCAAATTCCCATTCTTCTCTGCAGATCCTCCAAAGCTCTGTCAGGTTGGATGGGGAGCGTCGCTGGACATCTATTTTCAGGTCTCTCCAGAGATGTTCGATCGGGTTCAAGTCCAAGCTCTGGTTGGCCCACTTAAGGACATTGAGATTTGTCCTGACGCCACTCCTGCTTTGTCTTGGCTGTGTTCTTAGGCTCGTTATCCTGTTGGAAGATGAACCTTCACCCCAGTCTGAGGTCCTGAGAGCTCTGGAGAAAGTTTTCATCAAGGATCTCTCTGTACTTTCCTTCCTTCATCTTTCCTTCGACCCTGACTAGTCTCCCAGTCCCTGCCCCTGAAAAACTTTCCCACAACATGATGCTGCCACCACCATGCTTCACCGTAGGGATGGTATAGGTCAGGTAATCAGTGGTGCCTGGTTTTCTCCAGACGTGACACTTGGCATTCAGGCCAAAAGGTTCAATATTGATTTAATCAGACCAGAGAATCTTGTTTCTCATGGTCTGAGAGCACTTTAGGTGCCTTTTAGCAAACTCCAAGCGGGCTGTCATGTTCCTTTTCCTAGTTCTAGGAAGAGTCTTGGTGGTACTAAACTTGCACTGTATAGGCCTATGGGCTAGGCTATATGAGGTGTGCAACTATGATTTGAAAAAGTTTCAAAAATAAGACATGCACTATTATTTGCCTTATTGCACATGTTGGGTATCATTCACAAGTAATAGGCTAATATTGTCAACTATCAGACCATTCTTAATTTAATGTTGTCTTCACATATCAGAGGGCCTGTTGTCCGGACCTCTGGCAGTCTCTATGGGGGTGCCACATTGTTCAATTCTCGGGCCGACTCTTTTCTCTGTATACATCAATGATGTCGCTCTTGCTGCGTGTGATTCTTTGATCCACCTCTACGCAGACGATACCATTCTGTATACATCTGGCCCTTCTTTGGACACTGTGTTAACTAACCTCCAGACTAGCTTCAACGCCATACGACTCTCCTTCCGTGGCCTCCAACTGCTCTTAAACGCTAGTAAAACTAAATGCATGCTCTTCAACCAATCGCTACCAGCACCTGCCCGCCCGTCTAGCATCACTACTCTAGACGGTTCTGACTTAGAATATGTGGACATCTACCAATACCTAGGTGTCTGGTTAGACTGTAAACTCTCCTTCCAGACTCACATTAAGCATCTCCAATCCAAAATTAAATCTAGAATTGTGTTCCTGTTTTGCAACAAAGCATCCTTCACTCATCCTGCCAAACATACCCTCATCCTACCGACCCTTGACTTCGGCGATGTCATTTACAAAATAGCCTCCAACACTCTACTCAGCAAATTGAATGCAATCTATAACAGTGCCATCCATTTTGTCACCAAAGCCCCATATACTACCCACCACTGCAACCTGTATGTTCTCATTGGCTGGCCCTCACTTCATATTTGTCTCCAAACCCACTGGCTCCAGGTCATCTATAAGTCTTTACTAGGTGAATCTCCGCCTTATCTCAGCTCACTGGTCATCATAGCAGCACCAACCCGTAGCACGCCTTCCAGCAGGTATATTTCACTGGTCACCCCCAAAGTCAATTCCTTTCCTTCCAGTTCTCTGCTGCCAATGACTGGAAATAATTGCAAAAATCACTGAAGCTGGAGACTCATATCTCCCTCACTATCTTTAAGCACCAGCTGTCAGAGCAGCTCACAGATCACTGCACCTGTACATAGCCCATCTGTAAATAGCCCATCTGTAAATAGCCCATCTGTAAATAGCCCATCCAACTATCCTCAGCCCCATACTGTTATTTTTTTGTGCTCTTCTGCACCCAAGTATCTCTACTTGCACAGTCATCTTCTGCACATCTATCACTCCAGTGTTTAATTGCTAAATTGTAATTATTTTGCCACTATGGCCTATTTATTGCCTTACCTCCCTTATCTTACCTCATTTGCACACACTGTATATATACTTTTTTTCTATTGTGTTATTGATTGTATGTTTGTTTATTCCATGTGTAACTCTGTGTTGTTGTTTGTGTCGCATTGCTTTTCTTTATCTTTGCCAGGTCGCAGTTGTAAATTAGAACTTGTTCTCAACTAACCTACCTGGTTAAATAAAGGTGAAATAAATAAATAAAAACATTTAAATAAAAAAAATATGTGTGAAATTAGTTTTGATTAAGAGTGAACCATTATGAACCATTATCATGCAGCTGTCTTGGAACATGGGATAAAAGATACATGTCATCTATGCACTTAAATAGCGAATGGAGGACACTTTTCCCGTTGTTCACTTTCATGCCAGCCAGGTACTGTAGGCTTTACTCCTGTTGTAAAGCAAAGAAATTTGCTTAATATTAGGAAAGTTGATAAATAAATATAGTAGGCCTAGCCTATAGAAAGCTAATGGGATCCTACTATTTTTAATAGAGGCCATCACTCTGTTTTCTCACAATTTCATAGCCTATAGAAATGTTGTGCAACATGAGCTCATAGGTTCTCATGAAGTGTTCGAAAACATTTGCATTGATGTACGAAAAAAGTATGTCAACGTATGCACTCATTACTGTAACTCTCTCTGGATAATAGCGTCTGCTAAATGACTAAAATGTACAAATCTAAATGTAATTTCACAGTGATTAGAAGGACAATAGAGTGCTGAGTACCAGGCAGTACAAATGTGGTTGGCTACTAATGACCATCAGCAGCATCAAAGCCTGGAGAAGCCTAGTTACCGTGACTAAACAGTCACGTGGAATTTGACTGCAGTCATGACTGGTGACCGCCGGTGTGGTGGTAATACGGTCACCGTAACAGTCCTAGACCAAACCTTTGGAATCATTCCTGAATGGAAAAGACAGCTACTTAAATTCATGGTGATAAAACAGTATATTATTTGTGTTTTTCTCTGCAAAACTTTGCAGCTTCTAAATTGCCATGGGTGCAGTGCAGTTCTTAGAAAAGGTAAGCTGAGTGACATATGGGTTGTGAGGTCACAGCTTTCACTCACTGTAGATAGAATGGGTATGAATAAAAAGCAGAAGCTGTTCTTGGGCAATAAACCATAGTGATGGAAATAGGACACCACGGTGCCTTTTTAATGTGCCATAACAAACCAATTGAAAAGGATGGGACTATTGACTGTGAATAATACCCATCTCTGAACAAATCATCACAGCAGGCTACTGTTAACTTAGGAGTCATGTTCAGGAAAATCTGTGGAATTTAAGTGCTGCTGCCCTGACTGGGTCAGAAATGGTAGAGGTTGGCATGTTCTCTCATCGTTCATGTTTGGCAGTCAGAGTATGAGACTCTGACACCTGTGGCCCCTGCAGATGGATGATGGTAGACAGGTCAGAGCTGAGCAGACAGGCTATATTACAAAAAGTGCCTATAAATCCAATCAAGTCAAGAAGGTACAAATCCCTTTTTAGCTTTGTGGGAAGAACCATCCAGGACAAAACTAAGGTCATGAGTAGGGTGTCTCTGGTCATGGACAATCAGTTAGAGACAACCAACACCATCGAACACTCCATGCAGGTTGCTGTTTCAACGCAGGTAGTTGTAACAGCTGGGTAAGCATTTAAAGGCACTGACACACACACACACACCTATTTAAAAACTATTTTCAATGACTAAGACAAGGACCAAGCTCAACCACTGGGAGCCACAATACCTTTTTTTATTTGTTTTATTTAACCTTTATTTAACCAGGTAGGCTAGTTGAGAACAAGTTCTCATTTACAACTGTGACCTGGCCAAGATAAAGCAAAGCAGTTCGACACATACAACAACACAGAATTACACATGGAATAAACAAACATACAATCAATAACACAATAGAAAAAAAGTATATATACAGTGTGTGCAAATGAGGCAAGATAAGGGAGGTAAGCCAATAAACAATAAACAACACAATAAACAAGTCAATGACACAGTAGAAAAAATAAAGTCTATATTCAGTGTGTGCAAAAGGCATGAGGAGTTAGGCAATAAATAGGCCAATTTAGGCAATTTAGCAGATTAACACTGGAGTGATAAATGAGCAGATGATGATGTGCAAGTAGAGATACTGGTGGGCAAAAGAGCAGAAAAGTAAATAAAAACAGTATAGGGATGAGGTAGGTAGATTGGGTGGGCTATTTACAGATGGACTATGTACAGCTGCAGCGATCGGTTAGATGCTCAGATATCTGCTTTAATAGAGCAGTGGAGGGGATGCTATAGCCTACTACAGTAGCCTAGTATGATGCTCTTTTAAGGGAGAGATTTGTTTATTGACACACATACACACATTTGATCTATGTGTCAGTCATAATGAACATGGTAATTGGGGCCCATGCATGCAAATCTAAGAAACATATTGTGATTAAAACCTTCAGGCCTACATCCTTACAAATGCAAAAGCTGTCACGCCTGCTCCCGCTCCCCTGTCCATCATTATGCACACCTATCACCATTGTTACACGCATCAGCACTTCATGGGACTCACCTGGACTCTATTACCATTGATTGCCTCCCTTATATCTGTCACTTCCTCAGTTTCTTCCCTGTGTCTGCATTAACGTCGTTTTCTTCCCCTTATCCAGACGCTGTCCTTGTTTTGTTTCATGTCCGTTATTTATTAAATATTCACTCACTTGCTTCTCCGTCTCCCAGCGTCTGTCCTCACAAAAGCACGGTAGCGTGATAAGATGCACAGCTCATCTCAACACAGACTGAGTAAGCCTACTTATTACCAAGAACAGCCAGAGTCACTGTGATTTGTAGTTTGTTTGTAGTCCATTTAATGTTATGACAAGACTAGACGAAGATGACATAAGGGTGATTTCGAATGAAACTAGAACAAAACAGGGCCATGATTTGGGGAATTTTCACGAAATGTAATACATAGAAGGGTCCTTTGGAAGAATTGCTGACATATATTTGGCATTTGTATCTTAAAGCATAATTGAGAAATAATTCCTAAGAGTTGGAACATTTGTGACATTTTGGCCTTACCCAGGCCTACGTTAAGACTCCATGAGGTTTAGGGCTATCTGTATGGGCTATGAAGGAAAAATGGTTGATGCTTGTCATATGAAGATTTCCCGCCTACTCGGAAATAGGAGTCAAATTTTGATTTCAATAACATGTTTCTTACATTAATATATGAATATTGAAAAATCTAAACATGAATATTGCAAATATAACATTTTTGATTTGGCTAATCCAACAATAAAATCTCCAATAGAATGATAAAATCACCAACATCACCAATAGTGATAACATCACCAATAGAATGATAAAATCAGCAACATCACCAATAGTGATAACATCACCAATAGAATGATAAAATCACCAACATCACCCATATTGATAACATCAACAATAGAATGATAAAATCCCCAATAGAGTGATATTCATTCCAATAGTCCAACAATATCTACTGCCTAAAGTAGCAAGACCATTGCCTAGATACATGCATTTCAAATGATATTCATTATTGGACAGATTAGTAGAGGGAGTTATGATTATAATGTGTATGGCCCATAGGACATGGCTTAGATAAGCCTTGCGTTTCAGAATACCATTTGACAGAGCTTAAATTCTCAAATAGCTGTCTTTAGAGATCCAGATTGCATTGAGACATGCACACAAAAAAATAAAATGTACACGCCCTACACCACCCTGGGCCAATCGGTTACATTCAGAGAGAAAGAGGTCCATGGACAACACTTTGAGAACCCCTGGTCTAGCCTATTAGGCTATATAATGATGGATATGTTGGGTTAGGCTACACATTATCATCATGCCAGGAATGTCTGTCTTTCTACAACACAATGTTAAAATCGAAATAATCAAAGGACTGATAATTCGATGTTTTTTTTAATTAAATGTTTGTTATTCATTGCTTATGAATGTCATTCTGCAAAGCATCCCGACACTGTTGCGAGCTGGTACCCACAACATCTGAAGATGATGTCGTTTGCACAACATTATCGAAAGAGTGGCGACACTGACATGAATGTCTTAGATAGCCGAACTACTACTAGGCTACACACACATATAGCAGCAATAGCTTCTCCCATGCAAACACCAATGCGGAAACGGAGGAGCTCGAGCATCCTTTATGACAACCTCGAAATAAACTATAATTCAGTGGAGGGTCATGTCCTCTAACGCTATAATTGCATGGTTTTACTTTTTACCAATTACATTACACTTGATGGAGGGGAAATGCTACCCATTTCGCATTATATGATATGAATGACACGTCCCAACTGCGAACCCATGATAGGCAAAAAAACAAGTAAATTGTAAAAGCTTGTCAAATCCAACTGCCGAAGCCTAACTGCATCGTTTCACTACACAACGAGCAGATATAAAGCATCGTATGCAATGTCAAGTGTATAAGGATATGAAATATATCATTTTTATTGATACTTGATATCAACTGCACCGTTGCTTATAACATGTCTTACCTATTCATCCCCGGTCCGCCACCCATTCCTCCCCCGGCAACAGCACCATTGGCGGGCTTGATGTGCTGTCCAGAGCCCGGTGCTGAAAACGAACCGGGAGCTCCAACCATAGAGATGGAGCCCGGTTCTCCGGGTTGTCCGCTTCCCTCGATGCTTCCTTCGTTGCCCATCGTCTCTGGTTAGGAGACCAAGGAGACTAATTGTATTATTCGATAGTTTTTATAATTATATTAACATAGAAAGCTCAGAGGAGCGAACTCAGCGATGCTGCTCATCCACCGCCATCATCACCTACGATCCAGAGACCTGCGTGAGGCACGCGCACAGATGCGAGAAAGAGCCAGGGCACGAGCGCCGGTGCTGACGCTGAGATTGGCGTGCGCGTCGATCTATCAGACTATTCTCATGTTTCTTGGAGGAGAGGGAGCGCCCAGAGATCTTGGGATGATGATCTGTTTGTTATCTGTTGTAGTCTGCTGATGTAGGCATCATGTGAACGACACATCCACCACCAAACACCCAAATAAAAATATATTTTTTAGAAACGCACCCACATGAATTAGTTAATCAAATAACCATAGCACATGCGGCCTAGGCTTGCATACTGCCATAAAGGGGGCCACCAACAACACCAATGAAGTAAATGCATCCAGTACTATGCTATTTTCACATGAAAATAGCACTTGATATGTGTGATACTTCTGTAGCCTAAGCCTAGAGCAACAAATAATTAAAGAGCAGCAGTAAAATAACAGTAGCGAGGCTATATAGAGGGGGTACCAGTACTGAGTCAATGTGCGGGGACACAGGGTAGTCGAGGTAATTTAGGTAATATGTACATGTTAAATTGACTATGCATAGATAAGATAATAAACAGAGAGTAGCAGCAGCGTAAAAGAGGGGGTAGATAACCATAGTCTGGATTAGCTGTTCAGGAGTCTTATAGCTTCGGGGTAGAAGTGGTTAAGAAGCCTTTTGACATACACTTGGTGCTCCAATACTGCTTGCCGTGCGGTAGCAGAGAGAACAGTCTATGACTAGGGTGGTTGGAGTCTTTGACAATTTTTAGGGCCTTACTCTGGCAACGCCTGGATGGCAGGTACTGGGCCGTACGCACTACCCTCTGTAGTGCCTTGCGGTCAGAGGCCGAGTAGTTGCCATGCCAGGCAGTGATGCAACCAGTCAGGATGCTCTCGATGCTGTAGCTGTATAACTTTTTTGAGGATCTGAGGACCCATAGGCTTTGTTGTGCC
Organism: Oncorhynchus mykiss; assembly: GCF_057628025.1. Lineage (NCBI taxonomy): Eukaryota > Metazoa > Chordata > Actinopteri > Salmoniformes > Salmonidae > Oncorhynchus > Oncorhynchus mykiss. The sequence goes on from NC_143037.1 coordinate 57,185,039, forward strand.
CTCTTCACGACTGTCTATAAGCTTACATGGTACTGTTCGGTACCATTTAGGGTACATGTGCGGATACAATTAACAAATTGCACCCAATATTCTGAATATAAAAAGGTACAATCAGTGGTGATCTGTCATTCAGGGCAGGTGGGGCTCTGTTTTGAGCCCCATATTTTTAGCTAAAATATGGGGGAAGGGGTTTGACTGTTTTGCATGTTATTTTAGCATTAATACATGTCACATATCAATTTGCAAACAATTTTAAATAAAGCTAATTGTACTTAATAAAGCCGCATACAAACATTTTTTTGAGTAAGGCAGCTCCATAATCAAGGTGTTTCAGCCTAGCTCAGTGCTTTTTGTGATGGTGGGGCAGCCAGGGAAAATAGGGAGCATAGGGGTTGGTAATGTTCTCTAGTTGCGCCATGACTGGCTCAGTGGTCTGTCACTCATGGGGACACTACGTCACCGCCAAATCTAAGGGTAGAGCAAAAAAAATCTATCCCCTTGGATGCTGCCATAGAGTTATATTAGAAGTGCCCATCCAAGAAAGCTTAAGGTCGTTGGCCACAGATAAAATGACGTCAAATCACGTTATATCTACAGTAGCTTTGATTGGACGGATCATGTCAACATCATACTTTCAAAATCTTAGCTAGCAGTCATCATCATGAATCAAGTCGACAATCTACTGGCAAATCCTGTTTAATCCTTGTCATATGAAGAGAAATAATGAAGAGAAATTATAGATAAAACATATCGGTGCTCATCGGCCATTGGACATAAACATTACACAAGTTGGAAATCGCAAATTCCACAATGAGTGGTTTGGAAGGAATCAGTGGCTAACTGCAAGCATTGCAAAGCAATCACTAGCCTGTAATTCAGTGGAGTAGGTCTGTGGTCCCAAATCTGGGTTTAAGGGTCTCTTTTCCAAGTTGAAAATGATAAACATTCAACATTGGCCATGCTGTCAATCCAGCATGATTTCTGCTGCGCTCACAACAACTGTTAATTTGGAACTAGGAAATCTGACTTCAGTGAGTTCAAGACAACTGAGAATTCGGGAAAAAACAAGCTCCGACTGGGAAAAGACGTTTTGAACGGTCATCCAACTCAGAATTGTAAGTTGGGAACTCGGCCTCTTTCTAAAGCTACGACCTGAAGATCACTGGCGTCATCATGATTCAACCTTATTTTTTTTAGTTCCCAGTTGTCTTGATAGCACCATAAATCCAGAGAATGGCAGGAAGTTTGATGACAACATTTTCCCACGAAGGACCGCCACGCCACCTTCCTATTCAAGTGAGCACAGCACAACAAGGTGAGACCAAAAATGTCTTGTATGCTGCTGCACAAATTATGTAATATGCCAGGTAGATATCTAATCTAATCTCTCTAATCAGTTTGCCATTCCCTCATGCCATAGTTTGTACATCTCAGTTGTCAGTAGAAACCACATTTGTTTAAGCAAGTCAACCATATCAGCTATGGTTTTTTTAAAGGCAGTAAATAAGTCTGAATGAACTGTTTCGCTGCCAGACAAGGCTCACCTGATAGCCAGGTGTAGCAGTGGTAAGGCCCTAACAGTTTATGGGCACCATTTGTCACCGTTATAGTGGAATTAATGTATTGTTTAGTGTTGTATTGTGTAGTGGCTTTGCTGGCCCCAACAAGATTTACATGCTAGAATCATCACTGGGTACAATCATCACACATTCTCAAAAACCACACCCATCATTATCATATTTTCCACAATTGTTTCTTTCAATATGTGTGTTTATCCAATCGATTAGCAGTTGGATTTATTGCACACATTACTGAGATGGTTGTTCCCATCTAGTCTCATTTATACCTTTTTCTCACCTTGCAGTCACAAAGTCAGGTTGTGGTGATTATTTAGAGCTATCCTAACTCTGGCTGGTTTCCAATAGGAATTACATATCACTTCGCAAGGCAGCATAATGTGACTTGCCCGATGTGAGTTTCAGACCACTGTGTTCAGGTAAAACTAAGCTGTCAAAGTGTGGCCTTATGATATAGTATGTAATGTATTGCCATACAGGGTTTAATTTAAATTATAAAATATTCACTTAGGCACCTACTTGGTGAAGGCTACAGGACTGAAAGACATTGAATGCAACAACCATGTCTCTGTCACTAGTACAGGTAACTCTAAAATTCACTTGAAAGGCACCCTGGGAAATGTGCAAATAAGACATTTTTAATGGTACATTTTTGCCACTTAAAGAAACAAATGGCTCTGTCACTGTGGTCGTAGCCTAAAAAGTAACTTTGTACCTTTTTCAAAAGTACATTTTTGTACCTGTACTATCATGTTCCCCTACGGTACACTATTGGCTCTTTTATTGAGGTACAAACTGCAAAAAAAGCAAAAAAAGAAACTCTCTAAACTCCTCTAACTGTCAACTGCGTTTCTTTTCAGGAAACTTAACATGTGTAAATAATTGTATGAACATAACAAGATTCAACAACTGAGACATAAACTGAACAAGTTCCACAGACATGTGACTAACAGAAATGGAATAATGTGTCCCTGAACAAAGGGGGGGGGGTCCAAATCAAAGTAACAGTCAGTATCTGTGTGGCCACCAGCTGCATTGAGTACTGCAGTGCATCTCCTCCTCATGGATTGCACCAGATTTGCCAGTTATTGCTGTGAGATGTTACCCCACTCTCCACCAAGGCACTTGCAAGTTTCTGGGGGGAATGGCCCTAGCCCTCACCCTCCGATCCAACAAGTCCCAGACGTGCTCAATGGGATTGAGATCCGGGCTCGTTGCTGACTATGGCAGAACACTGACATTCTTGTCTTGCATGTTCATACTACCTCAATCAGCCTGACTAACCGGTGTCTGTATGTAGCCTCGCTACCTTTATAGCCTCGCTACTGTTTTTCACCGTCTTTTTACTGTTGTTTTATTTCTTTACTTACCTATTGTTCACCTAATACCTTTTTTGCACTATTGGTTAGGGCCTGTAAGTAAGCATTTCACTGTAAGGTCTACTACACCTGTTGTATTCGGCGCATGTGACAAATAAACTTTGATTGGATTTGAAATCACGCACAGAACGAGCAGTATGGCTGGTGGCATTGTCATGCTGGAGAGTCATGTCAGGATGAGCCTGCGGGAAGGGTACCACATGAGGGAGGAGGATGTCTTCCCTGTAATGCACAGCGTTGAGATTGCCTGCAATGAAAACAAGCTCAGTCCAATGATGCTGTGACATACCGCCCCAGACCATGACGGACCCTCCACCTCCAAATCGATCCCGCTCCAGAATACAGGCCTCGGTGTAACGCTCATTCCTTCAACGATAAACGTGAATCCCACCATCACCCCTGGTGAGACAAAACCGCTACTTGTCAGTGAAGAGCACTTTTTGACAGTCCTGTCTGCCCATAGGCAACGTTTTTGCCGGTGATGTCTGCCTTACAACAGGCCTACAAGCCCTCAGTCCAGTCTCTCTCAGCCTATTGCGGACAATCTGAGCACTGTTGGAGGGATTGTGCGTTCCTGGTGTAACTCAGGCAGTTGTTGTTGCCATCCTGTATCTGTTGTTACACGTGGTCTGCCACTGTGAGGATGATCAGCTGTCCCTCTTGTCTCCCTGTAGCACTGTCTTAGGCGTCTCACAGTACGGACATTGTAAGTTATTGCCCTGGCCACATCTGCAGTCCTCATGCCTCCTTGCAGCATGCCTAAGGCACGTTCACGCAGATAAGCAGGGACCCTGGGCATCTTTCTTTTGGTGTTTTTCAGAGTCAATAGAAAGGCCTCTTTAGTGTCCTAAGTTTTCATAACTGTGACCTTATTTGCCTACCGTCTGTAAGCTGTTAGTGTCTTGACGACCTTTCCACAGGTGTATGTTTAGTAATTGTTTATGGTTCATTGAACAAGAATGGGAAACAGTGTTAAAACCCTTTACACTGAAGATCTGTGAAGTTAATTTGTAAAAATCCAAATATCTTTCTAAGACAGGGTCCTTAAAAAGGGACGTTTCTTTTTTTGTTGAGTTTATGTACCTACAACTAAAGGTACAAAGGACGTACCTTACAGGGTACCCTGACAACGTTGGTAATTCTTTAAGAACAAATCTAAACCTTTATTTCTGAGTGTATCAATACTTATGGTAACTTCAATGTCCTATTTGAGCAGGAAATGAACACAGTAGCTTTCTCAAGCTACTGCAGGACTAGCTTTGTTCCAGGTCGTTTGTGCGCATTCCTCCACTACTTCAGGTCCAGGGCTAGAGCAATTTTTCTGTTGTTTCGCTAAGACCTTAAGAACCCCAACAATACAGATTAATAAATCACGTCAGGTTACTTCAAGGTTGATCAAATCTCTTTTATGCTAAATAAACAATCACTTTGTTCCTAAACTTCCATCCACCATCAGAGCTGATATTCTGATCCAAAGTCATCAAATAATCTGCCAATGGCCAGCAAAGCATCTTGGATGGACAGCCTCAGGCATTATCAGTCACACTGATGACATGGAGGTTGTGGCGCATACTTAAGGAGATAAAAATTAGGCATGTGCCAACACACCACTCCACCTCAGGCGGCACGGCACGAATGGGGAAATACCATTGGCTTGGCTGGGATGATTGATTGGCAGTAAGTCGGCCTTGATCAGCACTTTGGCTGCACACCTGTTCCATGGACCGCAGAGAAGAGCAGAGGCTGGGCAGTGCCAGTCTGCCAGTAGTTTATCTGATCCCCCTCTCCCCCTTCCATCACAGTCAGACTAGACTACAGCTATAGGCAGCAATGAACAGATCCCTACTGTAATGCCATAAATGAGCTAAACTAAAGATTTTCTCTCTGTTTTCATTTGGACTGTAGTAAGCCTATCACTGGAATCTAAAACAGAACTTCGTACCTAAAACTCCAAATGACTTGATCACCTTCACTACCGTATAATGAAGAACTTGTGTTGATCAATACACTGCCCCATAGGCCCTTCAACCACAGAGCAACCGGTCTCTATCTGTCATGTCAGTTTCAACATGATTAGGAAAGCCTGGGCATTGCCAGAAGAGGAGAGTAAATGCGATGCCAGAGGAATATATAAAAATACGGTATACTGTATACAGTTAAATATGGCTCTGAGATCAAGCCCTGCCTATATTAAATTATATCCATATAAGCTATAGCATATTGCCTAGCCTAATCCACCTGGAATTTACAGGACACAAACCCCTACCTATCCCTTTCATGAATGGGTTAATTCACTACCTGCCCTACATTGAGGTCTCTCCATCCCTCTCCACCACTCCCTCCCTCCTGCTACCTTTCCCTCTCTTCCCCTGTCCTCCCCATCTCACGCTCCACCTCTCCTCTCTCCTCTCTCCTCTCACAATAGAGTGGATATTTGACAGTCTCTCCCTGCTGTCTGAACAGAACATGTTGCTGGCGTGCCAATGCTGTATAAAGAAACCCAAGGGAAATCTGAGAGACAGATGGCTGAGAGAGAGAGAGAAAGAGAGAGATCCTGAGCAAAGCAGTCAGTCACCACCACTGAAAGACATCCACATTTTCCCTGCTGGGTAATTGAAGGCTCGTTTCTGACAAAAAAAAATATATCTACTCATAGCATTGGAGAAACTTGGTGGGAGCTGTGTTGAAAGATATTTTGACATTTGATTATGTTTGTGGCGTGTTGGAATGTTGGAGTGTTTTCAGACTTCAGGACACGTAGAGCTGCAACAGGTGTAGTCTGAGGATAGGTTTGGGAGGGAGATGAGTTTGTGAATGTCTCTTAAGTGGGTTTAAAACTCCACATCAGCAGGCTCTCAAATTAGTCCAAATTTGGTTTATAATTGCATAATAAAACAAGGTTTTTAACCCCTCACGGTGATAACGTGGTATCATGCCAACAATGTATAAAACAGCCATGTGGTAATTAATATGGCATGTTAGCCCTATAAGCACTCTATAGAACAACTTGGCTTGTAATACGCATGATGACGTAAGACCCTTATTTAATTTAAAACAGCATATGACACCACTGAGAAATAAGCAGTGAGGCAGTCATTTGATTCTACAGTACAGAAGAAAAGCAGATGGAATTATCAAGGGTAAAATTCTCTGTTTGGTTCCTACAGGTCTATTTAGTCCAGCTGTGCTCCAAAACAGATTTGTTATAATGACTTAAACTTAAAAGCATGGTGGCCTATAGCTACATGAAAGCATGTTTGGTGGTAACCATGGAACCTAAATGCTGGTCGGACTGCACTAGGAAAATTACCATGGTGAGCTGCCCCATCTAGTGGAGGAATACCATCATTGCACTAACAGCTGCAAACAGCATCATCATCATCAGTAATGTGATAAATTGGTGTAGAAGAACAAGGGTTGTCCACCCTCCTCATGGAGAGCCACCCTCCTCCTGGAGAGCCACCCTTCTCCTGGAGAGCCACCCTCCTCATGGAGCGCCACCCTCCTCATGGAGCGCCACCCTCCTCATGGAGCGCCACCCTCCTCCTGGAGAGCCACCCTCCTCATGGGAGAGCCACCCTTCTCCTGGAGAGCCCCCCTCTTACAGGATTTTGTGCCAGTCCTAATTTAACACACTTGATCCTGCAATTAGTTGTGTTCGTGTAAGTCTGGGAAAAAAGCCTGCACAAACAGTTGACAAGTTTCATCATGCTTCTATACAGATACTACAGTAATCAATGTCAGAAACATTATTAAGGGTGTGTATGGTTTGGTTTCATTCTTAAACACAAACTTAAACATCTGATTAAATAAGTAAGGAAAGGTTACATGGCCGACCAAAATAATTAAATCATCCTGGAATGGCAGTTGGGTATGATGGCTCTCTCTCAGCGCTAGGTGTATCGAGACCACTGTCAGAATGGGCCCCGCTTTGCTCTATCTCACTGTAGAGGATTTAAAAACAAACATGAAGAAGCACAGAAAACTGTCAGAGGCTTGAAATGGAAGAAGGACTGCATCTCTCCCAGGAGGAGCTAGACTGGGCTGAAATGGGGGTAATTCTAGGCACTGGTGGTGTAATGCTGCTGAATTTACATTGCAGAGCACAGCCCAGACTGCCTGCCTGACTGAGTGCCAGCCAAGGCTCGTTGTGATTGATGCAGGGGATCAGAGGAACAGTGAGGGAAGCAACAACGACGGCTCCTCAGGAAATTGGAACAAGTTCACTGGCTCAGGGCCTTTAGCTCTCCGGCCACTTATTTTGGTCTCAATTTCCGACTACATTCACAAAGCCTTCAGATCCCTGTCGGGGGATTGGGAGACAGACAGAGGGTTGACTGACTGTATTTGAGCTGAGAGAAGAGTTATTACAGATGATAGACAGAATAGAGAGATTAGATAGATAACATGCCATCATAACATAGAACAGAATATTGGGGGAGAATAAACAGACAGAGAGAAAAGATTAAATGTGAAAGGGCCATACATTTGGTTTGACATCTGCATTGGTTTGACCCAAGTCTGATAGCTAGTAAAGATAAATGCTGTAGCGTAGGTGTCTGCAACTCCAAAATCTTCGTAAGTCAAGATCAGTCTTCAATAGCCTCCTAGCTACAGATTGTTACACCAGATAATGTGATTTATCAAAAATCTTTGGTAAATTACATTATCTGGTGTAATAATCTGTAGCTACTGGACCCACACTGGTTGAATCAACGTTGATTTGACATCATTTCAATTCAATTACATTGAACAAACATGAAATAGACGTTGAATTGACGTCTGTGCCCAGTGGGAGTAGTCTCCACGCCCCCATTAAACTTGCTCTGACTCCTATCATTCCAAACACTCCACACATTTTCAGTGTGCTGTTGTGGAAAAACAAGTCATTATTTTATAAGTTTATAAGAGAAATGGACCAAAAGGATATGACTTTAGTTAATTAGCTAATTAATTTTTTTTTTACAGATCAATTCTGTTTGCTTGTTAGAGTGGAAGTGAACACTGCCAGTACATCGCTCTCCAACCAGGTAAATGATTTGAGGAGAAAACTGAAGTGAAAAGGGAATTCGGCAATGGAAGTTGATAAAAACAGGTCTTTATTGATATAACCTCAAGTTTGCAGGTGTGGTGACACTGATAGCTTGACTTCACAAAGCAGGTTAGGATAGCTAACGTAGCAGGTTAGGATAATTAACGTAGCAGATTAGGAGAATTAACGTAGCAGGTTAGGAAAAGGTTTAGGCTTAGCTAAAATGCTACAGTTGTCCCCAACGCAACACGAACATGCAACTTTTGGCCCGTAGCTGTACTCCATTTTGCCACAACAATAGAAGCCATCAGTTCCGAGAACAATGAGAGTCACCTGGAGGAGACTGGTGGGTGGAACCATAGGAGGAAGGGCTCATAGTAATGGCTGGAATGGAATAAATGGAACTGTATCAAACACATCCAACATAGAGAAAGACCTAGTTAAACTGCAACTTACACACATCACCAACACACACTTACCCCACCAGACATGCCACTAGGGGTCTTTTCACAGTCCCCAGGTTCAGAACAAATTAAAGGAAGCATACAGTATTATACAGACCCATGATTGAATGGAACTCCCTTCCATCTTATATAGCGCAAGTGAACCGCAAACCTGGTTTCAAAAAACAAATAAAGCAACACCTCACGCCTCTCCCCCATGTGACCTACGTGTTGTGTGTATGTACTGACATGTATGTGGAACTAATAGTTGCACACACTACATGTTCATGTTTTTAAATGTATGTAAATTGTAAAGTATTTTGTCTGTAATGTCTTTTTCGTTATATGTCAGACACTAGTAAGACTAGCTGTCGCCATTGGTGTCGGCTAAGGGGGATCCTAATCAATGAAATCATATGGAAACCATGTTTGACTCTGTTCCATAATTCCATTCCAGCCTTTACAATGAGCCGTCCTCTTATAGCTTGTCCCACCAGCCTCCACTGGTGTCACCACACAGGCCCCGAGTCTTCATTGGGGTTTTTACCAAGAGGACTGGTCGAGAAGCATGGTTTAGACAGCTCCTACAGTCTTGCTTCGGTACTGCAGTTTAATTGACGCCCGGCCCAGAAAGATAGAGAAGTCAGATTAGAAAATTCCTAATAAGACACTTTTGTCATGACCTTTGTGCACAAAACATTAATTTAATTATTCTAATAATTGTCACTGAGGCCATTTTTTTCCATCACTCACAGCCAAAGATATTAACATTTTATATTCATCCAACGTCTGCCATGTTTTTGCATGATTTTGTTGCTGCTGATGCCGCGTTCAAAACAGGGAAATGTTTGACTTCCGAATTCAGTGCGTTCAAAACGACAGGGGACTCTAAAAAAAAGTAGGTCCAACTGGGAAAAATCGATTTGGATGGTCATCCAACTCGGAATTCCAACTTGGGAACTCGGGCCTCTTTCTAGAGCTCCGACTTTCCGACTTGAAGACCACTGACTTCATGATTTGACCTCGTATTTTACTGAGTTCCAAGTTGTTTTAACGCTGCGTAAGCGCTAGTGTGTATGTGAAGTTGGCCGTGTAAACCGGATGCAAAACTAATATAGATGGTCCTGGAATAGGTATATGCGAACATGAGTATATTATGTTGAAAACAATGGTAGGACATCTTCTTTCTACCTAAAATTGAAAGAGGGTTTTTATAGATTTCTAAATGGCCTCCCATGGGTTCAAGGACCAATCACAATGGCAATACAAAACAAAACATATTGTGATTAGGGAATGGGTATAACAAATCTGACCAATTGTATTTTAGACATAGACTGACCAATAGATTGTGGTTACATGTTATAGCCTACCGATAGTAGGCCTATTTATACTTTTTAAGATTAAGATAACTTTTTTGTTCAATTGCCCACAAGGTCCAACTGAAATATACCTTCTGGTTTTAAGCCAACCCCTCCGAAAGATACACGGGCCTACATATACTGCTTTTTTGGAGAGGTGTGGGGGGGCTGCCACGGGGAGTTGTTGTGGGTGGGTTAAGTTCCTTGCTCAAGTGCACAACAACAGGCGACGGCATCTAGAATCTGACACCAGTAATCCTCCAGTTGCCAGCTCACTTCCCACCAGATTCTTCCCATCTAACATGGGATTCAATCTGGCAACCCTCCGGTTCCTGGCTCGCCTCTCTAACCTCTAGGCTACCTGTCGAGAGATGCACATCTTAACTCTGAGTTTGTTTGTTCTCGAACGAATATGTTAATATGTATTGACAAAGAAGAAAAACCCTGCGACGAACCAGAAGTGCGTGAAAAGCGGGTTCATAACTAAATCAAGGCGCGTTTAACATAGTTGGGCAGTAGGGGGCACCGCGAGAATGAGAGAATTTAGAGGTGATGCAGACGGATTTCTGAAGATAATCCAGTAGACTACTAGCCTACTACAGATGCTGCGTGAAATATATGGCAAAATACTCTGTTAATTACCATTCCATCGATCAATTAACTCAGATATCAATGTGTTAGGTTACTGTGTAAGAAGAGAGAAAATGTAGACTTGGAAAAGCTTCCATGTCATTAATTGAAAACCCATAGAAATTGGACAACAATCTAAAATGGGTTAATTTTATGGTTTTGAAATTCAGGCTTAATTTAACATATTTATTTATTTTGGTGGTATAGCAATTGGATATTAATTGCCTGTCTAAATTGCAGTTGAGCTCAATGTGTAGCAAAAAAATATGTGAATCAACATAATAATTAGTTTGCGGCGTATTTAACTTTATGCATATTAATGTATTACGCAAACTGATCATGTGTCTGAATCAATTTGATCCCCATTTTCGCCGAATTTCTTAAGAGTTTGGCTGTGCGTTTCCGGAACTCTCGAATTTGATTTTGTATTCCTGGAGGGGACCGACAGCGTCGTTGCTCCTCAAGAAACTGATGAAAGAAATCTCAACCTGTATGTAACAGAAAATGTATTGACAATTGAATGCAAATTAATTGACCATTTAATGCAAATTATTCAAGAAATTTGACGTAGCGAATGCGAAAGGTAAGGGTACCTTTTCGTTTGCATGCCAAATGTAATTGTGGGAGATGTCATTGTTAAAATTTTTTGTCGTGTTTCGTCTGCCCAGTGTGTCAACTGTGGACAATGGGAGCCTAGTGCACATCATCGGTGCTCAGACTGCATTGCCATTGCAGTGAGTGCATGTTATGAAACGTGTGCTTTTTCATAAGCCTTACAGCAAAGCAGTGGAAATAGAATGACAGCAAAGAAACATTCAATCTACAACAGTCAAATAATAATTCACTTCAGTGGCATTGCTTGCTGAAGTGTTGACTGAAATGTATACCTACGTCAACCTTAGCTGACTAAACTCAACTCCATGGTGAAGGACGTTTCTGATTAACTTCATCAACGGAGTTGACCAGGCTTTGTGGAATTCGGCTCCAGCTACATTTAGTCGCCCAAGGTCAATACTTCCAAAAATGTAAATTTAAGGAACGCTTGCCTTGTACATTTGCCCTCTCTAGTTGTCTGCCTTTCTTTATTTGCTGAAATCCAAACTTTTAAATTAAATATTTAATCAAATACTACCAACTCTTTCCTTGTTGAGATTGAATTGGCACATGCGCATTCACGCTGCAGTAACAATGAGGAAACAGTTGGTTGTATTTGATGTGTTATAAAAAATTATGGATTTCAGCAAACAAAGCTATGCAACTACAGATTACAAGCATAAGTACAAGGTAGGCGTAAGCGTTTCATAATGTTTACATTTTTAGTATTGACCTTGGGCAAATACAGTAGATGTAGTTGGAGCTGAATTCACCATAGTCAGCTAGTTCAAACTTTGGTTTTGGTTGTTGTTTTTTGGTGTGACATAACTAAAATCATGCATGTTCTTATCTTCTGTAAATATTTTTTTAAATGTAGTCATATCTGTCTCTGCAAGATTTGTACCATTTATTTTTGGGGAATAAGAATTGTGACTTGCCACAGATTCCACTTTGTCATCTTTAAAAATATCTAAAGGTTTCTAAGGTACAGTATGTTGTGCTGAGGGATTCGGCTCTTTGCCCTGGTCACTTGGATTAACTGCTGGTTCTTTTTTTGAAGGGAATTCAAAGACATTTGCTTAATTTCCCTTTACATAATGTATCCAATAAACTCTACCCAGTCCCAAACCCAACATTAACTGTTCTGTGAGCACTTGGGGAAGATGAAACAATCTTTTTACGCTGTCACACCTTGTTCTTTTTAGATTGCTCTTGTAACATTTCTTTTTTGTTGGCTAATTTGTCTTCCATCTGCCATCGGTTCCATGTGAGTCCATTGTCATGGTTGAGCAGACATGTATTATTTCTACAGCAGTTAATTTCTTTACTTTTAATCAACCACTCCATTAACGTTGTGGTTAGTGTCTCTTCTTATCCCCTTGGCTCACACTGAAAAGTCTTAACCACACAACACAGTACACCTTTGTGCTCAGAGTGTCTATTCTCTCTGTCTTTTCTCTGGAGATTGTTGCTGAGCCACCTCAGTGAGGTGTGTCTCAGAGCAGCATACAGATTCCAGGTTTGATCTATCGGGAACATTTTAAATGGCCTTCTCCTTTCAGAAGGTCCGGGGGTGGCTGCTACTGGCACTCCTTTGCTTGCTCACTCTGTTCCTGCGAACAGGCACAGAGGGAGACCTGCAGGCGAGGGAGGGTGTCGTGACACAGCGCAAATGTCTCCTACGCACTCCCTCGCTCCCGGCCATCCCGAAATGAGGAGCCGCACTCTTCTTTTCTTCTCCTGCCTTGAACTCTCCAAACTTTGAACTCTGTCCCTGTCTCCTCATCTTCTCTTAATCATGAAGTTCATGCACTTTTCTTTCTCTCGCCCACCCAGCAGGTGTGTAACGTCCCTGTTACAGGTGTAAAAAACGACATGTGTAGAGGTAGGTATGTATGCATGCATGCATGACTGATGAGCTGGCTCCATTATTTATGGACCCATGGCCTGTACATACTGTACTGTACTAGTCTGAGTGGAGGGGCATTTATTTATTTTTGCTAGCCTATTAAGTAGAAATCAAAAGGCGAGCAGAATGTGTGTCTATCTAAACTCAGCAAAAAAAAGAAACGTCCTCTCACTGTCAACTACGTTTATTTTCAGCAAACTTAACGTGTAAATATTTGTATGAACATAACAAGATTCATCAACTGAGACACAAACTGATAATATGTCCCTAAACAAAGGGGGGGGGGGTCCAATCAAAAGTAACAGTCGGTATCTGGTGCGGCCACCAGCTGCATTAATTACCGCAGTGCATCTCATGGGCTGCACCAGATTTTCCAGTTATTGCTGTGTGATGTTACCCCACTCTTCCACCAAGGCACCTGCAAGTTCCCAGACATTTCTGGGGGAATGGCCCTAGCCCTCACCCTCTAATCCAACAGGTTCCAGGCGTGCTCAATGGGATCGAGATCCGGGCTCTTCGCTGGCCATGGCAGAACACTGACATTCCTGTCTTGCAGGAAATCACGCACAAAACGAGCAGTATGGCTGGTGGAATTGTCATGCTAAAGGGTCATGTCAGAATGAGCTTGCAGGAATGGTACCACATGAGGGAGGAGGATGTCTTCCCTGTAATGCACAGCGTTGAGATTGCCTGCATTGACAACAAGCTTAGTCCGATGATGCTGTGACACACCGCCCCAGACCATGACGGACCCTCCAAATTGATCCCGCTTCTGAGGACAGGCCTCGGTATAACGCTCATTCCTTCAACGATAAACGCAAATCTGACCATCACCCCTGGTGAGACAAAACCGCAACTTGTCAGTGAAGAGTACTTTTTTGCCAGTCCTGTCTGGTCCAGTGACGGTGGGTTTGTGCCCAATGGCGACGTTGTTGCCGGTGATGTCTGGTGGGGACCTGCCTTAAAGCAGGCCTACAAGCTCTCAGTCCAGCCTCTCTCAGCCTATTGCGGTGAGTCTGAGCACTGATGGAGGGATTATGCGTTCCTGGTGTAACTCAGGCAGTTGTTGTTGCCATCTTGTACCTGCCGCGCAGGTGTGATGTTCGGATGTACCGATCCTGTGCAGGTGCTGTTACACGTGGTCTGCCCCTGTGAGGACGATCAGCTGTCCGTCCTGTCTCCCTGTAGCTCTGTCTTAGGCGTCTCACAGTACGGACATTGCAATTTACTGCCCTGGCCACATCTGCAGTCCTCATGCCTCCTTGCAGCATGTCTAAGGCACATTCACGCAGATGAGCAGGGACCCTGGGTATCTTTCTCTTAGTGTTATTCAGAGTCTGTAGAAAGGCCTCTTTAGTGTCCTAAGTTTTCATAACTGTGACCTTAATTACCTACCTCTCCTCTTACCTACCTGTAAGCTGTTAGTGTGTTGTTTTTTTGAATTTTTACCCCTTTTTCTCCCCAATTTGGTGGTATCCAATTGTTGTAGTAGCTAATATCTTGTCTCATCGCTACAACTCCCGTACGGGCTCGGGAGAGACGAAGGTTGAATGTTAGTGTCTTAACGACCGTTCTACAGGTGCATGTTCATTAATTGTTTATGGTTCATTGAACAAGCATGGGAAATGGTGTTTAAATCCTTTACAATGAATATCTGTGAAGTTATTTAGATTATTACAAATTCTTTGAAAGACAGTCCTGAAGAAGGACTGTTTCTTTTTTTCGCTGATTTTGTATATACACAAAAATCAAGCCATGAGGTTGAATGAATTGTGCGTAGAGCTCTGAGACAGGATTTTGTCGAGGCACAGAGCTGCCTCTTCCCAAAAATTCTTGAAGCATTGAAGGTGCCCAAAAACACATTGGCCTCCGTCATTCTGAAATGGAAGTTTGGAACCACCAATGCTTCCTATAGCTGGCCACCCTGCCGAACTGAGCAATAGAGGGAGAAGGGCCTTGGTCAGAGAGGTGACCAAGAGCCCAATGGTCACTCTGACAGAGCTCCAGAGTTCCTCTGCAGAGATGGGATAATATATATATTATCCCAACTAGTCAAGTGAGTTAAGAACAAATTCTTATTTACAAGACTGCCTACCCAGGCCAAACCCGGACAATGCTGGGAAAATTGTGCGCCGCCCTATGGGACTCCCAATCACGGCCGGATGAGATTCAGCCTGGATTCGAACCAGGCACCGTAGTGATGCCTCATGCACTGAGATGCAGTGCCTTAGACCGCTGCGCCACTCGGGAGCCTTTCCAGGACAAGCATCTCTGCAGCATTCCACCAATCAGGCCTTTATGGTAGAGTGGCCAGACAGAAGCCACTCTTCAGTAAAATGCACATGACAGCCCGCTTGACGTTTGCCAAAAGTCACCTAAAGGACTCTGACCATGAGAAACAAGATTCTCTGGTCTGATGAAACCAAGGTTGAACTCCTTGGCCTGAATACCAAGCGTCACTTCTGGAGGAAACCAGGCACCGCTCATCACCTGGCCAAAACAATTCCTATGGTGAAGCATGGTGGTGGCAGCATCATACTGTGGGTATGTTTTTCAGCGGCAGTGACTGGGAGACTAGTCAGGATCAAGGGAAAGATGAACGGAGCAAAGTACAGAGAAATCCTTGATGAAAACCTGCTCCAGAGCTCTCAGGACCTCAGGACCAGACTGGGGTGACGGTTCACCTACCAACAGGACAACGACCCTAAGCACACGTCCCGAAGCCACTCCTGCGTGGTCTTGGCTATGTCTCAATGTCCTTGAGTGGCCCAGCCAGAGGTCGAACTTGAACCCATCTCTGGAGAGACCTGAAAATAGCTGTGCAGTGATGCACTCGATCCAACCAGACAGAGCTTGAGAGGATCTGCAGAGAATGGGAGAAATTCCCAAAATACAGGTGTGTTAAGCTTGTAGCGTCATACCAAAGAAGGCTCAAGGCTGTAATTGATGCCAAAGGTGCTTCAACAAAGTACTGAGTGAAGGGTCTGAATACTTATGTAAATGCTATATACTGCTCGCTTAACCCGGAAGCCAGCCGCACCAATGTGTCGGAGGAAACACCGTACAACTGGCGACTGAAGTCAGCGTGCATGCGCCTGGCCTGCCACAGTCGCTAGAGTGCGACGGGACAAGGACGCTGGACCAATTGTGCGTCGCCTCAAAGGTCTCCCCGTCGCAGCCATCTGCGACACAGCCTGTTATCTTACCCGGGCTGTAGGGTTTTTCTTTTCATTTTACTATTTTCTACATTGTAGAATAAGTGATGACATCAAAACTATGAAATAACACACGGAATCATGTAGTAACCAAAAAAGTGTTAAACAAATCAGTGAGTCACGTGGCTTGCTATATAAAGCAGACATCTAGCCATTCAGTTACTGTTCGTTTGAATGTTAGGTCACTCACTTTGCCCATTCTAAGTGACTTTGAGCATGGTATGATCATCGGGGCCGAGTACAACATTTGTTTGCAGAACGCCATCTCGGAATGCACAACTCACCGGTCCTTGTCACGGATGGGTTATTGCAGTAGACGACCACACCGGGTTCCACTCCTATCAGCTAAAAACAAGAAGTGTTTCCAGTGGGCACGCGATCACCAACACTGGACAATTGAGGAGTGTAAAAACATTGCCTGGTCAGACTAATCCTGGTTCCAGGTGGCTGGTCTCAACAATCTCACAGGTGAAGAAGCCGGATGTGGAATAACTTGGCTTGCATGATTACAGGTGGTCTGCGGTTGTGATGCCGGTTGGACGTACTGCCACATTCTCTAAACAATTTCTCTACCATAAGCCTCCAACGTTAACTTTCAATCATCTAGCAACAGCTCTGGTGGAAATTCCTGCAGTCATCATGCCAATTGCATGTTCCGTCAACTTGAGACATCTGTGGCATTGTGTGGTGTGACAAAAAAGCACCTTTTTGGTTTCGGGGCTGTTTAAATGAGAGCTCTGTTTTTGCTTGTTGGCTGCTTGTTTCTTGAAATAATTAGTTTGAAAAATGCTGAGGCTAAGATCACTGATAATAGCCTATCCCTCGGACACTTATCAGGCTGCTGATTTCAATGTTTTAAGGGAGACTTTTTAAATCCTCCAACACCTAACCATTCACAACTTAAAAACAATGTATATTTTCTTTGATTTACTGTGTGTGTGTGCAGTGCTCCCACATCTCAGTTTTGGTTTGTGTGGGTCACTGGATAGGAAGCAGTGTCTGTCTGGTGAGGGAAGGTGGGGTGTCTGTCCTTATCTAGGTTACAGCACCACTGTTGTTGATGTTAGCAGGTGATTGTTGAGCAGAAACTCTGTCTGTGCACACTAACCCTCACGTAGATATGCAATCCCAGACCACTCCTTTTCAGATGTCTTTTCCTGTCCACACCTGTCTATTAGGGCCGGGATGATACCAGTATTGCCATATCTTTCCATTACAAAAATGAAAACGCGTAACAGATCAAACTCATTGGTCTTTTAACCTGCTGTATGTGAATGATTGTGTGCTATAGCTTGGAAAATAAATACATATGACTGGGTGAAAACATAAAGATGTTCCTTAACTTCCTAAAAAGTTAAATCCGCAATGTGTTTTGTTTACTTGCTATGATACTAACGAGTATCGCGATACTGGTATTGTCCCGGCCCTACTATCTATTGCCCTCAAACTCAACTCTGGACCTCGAAGCCAGTTCCACAGGTTCCCCTCTAATCAGGGACTGATTTAGATCAGGGGCACCAGGTGGCTTCAATTTAACTTTCTGGTAGAACAGAAAACCAGCATTCTCCGAACCTTTTAGGGTAAAGGCGTTCGCATGCTTCCCAGCTGAAATAGTTCAGAACAGTTTGCATATATTATGACAGCATTTAGTGACGTTTTTGTTAGTTTGGGACTTCGGCTAGGTTTTTTGGGGGGGGGCTGTTCGGCCACACTTTTGTATTTTTTTTTTTCTCCGGCAAGCCGAAGTCATTAGCCAAGGTCTTACGCCTCTTTTCAGTGAGTTGGTCAGCAGTAGGGATTCAACGAGAGACAACTTGTCCTCAGGCACATTTTTTCACTTGAGAAATACTGCACCGAGCATTCTAGTCAGATGAAAAATTGCGCAACAAAATGAATGACAGATTGCTTGAGTTATCTCAGATTAATTGAGACTATTTTGAGGAAGTGTATACTTCGGCGTCTCAAAATGGACAAACGGAACTATTGACGCTTTTTTTTCCTAGTTTTTCAAGCGAACGTCTTTTCTAAGGGAGTATGTGAGCACACTCATTCTGTTCACCTTGCCGAACTAAAGCATGCTGACGCCTTAAGAGTTGAATATCTCTGGTCTATTGTGTCCCTTGACTCCAGTGACCCTTCGCTCGTTGGAAGTTTTTCAATAAATTGTTATATTTGTAGCTACTTTTTAAGTAAATATACCTGCAGTTAACTTGTGATACGTCAGGAGATAAAGGAGATCCACTTCAATCAGTGTAGCTGAAGTGGAGGAGATGGGTGAAAGGATTTTTAAGCCTTGAGACAGTTGAGACATGGATTGTGTACATGTGCCATTCAAAGGGTGAATGTGCAAGACAATAGATTGAAGTGCCTTTGAACAGGGCATGGTAGTAGGTGCCAGGCACACCGGTCTGAATCAAGAACTGCAACGCTGCTGGGTTTTTCACACTCTTAGTGTTTTGTACACTCTGCATACAATGCCTTCAGAAGGTATTCATACCCCTTGACTTATTCCACATTTTGTTGTTACTCGGGCTGTTACGGTAACCGTATTACCGCCACACCAGTGGTCATGAGTCATAATGACAGTCAAATTCCACATTCATGGTAATTAGGCTTCTCCAAGCTCTGCTGCTGCTGGTCATTAGTAGCCTAGCAAAGTTGCTAACTGCCTGGTACTCAGCACTCTATTGTCCCTCTAATCACTCTGACATCAATGCAAATGTAATCGAATATCTAATTAAAGACTTAATGAGAGCCCATGAGCTCATGTTGCACAACATTTCTATAGTCTATGCATATAGAGGAGGATCCCATCATCTTTCTATAGGCTAGGCCGACTATTTATTCTCTCCTAATATTAATCACATTCCTTAAATTTACAACAGGAGTATAGCCTACCTGGCTGGCATGAAAATAAACCACTGGGAAATGCGTCCTCCATTCGCCATTTAAGTGAAAAGATGGCATGTTTTGTTTTCTGCTGCCCCTGTTTGGAGACGGGTGCATGTTAAGGGTCCATTCTAAATCAAAACTAATTTCATGCATATATTATCTAGTATATAGGGTTGTCCCTGACAAAAAAAAGAACTGTCGACCAAAAAGTCACCTGCTCTTTCGACCAATCGATGGCTCAACATGTTTAAATGTGTATTTTTCCATATATAGACACAACCTATGTGTTTTAATAAAATCAACTATATGCATTGAGCTTGTCTGAGGCTTTAAGCTTACGGTTTGATGCCTCCAGGGTGCCAGAGATCTAGATAACCAGAAGGGGAAAACCCAACTCTCCTGAAGTTAAAAGACAACATGAGTCTGCAACATTTCTCATGTGGAATGCCAACTTATCTTACCATTTTTACCAATCTGCATGCCAGTTATGATTTTCAGATTCACATTTTCATGAATGTTTCATTTAATTTGTCTTCATAGCTCAGTCATTGTAATGTGGTTCATCAAAATTCTATCTAAATTAAAATTTTACAAACCTAAAAAGTAACTTCGGTTGCCAACTATGTAAAAATAGCCTACATAAAGCCAACAAATAAAAACATTGCAGCCTGCAGGTAGAAAATATCCTGATAATTAATATGCTATAAATCACATTTGCCACACATGGCCTGTTTGCATCGAACTTTAAACATTGTATCAACTATTCACTTGGGTGTGGCCAATGCTTGCACCAGCAAACTTGCAACATTTTATAAAATATTCTGGGCACAGCTGTAGGCTATTTGTGCAAGGTATAAGAAGCAATGCTTGACTTGTTCAGGAGCTCACCTCACCTCAAATGTTCTACTGTTTGAGCTCCTGTTCCTCTTATAGAATATTAACTCAAAAGTATTGTGGAGCTCCTGCACCTACATATAAACAGTACCAGCACCCAAAATGAGTACCTGAACTTATTTCAGTCCAAGTCCAGCACTGATAAGAAGCCTATTTTATGACATTTCCACTGAATTAGAGCATTACATTTTTCCCTTTCACTCTGAGTGGTTATCGAAAAGAGAGAGTTGGAAAGATTTTTCAAATACATTGAGGAAATATTGTCATTCTCAATGGATATAAAAACGGACTTTGTTTGCTTGCTATTTGAGGTGAAGAAAAACATTACTTTGAGAAGCTCCATTGGTCATTAGTGGTGGTGTGTTAAGCCAATCAGAAATACTATCAGATCTCCAAATGGGCGCATTTATATGACTACATTTGCATGCAGGCAAGGAAGTCTATTGGCCTACTACTATGCGTGCACGTACTTACTCAACATTGACAGGAGCGCTCCAAACAAAAGACAATTACAAAACTGGTAAATGGAATTATATAAACCAAAACTTGTTTCTCAAAAGTGTAGTATAGGTTGTGCGCTCTGCAAATAACGTGTCCACTGGCATGGCATTATAAAAAAATGGAATGTATTCTCAGACATTACCTGAACCGAACAAATGGTAAATGTACTACTGGTGATATATGTAATGGGGAATTGATATGCCCTAACAATCGAACGTGAATAATTCACACAATGAAGTTATGAAACCATGAATGTGCACATATTGGCGGGAGAAAGCGCATTCTGGAGAGAGACATGCATTGTGCAGCCACACTCCCCTTCTTGGACTGTGTCATCCCCGCGGCTTCCACAATGGATTAGTTCACTGAGATGGGCAAGAATAAGACGGGTGTCTTTGCGCATTATTAATTGCACACATCTGCTCAACTAAAACAATCAACCAGTCTAATAATTGGGGTCAGCCCTAGTCTGTAGGTCTGCTCCTGCAAGTAAACGGTGTGTTCTAAATGTTAGCCTTGTGGTATAGTCTACTTCCAGGTCGGCCTCTCTCCGCGTCCCACTTATGTAAGCTTCATTGCATCACAAGGGGTGATTTTATAGGTTTTCCAATATGTAAGTCCCAAGTGCAAAACATTTTTTAGGCTCTTTACAAACCCAGTTACCAGAGACTTCATGTGTAGGGCTTTGCAAGTAGGACATTTTTTATATATATTTTACTGAAAGCTGAAGTCACTCCTTTCTTGATGAACAAGAGGAATCATGACATTGACAAAATATACTGTGTATATATAAGTATGTGGACACCCCTTCAAATTAGTGTATTTGTTTATTTCAGCCACACCCGTTGCTGAAAGGTGAATAAAATCGAGCACACAACCATGCAATCTCCATAGACAAACATCAGCAGTAGAATGGCCTTACTGAAGAGCTCAGTGACTCAACGTGGCACCGTTATAGGATGCCACCTTTCCAACAAGTCAATTCGTCAGATTTCTGCCCTGCTAGAGCTGCCCTGGTCAACAACAGAACGGGACTGCCGAGTGCTGAAGCGCGTAGCTCAAATAAATTGTCTGTCATTTGGGGAGTTTCTTCCATTCTTCTCTGCAGATCCACTCAAGCTCTGTCAGGTTGGATGGGGAGAGTTCCTGCACAGCTATTTTCAGGTCTCTCCAGAGATGTTTCTCATGTTCTGGGAGACTTTAGGTGCCTTTTGGCAAACTCCAAGCGGGCTGTCGTGTTTTTTTCCGTCTGGCCACTCTACCATAAATGCTTGATTGGTGGAGTGCTACAGAGATGGTTGTCCTTCTGGAAGGTTCTCCAATCTCCACAGAGGAACTTTGGAACTCTGTCAGAGTGACCGTTGGGTTCTTGGTTACCTCCCTGACGAAGGCCCTTCTCCCCCTGATTGCTCAGTTTGGCCGGGCGGGCAGCTCGAGGAAGAGTCTTGGTGGTTCCAAACTTCTTCCATTTAAGAATGATTGAGGCCACTGTGTTCTTGGGGACCTTCAATGCTGCAGGATTTTTTTGCTACCATTCCTCGACACGTTCCTGTCTTGGAGCTCAGACAATTCCTTCAACCTCATTGCTTGGTTTTTGCTCTGACATGCACTGACAACTGTGGGACCTTATATAGACAGGTGTTCCTTTCCAAATCATTTCCAATCAATTGAATTTACCACAGGTTGACTCCAATGAGGTTGTGGGAAGGATGATTAATGGTAACCAAGATGCACCTGAGCTCAATTTCGAGTCTCATTGCAAAGGGTCTGAATGTCAAGGTATTTCTGTTTTTTTATTTTTATACATCGCTTTGGCATTATAGGGTAGAGGTCGACCGATTTTATGATTTTTCAACACCGATACCGATTTATTGGAGGACCAAAAAAGCCGATACCGATTTAATCGGCCAATTAAAAAAAAATAAAAGAAAGTATTTTATTTGTAATAATGACAATTACAACAATACTGAATGAACACTTATTTTAATATAATACATCAATAAAAACAATTTAGCCTCAAATAAATAATGAAACATGTTCAATTTGGTTTAAATAATGTAAAAACAAAGTGTTGGAGAAGAGGTAGCGCAAGACTGCATATTCCATAACATAAGGCTAAGCTAGGTAGGTGAAGAGAGTCTCATGACTACAGAATTGTTCTCAATCTTGAATGCCTCCTTCCTTATTGCTGAATAGGCTATAATGTAGAATAAAGCTCCTTTTTACTCGAACAATAACATATAGGCTAGGCACACACGTGCATACACTCACATAAAGTTAATCAACAGCCCAATAAAGCAATATTCAGCAGCACCACAACACCATCCTGGCTGGCCGGGACTCACACTGCTGAGGGGGCAGTGTGGGGAGACGAGCAGTGTGGCAGAACACGGCCTTGGTGTTGGAGGACGTGTGTGTGTGTGTGTGCTCTACATCAGTGGTTCCCAAACTTTTCACTTGGGCTCCCTTCCATCATTGGAGATCATCCCAGTATCTCTACTTGCACATTCATCTTCTGCACATCTATCACTCCAGTGTTTAATTGCTAATTGTAATTATTTCGCCACTATGACCTATTTTATTGCCTTACCTCACTACTCTTACTACATTTGCACACACTCTATATAGACTTTTCTATTGTGTTATTGACTGTATGTTTGTTTATCCCATGTGTAACTCTTCTGTTTGTGTCGCACTGCTTTGCTTTATCTTGGCCAGGTCGCAGTTGTAAATGAGAACTTGTTCTCAACTGGACTACCTGGTTAAATAAAGGTGAAATAATCCAATAAATAATGCCTCTAGGGTATGCGCCCCACAGTTTGGGAAGCACACTGTCTTGGAAACATTAAGGATGGGAAGGTGTGGTTGTTGACATGTGTGAAGATGAAGTCCATGTTGTATGGGTGTTGTTACAGGGCTTTGAGCAATTCTGTGTGTTTTCAGTTATCCCTCTGCAACGTTAAGTTAACAGTAGAGTGTTAATTCATTCAATTGTTATTTTTATTTGCATTGTACGACAGAACAAAGACAACTGTGTAGGCTGCATTTTATGCCAAAGCAGTGTTGAGATAAGAAGTGTGTGTTGCAGGTGACCTGTGTGTGGTGAGGATGCCTAGGTAATGCCTCCGGGTGACAGAGGGACACCATGTCTGACAAAGGGATCTCAGGAAGAGACATGGAGCCCCACCTCCTCAACAGTGAAGAAGAGGAGGATGAGCTGGAAGAAGAGGAGGTGGAGAAGGATGAGAACAACGGAGATGATGAAGAAGACTTCCCTGGTAGGTGGAAACTGAAATAAGACTGACACACACAGAGAGATTAATGTTGTCTAAAGAAATGCTATCACTAGAGCTGATATGACAGTTTCATGGTATTATGTCCAGCATGGACAGGGTTAACTATGATGCTTATTCCTCCTTGATGGGAGGAAAATTATCTGTAATTGAGGAGTTGCATGTAAACATGAGTGATATTGAACTGATTTTGACAAGTTGTTTTAATACAGTCTTATCTCCTCAGTTGTGTTGGTTCCCCTTTCTGATTGTCTAACAGCATTTGCACAGTTTATTCAGGGTAGTCTTTGGTAGCATAGATGAATCCTGTCTAAACTCTGTTCCTCTTCAAGAGAGGTCGGCTGTTGAACGTGGAAGAAAAAAGAAAAGAGATGGTTGAGTAGGATGAGGAGAAGGGGATATGAAGAGGATGAGGTAAAGGGGTTTGTTTTTTACCTCTCCCAGCCTCGGCGCTGCTTGCTGGGTTGTGGTGACACCCAAAAACGGCTGTGTGAATATGTTACACAAGCGCGTTATGAAAGACTGCCCTCTACCCCTCCCCTTCTCTTGGTCTGTGCAGCTATGCCTCGTTCAGCCCCATAGCACCGCCACTGCATCCTTGCAGCACACATGCGCGCAGCTACATTGTTAGGCATCAGTTAGATTTTGTTGTGGGAATGAATAATAGTTTGAGCCTGAATCTGTGTTCTCTGTTCTTTTTGTCATGTTTTCTAATAGAAATATTTGGTTCACAGTCAGGAAAATGGATTGCCCCTTGACATGTAGGCTAGCTAGTGTACGTTGACTCTACTCAGTGTCAGACCTTACGCACTCGCTCACACTCCTGCCTACTTTTTCTCACACACTCTGACACGCATGCCGACATACACAAGTCACACACACGAACACGTATACAGTTGAAATTGGACGTTTACAAACACGTTTAAACTCAGTTTTTCACCATTCCCTACGTTTAATCCTAGTAACAATTCCCTGTTTTAGGTCAGTTAGGATCACCACTTTATTTTAAGAATGTGAAATGTCAGAATAATAGTAGAGAATTATTTATTTCAGCTTTTATTTATTTCATCATGTTCCCAGTGGGTCAGAAGTTTACATACACTCAATTAGTATTTGGTAGCATTGCCTTTAAATTGTTTTACTTGGGTCAAACGTTTCGGGTAGCCTGCACAAGCTTCCCACAATAAGTTGGGTGAATTTTGGCCCATTCCTCCTGACAGAGCTGGTGTAACTGAGTCAGGTTTGTAGGCCTCCTTGCTCGCACATGCTTTTTCAGTTCTGCTCACAAATTTTCTATGGGATTGAGGTCAGGGCTTTGTGATGGCCACTCCAATACCTTGACTTTGTTGTCCTTAAGCCATTTTGTCACAACTTTGGAAGTGTGCTTGGGGTCATTGTCCATTTGGAAGACCCATTTGCGACCAAGCTCTAACTTTCTGACTGATGTCTTGAGATGTTGCTTCAATATATCCACATAATTTTCCTACCTCGTGATGCCATCTATTTTGTGAAGTGCACCAGTCCCTCCTGAAGCAAAGCATCCCACAACATGATGCTGCCACCTCTGTGTGTCACGGGTGGGATGGTGTTCTTTGGCTTGCAAGCCTCCCCCTTTTTCCTCCAAACATAACAATGGTCGTTATGGCCAAACATTTCTATTTTTGTTTCATCAGCCCAGAGGACATTTCTCCAAAAAGTACAATCTTTGTCCCCATGTGCAGTTGCAAACCGTAGTCTGGCTTTTTTATGGCGGTATTGGAGCAGTGGCTTCTTCCTTGCTGAGCGGCCTTTCAGGTTATGTCTATATAGGACTCGTTTTACTGTGGATATAGATGCTTGTGGAAACGGGTACAAAAGTATCTTCACAAGGTCCTTCGCTGTTGTTCTGGGATTGATTTGCACTTTTCGCACTAAAGTACGTTCATCTCTAGGAGACAGAATGCGTCTCCTTGAGTGTTATGATGGTCCCATGGTGTTTATACTTGCGTACTATTGTTTGTACAGATGAATGTGAGCTCTTCAGGCATTTGGAAATTGCTCCCAAGGATGAACCAGACTTGTGGAGGTCTACAAAAAAATTTCAGAGGTCTTGGCTGATTTCTTTTGATTTTCCCATGATGTCAAGCAAAGAGGCACTGGGTTTGAAGGTAAGCCTTGAAATGCATCCACAGGTACACCTCCAATTGACTCAAATTATGTCAATTAGCCTAATTAGCCTATCAGAAGCTTCTTAAGCCATGACATCATTTTCTGGAATTATCCAAGCTGTTTAAAGACACAGTCAACTTAGTGTATGTACATTTCTGACCCACTGGAATTGTGATACAGTTAATTATTAGTGAAATAATCTGTCTGTAAACAATTGTTGGAAAAATGTATTGTGTCATGCACAAAGTAGATGTCCTAACCGACTTGCCAAAACTATAGTTTGTTAACAATACATTTGTGGAGTGGTTGAAAACAGAGTTTTAATGACGCCAAACTAAGTGTATGTAAACTTCCGACTTCAACTGTATATACATGAACAAAAATATAAAAGCAAACATTTGAAGTGATGGTTTCATGAGCTAAAATCCCAGAAGTGTTCCATACGCACAAAAAGCTTTATTCTCTCAACTTGTGCACAAACTTGTTTACGTCCCTGTAAGTGAGCATTTAAGCCTTTTGTCAATATAATCCATCCACCTTAAAGGTGTGGCATATCAAGATGATGATTAAACAGCTTGATCATTACACAGGTGCACCTTGTGCTGGACAATGAATGGCCACTTTAAAATGTGCAGTTTTGTCACAGAACACAATGCCACAGGAGTCTCAAGTTTTGAGAGAGCGTTTAATTGTCATGACTGCAGGAATGTCCACCAGAGCTGTTGCCAGATAATTCAATGTTAATTTCTTTACCATAACCACCTCCAATGTTGATTTAGAGAATTTGGCAGTACATCCAACCTCAACCGCAGACCACGTGTATGGCGTCGTGTGAGCAAGTGGTTTGTTGATGTCAAGGTTGTGAACAGAGTACCCCATGGTGGCGTTGGGGTTATGGTATAGGCAGACATAAGCTACGGACAACGAACACAATCGCATTTTATCGATGACAATTTGAATGCACATGGATACCGTGACGAGATCCTGAGGCCCATTGTCACACCATTCATCTGCCTCCATCACCTCATGTTTCAGCATGATAATGCACAGCCCCATGTCTCAAGGATCTCTACACAATTCCTGGAAGCTGAAAATGTCGCAGTTCTTCCATGTCCTGCATACTCACCAGACATCTCACCCATTAAGCATGTTTGGGATGCTCTGGATCAACTTATGGCAGCATGTTCCAGTTCCCGCCAATATCCACTTTAAACGATCAAAACCCGGCAGAGAGTTTAAGAAGTTTTTATTGATTAGCATTAGTTTCCGCCAATATCCAGTAACTTCACACAGCCATTGAAGAGGAGTGGGACAACGTTCCTCAGGCCACAATCAACAGCCTGATCAACTCTATGCAAAGGAGATGTCGCACTGCATGAGCCAAATGGTGGTCACACCAGATATTGACTGGTTACTCCACGCACCTACTTTTTATTTTTTAGGTATCTGACCAACGGATGCTTTTCTGTATTGCCACTCAATTGAAATCCATAGATTAGGGTCTAATTTATTTATTTAAATGGTCTGATTTCCTTGTATGATCTGTCCCTCAGTAAAGTCTTTCAAATTGTTGCATGTTGCTTTTATGTTTTTGTTCAGTATAATAATAACAAAGTGCATTGACTTGTTTCAAATAGGTTTTTATTAAGAAGCAAATCCATGTGCAAAGAATTGTGATCTCCCCTTTTTACATAGGCGTAAGACAACAGTAACATCCTTTTAAACAAACGGATGCATCAAACAATACAACCAATAAATTAGAAGGGAAAGAAAATGTAAAACCAGTAATGGAGTGTAATACGATAGTGACATTTCTTAGTTTGATAACCTAATGTGACAATCCTCTCCAATCTGACATTTCTTAGATTGTGTACTAGACTAATATTTAGAGGTAATAACTTGAATGATAGTAAAGAAATGCTACTGATAATAACAGTGTAAAGGTAATAGGGAAGTATGCGGCAATTCCCCAGAACGATGACCGTGTACCGTCTGACCAATTACGGTAACCTCAAATTTCAAGACCGTCACAGCCATGCCATCCTTAGTACACCACAACCAAGCAGTCCAACATGTGCTGTTGATACAGAATCTATCTGCGACAACTTGTCTGCCAGAGGCCATGGAAGATGGAGCACTACACACACAGGAAGCTTAATGTTGGTGCCGTGGTTAATACCCCGTCTGGTGCTCCCCCAATCCAGCCCAGTCACGGACCAGGATGTCCTGCTCCCAGGCAGACTAAATAACTTTTTTGCCCACTTTGAGGACAATACAGTGCCACTGACACGGCCTGCAACGAAAACTTGCGGTCTCTCCTTCACTGCAGCCGAGGTGAGTAAGACATTTAAACGTGTTAACCCTCGCAAGGCTGCAGGCCCAGACGGCATCCCCAGCC
Organism: Oncorhynchus mykiss; assembly: GCF_057628025.1. NCBI lineage: Eukaryota > Metazoa > Chordata > Actinopteri > Salmoniformes > Salmonidae > Oncorhynchus > Oncorhynchus mykiss. Next base: position 57,213,302 of record NC_143037.1, read on the forward strand.
GCGCCCTCAGAGCATGCGCAGACCAGCTGGCTGGTGTGTTTACGGACATATTCAATCAATCCCTATACCAGTCTGCTGTTCCCACATGCTTCAAGAGGGCCACCATTGTTCCTGTTCCCAAGAAAGCTAAGGTAACTGAGCTAAACGACTACCGCCCCGTAGCACTCACTTCCGTCATCATGAAGTGCTTTGAGAGACTAGTCAAGGACCATATCACCACCCTACCTGACACCCTAGACCCACTCCAATTTGCTTACCGCCCAAATAGGTCCACAGACGATGCAATCTCAACCACACTGCACACTGCCCTAACCCATCTGGACAAGAGGAATACCTATGTGAGAATGCTGTTCATTGACTACAGCTCGGCATTCAACACCATAGTACCCTCCAAGCTCGTCATCAAGCTCGAGACCCTGGGTCTCAACCCCGCCCTGTGCAACTGGGTACTGGACTTCCTGACGGGCCGCCCCCAGGTGGTGAGGGTAGGCAACATCTCCTCCCCGCTGATCCTCAACACTGGGGCCCCACAAGGGTGTGTTCTGAGCCCTCTCCTGTACTCCCTGTTCACCCACGACTGCGTGGCCACGCACGCCTCCAACTCAATCATCAAGTTTGCGGACGACACAACAGTGGTAGGCTTGATTACCAACAACGACGAGACGGCCTACAGGGAGGAGGTGAGGGCCCTCGGAGTGTGGTGTCAGGAAAATAACCTCACACTCAACGTCAACAAAACTAAGGAGATGATTGTGGACTTCAGGAAACAGCAGAGGGAACACCCCCCTATCCACATCGATGGAACAGTAGTGGAGAGGGTAGCAAGTTTTAAGTTCCTCGGCATACACATCACAGACACTGAATTGGTCCACTCACACAGACAGCATTGTGAAGAAGGCGCAGCAGCGCCTCTTCAACCTCAGGAGGCTGAAGAAATTTGGCTTGTCACCAAAAGCACTCACAAACTTCTACAGATGCACAATCGAGAGCATCCTGGCGGGCTGTATCACCGCCTGGTACAGCAACTGCTCCGCCCTCAACCGTAAGGCTCTCCAGAGGGTAGTGAGGTCTGCACAACGCATCACCGGGGGCAAACTACCTGCCCTCCAGGACACATACACCACCCGATGCCACAGGAAGGCCATAAAGATCATCAAGGACATCAACCACCCGAGCCACTGCCTGTTCACCCCGCTATCATCCAGAAGGCGAGGTCAGTACAGGTGCATCAAAGCTGGGACCGAGAGACTGAAAAACAGCTTCTATCTCAAGGCCATCAGACTGTTAAACAGCCACCACTAACATTGAGTGGCTGCTGCCAACACACTGACACTGACTCAACTCCAGCCACTTTAATAATGGGAATTGATGGGAAATTATGTAAATATATCACTAGCCACTTTAAACAATGCTACCTTATATAATGTTACTTCCCTACATTATTCATCTCATATGCATACGTATATACTGTACTCTATATCATCGACTGTATCCTTATGTAATACATGTATCACTAGCCACTTTAACTATGCCACTTTGTTTACATACTCATCTCATATGTATATACTGTACTCGATACCATCTACTGTATCTTGCCTATGCTGCTCCGTACCATCACTCATTCATATATCCTTATGTACATATTCTTTATCCCCTCACACTGTGTACAAGACAGTTGTTTTGGAATTGTTAGTTAGATTACTTGTTGGTTATTACTGCATTGTCGGAACTAGAAGCACAAGCATTTCGCTACACTCGTATTAACATCTGCTAACCATGTGTATGTGACCAATACATTTGATTTGATTTTGATTTTAATGCATAAGAACATTTGTGACTTAAATGGACATATTCATCTGGGCTCTGAAGTTTCTTTGGTGCTCGTTCTACCTCCCTCCCGATTTCCTCTCCCTCGGATAATGGTCACAGACTGTCACCTATGCCACCTGCTCTGCGCTGTTTCTGTCGCCATAACAACTGGAGCCTGGACGCTTGCTCTCTCCCCCTTTCTCTAAGTCGTGTGCGTACTTATATTCTCTTCCTCTCCCTGTCTTTTCTCTCCTCTACCAATCCTTTTGCTGCGATACCTTACCAACGCTCCCACAGGAAGTTCAGTTCCCACTTATCTTCTTTCTTTTCTTCCTCCCATCCCCCTCTCCCTCTGGTTCCCTTGTGCTGGTGTGAGAGCTCAGTCATGTAGCAGCAGCCCTATATGAGGTGCTATGTTTGTGCCCTCCACCTTCCCTCTGTGCTGTGGCCCTCCACCTTCCCTCTGTGCTGTGGCCCTCCACCTTCCCTCTGTGCTGTGGCCCTCCACCTTCCCTCTGTGCTGTGGCCCTCCACCTTCCCTCTGTGCTGTGGCCCTCCACCCTCACTCTGTGTGTAGTTCAAAACAACACTAACAGCCGGATGGAGGCAGGGGGGAAAAGTATATTTGGGGTAGCAGCTGAGGTTAGACGGACAGAGAGGTGTCGTGCCATAAGCAAAGCATAGAGTGACTGACTGTGTGAAGCTGAGGGACAGACTGACATGCTGCAGGCAGGGAGAGAGACCAGGGGAGAGGCAGGCAGGGAGACATGCAAGGGGGCAGTCATGGATAGAGGCTACAGGTCGACCGATTAATCGGAATGGCCGATTTAATTAGGGCCGATTTTCAAGTTTTCATAACAATCGGAAATCTGTATTTTTGGGCGCCGATTTTGCCCTTTTAAATTTTTTTTGACAACTTTATTTACCGAGGCAAGTCAGTTAAGAACACATTCTTATTTTCAATGACGGCCTAGGAACGGTGGGTTAACTGCCTTGTTCAGGGGCAGAATGACAGATTTTTACCTTGTCAGCTCAGGGATTCAATCTTGCAACTAGCTAGCATTAAACTTATCTTATAAAAAACAATCAATCATAATCACTAGTTAACTACACATGGTTGATGATATTACTAGTTTATCTAGCGTGTCCTGCGTTGCATATAATCATTGCGGTGCGCTGTTGCGAAAAAGGACTGTCGTTGCTCCGTGTACCTAACCATAAACATCAATGCCTTTCTTAAAATCAATACACACAAGTATATATTTTTAAACCTGCATATTTAGCTAAAAGAAAGGTTAGCAGGCAATATTAACCAGGTGAAATTGTGTCACTTCTCTTGCGTTCATTGTACGCAGTATATGCAACAGTTTGGGCCGCCTGGCTCATTGCGAACTAATTTGCCAGAATTGTACGTAATTATGACATAACATTGAAGGTTGTGCAATGTAACAGCAATATTTACACATAGGGATTCCACCCGTTTAGATAAAATACGAAACGGTTCCGTATTTGTTTTCAAAATGATAGTTTCCGGATTCGACCATATTAATGACCTGAGGCTCGTATTTCTGTGTGTTGTTATGTTATGATTTGATAGAGCAGTCTGACTGAGCGATGGTAGGCACCAGCAGGCTCGTAAGCATTCATTCAAACAGCACTTTCGTGTGTTTTGCCAGCAGCTCTTCGCAATGCTTCAAGCACTGCGCTGTTTATGATTTCAAGCCTATCAACTCCCGAGATTAGGCTGGTGTAACCGATGTGAAATGGTTAGCTAGTTAGCGGGGTGCGCGCTAATAGCATTTCAATCGTCACTCGCTCTGAGACTTGGAGTAGTTGTTCCCCTTGCTCTGCATGGGTAACTGTTGTTGATGTGTCCCTGGTTCAAGCCCAGGTAGGGGCGAGGAGAGGGATGGAAGCTATACTGTTACACTGGCAATACTAAAGTGCCTATAAGAACATCCAATAGTCAAAGGTATATGAAATACAAATGGTATAGAGAGAAATAGTCCTATAATTCCTATAACTACAACCTAAAACTTCTTACCTGGGAATATTGAAGACTCATGTTAAAAGGAACCACCAGCTTTCATATGTTATCATGTTCTGAACAAGGAACTTAAACGTTAGCTTTCTTACATGGCACATATTGCACTTTTACTTTCTTCTCCAACACTTTGTTTTTGCATTATTTAAACCAAATTGAACATGTTTCATTATTTATTTGAGGCTAAATTTATTTTTATTGATGTATTATATTAAGTTAAAATAAGTGTTCATTCAGTATTGCTGTAATTGTAATTTATTATTAAAAATAAAATTTTAGAATCGGCTGATTTTAATCGGTATCGGCTTTTTTTGGTCCTCCAACTATCGGCGTTGAAAAATCATAATCTGTCGACCTCTAATCGAGGCAGGCAGGGAGAGGGGACGGAAAGGTGGCAGTCAGGGAGAGGGGTCGACAGGGTGGCAGGCAGGGTGGCAGTCCTGCATGCAGAGGAGGAAGGCAGGCAGGGAGAGAGGCAGACTGCAGGCGGACTGTATGGGGCGGGGGGGCAGACAGACATGCTGCAGGCAGAGAGAGGGGCCGACAGGGTGGCGGGTCGGCAGGGTAGCATGCAGGGGGAGAGGCAGAGGGGAGGAAGGTGGGCAGGGAGAGGCAGACAGGCAAAGGGGACTGTATGGGGCTCCCCACCCCCTGGTTCCTGTGAAGTGGCACAGAGCTGCAGCATGTGTCAGGGAACAACAGGAGCCATTAGTCAAAAATGTAGTTTGAAGAATAGTCAAGGGGGTCTGAGAGCAGCTGAAAATAACCTGGAGACAAGACCAGGGGGAGGCTCTGTAGAAGGTCAAGGGTGTGTGTGCGAATGTGTGTTTTATGTATGCGAGACCATGGATATGCAGCCAGAAGTTCTAGTAGGTTTAAAGCACCTTGTTACAGCTCAGAGGGCCCAGGGCTGGTTCCTCTCCCTGGCAGAAGCTCCTGTTTCTGGGTCAAGTTGAGTGTGTGAGCTGTGTTTGTGACCTGGATATTTGGTGAGTGAGGGAGCAAAGGTGACGGGGGGGGGGGGGGGGGGGGTTCTTCAGTAAAGTCTGTGGCAGGGTAGCCTAGTGGTTAGAGCGTTGGACTAGTAACCGGAAGGTTGCGAGTTCAAACCCCCGAGCTGACAAGGTACAAATCTGTCGTTCTGCCCCTGAACAGGCAGTTAACCCACTGTTCCCAGGCCGTCATTGAAAATAAGAATTTGTTCTTAACTGACTTGCCTGGTTAAATAAAGGTAAAATAAAAAAAATAAAAAAAAAAAAATTCAACGAGAGCCGACTAATTTTTTTGATTTAGTAATACTGCACCAAGCATCTTAGTTGGATGTAAAATTTCGTGACTAAAACATCATAATGAAAATGTGAAAATTAACTCATGAAGTCTGTCATTATCTTCGATTAATTCTGACTTTTGAGGAAGAGTATACTGGCTACGGTGTCTCAAAATTGACAAACAGGACTATTTCCAATTTCTTTTCTTTTTTCCCCCCCAATTGTAGGTCTTTTTAAGGGAGTATGCGAGCACACTCGTTCGGCTAGCCGAGTTCAGTTCGGTTGGCGCCTAGGCCCTAGACGAAGCATGCTGACTCCTTAAGGCTGTCATTGTCAAGAAATAGCTGCTCCCCATCAAAGACAACACCTCTTTTAAGAGTTTGTGTGTGTTTTTTTTGTATGTGTTTTTTTTTATGTGTATGTTTCTGTGTGTATCTGTGTTGGTTGGTGGTAATAGCAGGGAAGTCTGTCTGTACAGCAGTAAACAAATCCAGCACATTGTTTCGTATGTGTGTATCTGTGTTGGTTGGTGGTAATAGCAGGGAAGTCTGTCTGTACAGCAGTAAACAAATCCAGCACATTGTTTCGTATGTGTGTATCTGTGTTGGTTGGTGGTAATAGCAGGGAAGTCTGTCTGTACAGCAGTAAACAAATCCAGCACATTGTTTCGTATGTGTGTATCTGTGTTGGTTGGTGGTAATAGCAGGGAAGTCTGTCTGTACAGCAGTAAACAAATCCAGCACATTGTTTTGCCCCTGCTTTTCTTTTGCTGTGTCACTCAACAGGAACGTTCTGATATGGATTTGAATGTTTATCAGTGTCAATTACCCAGTTCATGCCCCCTTTCATTTGCTGAGACTGTTTATGTAAACAGAAATGTGAGCTAAGAGACTTGAGAGAAGTAAAGGCATGTCTATGGAGATGTGGTAAAGTTGAGCATGGGAGAAATGGCCTACTCTTTGGGATGAGAGAAGCTAGCAATCTTTATAGGGCTGCTTCTACCTCTTCTTTCCCCTCCTTCCCACCCTCTCTTGTTTCTAGCTCTTTCCTCCACAAGGGGAGGCTGGGGAGGGGATTGTAAAGATGTGTTTTTAGTGTGTGTGCAGCCTCCACGTGAGTGTTTGTAAAGTGATCCGGGTAAGGTGTGTGTTTGGAATGGTCCCGGGACCTGGCTCCACCACGTTGTTGAGCGCCCTCTTACTTTTTCCTCAATCCATCTGTTCCCTCTGTCCGAATGAACTCTTACCTCCATTACCTAAGGCAGCCTCACTGAGGAGGGGCCTGCTGACTTCATGGCGACATGGGTGTCAGTTGGTGGGGTGACTCTCCCGGTGGAAGGGGTGTTTGTGACGGCCAGACAGAGCTGGGCTGCTTTCAGCCACTCATTGTTTTATAATTGTCCCTTGTGGCTCTGCTTACAGAACCATGCTCTCAATACTCTGGAAGTCTGGGGAAGAGTGGAGCTGACATGGATACTCTGGCTTGGCAAGAGGACAGAGATGAGACCCATTCTAGAGTAGGAGGATATCATTGCTTATACAGAGAGGTCATGGGTAAAAGTGTCTAAACCTGTTTTGGGGGTTTGAGGTCTTGGCTAGGAGGAGGTGGAATCTTGAGTAAGGGGGAATTTCGCGTTAGCAGTAGCTGAATAGCCGTGGAGGGAGGTTTCATACATTTTATTGTATTGTCTAGTTTTGGTCCTCTTTTTCTCTGTCTTTCCCTTCTCCATCCTTCAAGAGTGCATATGTTTAGACGTGACATGTCATTTATCATTTGGCCACATCATCTACCTACATGATGAAATATTTCCATTGCTACTGTCTTTCGAGCGCCCCTGCCTGCAGTCTCTCTCTCCCCTGTTTTACACGGCACACAGGCTGCTCGTTCTGCCCAGTCGGCATCTCTGCTCTTACTCTCCCTCTCTTCCGTAGGATAGTGGTGTGCGTACATAGACAGCCCCCCTGACGAGGCCCCCAGCTCCAGCATGAAAGGTTATGTAATGAGTTTTTAGTAGAGTTTCCTGGTTGTCAAGAGCCTGACTCGACTCATATTGCCGCTTAGGACAGGGATGATCTAGCGTACTGCCACTCACTCATCCTGTCAATCAGTTAGTAGGGGAAAAAAACTCCTCAGATAAACCGGTAACGCCAAAGACCAAAAGTAGAACAAGAAGCCAGTTTCTGCCTTACAGCTTGTAGGCAAAGACTTTTTTTCACTAGGAAGTGAGTTATTGAGTTTTCAGAGCAGACGGCGGTAGTCAGGCCACCTGTTCCCCCAGCCTCAGAGACCGGTAACAGAGAGAGTGAGAGAGACGACAGAGAGAAGCGGTAGCATCACCACGAAACACCCTCTACAAGCTTTTGGGACACTCCACACACCCCTCACGGAGATTCTAAGCATGCTGCTGCTGGAGGAGTCGGAGACCTTTGCAGGTAGGTGACCCCTGAACCCTGCTGGCACCCTGATCCTCCTTGGTGGGTGGGGAGTGCCACTGACTCTTGGGACAGCAGCGGGTGGGGGTGACGTGATGACTGAGGTGGACACTGAGGCTGAATCAAGGATTACCGGAGAAAGATGTATAAATTAACAATTTGTTGTTAGTGAGAAATCTGGATGATGATGAAGAACCAGGGTGTTTTACATTGTAGTGCAGAACCAGGGTGTTTTACATTGTAGTGCAGAACCAGGGTGTTTTACATTGTAGTTTAGAACCAGGGTGTTTTACATTGTAGTTTAGAACCAGGGTGTTTTACATTGTAGTTTAGAACCAGGGTGTTTTACATTGTAGTTCAGAACCAGGGTGTTTTACATTGTAGTTCAGAACCAGGGTGTTTTACATTGTAGTTCAGAACCAGGGTGTTTTACATTGTAGTTTAGGACCAGGGTGTTTTACATTGTAGTTTAGAACCAGGGTGTTTTACATTGTAGTTTAGAACCAGGGTGTTTTACATTGTAGTTTAGAACCAGGGTGTTTTACATTGTAGTTCAGAACCAGGGTGTTTACATTGTAGTTCAGAACCAGGGTGTTTACATTGTAGTTCAGAACCATGGGTGTTTTACATTGTAGTGCAGAACCATGGGTGTTTTACATTGTAGTGCAGAACCGGGGTGTTTTACATTGTAGTGCAGAACCGGGGTGTTGTTATACATTGTAGTGCAGAACCGGGGTGTTGTTATACATTGTAGGGCAGAACCGGGGTGTTGTTTTAATACATTGTAGGGCAGAACCGGGGTGTTGTTTTAATACATTGTAGGGCAGAACCGGGGTGTTGTTTTAATACATTGTAGTGCAGAACCGGGGTGTTGTTTTAATACATTGTAGTGCAGAACCGGGGTGTTGTTTTAATACATTGTAGTGCAGAACCGGGGTGTTGTTTTAATACATTGTAGTGCAGAACCGGGGTGTTGTTTTACATTGTAGTGCAGAACCGGGGTGTTGTTTTAATACATTGTAGTGCAGAACCGGGGTGTTGTTTTAATACATTGTAGTGCAGAACCGGGGTGTTGTTTTACATTGTAGTGCAGAACCGGGGTGTTGTTTTTTTAATACATTGTAGTGCAGAACCGGGGTGTTGTTTTAATACATTGTAGTGCAGAATCGGGGTGTTTTACATTTGTCGATGATAACCAGGGTGTTTTACATTGTACTTACTGTCTGTGAATTTGAGTTGTTTTGCAACAGTGTTGTATAACGCTCCCTACTTATGCATCAGTTTGACACTAGCCATCCTTTCATTCAATCTGTTTCTCTCTCATTTGGTCTTTCACTCTTTCATGTTCTCTGTTAGGAGCGCTCAGATGTTTTATTTGATGTGGGGGCTCTTTGACCGTTTCTACGGTAACCTAAACAGGTGGCAGTGGGAGGATTTAGTGTTCGATGAAACGGTACTAGTCAGTCTGAATGGGTGCAGCACAAGGAACAACATATGGTCAACTACAACAACAAACATGTATTTATATACTATAGAGCACATCACATGAGGGATGTGGTTACCTTCTTCTAAGATTGTGATTTACTGGTAGCCTGTGTTTGTCTCCTTTCTTATTGTTTCTGTCCATTCCTCTGGTTGTGGTAGTTGATTGGGTTGACAGTTATGTTGTGATCAGTGTGGCCACCTCTAATGGGCATGGGGGAGTTGTCTATTACCTTTTTATATTGTACTCATTTAGCACAGTGTTTCTTGAACTCGGTCCTGGCGCCCGGATCATCAAGCTTGGATTATTTGAATCAGCTGAGTAGTGCTAGGGCAAAAACCATACGTGGACCCAGGGGAGAAACCATGTTTTAGCAGACCTCAACCCTAATTGCTCCTGTAAGTATCTCTGGATAAGTGCCTTGCTGAGATTTTTCAGCTAGTTGTCTCGGGGACTTGAACCGGCAACCTTTTGGTTACTTTCCCAACGCTCTTAACTGCTAGACTACCAGCTGCCTGGTTAACAACTCTGTCACGATCACACTTTGTAGAACGCTCTGACAATGTCCCCAACATGTGATCTGCTGAACAGAGATCCTAGGATGTGTCCTGATGATTCTAAGGTGTCACTACACCTGTCTACCCTACAATGCCAAAACATGTCATTTAACACCTCTGCATTAACATGCTTGCATCCAAGATGAGCTGTATAATAGTGTGAGCAACAGTTTCAGATTTCCCATGTTTTAAGTGAACCCTTAGCATGGTGGTGTTTTCAGAGACAAGCCCCCCTCCCCAGTCAGAGTGGAGTGTTAGTCACACAACATGAGGTGTTATTGTTATAGAAGCACCCTCCCTGCCTTCTGCTGACCCGGGTCATGGTAATCTCTCCAGTCTGAGAGATACTGGCCAAGTATATCACTAGATCAGTCTCCGAACACTGGGGGTCGCACAGCCACGCGGCCACCCCCCTCAACGCTCCACTAACACTCATCCTGTCCCTGTTCAACAGGGCTGTCAGGCTAGTTATGCAAGTCGTGTCCTCCTCTCCTATCCTCTGCAAGTCGTGTCCTCCTCTCCTATCCTCTGCAAGACGTGTCCTCCTCTCCTATCCTCTGCAAGACGTGTCCTCCTCTCCTATCCTCTGCAAGACGTGTCCTCCTCTCCTATCCTCTGCAAGTCGTGTCCTCCTCTCCTATCCTCTGCAAGACGTGTCCTCCTCTCCTATCCTCTGCAAGACGTGTCCTCCTCTCCTATCCTCTGCAAGACGTGTCCTCCTCTCCTATCCTCTGCAAGACGTGTCCTCCTCTCCTATCCTCTGCAAGACGTGTCCTCCTCTCCTATCCTCTGCAAGACGTGTCCTCCTCTCCTATCCTCTGCAAGACGTGTCCTCCTCTCCTATCCTCTGCAAGACGTGTCCTCCTCTCCTATCCTCTGCAAGTCGTGTCCTCCTCTCCTATCCTCTGCAAGACGTGTCCTCCTCTCCTATCCTCTGCAAGACGTGTCCTCCTCTCCTATCCTCTGCAAGACGTGTCCTCCTCTCCTATCCTCTGCAAGTCGTGTCCTCCTCTCCTATCCTCTGCAAGTCGTGTCCTCCTCTCCTATCCTCTGCAAGTCGTGTCCTCCTCTCCTATCCTCTGAAAGACGTGTCCTCCTCTCCTATCCTCTGCAAGACGTGCCCTCCTCTCCTATCCTCTGCAAGTCGTGTCCTCCTCTCCTATCCTCTGCAAGACGTGCCCTCCTCTCCTATCCTCTGCAAGTCGTGTCCTCCTCTCCTATCCTCTGCAAGACGTGTCCTCCTCTCCTATCCTCTGCAAGACGTGTCCTCCTCTCCTATCCTCTGCAAGTCGTGTCCTCCTCTCCTATCCTCTGCAAGTCGTGTCCTCCTCTCCTATCCTCTGCAAGTCGTGTCCTCCTCTCCTATCCTCTGCAAGTCGTGTCCTCCTCTCCTATCCTCTGCAAGTCGTGTCCTCCTCTCCTATCCTCTGCAAGACGTGTCCTCCTCTCCTATCCTCTGCAAGTCGTGTCCTCCTCTCCTATCCTCTGCAAGACGTGTCCTCCTCTCCTATCCTCTGCAAGACGTGTCCTCCTCTCCTATCCTCTGCAAGACGTGCCCTTTGTTTTATTTATTCCACAATTCGTTTCAATTTTTTCGGAATTCATTGTTTTTTGCAGAATAGCTTTGTTTTTCAGATTTTGCTTTGTCTATTTCTAGATAGGGGACTGATCAAGTTGACTGAGATGTTTACATGGAAACTGATGAGCAGCTGTCTGCCTCAGGTTGTTTCCCGTGTAAGCCATTGTAAAACACAACCGCTGTAAAACTACTTTTCTGGGGTTGAAACACACACACATACTTAGAAAAGCCTGTTCTAGGGGAAGGGCTGCCATACATTGTTGATGGGAACAGACGATATGGTTTTGTTTGTGAATGTACATTGTAGGAATTAAAGTCTGTTCTGTGGGTAGTTTATGTGATTGGGCGTGTACTTTATTAGGTGTGCGGTTCTTGGGCTTGTGTAACAGCCAGAGGCTGCCGTTACATAAGTGTCCCTCTGCCTCAGTCCATGCTCATTGTGCTGTTGGTGTGTGTGTCAACAGGGGGTAGAAAATAGAGGCAAAATGTGTCATCTTATTGGGCTAACTTGCCACGGGGGGGTGGGGGAACTAACTAACCATTGAGCTCATAGATTTCAACACAGTCAATTGACCCCTTAGTTATCCTTTATTCACGGCTGCAGTACTAAGACTTCTTTGGGTTGGCACATTGACCTCTCGCACATCGAATTTACACAGGAACCTTAATATTACGTTGGCAAGTGCTGATTGTGTCTTTGTAAATAATCTGCTCTGGCTCACATGGTCTGTGTGTAATGTATACCCACTTGCGAAAGGTTAATCAAGCTTATTACAACTCCTGGTCAATGGTACTGGTAAATATTTTGTCCTGAGGTGAACCTCTGTGAAAGGTGACCTGAAGTCGCCCAGTGAACACGTGTTGCTGCTGTGATGCTGAGCGTAGGGGCTTCTCTGCTTTTCGTACACTGGACTGAGAGTTCTATAATCTCCTTACTGATGTAGATGAAGAGAGGGAGACCACTTCACTAGTGTGTTTTTTTTAGTGGGCCAGTGGCTCGCTCACCCTTTTGGATGTCTTCTTTTGGGCTCCTAGTGGATCTAAGGCCCTCAATCAGAAGCACTGTGTTTGTTTCTCCGATTCTGGCTCAGTGGCTTGTGGGATTTGTGGAATTAGTCATTCTAATTATGTGGTTTGATTTCCCACCTCGCTCTGGTAAATGTTCTGGTATGGCTGCCTGGGCGTGTTCTGGATTAGGTTCAGTTGGCGCAGTCCTGCACCTGCCTGCAGACCTGTTGTGTAACTCCGTGGGTCAGAGCGAGCTTCAGCAGCACTGTATGAAGTAGGAACATGACATACACACATATAGGCCAGGCTGCCAGGAAACGGGGCCTCTGAAACATTACACTCATGTGATTCATGGACCTGGATCAGACTTGGCACCAGTGTTGCATGTCCACTCCACTCAGATGACATGGATTCTGAGAGCTTTGAACGTTGTTTCTCAGCTGAGTCCTCACATATTTGATCTATACCAATACCAACATTCAGTGTCTTGATGGTTGTTTGACGCGTTGATTCAGGTGTGCTAGTGGTTGAATAGGTCAAGTTGGCAATGTGAAACGACTGGGTTAAGAAACGCTGGGTTAGAAAGTGCATTGGAGAAGAGGAAGTAACTTAACTCTTTCCAGATAATTCATTGTCTTAGTGACACATGGAGACTGTTGTTGTTTACCAGTCAGTTCCTCTTCCTCTTGTTGTCATGGCGCCCCCTGGTATTCATCAGGGCACATCGCCTGTTGGTAATTGTCGGTCTGGTAATTGTCGGTCTTTGATAATCAGCACTACGCAAATGCCGATTCTCTGCCGTAGGAACGGTGTGACTTTAGCTAAGCACTGCCTGTAAAGCAGCGTTCCATAAACGACCAGGGTAACATCAGAAAGCCACAGGGTTACACAAAGTGAAAGCGCCCCCCCATCCTCTACCCTACACCTCTCTCATCCAAGATACCCCAGAAGAAGCAGTCGGGGAGGGGGGGTGGAGAAGCGCTGCTTATGTAAATGTCAGGCTCCTTCAGGAAGCACAGTATACATACAAGTTGTGATTATGAAAGAGTAGGATGTGAAAACATGGACTGCACTTTCCATGCTTCTGGAATGAATTAGGACAGGAAGTTGATGGGTAGTCAATGTGTCATCGCTGTGGTGGCCTTTGTGTGTTTCCCAGGCTTATGTAAAATAGTCTTTGTTGTGAGTATTCCTACAGTGTTGCATGGAGGCCAACTCCCCTTTATCTCACTGGCTATTATGATTGGACGACTGCCATGGCTTGCTGTGTGTAAAGTGTCGTTGCCACAGAGTTAGTCCACTCCCTATCTGAGAGAGAGTTGTTGTTTTTTTCATTTTTTATTATTCACTACCAATCGGAAGGAGTTTTTGTTTTCCGAAGTCCTATCTTTGGTGAATGGAACCTAATTGTGTCCCCACTGTCTAGTGGAATGGTGCTGATGTCCTCAACTCGCCTGGTCAGAGGCACCTATAACAGTAGAAATCCATGATCGCTTGACGATATACACTCCGTTGCCAGTTTTAGGTACACACATCTAGTACAAGGTCGGACCTTCCTTATCCCCGGAACACCCTGAATTCTTCAGGGCATTGATTCTACAAGGTGTCAGAAATATAACACTGGGATGTTGGTCCATGCTGACGCGATGGAATCAGGCAATTGCTGCAGATACAAGTCTGCTAGGTAAAGCCCCGCCTTATCTCAGCTCACTGGTCACCATAGCAGCACCCACTCGTAGCACGCGCTCCAGCAGGTATATCTCACTGGTCACCCCCAAAGCCAATTCCTCCTTTGGTCGTCTTTCCTTCCAGTTCTCTGCTGCCCATGACTGGAACGAATTGCAAAAATCTCTGAAGCTGGAGACTCACATCTCCCTCACTAGCTTTAAGCACCAGCTGTCAGAGCAGTTTACAGATCACTGCACCTGTACTTAGCCTGTACTTAGCCTATCTGTAAACAGCCCATCTATCTACCTACCTCATCCCCATACTGGTATTTATTTATTTTGCTCCTTTGCACCCCAGTATCTCTACCTGCACATTCATCTTCTGCCGATCTACCATTCCAGTGTTTAATTGTAATTACTTTGCCACCATGGCCTATTTATTTCCTTAACTTACCTCATTTGCACTCACTGTATATAGACTTTTTGTTTTCTTTTGTTCTACTGTATTATTGACTGTATGTTTTGTTTATTCCATGTGTAACTCTGTGTTGTTGTATGTGTCGAATTGCTACGCTTTATCTTGGCCAGGTCGCAGTTGCAAATGAGAACTTGTTCTCAACTAGCCTCCCTGGTTAAATAAAGGTGAAATAAAATGAAAGATTGGACGGCGGTACATTCATACTGCAAACAGCCCGTTCCATCTCATCCCAAAGATGCTCTTTTCGGATTGACCAGCAACAATGTTCAGATGTGCTGTGGCGTTCAATCGTTGCTCAGTTTGTATAAAGGGACTTATCTTGTGCCAGAAAAACATTCCTCACACCAGTACACCACTGTGACCAGCGTGCACTGTTGACACCAGGCAGGATGGGGCCATGGACTCATACTGCTTATGTCCAACCCTGACTTTGCCATCAACATGACGCAGCAGGAACCGGGATCCTTTGCACCAGGCAATGTTTTTTCCACTCCTCAATTGTCCAGTGTTGGTGATCTCATTCCAACTGGAGTCGCTTCTCTTTGTTTTTAGCTGATATGAGTGTAACCCGGTGTGGTCGTTTGTTCCAATACCCCATCCGTGACAAGGATATATCTTTTAAATGTTTTTATTGAATATCCGAAACATACAATATACTTGCAGTGAAGCCGCTCAACAATTACATCATATCAGTCATCCAACAGACTCTCATTTAGAGGGACACACAGAAGCATCCAGGGTCAATGCCCTGCTCAAGGGCACGTTGACAGATCTCCCACCAGGCCAAAAAACGTGAACCCGAACCCTCCAAGATGCCCCCACAGTTCCCCAATAGCTGGACAACTAAAATCATAACAGCAATGCCAACTGTATATGTTTGTGTGCATGTCTGGCGCTATTACATGTATGTGTGTGTTCTTGTATGCGTTTATTTGAATGAGAGGGAGTGTGTGTGTGTGCACACCTGCACAGCATCAGCCTCAGGCAAACTGGCATTGACTGTAAAAACACTGCCCCTCAGTGTTTATTTATTTTTATTTTACCTTTTATTTAACTAGGCAAGTCCATTAAGAACAAATTCTTATTTTCAATGTTGGCCTACCGGGAGCAATGGGTTTAACTGCCTGTTCAGGGGCAGAATGACAGATTTGTACACTGTAAGCTCAGGGATTTGTACTTGCAACCTTTCGGTTACTAGTCCAACGCTCTAACCACTAGGCTACCCTGCTGCCCCAGTGTCATTCAAACATACTTTTTATTATGTTTTATTTTTACTTTATTTTTTACTTTTATCTTTGACCATCATTCTATCTCCCGCACAGCAACTCCACTCCCACTTGTCTCCAATTCCACATCCCAACCCTCAGCCCATCTCACTTATCTCTGCTGGCCACCCTCTTCAGATTTCTACGCAACATATATCTTTCAAATATGCTGTGATGTTTACCGTACCATTTCAATCTATCTAATCGAATAGAATCCAGATTGCGAGTTGAAGATAAATACTTTTACTTAGAGTATTAGTAAATGACTAACCCGGTCTCTCCAGATCTCCTAACAGTACTATTTCTAGGGTAAATTTTAGATCAATGCTATGCATTTTCAGCCATTCCTGAACCTGAGACCAGAAACAGGCTACCTGAGGGCAATACCAAAATAAATGGTCTATTGATTCTATATCCTCACAACAAAATCTGCAGATCTTCAATGATTTTATGCCCCAAATATTCAACATGTTGTTGGTGGCAAGAATTCTATATAATAATGTTAGCTAAATATCACGAAGTTTTAAATCTTGCGTTATATCAACTCATACACCCTGTACCATGGAATCGGTACATAAAAATCTCTTCCCAACTATTTTGCAATCTGTATGGCACAGTTATCAACACCCTGGTCCTCCAAATTAAACTGGTATACTTTCCTATTTATGCTATTTTTATTCCTCCACCAGTTTTGATCCTTTATATTGTGGAAACAGACCAGCTCCCTGCCGCCTCCATTTTTCAGGTAATGCTGTAATAAATTGGTTGTACTCATGGATTGAGCAGACCTTCCTGTACAATTATAATAACTCTGAAGGACATAACTCTACCATTCCAATTTACAGTATCGTTTAAAGAACAAATACCCTTTTCAAACATCTTTCCCATAAATACAGGTATTTTATCAACCAGCACATTTGAGTTCAGCCATAATATTTGTATATTTTCAGGGGATTGAAATTGAAATTGTAGCCAGCTCTAAAATGTTTGTTTGAAAAAGAGTGACTTTTTTAAAGTATAATTTTCATTTAATTGTGCAATCTGCACAAAGCCAAAAAGGCAATTTTTAAACAATGGATGAGCTTTTCTTAGTAATGTAAAACTTTTGAATAAGTAGAGGTTTAGTGGTTTTATATTTAATAACCTCAACCCACCCAATTTATATGCATGATATAGATAGGCACGCTTTATTTTGTCTGGTTTAGCATCCCAGATAAAGCTAAATATTTTTTGCTCATATGATTTGAAAAACTAATCATCAGGAGTAGGCAGCACCATAAGTAAGTGAGTAAACTGAGATATGATTAAGGAGTTAATCAGGGCAATTTTTCCATAAATATACCTCTCCATGGTTGCAGGATCTATTTCTATTGAAATTCATTGTGGCAAGCTTATTTATCTCTTTTGGGATATGAATACCAAGTATGTCTACTTCACCATCAGCCCACTTAATAGGTAAACTGCAGGGTAATGTAAAAGTTATATTTTTTTAAAGAACCAATACGTCATTTTTAATCTTATCATAATTAGGTTTTAGTCCAGAGATTACAGAAACGTTATCTAGTTCTTTAATGAGACATTGCAGGGATCTAGCATGCCGACTTAATATAAAACTTGTCATCGGCATACATGGACACCGTTTGTTTTTAAACCTTGGATTTCTAATCCTCTAATGTTATTGGATCTGATTTTAATAGCTAGCATTTCGATGGCCATAACGAATAGATATGATTTACTATTTTACACCTGGTGTTGCTATACATTATTTTGACCCGTTTTATAAGAGAATCACTGAAATTGAAAAAATCCAGGCATTTATAAATAAAATCCAGTCTTACTTTATCAAATTCCTTTTCAAAATCCAATATAAATACCAGGCCTGGCTTCTTAGATGTTTCATGATCTATTATTTCTAGTAGTTATAGTATATTATCCCCAATGTATCGTCCATGTAAAAAACCTGTCTGATCAGGATGAACAATACCTGGTAAAACCCTTTTAATTGTGAGTGCTATGCATTTCGCTAGTATTTTTGCATCACAACATTGAAGTGTAAGGGGCCTCCAGTTTTTTAGATGTACTGGGTCTCTATATATGCTGTCTGGATCTTGTTTTTAATAAGATAAATCAGACCTTCCTGCTGAGTACCTGATAGACTACCATTTAGTAGTAGTAGTTAAAACAATCTAACAATGGAGCTTTTAGTATATCAAAAAAGGCTTGATATACCTCTACCGGTATGCCATCAAGCCCTGGGGTTTTTCCAGACTGAAAGGATTTAATAGCCTCAAAGTTCTTCCTCTAATTTGGCTTTCTCGCTAGTCTTTTCTGTACATTTGTTAATTTTCTATTTTTTATATTATTTGGAAATAATAACTTACCCTAATCTTCATTCAGTGGGAGAGGATGGGATGGAAAAGAACATCTGCCTAAAATAATTAGCTTCCTCTTTTAAAATACAATTCAGAGAATCATAGATGACTCTGTCTTCAGTAACGAGTTTCTGCAAAATATTTTTGTTAGTGTTTCTGTATTGGAGATTCAAGAAGAATTTTGTGCATTTTTCTCCATATTCCATCCAGTTTGCTTTATTTTTGTAATAGATTACATTAGATCGTTCTTGAATAAGTTCCTCAAGTTCTTTTTGTTTTTCTTCTAACTTATTTTGTATCTCTGTAGTATAATTTTTATTGTTGTGTACTTGTACTATTAGTTCGTGGATTTCCCTTGTTAGTCATGTCTCTTTAGCCAGAAACTGCTTTTTTTATTGATCAATATTGAATTGAATGACCTGAAGGTACATTTTAAAGGTACCCCAAACAATAAGGGGATTTGCTGAACCTATATTATACTGGAAAAACTCAGTTATAAATGATTTTGTCTTAGTTAAAAATAAGTTGTCCTCCAGTAAACTTTGATTAAATTTCCAATATACCCGTCCACGTGGAAAATCTATAAGTTATGTGAATGCCAATTAGATGATGATCCGATCGCATTCTGTCTCCTATTAAAACTTTTTGAAGCGAGAGAGAGGGAGAGAGATAAGAAAGTAGTCAAGACGACTAGCTTGATTAGGTCTCCTCCATGTATATCTCACTAGGTTGGGATTTTTTTGTCTCCAAATATCCAGTGTTTCTAATGTGTCCATAATATTTGTGATTTCCTTAAGGGCACGGTGATAGTTTGTAGAGTGATTACCTTTACGGTCCATTGAGGTACTTAGCACTGTGTTATAGTCTCCTACCATAATGATTTGATCATTTGTCGCCTGTAAGTTCAATAAATTGGTTTAAATGTTTTCAAAGAAGTATGGATCATCCTTATTTGGACCATATAGATTAATGAGCCAAATCTATTTTTCGTCCACTTTCATGTTCAAAAAGATCCACCTTCCTTGCGACTCATTCCTGACTATTTGCACATTCAAATCAAAATTTTTGTTAATTAATATCATCACACCTTTTGAGTTCCTTTAAGGATGTAGAGTGAGTTTCCTGTAAACAGTATATGTTATATTCCTTTGGCCATAGTTAGTGCTTGTAAAGTTACTGCCATCAGAGGTATTGTGACGGTCAAAATTAGAGCTTTCAAATGTCTGATATTTAGAATTCCAGAAATAGGTTCTAGCAATATTTGTTTTATTCCCTTGCCTGTGAGCCAATGCCACAGATGTTAGAAAATTGAGACAAGATATTGTGTGTAGTAAATCTGAGTAGGTTGATGTGTATGATATTGGATGTGATTTAGTGAGAGTTTGTACGATGTCTGTATAAGAGTAAGACTGTGTGCTGTCCAAATAAATACGAACTCGGCCAATTTGCATGGTTGATTGTCTGTGTGTAACATGTAGTGTGTATAGCCTTAATAGTCATGATGATAATTGTAATCCATATCGTATCACTGTCATAGTTGCATCATAATTACCTTTAACATCATTGAAAAACACATCCCAGCATTTCCATAGCAATTGACATTTCATTTGATCTTGAAAGAGACCTTGCATTACTGTAGAGACGGCTTCACTACAGTATTCCATACAATACCTTATTATTCCTCAATGCACCTATTCTGATATCTTCCCCTTGCTTGTTGTAAACATATATAAACTTGACAAATGCATAAAAATAGACAAGAAATATATTAAATTATAAAACAGTTCGGCAATGAAGTGAGTGGAAAGAGAGAAAGGGAGAGTGAGAAGAAAGCGAGATTGTATGTATAAGTCCGTATGTGTAAGCGAGCATGTAAATGAGTACCTGTGTGTTCATATCCACTTCATAGTGTTCAGATATTTTTACAGTTCCCATACTTTCTTTTTTTTTCGTAACCTAAAGTCCCTATAGAATTTAGTACAGCTATGGACAGCTATTCCGAGACAGCTCCATAAGACCTTCTATAAAGAGTTT
Source organism: Oncorhynchus mykiss (assembly GCF_057628025.1). NCBI lineage: Eukaryota > Metazoa > Chordata > Actinopteri > Salmoniformes > Salmonidae > Oncorhynchus > Oncorhynchus mykiss. The sequence continues at coordinate 57,233,298 of NC_143037.1, forward strand.
GTCCACAATGAGAAAGGCACGCTTAACCTTCTCCCTCTATTGCTGCTGTACTGGATACAGTCTCTTATGACGTTCGTTTATCTCCCTTGGAAATTGGTCATTGAGACTGAATTTGGTCCCTTTTTAAGCTCCTTTTTTTTCTTTTTTTTAATTGGGTTAAAGTTATTTTGTGAGGTAGTTGGATCTTTCCATGATGGAGTATGTTGTTCCTCTATAGCGTAAAGCTGTTTTGTACTCATCGATTTCCCTCAGGATCTCCTTAGTATCCAGATTGGCTCTTTACTGCAACCAGTTGTTTTACGAAAAGATAACAACGAGTCTTTCCCACGACGACAGGTGTCTATAGTACAGCCAGCTAGAACTCGTGGAATCCACACAAAAATGGAACACAAACCTGCCAGCCATGAAGGCTAACCGCGTCGTGGAATCCTTAGCAACATAACTTTAGTTCTGAGTATATTCGATTTAATTAAAAATATTTAATATAAACAACCAACCGAGCGTAGACAGTACAATGTTCTGTTGTCCACTCTGATGACGTATGTTGCTTGATGAGGTTGAAAGCCCAACACAAGGATCGATTAGTTGTGCGTTCTGAGATGCCCTTCTGCACACCACTGTTGTACTGTCCCATTATTTGTCTGTTTTTGTTTTCCACATGACACACTGTCTGTAGGAGCAATCCATGTTCATGAACATGGTCGTGTACCTAATAAACTAGCCACTGAGTGTGATTGATTGCTGTTCAAATTGTTGTTTGGATGCTGGCTACCTTAACTTGGCCTGATGAGGCTTTGGTCTACAACTTTGATTAGGGTGGTGGCCACAAAAAATCTGAATTCATGAGGGGCCACAGTGGCTCGCGGGTCTGCATAACCACATGCAGTCAGAGCTGTACCTAGCCTTTTGGGGGCCCTAAGGGAACCTAAGGGAAATTCACTCAATTTGTAGTTTTAAAGCAATTTTCCAGCACGTCTACACATTTTTCCAAATCTGAGTGAGAGTGACTTGCAAAATCAACGAGGTTCCCCTGGTCAGTAATTCAACCATGATTACTACAAGTTTGGTTAATTAGTCTAGCCAGCTATCTAATCTAAAACATGTTAGCTGACATGGGCTAATTGAGTGACTGACCATTTTTTTTCACAGCCACATTTCGGAATTGTACCTTGCGCATTCTACTATTCTTGAGACCCCAATTGAGTTCCAAAAAATATTTTAAAAATATATGTATTTAAAACATTTTGCAAATAATTTTTGTGGGGGGGGTGGTATTGATTAGCGGGCCTACAAAAACAGCCGCCAGTTGCTCATCCCTGGTTTACATGGTACAGGCTGAACATAACCCACACTAAACTACCATCCTAAATCACCCCCTGGTTTTCTCTTGGTGTTGGGGTGTACTTTAGGATCTTGATAATCAAAGCTGACCTAGCTATTAATAGGCTTAGTCCCAGCTGTTGCATAAGGGTCAGAGTTTTTTTTTCACTGGTAAGGGAGTTATTTCTGGAACCAAAATCAGGAAGACAAGTCAATGAATTACCCTTTCGTCCCATACATAGCTATTTGTGACTGTGTGATTTACCCCCCCCCCCCCCCCCCCACACACACACACTTCCTAGAAGTGCATTCTGATACTTCTCACTGTCACTGAAGAACATTCTCTCACTCTCACCCCCCCTCAGCCAGTGACTTCCCTCACTTTCTGACTATAAACTGTGCTCTGTCTGTACTGTATGGGTGTGAATCATCATAAGGCATTTCAGGAATCTGTTATGTAACTGTCCTTTACGGTAGTGGGAAGGGGAGGAGTGGAGGCGACTCCGGGACGAGTTGGTAGAGCATGGCGCTTGCAACGCCAGATTTGTGGGTTCGAAAGTATGAATGTATGCACTCACTGCTGTAAGTCTCTCTGGATAAGAGCGTGTGTAAAATGGTCTGAATTTTAATCTGTCTCCTTGGCTTGTAACCTTTTTTGAAATGTTTAGATGTTTTTTCAGTAGTAGTCTCCTTTTGGAAGGGTTTGCTCCTGGCACTTACGCCAGGGTTACATTGATTAGGGCATGCAACATAATCTTTGTTAACTTCTTATTTTTGACATGTTCAGGTATTCCCTACGTGTTTCAATGTGTTTTGTAACCAATATGACCCAGTGCAGGGAGCTGGGAGTGACCGGTGATGAAGAACAAGACTGATAAACTGCCTGGCAATTGGCAAAGGGTTTGCTTCCTACAGAACGGTCACTTTAGTCTATGTTCCGTCCCAGAGAGAGAAATTACGTCTGGACTTGTACCGCGGCTGCAACAGAAGTATAAAGTACAAAAATATGTACACAGCCTTTCGACTACCTCCTGGATTACATAATGTATCCCTTTTTAAAATGGGTTGAATACCTCTTTTCATATTAGGGTTTTGTGCCCAACCTTTCAATAAGCTCTGTATTATTTCTGTTGTTAAATTGGTTTGTAAAACCAATATGACAGAGGTCACAATGGGACTGTTTTGGATGTTAATGGAACTGAATTCAGAGCAAAGAGGTCGTTTTGTAGATGGTTAGTCGGAGAGGGCGTTTTGTGTCATTTGTTTTTCTACTCTGTTGGCTCACCACCAGCCTCTGTCTGCATTATATCAATTACTTTTCTTCCTGTTTGGCCTTTTCTCTCTTTTGAATGTTCATCATGTTTTAGTTGGAGGCTTTCCTGGCTGGGTTTTCATGAAGGTTTCACTTTGATCCCTATCTAGTGTACTACTTTTGAGAAGGACCCACATAGGGCTTTGGTCAAAAGTAGTGCAGTGTATATAGGGAATAGGGTGCCATTTTAGACACCTGCTCAGTGAAACGTAACAAGCTCCAGGTGTTCCTGCCTCACCACTCTGCCCTTGGAGTCTAGTTCTGAGAGAGTAGTCTGGCTGGACTGGACCAAACTTGGCCCAAGATGGATGTTCTGTCCTGACTGATGTGCTGTTGGGTCAGTCTGGGTTCAAAGGTTGGCTATGCTAATAGCTGTCAGTGTGGGGCAGTGATGTTTTTCTGGTTGAAAATTGTGTATGTGGATCTGAGCAGGACAGGACAATACAGGACTGGGTCAAGCTTGAGTGACAAGCTGGGCTTATAGGTAGGTAAAAGAGCCATATACTGTGAAAGTATTCAGAAATTATTCATACCCCTTGAATTATTCCACATTTTGTTGTGTTAAAGCCTGAATGCAAAATGGATTGCATTTTTTTTCCTGTTACCCATTAACACACTACCCCCATAATGACAAAGTGAAAACATGTTTTTAGAAATGTTATAAAATGCATTAAAAAAATGAAATCCCGAAATATCTCATTTAAATAAATATTTGCTATGACCAAATTGAGCTCCATTTTCCTTTGATCGTCATTGATGTACAGTTGAAGTTGGAAGTTTACATCCACTTAGGTTGGAGTCATTAAAACTCGTTTTTCAACCACGCCAAAACTCTAGTTTGTTAACAAGAAATTTGTGGAAAGTCAGTTAGGACATCTACTTTGCATGACACAAGTGTTTTTTTTCCAACAATTGTTTACAGACAGATTATTTCACAATTCTCACAATTCCAGTGGGTCAGATGTTTACATACACTAAGTTGACTGTGCCTTAAATAAACAGCTTGGAAAATTCCAGAAAATTATGTCATGGCTTTAGAAGCTTCTGATAGGCTGATTTCCATCATTTGAGTTATTTGGAGGTGTACCTGTGGATGTATTTCAAGGCATACCTTCAAACTCAGTGCCTCTTTGCTTGACATCATGGGGAAAATCAAAATAAATCAGCCAAGACCTTAGAAAAAGAATTGTAGACCTCCACAAGTCTGGTTCATCCTTGGGAGCAATTTCCAAATGCCTGAAGGTACCATGTTCATCTGTACAAACAATAGTATGCAAGTATAAACACCATGGGACCACGCAGCTGTCTTACCGCTTCGGAAGAAGATGCGTTCTGTCTCCTAGCGATGAATGTACTTTAGTGCAAAAGGTGCAAATCAATCCCAGAACAACAGCAAAGGACCTTGTCATGATGCTGGAGACAACCGGTACAAAAGTATCTATATCCACAGTAAAACAAGTCCTATATCGACACAACCTGAAAGGCCACTCATCAAGGAAGAAGCCACTGCTCTAAAACCGCCATAAAAAAGCCAGACTACGGTTTGCAACTGCACATAGTACTTTTTGGAGAAATGTCCTCTTGTCTGATGAAACAAAAATAGAACTGTTTAGCCATAATGACCATTGTTATGTTTGGAGGAAAAAGGGGGAGGCTTGCAAGCTGAAGAAAACCATCCCAACCGTGAAGCACGGGGGTGGCAGCATCATGTTGTGGGGGTGCTTTGCTGCAGGAGCGACTGGTGCACTTCACAAAATAGATGGCATCATGAGGGGAGAAAATGATGTGGATATTTTGAAGCAGGAAGTTAAAGCTTGGTCGCATATGGGTCTTCCAAATGGACAATGATCCCAAGCATACTTTCAAAGTTGTGGCAAAATGGCTTAAGGACAACAAAATCAAGGTATTGGAGTGGCCATCACAAAGCCCTGACCTCAATCTTTTATATGCGAGCAAGGAGGCCTTCAAAACTGACTCAGTTACACGAGCTCTGTCAGGAGGAATGGGCCAAAATTCACCCAACTTATTGTGGGAAGCTTGTGGAAGGCTACCCAAAAAGTTTGACCCAAGTTAAACAATTTAAAGGCAATGCTACCAATATTAATTGAGTGTATGTAAAATGTCTGACCTACTGGGAATGTGATTAAAGAAATAGAAGCTGAAATAATCATTCTCTACTATTATTCTGACATTTAACATTCTAAAAATAAAGTGATCCTAGCTGACCTACTACAGGGAATTGTTACTAGGATTCAATGTCAGAAATGGTGAAAAACTGAGTTTTTAAATGTATTTGGCTAAGGTGTGTGTGTGTGTGTGTGTGTAGACTTCTGACTTCAACTGTAACTACAACGTGATTGGAGTCCCCCTGTGGCCAATAAAATTGTTTGGACATGTTTGAAAAGAAACACACTTGTTTATATAAGGTTGACAGTGCATGTCAGAGCAGAAACTATACCATGAAGTCCAAGGAACTGTCTGTAGATCTCTGAGGTAGAATTGTGATGAGGCATATCTGGGGAAGGGTGTGAAACAGTTTATAGAGTGTTAAAGGTTTCCAAGATGTGCTAAGCTGATACGGACATACTCCAGGCTGAACATTTCCGCCAAAGATGCTTTTACAAAATTTGGACTCAGTGAATACTTATGTAAAAATGTGCTAATATCTATTTCATCCATTTTTTTTTTGTTTTATTCAGCCTGTAACACAACAAAATGTGGTATAAGTCAAGGGTTATGAATATATGACTAGGTGGGGCTTGGTTGAGCTGTATTAGGTTGCATTGAGCATGTCAGTGTTGGCTACAATGTGACAGTGGAGAGATGTATGTGGATCATACTGAGAGGGCTGTTTATGTGGGCCATAACCTTGGTTTCCTCCCCAACCTTGTTTGTCACTCTTTCCAGCCGCATGGCAAGCCAGAAACACCTGCCCATAGCCCCAGTGGTCAGGGTTTCATAAGCTCTCCATATTTATTAGCACTTACATAAGCACCCCAGATCTAGTTCAGTATCTCCAGTCTGGAGGCAGGGCCAGACAGGTTTGTATCCAACTCTGGCCCAGTCACTCCCTGTTAACCACAAAAAAAGTGTCTCTCAATGGATCTTTTATATCAATCCCTCTGGCTCAGTTTTTCTTTTAACTGTTCTTGAATCCGTTTTTACCCTTCCTTCAGTGATGGAGCAATCCATGCCTGTTATATACAACTCCAGTCCTCGAGTACCCTGGAGAAGCATACCTGATTCAACAAGTCAACTAATCATCAGGCCCTCAATGAGTTGAATCTGTATTTTATGTCCAGGGTTACAATAAAACTGTGTGCAGTTGGGGGTACTCAAGAGCTGCAGTTAGGATCCACTGATATACAGCGTACCTTTTTTATAGGTTTTCAATCAACATTTATTTGAATTGATTTATGTTTTGTATACCAATATTTACACCCTTCCCCCTCTGTCTCTCTTTACAGACCAGCCTCATACCGCTCCCTTCAGCTCGGGGAATGAAGCACAGGGAGGGGACTCTGCGGGATGGCAGTGCACCCCCCCATCTACCTCAGCCTCGGGGGAGACGCCGTCCCACCCCTCAACACAGCCCCACTCTCGACCGTCCTCACGGCCTGAGAACCAAATCCCCTCGCAGTCCCTGAGTGGAAACAAGAAGAGGTCCCACTCCAACAAACCTGCACACATGAGGAGGAACATCAGGTATGACCCTGACCTCCTGAAAACATCCAAACTCACAGATATAGAGAACAACATCTAATATAAGCCCTTAACCAGCTTCAAAGAGGCAATGAATGGAGATATTTAACCATTAATTCTTTAAATCTTTATCATCTATCCATACAGCACACGTAGTGTATCTTCAACTGTGTTCTCTTGCATTATCTAGCATTCTGTCTTGTTAATTTTCCCTAGAGAGGGCTCACTATGAAGGCTCTAAGTAGAATATCTCTGTATTACTCAGTCTGGCAACAAGTCAATCATGCTGCCATGAGTGGGATTATTTCCCCAGTGTTTATTACAGTATTACAGCTCTCTCTCACGCTCACTCACACGCACACGCAGAGATATGTTTACTAGTCCAAAAGTATGTGTACACCCCTTCAAATGAGAGGATTTGGCTATTTCTGACAGGTGTATAAATCAAGCACACAGCCATGCCGTCTCCATAGACAAACATTGGCAGTAGAATGGCCCCTACTGAAGAGCTCCATGACTTTCAATGTGGCACTATAATAGGATGCTACCTTTCCAACAAGTCAGTTCGTCAATGCTAGAGCTGCCCCGGTCAACTGTAAGTGCTGTTATTGTGAAGTGGAAACATCTAGGAGCGACACCCACTACTGAGTTCCAAACTGCTTCTGGAAGCAATGTCAGCACAAGGACTGTTAGTCGGGGGCTTCATGAAATGGGTTTCCATGGCCGAGCAGCCACACACAAGCCTAAGGTCGCCATGCGCAATACCAAGCGTCGGCTAGAGTGGTGTAACGCTCGCCTCCATTGGACTCTGGAGCAGTGGAAACACGTTCTCTGGAGTGATTTAATCACGCTTCACCATCTGGCAGTCTGACACATGGATCTGGGTTTGGCAGATGCCAGTAGTATGCTACCTGCCCGAATGCATAGTGCCAACTGTAAAGTTTGGTGGAGGAGTAATAATGGTCTGGGGCTGTTTTTCATGGTTTGGGCAAGGCCCCTTAGTTCAAGTGAAGGGAAATCTTAACGCTACAGCATAGAATAACATTCTAGAAAATGTGCTTCCAACTTTTTGGCAACAGTTAGGGGAAGGCCCTTTCCTGTTTCAGCAGGCCAATGCCCCCGTGCACAAGCGAGGTCCATACAGAAATTATTTGTCGATCGGTGTGGAAGAACTTGACTGGCGAGCCAGGCCTAATCGGCCAACATCAGTGGCTGACTTCACTAAGGCTCTTGTGGCTGAATGAAAGCAAGTCGCAGCAGCAATGTTCCAACATCTAGTGGAAAGTCTTCCCAGAAGAGGGGAGGCTGTTATAGCAGCAAAGGGGGATCAACTCAATATTATTGCCCATGATTTTAGAATGAGATACATATACATGCGTGCACACACACAAACACACACAGATATATACACATACACACAAAGGAACACATACAGCATTAGTAATGTATATCCCCATGCGATCTGGCTCGGTCTAGTCAGTCTGTTGGCCTTATAACAGAGATGGGTGCCTGGTGCCTATTATGAGCTCTTCTCCCTCCCTCTCGGTCTCTCTCTCTGTCTTGTCTCTCTCTTCCTCTATGTGATGTAGAAAGCTACTGAGGGAGCAGCAGTTGGAGGCGGTGACCAAAGCTGCCCAGCAGGAGGAGCTGGAGAGGCGGCAGAGGCTGGAACAACAGAGGAAGGAAGGGCACGTCCCTGTGGTCCTGCTACCTGAGTACACACCAGGTGAAGACAGACACTCACACATACACACACAATTGATAGCTGGAGTGTCAAATCAGAAATATTTTTGTCTTGAATTACTCTACTCTTTAAGTATAATATTATCGTAGTGTCATAATAGAAGATACCAGGCCTGGTCTTCATAGCAGATTTTGAAAAGGCGTTTTTATAAAGTACGACTAGAATGTATATATAAATGCCTGGATTACTTTAATTTTAAGAGTTATGTACAGCATCCCCAGGTGTAAAATAGTAAATAATAGTTAGTTCAAAGTTTTGAGCTTTAAGAGGAGTATAGCAAGGCTGTCCATTGTCTCCATATCTATTTATTATGGCCATTGAAATGCTGTTATTAAAATTAGATCCAACAAGAACATCAAGGGGTTAGAAATCCAGGGTATAAAAACTAAAGTGTCAATGTATGCTGATAACTCAAGTTATTTCTTAAGTCCACAATCTGGATCACTGCACAGTCTCATTGAAGATCTTGATCACTTTTAATTATGACAAATGTACCATATTACGTATTGGATCGTAAAAAGACATTGTTTACACCACCTTGTAGTTTACCAATAAAATGGGCGGATGTTGAAGTAGACATACTTGATATTCATATCTCAAAAAATAATAATGAACTTATCACAATCAATTTCAATAGAAAGTTAGCAAAAATAGATAAGATTCTGCAACCATCGATAGTTAATACCTGTCTATTTATGGAAAAATCACATTGTGATAGGATCAAATAGTAAATCAGTTTACTTACTAATGTTGCTGCCTACTCCAGACGACTTGTTTTTTAATACATATAAGAAAAACATATTTCATTTTATTTGGAATGCTAAGCCAGACAAAATTAAACGTGCCTATTTATATAATGAATGTGAGTTTTTTGGGGGGCTAAAATGATTCAATATTAAAGCTTTTAAACCTCTCACTTAAAGCTTCACTCATACATAAGTTATACTAAAACCCAAAATGGTTTTCCAGAAGATTATTAAGAAAGGCTCATCCTTTGTTAATAAATGGCCTTTTTGCCTTCATACAGATTACAACTTCTCATTCCCGACTAATTGAAAATAAAATGTTCATTAAAGTATTGCCCTTACAAAGCTGGTTACAATTTCAGTTTTATCATCCAGAAAATATATACTGATTAATTTTTAAAAAAAGCATTATTTATGGATAAAATGTTTTAAAAATTGTATTTTATTTATTTATTTATGATATTATGAATAGAAACGGTGGAGTTATGTCACATATGCAGCTATTGAAAATATATGGGAATGTCTGCTCAATCCCAACTCATAACCAACTGATTGCAGTATTACCACAATAATGGAGGAGGCAAGTGGAAAAGGGAGAAGGTAGGGAACTTGTTTGTCTGCCATATATTGAAGAGACAAATTGTCTGACAATAATTGGAATAAATAGAAAAATATACCAGTTTAATTTGAGGACAATAATGTTGAAAGCTGCACCATACAGGTTGTGAAATAAATGGGAAGAGATTTTCGATGTACCGATTCCCTAGCACATGGTTTATGAACTGATACAAAAAACACTTGATTCAACAAGTTTTTCCATTAAAATTCCTGCCACCAACAGAATGCTATGTACAGTTGAAGTTTACATCCACTTAGGTTGGAGTCATTAAAACTAGTTTTTCAACCACTCCACAAATTTCTTGATAACAAACTATAGTTTTGGCAAGTCGGTTAGGACATCTACTTTGTGCATGACACAAGTAATTTTTCCAACAATTGTTTACAGACAGATTGTTTTACTTATAATTCACTGTATCACAATTCCAGTGGGTCAGATGTTTACATACACTAAGTTGACTGTGCCTTTAATAAACAGCTTGGAAAATTCCAGAAAATTATGTCATGGCTTTAGAAGCTTCTGATAGGCTAATTTACATTATTTGAGTCAATTGGAGGTGTTCCTGTAGATGTATTTCAAGGCCTACCTTCAAACTCAGTGCCTCTTTGCCTGATATCATGGGAAAATGAAAATAAATCAGCCAGGACCTCAGAAAAAAATTGTAGACCTCCACACATCTGGTTGATCCTTGGGAGCAATTTCCAAACACTTGAAGGTACCACGTTCATCTGTACAAACAATAGTATGCAAGTATAAACACCATGGGACCACGCAGCCGTCATACCGCTCAGGAAGGATACACGTTCTGTCTCCTAGAGATGAACGTACTTTGGTGCAAATGAGTCTTCCAAATGGACAATGACACCAAGCATACTTCCAAAGTTGTGGCAAAATGGCTTAAGGACAACAAAGTCAAGGTATTAGTGGCCATCACAAATCCCTGACCTCAATCCTATAGAAAATTTGTAGGCAGAACTGAAAATGTGTGCGAGCAAGGAGGCCTACAAACCTGACTCAGTTACACTAGCTCTGTCAGGAGGAATGGGCCAAAATTCACCCAACTTATTGTGGGAAGCTTGTGGAAGGCTACTGTTTAACTTTGATGCAAGTTAAACAATTTAAAGGCAATGCTAACATACACTCAATTAGTATTTGGTAACTTCTGACCCACTGGGAATGTGATGAAAGAAATAAAAGCTGAAAGAAATCATTCTATTTTTCTGACATTGCACATTTTTTAAATAAAGTTGTGATCCTAGCTGACCTAAGACAGGGAATTTTTACTAGGATTAAATGTCAGGAATTGTGTGAACTGAGTTTAAATGTAGTTGGCTAAAGTGTATGTAAATGGGTATGTAAAGTGTATGTAAATCACCTGTATATGGGGCATACAACAATCTCAGCTCTGTAGATTATTCTGCGACGAGACAGAATCACTACATCATTTGTTCTGATATTGCCCACATATAGCTTGTTTCTGGTCACATGTTCTGGTCACAACATTCACCTAAAATGAACCTTACAAATAGCAGTGTTCGGCAATTTGGAAAGCCATAGTCAGTCAATACATAGTATAATAATACTCGTAGGAAAGGTGTTTACCTATAGCTCATAATCTGTGGATACTACATGATTAGAAAGTTTCAAAATATATGTTAAACATCACAGTACAATTGAAAATATATATGGCACATGGAAACCAAACAAGGGTGGTCTATGGTGATAGGTGGGATGGGCTGAGAGTGGCTGAGGGGTGGGAGTAAAGACCTTATGTTCAATAATGTATTGTAATGTGATTGCTGTGTATAAAAGTACAATGTAAAATGTATATGTAGCAGAAAAGCTGTAAAAGCAAAGATGTGTCCTCTGAAGAGTGGGTTGGTGGATGGGTTAATAAAAGTTATTAAGGGCATTCCAGGGCTTATCTTTATTTTAACTATTTCCTACATTGTAGAATAATAGTGAAGAAATAAACTATGAAATAACACACATGGAATCATGTAGTAACCAAAAAAAATATATTTTGTTTTTGAGATTCTTAAAAGTAGCCACCCTTTGCCTTGATAACCGCTTTGCACACTCTTGGCATTCTCTCAACTAGCTTTATTGAGGTGAGGTAGTCACCTGGAATGCATTTCAATTAACAGGTGTGCCTTGTTAAACGTTAATTTGTTTAATTTCTTTCATTAATCTTGGAACTACCCATCCCCGATCCGGGAGAATTGTCATCAACTACACTAATTAGCATAGCGCAACGGTCAAAAAATATTACTAGAAAATGTTCATATTCATGAAATCACAAATGAAATATAGCGAAACACAGTTTAGCCTTTTGTTAATCACCCTGTCGTCTCAGATTTTGAAATGATGCTTTACAGCCAAAGCAAGACATGCGTTTGTGTAAGTTTATCGATAGTCTAGAATAGCATTATGTCCAGCTAGCAGCAGGAAGCCTAAGCTGTCAATTATATGCATATTCTAGCATCTGGTCCTGAGAAATAGGCAGTTTACTTTGGGAATGTTATTTTTCCAAAAATAAAAAAATAGTGCCCCCTAGTTTCAAGAGGTTAATGCGTTTAAGCCAATCAGTTGTGTTGTGACAAGATAGGGGTGGTATACAGATGATAGCCCTATTTGGTAAACGACCAAGTCCATATTATGGCATGAACAGCTGAAATGAGTAAAGAGAAACGACAGTCTATTATTACTTTAAGACATGAAGGTCAGTCAATCCAGACAATTTCAAGAATTTTGAAAGTTACTTCAAGTGCAGTCGCAAAACCAAGTGCTATGATGAAACTGGCTCTCATGAGGACTGCCACAGGAAAGGACGACCCAGAGTTATCTCTGCTGCAGAGGATAAGTACATTAGAGTTACCAGCCTCGGAAATTATAGACCAAATAAATGCTTCACAGAGTTGAAGTAACAGACACATCTCAACATCAACTGTTCAGAGGAGACTGCTTCAATCAGGCCTTCATAGTCGAATTGCTGCAAAGAAACCACTACTAAAATACACCAGAGAGAAGAGACTTGCTTGGGCCAAGAAACACGAGCAATGGACATCTGTCATTTTTCTGATGAGTCCAAATGTTATGGTGTGGGGGGTGCTTTGCTGGTGACCACTGTCAGTGATTTATTTAGAATTCAAGGCACTCTTAACCAGCATGGCTGCCACAGCATTCTGCAGCGATACGCCATCCCATCTGGTTTGCGCTTAGTAGGACTATCATTTGTTTTTCAACAGGACAATGACCCAACACACCTCCAGGCTGTGTAAGGGCTATTTGACCAATAAGGACAGTGATGAAGTGCTGCATCAGATGACCTGGCCTCCACAATCACCCAACCTCAACCAAATTGACATGGTTTGGGATGAGTTGGACCGCAGAGTGAAGTAAAAGCAGCCAACAAGTGCTCAGCAACTCTTTCAAGACAAAAAAGCCTTCCGGGAAAAGCTGGTTGAGAGAATGCCAAGAGTGTGTAAAGCTGTCATCAAGGGTGAAGAATTGAAGAATCTAAAATATGTTTTGATTTGTTTAAAACACTTTTTTGGTTACTACATGATTCCATATGTGTTTCATAGTTTTCATGTCTTCACTATTATTGTACAATGTAGAAAATAGTAAAAAATAAAGAAAAACACTTGAATGAGTAGGTGTCCAAACTTTTTGATTGATACTGTGTATCATTATAGTAATTCACTGGTTGATACTTAACACACTCAGGTGATTAACTACTGCATCTCTCCCTCTGTACCCTCCAGGACATCTGTCTCAGAGTGTGTCTGCTAGCGTGGCCAAAAAGGATCGTGTGATCTGCCTGGACACCAGTAACAGCAGCACTACAGTCAGAGAAGACGACTCCAAAGCTCTGGTCCCAGAATCACACGCCCCCAAAGAAGGTGAGTCCCCAGTCACTATGAGACACTGTTTGGTGTCCCTCATCAAGCTAGAGAAGCCCCAGGGTCTGTCACACATATTATACATTATATTACACATGTTAACTGAGACTAGGGCTGTTGCGGTAACCGTATTACCGTCACACCAGCGGTCACGAGTCATAATGACAGTCAAATTCCACATGACTGCTTAGTCATGGTAATTAGGCTTCTCCAAGCTCTGCTGCTGCTGGTCATTAGTAGCCTAGCGAAGTTGCTAACTGCCTGGTACTCAGCACTCTATCACTCTGACATCAAATGCAAATGTAATCGAATATCTAATTAAACACTTAATGAGAGCCCATGAGCTCATGTTGCACAACATTTGTATAGGCTATGCATATAGAGGAGGATCCCATCAGCTTTCTATAGGCTAGGCCGACTATTTATTCTCTCAACTTTCCTAATATTAATCACATTCCTTAAATTTACAACAGGAGTATAGCCTACCTGGCTGGCATGAAAATAAACCACAGCGTCCTCCATTCGCTATAGCATAAAAATATGTAAATTGAACTCAAGTGTCCCACACCAAACATGGTTTCTGAACCACTGATTGATTTAGAACTGCAAGACTGCCATGCTTTATATTCTTGGTGACGTAATGACCCATTTCTCTGTTCTTCAGGTGTTTTAAATGGGATCAAATGTGGGTTAGATGCTTACTGTAGGTAAATTAAGGGAAATGGTCTCGCTGCAGTGTACTTTATGAAAGTACGTCATGTAATGTTATCAAAATTACAGCATGGGGTACGAAGTGACTGGGGTGTGCTGTACCCGACTGGCTCTGAGCAGTTGTCTGAGCTAGATCAGATAAGCTAGAGCAGGAGAGTCGCTACAGTATAGAACTAAGTTCTGGTGAGTACATCATGTGCTTTTCCTCCACTGGTCATGACACTCACTCACTCACACACACACACACACACACACACACACATACATACACCTGTCTGTTTGTGGGCATAGATCCATTCCCAGTTGAACCCCCTTCCAACCCACCCTGTATTTTGAGTCCTGGATGAGAGGGTAGGCATGGAGAAAACGTCTGGTTAATGCCAGCCTCAGGCAGCTTCCAGCCTCAGGCAGCTTCCACCCAGGCAGCGCGGTAACATTTCTGCCCTGGGTTATGTAAGCCCATCTCCCACCACTATAATCCAGCTTGTATAAGCACCCATTCACTAGACTTACATAAACCTGCTCTCTATCGTCTTCTCCTCCCCTCTTCTAGGCCACATCTGTAGTTCAAAAAATGGCACAAGTTTGTGGAACTTATCACTTAATATAGATGACGTGGAGACCCGTTTAGATGTTTCTATATATTTTTTTACATTGTTATTTGAAACCAGGCCAGGGAAGAACTTTTTTGAAGATTTGTTTGCCTGTCAAACATGATGCCAGAAAAATGTGTCATTTCATAGAATTTGTGAAAACAGATGTCTTCTTTTGGAGATAAATAGTGTTATTGAAACACTTATTATTGAAACTAATGAAATGTTTGATATTTTATTTGCTTAGACAATATTGTGTAACATAATGGTAGAAAATTGTTTTGATTAAAAAGGCAGCCACACATTGCAATTGAAACACATGGGTATTATGTACAGTACCAGTCAAAAGTTTGGACACACCTACTCATTCAAGGGTTTTTATTTTTTACTATTTTCTACGTTGTAGAATAATAGGGAAAACATCAACAATTAAATAATACATATGGAATCAGGGAGTAACCAAAAAATTGTTATACAAATCAAAACATATTTTATATTTAAGATTCTTCAAAGTAGCCACCCTTGATGACAGCTTTGCACACTCTTGGCATTCTCTCAACCAGCTTCACCTGAAATGCTTTTCCAACAGTATTGAAAGAGTTCCACATATGCTGAGCACTTGTTGGCCGCTTTTCCTTCACTCTGCGGTCCAACTCATCCCAAACCATCTCAATTGGGTTGAGGTCGGGTGATTATGGAGGCCAGGTCATCTGATGCAGCACTCCATCACTCTCCTTCTTAGTCAAATAGCCCTTACACAGCCTGAAGGTGTGTTGGGTCATTGTCCTGTTGAAAAACAAATGATAGTCCCATTAAGCGCAAACCAGATTGGATGGCGTATCACTGCGGTAGCCATGCTGGCTAAGTGTGCCTTGAATTCTAAGTAAATCACTGACAGTGTCACCAGCAAGCACCCCAACACCATCACACCTCCTCCTCCATGCTTCACAGTGGAACCACACATGCGGAGATCGCACAAAGACATGGTGGTTGGAACAAAAAATCTAAAATCTGGACTCATCAGACCAAAGGACTGATATATTTAGATTTGTTTAACATTTTTGTTGGTTACTACAGGATTCCATATGTGCTATTTCTTAGTTTTGATGTCTTCACTAGTATATATTAACAGTAAAAATAAAGAAAAACCCTTGAATGAGAAGGTATCCAAACTTTTGACCTGGTACTGTAGATATATTATATGCTTCTCCTTTACCATCTACAATGCTCTTCTAACAAAAACACCTTGACCCCCCTTTTCATTTTCCTTTCTCAACCATAGACGTGATCGAGCTAAGCTCAGGCGAGGATGACGCCCTACAGATCAGCAGCGAGTCCACCAATGAGGAGGAGGAGCGGTCGGAGGAGGCCAGCGGCGCCCACGTCAACGATGCTGTGAACCAACCGGACGCCCTGGGGCGTGTCTTGGTCAACCTGAACCACCCTGCTGAGGAGGTAGACCTGTTCCTCTCCCCTCAACTGGCCCGTGCCGTCAAACCTCACCAGGTATGGATTCCCTCAGTAGAATATCAAGTAGGCCTGGGCGGTATATACCGTATACCACGGTATTTGGAAATACCTGCAGTCAATTTGTGGAATGAGTTGGGGGATGAAGCAGATTGCGTTCTTATTTCACTTATTTTACTGGCGAAAAGTTTCTGGCTACACAGAGAAAAGCAGCTCCACATCAGTCAGAGCGTTGTCTGCTGATAGAATGCCTGTTCATGAATTCTCATCCCAGTTTAGAAGTGCAACTGAAGCACAAAGTTAGTCTGATGTCGAGCAGAAAGTACAATGAGAACCATTTTAGATCTGCGTTTCCAAATGCAGCAAGATATTTATTTTTTCCCTTTGTGACAAACACAGGATTCTGCGTTAACACGACCTCTAAGTTTAACTTGCTATCTAAGTAAGTGGCTAAATGAATAAGGTGACAGGCATCATATTGTGTTAGCTTTCTGCCATGTTTGAGAAGTCAAAGCCCTTTGGATGTTGTTTGCACAGCTGCCACTGCCATCTTGATTTCCTTGTGTTTTTTATCCTTTCCGTTCTCAGCTGTCTGCTCCTCCCTCCTCTTCTTCAAGCAGATCAGGCAGGCCTGTTGCCTTAGCGACTTCAGACTCCACACAGCTTGTAGACATGCTGCTGGAGCCTCCCAAGTTGCTCAGCGGTTTAAGGCATTGCAGTGCTTCAGGCATCACTACAGATCTGGGTTCGATCCCAGGCTGTGTTGCAGCCGGCCGCAACACAGCCGTTAAGGGAGGGTTTGGCCGGCCAGGATGTCCTTGTCCCATCACGCTCTAGCGGCTCCTGTGGCGGGCCAGGCGCATGCACGCTGACACGGTCGCCAGTTGTACGGTGTTTCCTCCAACACATTGGTGAGGCTGGCTTCCGGGTTAAGCGAGCAGTATGTCAAGAAGCTGTGTGGCTTGGCAGAGTCGTGTTTCAGAGGACGCATGGCTCTCGACCTTCGCCTCTCCCGAGTCCTTACGGGAGTTACAGCGATGCGATAAGACTATAACTACCAATTGCATATCACAAAATTGTGGAGAAAAGGGGGGGAAAAAGTGTTTAAAAATTTAGATGTGCTGCTGGAGAGCCAGTACTGCATGCGTCAAAAATGTGTTAATTTGCACAATGCAGTGGTGGAAAAAGTACCTAATTTCATACTTGAGTAAAAGTAAGATACCTTCATAAATAATGACTCAAGTAAAAGTCATCCATTTTTATCAGCATATTGATACCACAACACAAAGGGCTAATACTCTTGACCACTGCTACTCTAACTTCCGTGATGCAAACAAAGCCTTCCCCCGCCCATCCTTTGGCAAATCCGACCACGGCGCTATCTTGCTTGTCCCGGCTTATAGACAGAAACTCAAACAGGATGTACCAGTGACGAGAACCATTCAACGCTGGTCTGACCAATAGGAAGCCACGCGCCAAGATTGTTTTGATCACGAGGACTGGAATATGTTCCGGTCAGCCTGAGAGGACAATATTGACCTATACGCTGAGTCGGTGAGTGTGTTTATA
Organism: Oncorhynchus mykiss; assembly: GCF_057628025.1. Taxonomy (NCBI): domain Eukaryota; kingdom Metazoa; phylum Chordata; class Actinopteri; order Salmoniformes; family Salmonidae; genus Oncorhynchus; species Oncorhynchus mykiss. The sequence continues at coordinate 57,250,986 of NC_143037.1, forward strand.
AATAAGTGCATTGGAGACGTCGTACCCACTGTGACCATTTTAAAACCTACCCTAACCAGAAACCGTGGATGGGTGGCTGCATTCGTGATCCACCGCATTTAACCATGGAAAGAGGTCTGGAGATATGGCTGAATATAAACAGTGTAGTTTTTCCCTCCGCAAGGCAATCAAACAAGCGAAATGCCTGTACAAGGACTAGGTGGAGTCGTAATTCAACGGCTCCGACACGAGACGTATGTGGCAGGGTCTACAGGATATCACGGACAAAAATAAAACAGCCACGTCACGGACACCGATGTCATGCTTCCAGACAAATTAAACACCTTAGCCTGCTTTGAGGATAATACAGTGTCACCGTCTCTGCTCGCTACCAACGACTGCTGTTTTTCAATCTCAAGGCCATCAGAGGCTGCTGCCTACATTGAGACCCAATCACTGGACACTTTAATAAATGGATCACTAGTCACTTTAAATAATGCCACTTTAATAATATTTACATATCTTATATTACTCATATCACATGTATATACTGTATTTTATACCATCTACTGCACCTTGCCTATGCCGCTCGGCCATCGCTCATCCATATATTTACAGTGCCTTGCGAAAGTATTCGGCCCCCTTGAACTTTGCGACCTTTTGCCACATTTCAGGCTTCAAACATAAAGATATAAAACTGTATTTTTTTGTGAAGAATCAACAACAAGTGGGACACAATCATGAAGTGGAACGACATTTATTGGATATTTCAAACTTTTTTAACAAATCAAAAACTGAAAAATTGGGCGTGCAAAATTATTCAGCCCCTTTACTTTCAGTGCAGCAAACTCTCTCCAGAAGTTCAGTGAGGATCTCTGAATGATCCAATGTTGACCTAAATGACTAATGATGATAAATACAATCCCACCTGTGTGTAATCAAGTCTCCGTATAAATGCACCTGCACTGTGATACTCTTAGAGGTCTGTTAAAAGCGCAGAGAGCATCATGAAGAACAAGGAACACACCAGGCAGGTCCGAGATACTGTTGTGAAGAAGTTTAAAGCCGGATTTGGATACAAAAAGATTTCCCAAGCTTTAAACATGCCAAGGAGCACTGTGCAAGCGATAATATTGAAATGGAAGGAGTATCAGACCACTGCAAATCTACCAAGACCTGGCCGTCCCTCTAAACTTTCAGCTCATACAAGGAGAAGACTGATCAGAGATGCAGCCAAGAGGCCCATGATCACTCTGGATGAACTGCAGAGATCTACAGCTGAGGTGGGAGACTCTGTCCATAGGACAACAATCAGTCGTATATTGCACAAATCTGGCCTTTATGGAAGAGTGGCAAGAAGAAAGCCATTTCTTAAAGATATCCATAAAAAGTGTCGTTTAAAGTTTGCCACAAGCCACCTGGGAGACACACCAAACATGTGGAAGAAGGTGCTCTGGTCAGATGAAACCAAAATTGAACTTTTTGGCAACAATACAAAACGTTATGTTTGGCGTAAAAGCAACACAGCTCATCACCATGAAAACACCATCCCCACTGTCAAACATGGTGGTGGCAGCATCATGGTTTGGGCCTGCTTTTCTTCAGCAGGGACAGGGAAGATGGTTAAAATTGATGGGAAGATGGATGGAGCCAAATACAGGACCATTCTGGAAGAAAACCTGATGGAGTCTGCAAAAGACCCGAGACTGGGACAGAGATTTGTCTTCCAACAAGACAATGATCCAAAACATAAAGCAAAATCTACAATGGAATGGTTCAAAAATAAACATATCCAGGTGTTAGAATGGCCAAGTCAAAGTCCAGACCTGAATCCAATCGAGAATCTGTGGAAAGAACTGAAAAATGCTGTTCACAAATGCTCTCCATCCAACCTCACTGAGCTCGAGCTGTTTTGCAAGGAGGAATGGGAAAAAATGTCAGTCTCTCGATGTGCAAAACTGATAGAGACATACCCCAAGCGACTTACAGCTGTAATCGCAGCAAAAGGTGGCGCTACAAAGTATTAACTTAAGGGGGCTGAATAATTTTGCACGCCCAATTTTTCAGTTTTTGATTTGTTAAAGTTTGAAATATCCAATAAATGTCGTTCCACTTCATGATTGTGTCCCACTTGTTGTTGATTCTTCACAAAAAAATACAGTTTTATATCTTTATGTTTGAAGCCTGAAATGTGGCAAAAGGTCGCAAAGTTCAAGGGGGCCGAATACTTTCGCAAGGCACTGTATATGTACATATTTTCATTCACCCCTTTTAGATTTGTGTGTAGTAGGTAGTTGGTGAGGAATTGTTAGATTTATGTGTATTATGTAGTTGGTGAGGAATTGTTAGATTACTTGTTAGATTTGTGTGTATTAGGTAGTTGGTGGGGAATTGTTAGATTGCTTGTTAGATTTGTGTGTAGTTGGTGGGGAATTGTTAGATTACTTGTTAGATTTGTGTGTATTAGGTAGTTGGTGGGAATTGTTAGATTGCTTGTTAGATTTGTGTATAGTTGGTGGGGAATTGTTAGATTACTTGTTAGATTTGTGTGTAGTTGGTAGTTGCTGGGAATTGTTAGATATTACTTGTTAGATATTACTGCACCTTTGGAACTAGAAGCACAAGCATCTCGCTACACTTGCATTAACATCTACTAACCATGTGTATGTGACCAATAAAATTTGATTTGATTTTGAGTAAAATTCTACCTATAGCTCTGACCTAAATATGCATAACTTTATGAGCTGGATTGCCTGTCTTTGCAATTTGTTAATTTACGTTTGTGCTCATTAGCATATTAGGCTACCAGCCTCCATGGAAATTTGCAATTACTGTTAAATTAGCTAATTTTATTACCATCCTGGTAATAGACTCCCAATGGGCTTTTTTTGTGTTTTTTGGCACCCTCTTGTGTACTAAGCTGGTAATACTGTAATTCCCAGGGTGAGAGAAGGACGGTATGACGATATGCAAGTCGGGATACCGCCCAACCCTAATATCAAGCCTATCAAACAGTTTTCTCTTCATACATAATCAATCTACCAACCATGGTACCACTGACTCAATAGGGCCATGGATTCTCTTGTTAGCATAGGGAGTCTAACAGTTATAGGGCTAATTTCCCAGATCCATATTAACCCTAAAAAACACTTTCAATTAAGATTTTCTGCCTCTGCCACACCCCACAGAGCCCACGGACACAGCCATGGTATACAATGCAGTCAAACAAATATAACAATTAACAGACTTATCAATCTGCTAATGATCGCACTACTTCTGTCCCTCCCTCTCTTCCTCCTTTCTTTTCTCCCCCTATCCCATCAGATCGGTGGGGTCCGGTTCCTGTATGATAACCTGGTGGAGTCTCTGGAGAGGTCTAAGCGCAGCAGTGGCTTCGGCTGTATCCTTGCCCACAGCATGGGCCTGGGCAAGACATTGCAGGTCATCTCTTTTATAGACATCCTGCTTAAACACACGCAGGCCCACACCGTGCTCGCCATCGTTCCTGTAAGTGGCTGTGTACTCTTTTCTCTCTTTACATGCTCTATTCTGTTTATACATACTGGACATAATGCAATGGGGATGTGTGAATCTGTTTTGTAATCTCTTGACTGAGGTAATTTACTTTCTCTCTCTACCGCTCTCTCTCTACCGCTCTCTCTCTCTCTCCCTACCGCTCTTTCTCTCTCTACCGCTCTCTCTCTACCGCGCTCTCTCTCTCTCTACCTACCACTCTCTCTCTCTCTCCCGCTCTCTCTCTCTCTCCCTACCGCTCTCTCTCTCTCCCTACCGCTCTCTCTCTCTCCCTACCGCTCTCTCTCTCTCTCTCCCTACCGCTCTCTCTCTCTCTCCCTACCGCTCTCTCTCTCTCTCCCTACCGCTCTCTCTCTCTCCCTACCGCTCTCTCTCTCTCTACCGCTCTCTCTCTCTCCCTACCGCTCTCTCTCTCTCTCCCTACCGCTCTCTCTCTCTCTCTCCCTACCGCTCTCTCTCTCTCTCCCTACCGCTCTCTCTCTCTCTCCCTACCGCTCTTTCTCTCTCTCCCTACCGCTCTTTCTCTCTCTCCCTACCGCTCTCTCTCTACCGCGCTCTCTCTCTCTCTACCGCGCTCTCTCTCTCCCTACCGCTCTCTCTCTCTCTCCCTACCGCTCTCTCTCTCTCTCCCTACCGCTCTTTCTCTCTCTCCCTACCGCTCTCTCTCTACCGCGCTCTCTCTCTCTCTACCGCGCTCTCTCTCTCCCTACCGCGCTCTCTCTCTCTCCCTACCGCGCTCTCTCTCTCTCCCTACCGCGCTCTCTCTCTCTCCCTACCGCGCTCTCTCTCTCTCCCTACCGCGCTCTCTCTCTCTCCCTACCGCGCTCTCTCTCTCTCCCTACCGCGCTCTCTCTCTCTCCCTACCGCGCTCTCTCTCTCTCTCTCTCTCTCCCTACCGCTCTCTCTCTCTCTCTCTCTCTCTCTCTCTCTCTCTCTCTCTCTCTCTCTCCCTACCGCACTCTCTCTCTCCCTACCGCACTCTCTCTCTCCCTACCGCACTCTCTCTCTCCCTACCGCACTCTCTCTCTCCCTACCGCACTCTCTCTCTCCCTACCGCACTCTCTCTCTCCCTACCGCACTCTCTCTCTCCCTACCGCTCTCTCTCTCTCTCCCTACCGCTCTCTCTCTCTCTCCCTACCGCTCTCTCTCTCTCTCCCTACCGCTCTCTCTCTCTCTCCCTACCGCGCTCTCTCTCTCCCTACCGCGCTCTCTCTCTCTCCCTACCGCGCTCTCTCTCTCCCTACCGCTCTCTCTCTCTCCCTACCGCTCTCTCTCTCTCCCTACCGCTCTCTCTCTCTCCCTACCGCTCTCTCTCTCTCCCTACCGCTCTCTCTCTCTCCCTACCGCTCTCGCTCTCTCTCTCCCTACCGCTCTCGCTCTCTCTCTCCCTACCGCTCTCGCTCTCTCTCTCCCTACCGCTCTCGCTCTCTCTCTCCCTACCGCTCTCGCTCTCTCTCTCCCTACCGCTCTCGCTCTCTCTCTCCCTACCGCTCTCGCTCTCTCTCTCCCTACCGCTCTCGCTCTCTCTCTCCCTACCGCTCTCTCTCTCTCTCCCTACCGCTCTCTCTCTCTCTCTCCCTACCGCTCTCTCTCTCTCTCTCCCTACCGCTCTCTCTCTCTCTCTCCCTACCGCTCTCTCTCTCTCTCTCCCTACCGCTCTCTCTCTCTCTCTACCGCGCGCTCGCTCTCTCTGCCGCGCGCACTCTCTCTCTACCTTGCTCTCTCTCGCGTTCTCTGTGTTTTCTCTTCTTCTCGCTCTACCTCTGAACCTTTTTCTCTCTCTCTACCCCTCTCTCACTACCCCTTTCTCTCGCTCACTCTCTACCCTTCTTGCTACAGGTCAACACGTTACAGAACTGGCTGGCTGAGTTTAACCTCTGGGTCCCTTCCTCTGAGGCATTACCCGCAGACATCAATCCCGCACACTTCTCCCCGCGCATCTTCAAGGTCCACATCCTGAATGACGAGCACAAGTAAGTTTCCCGTCCTCTCTGGGAACAGGGATATCCCACTACCTCCAATTTCAAAGCTGAAGCCTTTTAGCCATGATCATGGTTTGTGTTTGTGAGTGACTAGAAGCTCTGCTTATATGACACAACTGCCAGGGATCTGTCTCTAAAAATAAATGCATATACAAACATGACTCCTCTATCGCCCAGGTGTGTAATGTATATACACTGGGGCGGCAGGTAGCCTAGTGGTTAGAGCGTTGAGGCAGTAACCGAAAGGCTGCTAGATCGAATCCCTGAGCTGACAAGGTAAAAATGTCATTCTGCCCCTGAACCATGCAGTTAACCCACTGTTCCTAGGCCGTCATTGTAAAGAAGAATTTGTTCTTAACTGACTTGCCTAGTTAAATAAAAATAAATAAGTCTCTAAATGCCTGTGCTATTATGTGTGGAACATTGTCCCTGATGTGCTATCTTTCTTTATTTTTCTTTGCTCTCTTTTCTCATCTCTTTTTCTCTCTCTCTCTCTCTCTCTCTCTCTGCTCTCTTTCAGAACCACGGCCAGCAGAGCGAAGGTGATCTCTGACTGGTCGCTGGATGGCGGCGTGCTCCTGATGGGGTATGAGATGTACCGCCTGTTGTCCCTGAAGAAGAGCTTTGTGGCGGGCAGGAAAAAGAAGTCCAAGAAGCTCCAAGGACCAGTGGTCATTGACCTGGACGAAGAGAACCTGCAGCAGGAGCTCCTCAAAGGTCAGTAGGTCAAAAAGGTCACCTCAGAGTGAGGTTGACACCTGTCAATCGACACTGATGTCAGTCATGGCCTGAGCTTTTCAGAGTTTTCAAACCAGCAGCTTATGGCAGTTTTTCTTTCATCAAACCAAGGTCATCTGCACATTTGGATTTTGAGAGATCCTAATGTTTAACCCTTTGTTAGAACCCATGTTAGTTAACATTTTGTTAGACATTTGTCATGTGCACCAGGATGTGTGTACGAGTGCATGGGTTTTCAGTCACGACATCAATTTAGTATTTCATCATGAGTGACTCCGATAACATGAGTCACTTAGATCAATGGAACGTAAAGTAAATGTTTTGATCAGTCCTACATACACATCTTACCGTCATGGCTTTTTTATTTCATTTAACCTCTACTCTCCTGAAGACATAGAGAAGGCCCTGTCTCGCCCAGGCCCGGACGTGGTGATCTGTGACGAGGGCCACCGCATTAAGAACTGCCACGCCAGCACCTCGCAGGCCCTGAAGAACATCCGTACCCGGAGACGTGTGGTCCTCACGGGATACCCCCTCCAAAACAACCTGATAGAGTACTGGTGCATGGTGGACTTTGTCAGGCCTGATTTCCTGGGCACCAGGCAGGAATTCAGTAACATGTTTGAGAGGCCCATTCTGAACGGGCAGTGCGTGGACAGTACGCCTCAGGATGTCCGGTTGATGAGATACCGAAGTCATGTCCTCCATAGCCTGCTGGAGGGCTTCGTCCAGAGGTGAGAATGAGAGCTGGTTATAACCCATGAACTGTTGCTACTACAGTATTCTCTTTATACTTTATAGGCAAGTTTCCCCTCTCCGATTAAATCTTAAGATTACTTTATTAGTCAATTGCACATAAAGTCCAGCCGAAATTTGACTTCTGCTTTTACCCAGCCCCTCCGTAAACACACATGCATACATACACAAGCAGGGTTTTTGGAGAGGTGCAGTGCTACCACACTAGTCGCCTGTGGACTTGTTGTTGTGGGGGGGTTAGTGCCTTGCTCAAGGACACAACGGCAGGCAAAGATATCTAGGATTTTGATGACAGCATCCCTCTGATTGCCAGCAACCCTCTGACCTGCCAGATTTTTCCTTTCGGACCCGGAATTTGAACTGGCAACCCCCAGTTACAGGCTCACCTCCATAACCGCTAGCCTACCTGCCACCCCAGTCTATTCCTGGACTAAAAAGTTATTTCAATGGATATTCTAGTTTAAGTCTGATAATGGTTGTGTTTGTTCATGAATGTAGAAGAGATCTATATGGTATAAAAATGTGTGGTCTAGCTCTGGTTGTGCTTGTGTTTGTTCCCAGGCGTGGCCATAACGTGCTGAGAGACCAGCTCCCCTCCAAGGACGAGCATGTGATCATGGTGCGCCTGTCGCCCCTGCAGAGGGCCCTCTACACAGAGTTTATGAACCGCTTCAGAGAGGCAGGCAACAGCGGCTGGCTCAGCCTCAACCCACTCAGGGCCTTCTGCGTGTGCTGCAAGGTGTGCATGCCTGTCTGTTCTGTCATACACAGGAGTGAAATAAATGTCTGAAGGACATTCGGAAAGTATTCAGATCCCTCAACTTTTTCCACATTTTGTTACGTTACAGCACTATTCTTCAAATGGATTAAATAAATAAGAATCCTCATCAATCTACACACAATACCCTATAATGACAAAGAAAAAAATGTTTTTTAGAAATGTTTGGAAATTTATTACAAATAAAAAATGTACCTTATTTACATAACTATTAAGACTCTTTGTTATAAGACTCGAAATTGAGCTCAGGTGCATCCTGTTTCCGTTGACCATCCTTGAGATGTTTCTACAACTTGATTGGAGTCCACCTGTGGTACATTCACTTGATTGGACATGATTTGGAAAGGCACAAACCTGTCTATATAAGGTCCTACAGTTGACCAGTGCATGTCAGAGCAAAAAAACAAGCCATGAGGTTGAAGGAATTGTCCATAGAGCTCAGAGACAGGATTGTGTCAAGGCACAGATCTGGGGAAGGGTACCAAGAACATTCCTGCAGCATTGAAGGTCCCCAAGAATACAGTGGCCTCCATCATTCTTAAATGGAAGAAGTTTGGAACCACCAAGACTCTTCCTAGAGCTGGCCGCCCGGCCAAACTGAGCAATCGGGAGAAGCGCCTTGGTCAGGGAGGTGACCAAGAACCCAATGGTCACTCTGACAGAGCTCCAGAGTTTCTCTGTGGACATGAGAGAACCTTCCAGAAGGACAACTATCTCTGCAGCACTCCACCAATTAGGACTTTATGGTAGAGTGGCCAGACGGAAGCCACTCCTCAGTAAAATCAGCCTTGATGAAAACCTGCTCCAGAGCGCTCAGGACCTCAGACTGGGGTGAATGACAGTGACCCTAAGCACACAGCCAAGACAACGCAGAAGTGGCTTCGGGACAAGTCTCTGAATGTCCTTGAGTAGCCCAGCCAGAGCCCGGACATGAACCTGATCGAACATCTCTGGAGAAACCTTGAAATAGCTGTGCAGTGATGCTCTCCATTTAACCTGACAGAGCATGAGAGGATCTGCAGAGAAGAATGGGAGAAACTCCCCAAATACAGTTGTGCCATGCTTGTAGCGTCATACCAAAGAAGACTCGAGGCTGTAATCTCTGCAAAAGGTGCTTCAAGAGAGTACTGTGTAAAGGGTCTGAATACTTATGTAAATGTAATATTTCAGTTTGAAATGATGTGGTATTATAACAATATTAGGATGACGTCTGATTGAAATATGGACATGTACATGGCGTTTGATGTACAGCGCATTGGGAAAGTATTCAGACCACATTTTGTCATGTAAAATTTTTTTTACGTTACAGCCTTATTCTAAAATGGATGAAATAGTTTTTCTAGTGTGTAGATTGATGAGGGGGAGAAAAACTTTCATCCATTTTAGAATAAGGCTGTAACGTAACAATGTGGGAAAATTCAAGTGGTCTGAATACTTTCCCAATGCACTGTATGTCACATGATGTGTACTACATGTCCACATTTCATTCAGACGTCATCCTAATGTTGGAATAATGTCTTCCTCTACCAGATCTGGAACCACCCAGACGTGCTGTACGAGGCGCTGCAGAAGGAGAATCTGGCCAATGAGCAGGACCTGGACCTGGATGACATCACCAACGGCCACGCCCGCTGCCCAGCCCCCTACCAGAAGGGCAAGACCCCGGAGGACCCCAACAGCATCGGAGGGCTGAGTCTCAACGCTCTGCAGGAGAAGGCCAACCAGGTCATCACCTACGAATGGGTACGCAGCCACACTTCACTACCATGTTTGTTGTTTTTCCATTCAGTTTAAGTGGCAGGGGGTTGAGTTATCATGGATTTATGACGGTTGGAAAACAACTTGAGGGTCACTCATTTAGAAGGGATTCTGTCGTAGGTTTCAGTAAAAACAGGTTATTACCCTAAACTGTGCACTACAATTACACTACTGTTCTGTTACCTCATCTCCCCTCTCTCTCAGGCGAAGGACATCATGTCTGACTATAAACCCGGGCTCTTGGAGAACTCTGCTAAGATGGTCCTGCTGTTCCACCTGATCGACGAGAGTGTGAGGAAGGGAGACAAGATCCTGGTGTTCAGGTAGGCACAGAAACAAAACCTCAGTTGTTTTACTGTTTTGATCTTACGTTTCCGTTCCTTTAAAACAACTGTTGCTACGCAACATATTCCACGAAGACTAAGGCCGAAGCACAGACTGACCAACTTCTCAAATGGTTAAATTAGTTTCACTGTAATTTCCAAGCACCCCTCCTCACCGTATCCCTCCCTCCACTGTTTCTCATGTAGTCAGAGTTTGTCCACACTGTCAGTCATCGAGGAGTTCCTGGCCAAGAGGCCCATACTGGCGGGCAGCGCCAGAGAGGGCTATAATCAAAACTGGGTCCGCAACCACAACTACTACAGTAAGTGTCCCTGTTTCCATGACAACCACCACTGTCACCATGTCTCTGTGACTCCATTTGTCCAGTGGTGTCTTTTACTGAAGCTATACAAATGTATTCCGCCTCCCCAATCCCATGGTGCCACTTTTCCTGTTGACTTACATTGACTATCGCCACCTGCTGGGGATATTGATATCTCACCATCATTCTGTGTATGAAGCCCTTGGGTAAAAACTGGTTGTTCCTGTGTGTTGGAGAAAGGGATTGACTTCCTTTTTATGGTTTGTCTCTTTAGGACTGGATGGGAGCACATCTGCTTCAGAGAGGGAGAGGCTCATCAACCAGTTCAACGACCCATCCAACACCACCGCCTTGATCTTTCTGCTGTCGACCAGGTAAAAGACCTTCACAGGAACACACTGGTAGAAATAATTATCATTTGTTTGTAATCATACTTATGTATGGTCACACTAGTAACCACACTAGTTACAAACACAAACCATCATTCACACATGCACAGTCCTCTATTTATATATACATACAGTGCCTTGCGAAAGTATTCGGCCCCCTTGAACTTTGCGACCTTTTGCCACATTTCAGGCTTCAAACATAAAGATATAAAACTGTATTTTTTTGTGAAGAATCAACAACAAGTGGGACACAATCATGAAGTGGAACGAAATTTATTGGATATTTAAAACTTTTTTAACAAATCAAAAACTGAAAAATTGGGCGTGCAAAATTATTCAGCCCCTTTACTTTCAGTGCAGCAAACTCTCTCCAGAAGTTCAGTGAGGATCTCTGAATGATCCAATGTTGACCTAAATGACTAATGATGATAAATACAATCCACCTGTGTGTAATCAAGTCTCCGTATAAATGCACCTGCACTGTGATAGTCTGAGGTCCGTTAAAAGCGCAGAGAGCATCATGAAGAACAAGGAACACACCAGGCAGGTCCGAGATACTGTTGTGAAGAAGTTTAAAGCCGGATTTGGATACAAAAAGATTTCCCAAGCTTTAAACATCCCAAGGAGCACTGTGCAAGCGATAATATTAAAATGGAAGGAGTATCAGACCACTGCAAATCTACCAAGACTTGGCCGTCCCTCTAAACTTTCAGCTCATACAAGGAGAAGACTGATCAGAGATGCAGCCAAGAGGCCCATGATCACTCTGGATGAACTGCAGAGATCTACAGCTGAGGTGGGAGACTCTGTCCATAGGACAACAATCAGTTGTATATTGCACAAATCTGGCCTTTATGGAAGAGTGGCAAGAAGAAAGCCATTTTCTTAAAGATATCTGTGGAAAGAACTGAAAACTGCTGTTCACAAATGCTCTCCATCCAACCTCACTGAGCTCGAGCTGTTTTGCAAGGAGGAATGGGAAAACATTTCAGTCTCTCGGTGTGCAAAACTGATAGAGACATACCCCAAGCAACTTACAGCTGTAATCGCAGCAAAAGGTGGCGCTACAAAGTATTAACTTAAGGGGGCTGAATAATTTTGCACGCCCAATTTTTCAGTTTTTGATTTGTTAAAGTTTGAAATATCCAATAAATGTCGTTCCACTTCATGATTGTGTCCCACTTGTTGTTGATTCTTCACAAAAAAATACAGTTTTATATCTTTGTTTGAAGCCTGAAATGTGGCAAAAGGTCGCAAAGTTCAAGGGGGCTGAATACTTTTGCAAGGCACTGTACACACACAAACCCTCATTCACACACGTGCACAGTCCTCTATTTATATATACACACACACACACAAACCCTCATTCACACACGTGCACATACACATCAGGTCAGTGACGTGTGCTTTTTCCCATCCTCAGGGCTGGTTGTCTGGGGGTGAACCTGATCGGGGCTAACCGTGTGGTGGTGTTCGATGCCTCCTGGAACCCCTGTCACGACGCCCAGGCCGTATGTCGGGTGTACCGCTACGGCCAGAAGAAACCCTGCCATATCTACCGCCTCGTCTGTGACTTCACCTTGGAGAAGAAAATCTACGACCGACAGATCTCCAAGCAGGGCATGTCCGGTGAGTAACCAGTGAACCAAACAAACACAGAATAGAATGGATACTGACTTCATACAGACTACACCTCTGCTTCCTCCAGCCATGTCTACTAGGTCTACTATTACATGGTCATCTGCTACCAATATCTTAAATCTACTCTTACTATAAGCCAACCCTGTTAAGGGCACTTCAGCCGGCCCAGTCCACTTCACTAGCACAACAGTGTGTGTGTGCTGCGAAGTGCAGCAGTCCTGTGATCTGTCAGACTCCTCTCAGGCTAAGTGCACTCCAAGTGCACTTTGACATAGTTTGCCATTGTTAGGCTCAGTTGGTAGAGCATGGCGCTTGCAACAGCATGGTTGTGGGTTTGACTTAGAGCGCCTTAATCTGTTAGTGATCCCTTCGCGCGCCAATCCCTTTAGCGGGATCGATTTGACAACATCCAGTGAAATTGCAGAGCGCCAAATTCAAACTACAGAAATATCAATATTCAAGATAACCGAAAATATAAGTGTAATACATCAAAATAAAGCATTATTTCTTGTTAATCCAGCCGCAGTGTCATATTTCAAAAAGGCTTTACGGCGAAAGCAGACCATGCAATTATCTGAGGACAGCGCCCCGCATACAAACACATTAATATAATTTTCAACCAGGCAGGTGGCGACACAAAAGTCATAAATAACGATATGATAAATGCCTTACCTTTGAAGATCTTCTTCTGTTGGCACTCCAAAATGTCCCAGAAACATCACAAATGGTCCTCTTGTTCGATAATGTCCTTCTTTATATCCCCAAAATGTAAATTTATTTGGCGTGTTTGATTCAGAAATACACCGGTTCAAACTCGCCCAACATGACTACAAAGTATCTAATAAGTTATCTGTAAACTTGGTCCAAACATTTCAAACAACGTTCCTAATTCAACCTAAGGTATCCTAAAACGTAAATAATCGATACAATTTAAGATGGGATAAACTGTTTCCAATACCAGATAAAAACAACTTGAAGCGCTTTCCAGTTCACGCAGTAGAATCCATCTGGAGTGACACTCACAAAGAACAGCCGTAGTTCTTCATTTCTCAAAAGAAAAACATCAACCGATTTCTATTAAATAGGGCTTCCCATAGAAAACTAACAGGAAGTATTATGACCTAAAAATAAAAAAAATCCCTGGATGGTTTGTCCTTCGAGTTCACCTGCCAAATCAGTTGTGTTATACTCATAGACATTATTTTCTATCCAAATCTACCAATTATATGCATATCCTAGCTTCTGGGCCTGAGTAACAGGCAGTTTACTTTGGCCCGCTTTTCATCCCGACGTGAAAATACTGCCCCCTATCCCTAAGACGTTTTAAGAGCGTCTGCTAAATGACTAAAATGTAAATGTAACACGTCGGTCAGCTATGCTGTATACACAGAAAGGGAAGGCCCACACTTAGAATTGAATTGAATAATAAAATAGACATGGCCAGGGTATGCTGTATGCCATGTTTCATGTCACACGCAGAGACCTTTTCATGCAGCTGTTGATGGCCCTAAACATGAGGTGGGCAACTCCAGTCCTCAAAGGGCCTGATTGGTGTCAGACGTTTTCTCCATCCCTTTGAAACGCAGCTGATTAATCAAATTGCATTCTAAACTGAAGATCATGATTAGTTGATTATTGGAGTCAGGTGTGTTAGCTGGGGCTGGGGCAAAACTGTGACACCAATCAGGCCGTCGAGGACTGGAATTGCCCACCCCTGCCCTAGACATAATGTTACCCCCTTTCTTGACTCCATCCATCCCTCCTTTCTGAAGACCGAGTGGTGGATGACCTGAACCCGGTGCTGTCGTTCACGCGAAGGGAGGTGGAGTCTCTGCTGCACTTCGTGGAAGAGGAGCCTGACGTGTCACAGGTGCAACTACAGCCCCACCAAGAGATAGAGGCGGGCATCAGACAGGCCTGCCAGCTCTACCCTCACCTTGTCACCAAGGTAATAAATCTATATGCACATATATAAACACACACTACATCACAGGCCTGCCAGCTCTACCCTCACCTCATCACCAAGGTATATACAGTTGAAGTCGGAAGTTTACATACACCTTGGCCAAATACATTTAAACTCATTTTTTCACCATTCCTGACATTTAATCCTAGTAAAAATTCCCAGTCTTAGGTCAGTTAGGATCACCACTTTATTTTAAGTATGTGAAAATTCAAAATAATAGTAGAGAATTATTTATTTCAGCTTTAATTTCTTTCATCACATTCCCAGTGGGTCAGAAGTTTACATACACTCATTTAGTATTTGGTAGCGTTGCCTTTAAAATGTTTAACTTGGGTCAAACGTTACAGGTAGCCTGCCACAAGCTTCCCACAATAAGTTGGGTGAATTTTGGCCCATTCCTCTTGACAGAGCTGGTGTAACTGAGTCAGGTTTGTAGGCCTGCTTTGTTCGCACCAGCTTTTTCAGTTCTGCCCACATTTTCTATAGGATTGAAATCAGGGCTGTGTGATGGCCACTCCAATACCTTGACTTTGTTGTCCTTAAGGCATTTTGCCACAACTTTGGAAGTATGCTTGGGATCATTGTCCATTTGGAAGACCCATTTGTGACCAAGCTTTAACTTCCTGACTGATATGTTGCTTCAGTATATTCGCAGAATTTTGAAGTGCACCAGTCCCTCCTGCAGCAAAGCACCCCCACAACATGATGCTGCCGCCCCTGTGCTTCACGGTTGGGATAGTGTTCTTCGGCTTGCAAGCCTCCCCCTTTTCCTCCAAACATAACGACGGTCATTATGTCCAAACAGTTCTATTTTTGTTTCATCAGACCAGAGGACATTTCTCCAAAAAGTATGATCTTTGTCCCCATGTGCAGTTGCAAATCGTAGTCTGGCTTTTTTATGGCTGTTTTGGAGCAGTGGCTTCTTCCTTGCTGAGCAGCCTCTCAGTTTATGTCGATATAGGACTTGTTTTACTGTGGATATAGATACTGGAGGAAACAGGTACAAAAGTATCTTCACAAGGTCCTTTGCTGTTGTTCTGTGATTGATTTGCACTTTTCGCACCAAAGTACCTTCATCTTTAGGAGACATAACGCTTCTCCTTCCTGAGCGATAGGACGGCTGCGTGGTCCCATGGTGTTTATACTTGCGTACTATTGTTTGTACAGATGAAAGTGGTACCTTCAGGCATTTGGAAATTGCTCCTAAGGATGAACCGGACTTGTGGAGGTCTACAAAAAAAAATTCTGATGTCTTGGCTTATTTCTTTTGATTTTCCCATGATGACAAGCAAATAGTCACTGAGTGTGAAGGTAGGCCTTGAAATACATCCACAGGTACACCTCCAATTGACTCAAATGATGTCAATTAGCCTATCAGAAGCTTCTAAAGCCATGACATATTTTTCTGGAATTTTCCAAGCTGTTTAAAGGCACATTCAACTTAGTGTATGTAAACTTCTGACCCACTGGAATTGTGAGACAGTGAAATAATCTGTCTGTAAACAATTGTTGGAAAAAAACACTTGTGTCATGCAAAGTAGATGTCCTAACTGACTTGCCAAAACTATAGTTTGTTAACAAGAAATTTGTGGAGGGGTTGATAAACTAGTTTTAATGACTCCAACTTAAGTGGATGTAAACTTCCAACTTCAACTGTATCTATATGCACACCATATTGTATTATACACTCTACCCAAACCTGATCACCAAGGTTAGAACCAAACTAGATATACATATCTATATACACACATCCATATGGTCTAATCATAAGTTGATACTGATCCACATGATACATGCATCTAGTTCGCTGAATCATGGACAGACTCTGTCTCAACCCATCATTTCCACATTGAACTCTCACTCATCAAAATGCTACTTTATTAACACTTCTATCCAGAATTGTAACCTACATGATGGCATATTATACTTAGAGAGCAATTTCACTTAAACTACTCTCCATGTCTGTCTCTCCAGCAACCCTTTCACCACGAGTCTCTCCTGATGGAGCGACAGGAGATGAAACTCACCAAAGCGGAGAAGAAGGCCGCCAAGAAGAGCTACGAGGATGAGAAGCGTGCGTCGGTGCCCTACACGCGCCCCTCTTATGCCCACTATTACCCCGCCAGCGACCAGAGCCTCACAAATATCCCTGCCTTCAGCCAGCGCAACTGGTGAGATGGTCCCCAAAGACGTACACGTTTTCTCAGTAACAATACTACAGTTGCATACAGTCAATCAAATGTATTTTTTAAAGCCCTTTTTACATCAGATACCCAGATTAGCAAACAATGTAGAACTAAAGTGTCTAGAAAAACTCCCTAGAAGAAGAAACCCAGAACAACAGGTCCAGGAGAAGGTAGCACTCCTGGCATGGTTCCATGAAGAACTAGAGAGAGATGCCTAATGTGACACCAAGTTTTGAATTCCAAAGTTTGAACTGTTGATAAAATCTTTAACCCTCCACTCTCAATTTGGACTGTCAATACCCCACCCTGTCATCTTTCCTCTCCCTTACCCCCCCTTCAGGCGCCCACCCCCCCGACAAGATGAGAAGCCGGTGGCCAGTGTCCGCCCAGTTCAGTCGACTCCAATTCCCACGATGCCTCGCCAAGCGTCTCACAGCTCTGCCCCCACAGCAGACACAGAGTCCAGCTCGGGCTTTCCCGTCAACTACCTGCAAAAGGCGGGCGTATTTGTCCAGAAGATCGTCACCAGCACAGATATCGTGATACCTGAAACCAACAGTTCAACTGATGTTAAGGCCAGAATCAGTGCAGGAGAGAGCATCCATGTCATCAGAGGAACGAAAGGGACCTACATCAGGACTTGTGATGGGAGGATATTTGCCATCCGCACTGCAAGCAAGCCCAAGGCAGGGGAAGAGAACTCAGCTGCTGCACCCAAAGGTAGCAATCCCAACTCAACCTTTAGTCAGGATCGTTTTTACTCATTTGGTACATATGGATCTGTTTTTATCCAGTGCTGATGGTTTTATTTAGTCTAGCGATGTATCTGACCCGTCTGTCTTACCTTCCCTATCTCAGACACCCAGAAGGTATCGGAGGAGGCCTCCGCCAACGGCTGTGTGACTCGCCTGCTCTCCCCCGACAGCCCCCTGAGTGAACTCCAGAGATACGAGGCTGCAACCAAGGCCCAGCATCAGCAGGGCTCCAAGGCTTCGTCTGCAGGTGCAGCGGCTCCACAGGAGAAGGCGCCGGCAGAGATCAACAATGGCAGCAGCATGACTAGCCATGCCAAGCCCTGGAGCAATGCCTCCGCCCCGGCCAAGCCCAGCACAGATGCCATTGCTGCCCTTGACCTGAGGGGCACCAAGCGCAAGGCTTCCACCCCGTCCAATGTCGAATGGGCCATCAAAAAGCAGCCGGCCCCCAGCAAGCGCACCTCGGCCCAGTTGCCCCCCCAGGCTTTTCCCTTCGCGGCGGGCTATGACCTCCCACCCATGGGCCTCAACCCAGCCATGCTGGGCTCCATGGGGCACCCCATATTCATGGGGGCCGGCTTGCCCTACTTCCAGTCCCACAGCCAGCAGGGTGACCACCGTCTCATGTTCCCCGTGACTCCCGACCCCTTCGGCTTGGGGGGCGGCACCCTACCTAGATCCTCCTCCACCATCACCTCCTCGGCTGCCCCTGACTCAGGCTCCCTAGCACCCTTCATGCTGGGTGCTGGTATGGCTGGCATGCTGCCCCCAGGTTTCCCCATGTCCTACGGCCAGTCCCTGTGCATGTATCCTAACTTGCTGCACCCCGGGGCGCTACCGGCCGCCACCCCAGGCCCCGCTGACTCCAGTTTCTTCTTCCACTTCCCCTCCTCCTCTGGCCTGATAGGGGCAGGGCTGGGTCGCTCTGATGCCCACGGCTCGGCAGAGAACGCCGGTGGAAGCAGCTCAGACAGCAACAACGACGATGAAGATGATGATGATGATGTCATTGAGGTGATGGGACAATGAGAGCCTCCAACCGTAGGAAAGAGGCATGTGGTTTGCAGGGGACAGTTAGTGGAGTTGCTGGGGCTAGGAAAAGCTGAAGAGAAAGGGAAGGGACAACCAAGCCCACCTCTTCCACTAGACCCATTCCCCATCCTAAATGCAACATGCACACCTTTCAGAAAACAAGTGGTCCCAAGCAGCAATCCCCCACAACTGTGAAAACAAGAATCTGTGTTGGAATATAACAGACTGGACAAAGTACCAAATCCTTATGCTGAATATCTTATTTAAACATTTAAAAAAAGGCTAATCTAAACTTATGTGATGAAGAAAAATGAACTTGGGGCTTCCAAAATGTTGTCCTGTACTGGCTTTTGCAAATCACTGAAGCAAGAGACTGCTGGGTTTGGACCTGCAAATCACTTCTTTGTCTTCTATTAAAAAAAAAAAATCCCAGCGGTTGATGACAGACTAGGTTAATAACTGACAATTTTATATACGTAGTTGGTAGTAATTATTGTATGGCGCAAAATATCAGTTACATGATATTGTTCTTCATTGTCATTATATGCTACTGAATATTATTTTATATAGTAGTCGTGCTCTAAACATGTCACAACTGTTTTCAAAATCGATTTGATTTACCCTTGAATTTACTGCGTTTCGTTTTTCAGAAAATTGACTACTTGAGACTCAATTCAAAGAAACAATGAGGCTCTTTGTTGGGTGAAAAATTAAGTCAAAAACCTTAAACTCAAAGAATGTACGCTTATTTACGACTTTAATGCAGACCTTGGGGACAGGCATCACACTTGTGGTGATCTGATTTTGATTTTTGATATGTCATCTATATTTTTCAAATGTACACATCGTCTACAGGCGACGATGTAAAAACTGTGATCTTGCTAAACTCCAACTGTCCGAAGGGAGCTGAATTGAAAATGCCTTGCCTCTGTCTCTCTGAATGTCACCTAGTGGGAGTAGAGAAACAGCGAGACGGGCAATCCTAGGACCTGGATCTCACCCATAGTCTTACTGTAGCTTTGCTAAGTGATGCAAATATAACCCATGAACCCTCTGGTGGTCAGGTGGGTCACCTGTCTACTTCTCTGTCTGTTTCTGCATTGTGTAAGGGTTCTAGAGTAGAGAACTTCTGTCATAATGACTCGTTCTGCCTTGTGGATAGCATGAACACTCGTTTTCAGTTCCTTTTTTTCATCTTTGGCGTATGTGATTTCAACGGAAAAACAAACAGGTTTCAAGAGATCATTGTCAAACCAAAATCATTTGAGAGGAGTCAAAAATAGCTGTGCCAAAAAAAGTACAACAATGATCCTCTCCAGAGAGGTCATTCTCTGAAGCAACCAAACGTCACCGCCAACTGCTATTGGCCTAGAGAAGAGGGCTTCTTTCCCTAATTTGGTCACAGTTTTGTCATTATAGACTTCGTGAGCTCATTGTAAAGATGATGCTGGCTTAAGACTTCACTGTGTAACAGAGTACCGGGACATTGATTTAGAGATGGGGGAGGTCTGTGACCTGGTTCTGTATAATAAACAACAGAACTTTTCATTTCTGTTACTGCTGACTGTTATTACCCCCCTCATTACATACATTGGCCGCCTACTGTCTCATGCCGCATTTACGTGCTAGTCAGAACTAGGAAGCTCGGGAATGTCCAACTTGCTAACTGGTTGAACGCGGCATGTGTATAACTACAAACAATTAGCAAGTCGGGGAAATGTCTGACTTTCCAACTAGCATGTGAACGCGGCAACTACCCAACACTTTGGGAAGAGGGAAGCCCAGCCCACCACCTCCACCAAGTCCCTAGCCTTGAGTCTCTTCAGCAAGAGCTTTAAACTCCAGTTATTGAGTTTATTATCAGACCCTTACATCATCAGACTTGTTCATCTTTTCATACCATACTTAACGTGTTAATTGACCTGTTATTTTTATTTTTTTATGTACCACTTTTATTTATTACAGTGCATATTTATTAATTCCTTTTTTTGTTCTGTTTTTGTAAGGGAAATGTTTTCTGTTCGTTTACTAGAACACGTTGATTCTTGTTACATGACTTGAGAAATGCTATATATACGTCTGAATAGACATCTGACCCATAAGTGTGTGAATTTCAGGACCAACCAGTCAAGGTGGTCGAACCACTCATTAGCAGATAGAAAATGTAACCCAGGGCTTTTGTTTAGTTTTTATTTATGTTCATATCATCCAGATGTTCATGTGAATCTATCTATCCTAATTGCAAATGAAAGGTAGTTCTCTCAGTATTCATTCATCTTAAGTTGTTGAACCAACTGTTTTTTTTCCCCATAGGTTTCTACATGAATGTAAGTATTTATTTATAAATCAATTCAGTCGGCGACCAACTGACTCTCTTAATTCCATTTATTAAAGTCAAGCTGCTGTCTTGAGGAGAATGGCTGGAAGAGCCTGTATGTAGTTAGTGAATTGACATGTAACAATGGATGGCTTTTAGATAAAGAAAATGTAGTTTCTAAATAAAATAAAATCATGTTTTGAATGGAATTTAAATTTAATTTACTTTGATAAGTTACTCTAATTAATGACACAGATTCCTCAAGCACTAGTTGAACATAAGTAACTCTTTCATTAAACTGATGTCCTTTTCAACTTGGTTGGGGGGGAATAGACACTGTGTCTGAAACTGAGCATATAGTCTAGAAACGTCCATCAGATGACATTACCTAAAATCAGATGAAGAGGGCAAGATTGAGTATAGCTCACTCAATCTCCTGTCCTAGACGACAATCCATAGCAACAGGTTCAAACAAAACTGATATCGTTACACAGAGACTGGTGTACTGTTCTGTATTTAGAATGAATTCATAGTTGTCTATTGCATGCTTTTAGTGTTTGTATTAGCTTTGGTGACATGAGCTGTCTGCAAGCCGATGATTGCATGTTTTGACTACGAAACTGAAATGATTTACATAGACTTTACCAATCATATCTTAAAGTAACTGTCCAGTGTTTCCAGATTTCTGACATATTTATTTTTAACCTTTATGAAAATAAGAATATGTTTTTAATTAAAATGTTGGCCTAGGAACAGTGGCTTAACTGCCTTGTTCAGGGGCAGAACAACAGATTTTTACTTTGTCAGCTCTGGGATTTGATTTGGCAACCTTTCGGTTACTAGTCCAACGCTCTAACCACTAGGCTACCTGCCACCCCCATATATGACCTATATAGTTAATTCATATTGCATAGAAATGACTTAGAATTAACTACCATATTACTTACTTAAATTATCCTTCCAAAAATGTTTAATTATGTTAAAATCAGCTTTTCTATGTTGGAATGGTGTGGACGTATACCGGTCACATGGTGTGGGCAAGTAGACTGCTGATTGGCCAGCTCATCCTCTATGAGGAAATGTTTGTTTGTGATAGAAGTTTGAGGTGGTGTTTAAGTGTTTTTTTGGCCACTGTATGAGTTAACAGAATATGAACTTTTAAATGTGAGATTTTCACTGGACAGTTGCTTTAATTACTTACAAGCCTTAGATTTCATCATTAGCTATGCAAGCAGAGTCTGTTAAATTGTATTTTAAAACAAGTGCTTTTATCTTCTCATTATGATAATACTTATTTGAAAAATAAATAAGAATTTAAATGGACCCAACATACAGTATCTTAACATATAAAAGGAATTCCATGATGTCTGCTTATTCCATGAAACTTGGCCATAGTGGACTGGATGTCACTTGACTTGTTTACCGCTCTTTGGTGTTGCAGCTCTGTGTTGCCCTCTGATCTATACTGTAATGTTTTAATGCCTTGGGGAATGGTAGGTGCAGGCAGAGATCTGGGAATATCTATGATACACTGCCCTGGTTCTTTGGCTGAGTTTGGGTCTTCTTACATGTCCTAGTAGCTTGGATATTCATGTTTAAATGTTTGAAGGCTTTCAGCGTTTGAGTTGCCTGCCCTTGGCCTTTACATAAGTCAAGCATTCACATGTATTTGGTTCAGTCAAATTGTCCCCCTCGCCATCATTGCACACTCATGATTTAACCTCACTGTACCAGTGGTTTGTCTTTGATTCTGTAGAAGCAGAGCTGTTATTCTGAGAGAATTTGATCAATATGCAAAAAGGTGACAATGACATTTGAAACACACATCAGAGCAGTACAGTTGTCTTTTAGTCTCATGTTTTCAGCACTGTGAGTGGACAAGGTCATTTTAATAGTGTTTATTTTTCACATGATTGTGTTGTTTAAGGGTGTGTACATTTGTATGGATGTCTTCACAGAGGACAGTTTCCAGTTTGTTTCAAGTTTTATTAGTCGTATGTATGGGACACGTATACTTCGTCCACAAAATGTTTACTTGCATACGCACCATTGTTCTTAGCTAGTCAAAGGTCACTCACTTGGGCTTCTGTGGTAGCCAATCATTACCCACTTTGCATTTTCTGCCAGTGAGCTATTAACGTTATCTTAGTTTGATTTCCAAAGGTGGAAAAAGTACCCAATGGTTATACTTGAGTAAAAGTAATAGAAAGTTACTCAAGTAAAAGTTAGTCACCCAGTAAAATACTACTTGATTAAACATCTAAAAGTATTTGTTTTTAAATATACTTAAGTATCAAAAGTAAATGTAATTGCTAAAATATACTTAAGTATTAAAAGTAAAAGTACTGAAAATATATATATTTTTTTGAGATAGCCAGGGGCACACTCAGTCATTATTTACAAATTATGCATGTCTGTTTAGTGAGTCCGCCAGACCAGAGGCAGTAGGGATGACCGTGTGTTCTCTTGATAAGTGTGTGAATTTCACCATTTTCCTGTCCTGCTAAGAGTTAAAAATTAAATAAGTACTTTTGGTTGTCATGGAAAATATATGGAATAAAAAGTACAATACTTTCTTTAGGAATGTAGTGAAGTAAAAGTAGTCAAAAATATAAATAGTAAAGTACAGATACGCCTAAACTACTTGAGTAAAAATACTTTAAAATACTACTTAAGTACCTTACGTCACTGTTGATTTCAGATCAGATTTTGCCAGTGCTCCGTCTGTGGCGTTTCATTCTTGTAGCATTCTGATGTCAGGGTTTTGTCTTTTTTTAAGTCTTGAGAAATGTGAATTATTTTTTACTGTGGAAATTAATTACTGAATAAAATTCACGTGTATGTGGTTATCCAAGTATTTTTATGCCTCTTGAATCGATGCTTGAGGAGAGAGAACATTTTGAATACATGTCAGTTTGAATACATTTTCAAGTTATCCATGCCCCATAGGCTGCCCTTTCCACATGGAGCTCAAGGATCTAGCAACAACAAAAAACTATGTTTCCCATAATCAACTAGTGCACCAAACTGGCGTGACTTGACGCTTCGTGTGTGTTGGTGACGGTGGCACTGGCAGCGCAAGCGTTGTTGGTCAGTATGAAATGCTGGGAGTGCCTCACAAGACAACAAATATTCCCGAATAAATCTGTTGCTTTATATCGGAATAACGTTGAAGTAACCCAAGAGACTTCTGACATTCTGAAATCGTAGTGACTCAATTAATTTCGCGTGAACCTCTAATTGTTTGCCTCGACAGCATTGCTTTGACGGCCTGTTGCTTGCTAGCTAACGCAGGAAATCCTCTGACGTTAGCTAGCTGGTGGACTAATTTGATCTGTGTGCCGAGGCGACAAAAAAAGAGCTGGTACTGTTTCTTTTTTGTAGTTTTCGTAGTTATACAACTCAAACCCGTTTATCAAATGGGTTCGTGAACTATAATGGCGGATTTAAAACGTCTGACTTCTTCCTTAGCTAGTTAGCCTAGCTAACTACTTATTCCACAGTGCTTGCTAGCCAGCAAGCTGATGACGTTTATTATCTAGCTAGCGTTTGCTGGTTGAAGATCTGGGAATTTTTGGTATGATTTCTAAAGTCAAGTAGCTATTTACTAATTGGGAAGTTAAATTGTATGTAAACTTCGAGGATGACACCGTTCAATGTCAATTGAGCGTAATTGGCATGTTGCTAAATGTGTCGGCTAGCTTGCTAGTAAGTTATCTAACGTTTGCCCAACTACTCTTATCTAATCAGAAACAAGGTAACTTCAGCAAAGTCCATAACAAGGTAGGAAAGTTGCTCCATCAAGTGTTTTGAACAGTGAGACCATAAGGTTGATTTAAACCATTAATTAGCATTGATTAATCAGATTATTTCCCGGATGAATCTTCACTATAGAGAGTGGATGTTGTCTGGTTCCGCTGATTTCGTTTGTTATTCTTGGCACTGCTAAAAAAAAAAATAAGAAAAAAAAGGCCAGCAGGTGAGAAGTTGCGGGTCAGACAAACTTACTCATCGGCCCTTGCTCAAGACTAACAGACAACGCAATGAATCGCTATCTGCCAGTTGCACGACAGCACTTCTTTGGCGCATTAGCCAATACGAGCGTTGTGGTGAAGTCCATAAGTGCCATAGTGCTCCTTCTGTACCTGCTCTCATGGGCAGTTGACACTCCATATGCCCTGGGTGTGACACCTGGCTACCTCTTCCCCCCTAACTTCTGGATCTGGACCCTGGTGACCCATGCCGTGGTGGAGCAGCATGCATGGGGAGTGGCAGCCAACGTGGGGACTGTTATGGCCTGTGGCCGGCTGTTGGAGCCTCTGTGGGGCGCCTTGGAGCTGCTCATCTTTTTCACTGTGGTCAACATCTCTGCAGGCCTCCTGGCTGGCCTCTCCTACTTGCTCACGTATGTCGTCACCTTCGACCTGGACTACCTATTCGCGGTGCGTGTCCACGGGACACCAGCCTTCCTCGGGGGGGTGTTGGTAGCCCTTAAGCAGACCATGGGGGATACGACGGTGCTGCGGGTTCCCCAGGTGAGGCTCAAAGCTGCCCCGGCGCTGGTCCTCCTCAGCTTTTCTCTGCTCTGCCTCTCAGGCCTGCTGGAGAGTGCCGCCCCACTGGCGGCCTACAGCTTTGGTGCCCTGGCAGGCTGGGTCTACCTGCGCTTCTACCAGAGGCACAGCCGGGGCCGTGGCGACATGTCAGATCACTTTGCCTTTGCCTCCTTCTTCCCTGAAGTGGTACAGCCGGTGGTGGGGCTGCTGGCTGGCCTGGTGCACGCAGCCCTGGTGAAGATCAAGGTTTGTAGGAAGATGGTAAAGCGCTACGACGTGGGGGCACCTTCCTCCATCACCATCAGTCTGCCAGGGACGGACCCCCAGGACGCAGAGAGGAGGAGGTGAGTGCTCTAGAGGCCCAAATAAACACAAACACAGGCATCCATTTACCAATAATTGTTTACCTCATGCTTCATTTTCTGGTTGACACACTTGCAAGCTATCATACTCATGTCCTTGTTTACATAGACGGCAGTTAAGCCTACATATTGTATCATCACCTGGAGAGGATCAGTGGCTGTTTTGAAAGGGACTCCCAAGATATTCATTCAGAGACTCAATCATGGACACTCTTACTGACAGTTGTGGCTACTTTGCATGATGTATTGTTGTCTCTACCTTCTTGCCCTTTGTGCTGTTGTCTGTGCCCAATAATGTTCGTACCATGTTTTGTGTTGCTGCCTTGCTATGTTGTTGTCTTAGGTCTCTCTTTATGTAGTGTTGTGTTCTCTCTCATGTCGAGGTATTTTTAATTTAAATCCCAGCCCCCGTCCCCGCAGGAGGTCTTTTGCCTTTTGGTAGGCCGTCATTGTAAATAAGAATTGGTTCTTAACTGACTTGCCTAGTTAAATAAAATTATGATCGTCTTACAGGCAGTTGGCGCTGAAGGCCCTAAACGAGCGACTGAAGAAGGTGGAGGACCAGTCGATCTGGCCAAGCATGGACGACGACAATGAGGATGAAGTTCGGACCGACACTCCCCTGCTCTTGGGACAGGAGAGAACAACGCCAGCAGGGGGGTCTAGCGGCTCCCAGAATACCACGGGACAGGAGTCCAGCATCATCAGCTTTGAAGACGCCCCCTCCCGCTCATAAGACACACTGATACGCACTCAGTCATGCTTAGTTTTGACTAGCATACACTACAGTGACTACACATGCACACATTAGCCCTAGCAGTTTGACACATTGTCAACATTGTCAGGCCTATCAGTTTTACGGTCTGACTCCCCAAAGTTGTACACAAATACCATCACGGACCCATCGCTCCCCCGGGCCCACCCTCATATGTTCATTGAAACATTAATGCAATGTACAAACATATTGGTTGGACTCTCCCTACCTACCACTTCGCGTCTCTCCTGAATAAAGTATTGAATGGGTGCACAAAGTGTTTCGTAAAGCTCTTTTGCCCCAAAAGACAGCTGCTCCACACCTGCTACTCGTCTGGCTCCCAGATTTTGTGACTGAGACACTTGGACTGGAGCAGAGACTCTTGGCAAACTCCCCATCTGTTGCTATGTGTTACTATTGTCCCAGAGTAAGCTTTCAGCAGACGGACTGAGATTCTCAGCGGTTTTCTAGGTCATCCTTTTGTCCTGATGGGTGTTTAATTTAAGGTCAAATACGTCTTTTCTCTGGTCCCCATCACTGAAAGACTTAAATGAATCTAGGTTTACCCCACAGCTGTTTTACCGCTGTTAGATCTTCTGTTTTCAAATGTTTCCTAAATTTGTGGGAAACCTGATAATTTGACAAGTTGCTCTGTGGATGATGATGCGTTTCCTGTACCTGTTTTGAGGGGTTTACTTTTGCTCTGAATACTTGAGGTGATTTTCAGAATATCAACTACTCTGAGTCAGAGTTGGATTACTAGATGGGGAACCATAGCCATAATAGAATAAAGGGAATGTGGGTGTGTCTTCCTCTTTGTTCATACTGTTGAGTTGAGTTCTGTCAGAATATTTAGTTCTGGCCAGAAAGTTTTTTGTGTGTGTTTGGATTTAGGTGAATGAGTGTGTAACTGGGAGAGGGAGAGCACTAGATTGTTTACACAGTGGCTTCCTGTAATTTCTCACTGGTTTGCCCTGATAAAGTTCAGCAGCTTTTGACAATGACCGTAATAGTCACTGATGCACTCTTGACAGGCCGCTTTCTCCCTAAGGAACATTTTGTCAATCTCTTGTTTGTTTCTTTGGCTACGTTCACACAGGCAGCCCTATTCACTTTTTATTCCACTAATTGGTCTTTTAACTAATCACAGATATTTTTCAGAGCTGACCTGGTTGGTAAAAACGCAGCTTTAGACAGACAGCCCAATTCTAAACTTTTTTTTCACTAATTGGTCTTTGGACCAATCAGGTCAGCTCTGATGTGAAAAGATCTGATGTGATTGGTCAAAATACCAATTAGTGGAAAAATATCAGAATTTGGGTGCCTGTCTAAATGCAGCCTTAATGCAGCCTTTCTAGTTTCTCTTTCTTCCCCTTATTAATCTGTTGCAATGTTGGTTAAGATAAGAACTGCATTCTTAATTTAACACACAATGTATTTATGAGGTTTGTTAATGCTAGTGGCAGTACCTGTTTGTGTGGATTGACTGGAAATGTTAAGGTGTGGTGAATGATGGCAATACTGATGCAGTTCTGTTTAATTTGTTGGTGGTGACTTCAAGGCTTGGTTTTCAGATATTATCCGTGCACAGGACAGTTTTCCCTGATTTCCACTATTGGTGTGTTTCTTTCTACTGTGGCCATTGCAGATTCCTCTTTAGTTTCTGATATATTTGTTTATCTCTATATGAAATAAAATATGATTGTATGACATGTAACAATAAATTGTCTTTTTGCAACACTGGGTAGGTAGTACTAATAGAGCACATGTCAGCTGATAGTTATTTAGGCTGCCACTAGATGGAGCAGTTAGCACAGTATGTGATACTCTACAGCTGTTTCATTGTATGTCATGAAGGGCTTTGAACTGACAACCTTTTCCCAGGGGTACTCCACGTTGCCTTATTTAGGTGACTTAGATTGGAATGCCTAATAGAAATAAATCATTTATCTAGCTTAATTTATATTTGTGATAAGGGTAGCTCAAATTCAAACTATTACCAGCCTACATTAAAACATGTTTTTACCAAGACACATAAGTTAACATATCAACATGAGTGTACTGTATTTTATATTGCATTTAAAAAAATGCTTATCCAGACTTTTTTAAATGGCTGTTACCTATATTTTAGATGACGATTCAGGCTTTCCAGAATGTAATTGGACTTACATTTGCATATATAATGAATGACAAGGGTTCATATTTTAAATTATATTTAAAAGTGATTAGTAATTTACAGAGTTGTTGTGTAATGCCAGAGACCAGTAACACTTAACTAGGAACAATAACACCAGTGACAAATCTGTAGACAAGATGGCATAGCTAAAATGGAGGCCACAGTCGCTCAAACCACACTTCTTAAATTCAAAATAAATCACTTAATCATGTGATTTGATCAATTATTTTAAAACGATGTCCTTTCCCTTACCATAAACTGTGTAACACCAGTGACACATCTTAAGGCCTCACATCAAATTAATCATCCAATTGCTAACGTGCTTTTCAAAACAGCCCTGGCTCCAATTAACCTTTGGCCCAGGAAAAAGTTGCCAAATGGTTGAATCTTTTCAAAGTGGTGCATTTTATAAAGGGTAACACCCCTCAGTGGTAACACCAGTGACATGGAATTGAGGGACAGCTATTCACAAAATTATTTTGAATAATGAGTTGATATTTATATTTGTTTTTAAGTAGGCCACAACATAAAGCTTATACTTTCTTTTGCTTTATGACATTTAAAGTGGGAGAAAAAAAAAACTTTTTTAAAATCAAAATATGTCACTAAACATCGACTCTAAAATATATACAAAACATGGTTTGCAATTTAACTGTCTTACATATGTTTTATTAACAATATACTTTGTCATTATCTGACACTTTAACTGTTTTTCCTGGTGGTTATGGCTGGGACAGCAAAGCCACCATTTTCGTAGAATGACCCAATGCGAAGGAAGGAAGCATAACCTGTCCACTTCTTGGGTCCTTTCTAACATTTATTTTGTGTGGAAAAAGTTTTGGAATGCAACTATTATTGAAAAACCAAATCAAAACGGTTTGGATGCTCATCGAAACCGGGTGACGTGCACGCGCAGGCGTGGCTCACGCTCGTCCCCGCCACCCCTCCCCCTCGCGTGCACACGCAAAGTAATTCAACATTGTATCGAAACGAGGGTTAACGGCGAAGCAAGACAGCCCTGGGAAAACGACTGCAGCCATCTAAACAACAGGTACAACTACTTTTGAAACACTTTTATCGAAATATGGCATCATTGGTGGAGTGTAATGGTAGGATAAATTGTTAGAAAGTGGTCCGGCCGTACATCGTCGTCGGTCTCGCATTTCGAAACGAGCCAGAGAGGACGACCTCAATAGTAGTAACGTTATACCGCGTCCGCACTGACTCAAGCTACTGGCTAGCAGCAGTAACCGTTGGAAAAGGATCTCCATTGTTTTTATCCTTCAAAAGAAATTGCCAGAACACTAGCTTTGCTAGAAACCTACCGTATCCCCACCAGCTAACTTTCTTAGGTAGTTAGTTAACGTATGCAGAAGCAAGTCAGTATTTGGAACCAACCGGCGTGTTAGTTTGTTGCTGTTATCTAGAGCAAGTTAGCCAACAACTAACGTTATCGGTTAGCCACCATCATCAACGGTGCCCCCATAATTCTGACCAGTTGGCTAGCTTGCTACGTTAGCTAACTGTGTTTTGTCAAGTAGCTAACGCTACTGTAGCGTCCTAGTAGTGAAGTTATGGTTATTAATTTTTTTACTATAACGTGTAATCCTGTAAATAAAGGTTATACAGTACTCTTCTCGCTACCTAACTGTAACAAACAAAACTTTGACTCTGATTGGGTGGCTTAGTTTGGCCCGGCCATAGATTTCAAGTATCCGTCTCTTTATTTTAGGTAACGTTGGTTAACTAGCTAGACAAGTTGCGGTCTAGGGTTGACCATTTTAATTTCACTTCAGATGGACCAGACACTGTTTTTCTGTTAGAGAGCTAGCGAAGTGAGTTTGTTGTGAATGGGGCCGCCCTTATACTGCGGACAACAGCCATCTGTTGATGCTTTGACGCCATCTTACCTAAACATTTGAATGATCCACCCTATGGGCAAAAATGCACCTAGTTACAGTAGCTTTAATGCCCGTCTATCCTAAGCAGTATTATAGTAGTAATTAATGTAATGTCAGCCAAGAAACTAAAAGCTGCTTGCCGTGCACCACTGTCTGATTTTGTCCTGTATGTGACTGCTTCAGAGAACCCATCTTATGTGGCGTTTGACTAATGGGGACATCACCTTAATGATTACTAGGATACAGCTTTGGCACATACTTCACTTCTACAATCACATGATGTCCACAGGATCAGTGTGCTGGTAGTCAAATAACCAGTCAAATGTATAATGGTTATACATGGCACTACTAGCTAAATGTTGTCAAGACCTATTCTGGAAGTAGTCTAAACATAAGAGTTGGGGACTGTACATCAGAGTTGGTGCGTTCGGTCACACATGTCCCTCAGTCTAAAAATACATGGGGCATGTTTTCCACCTTGAATGCACCATTCATTGTCAGTCCTGACTTGTGATCCTAACATTCAGCAACTAGTTTAACGTGAGCAGCAATACGATCACTGAATGGATGGGCTGATTCTCTTTCCCTCTTTGCTGTCAATTTCCTTGCACACACATTTACCTGAGGAAACTTACTCAACAGTTATTAGTGGAGATTACCGGCGTCATGTGTAGAACATATACCATACCTGCAGTTTGTTCTGGATCATGCCAGTTTTGATAGAGCCTGGTTAACATTGGTTGTTGATGTCTTCTAAGACATGGATGGATAGGACCAGCTGGTTAAAGTTCAAAGTAAATTATCCCTTTAACCTCAGGTGTTGAAGGCAAGTGTGTTCCCCCAATAAGCCCCACTGGGAGAAATCGTTTGAGGATACAAGTGTGACTTAGCTTTGCGAATCTTCACAATTGTGTTGTGTCCAGTCAATCCACTACATTGATCCTATTTGAGACCACAGCAGTTATAAAACCTGTTTAATATAAGGCTGTTGGCTTGCTTGTGTTTCTTCATGCATTTTATTTCTCTCTTCTCAGGCATGGCAGCGATTCGTAAGAAGCTGGTGATTGTGGGAGATGGTGCTTGTGGGAAGACCTGTCTGTTGATAGTCTTCAGTAAAGACCAGTTCCCTGAGGTCTACGTACCCACTGTCTTTGAGAACTATGTGGCTGACATTGAGGTGGACAGCAAACAGGTAATGAATACAGACTCAACAACATACTTTTTTTTATTTCTCAGTTGACGGTGTAAACAAGGTTAGGTGAATTACGTAGCCCTAATTGCTAGCTGGTTTTCAAGGTCGCTTCACTGTGTTTAATAGTACTGGTCTTGGCTATCATGGTATCGACTTGTTGAGATTGGGCTACATTTATCTGTAGCTATAGGGGCAGATGGGTATAATGGTATGGCACATGTTTGTTCAGTTAACCAGGTATAGAAACATATTAGGTGCAGCATATGCTTCTGAATGATGTAAGGAATATTTATTCTAAAGTTGTATTGTAAGACCCCATGGCACCGCATTATATTGCGGCCTGTGTGAGCTATAAACCCAGGTTTCCTGGCCTCAATGTGGCTCGGCTATAAATCTGGGACATCTAGATTTGATAGGCTGAATGAATTCTGCTTACGTCATGTCATACTAGAAGTAGAAGTGTCTTGCTCTAATTTGCTTTCCCCATTTAACAACCGAGAAGGGCAAGTAGCTTTCTATTAACCCTTTAGTGTGTCACACCGATGAATGTCTTCAAGAAATGTCCAGTTATTCATTTTCAAAGAGTGGCTCTTATCAGAGATGTGATTTTTCCTGATTTGCTGGGAGTTTGTTTTTCTGACATTGTCCTCTTTTCATTCCTCATTGAAGTTGGCCTACACCTAAAAGTAATATCCAATTATCCTGATTTCCTGTGTGTTCATGAAAGTCTGTGGTAGACAGACGTCATTAACTGTACAATGTACATTTTACTGAATCAATGTGTCCAAGGTTGTCTATGGTTTATTTCTCTTGCCAGAGGTTTGCTGATTAACCCAGTCACTAGAACAGCTGACATACACTTGCCACTTCAAGCATATCTGTATGAGGGTTAACATTAGTTGTTGTCTACTCTGTACTAGGTGGAGCTGGCTCTGTGGGATACAGCTGGCCAAGAGGACTACGACAGGCTTCGCCCCCTCTCCTACCCCGACACTGACGTCATCCTCATGTGCTTCTCCATTGACAGCCCAGACAGCTTGGGTGAGCTTACACACTCACTCTCTTGCTGTCATCCGCACAAGGTTTCCTTTTATAGGTGGGTTGTTCAGCCCATTCTGACTAGTGAAGTACTCTCTCACACATCCAATACGCACAGGACAGCAATAGCTCTTCTACACCTCCTTCCTCCGGTACACTACCCCATATCTTCCCAAATGTGTTGGTGTGTGCTTGTCTGACCCTTGACCCTTTGATTCCGTACAGAGAACATTCCAGAGAAGTGGACTCCAGAGGTCAAACACTTCTGTCCAAACGTTCCCATCATCCTCGTAGGCAATAAGAAGGACCTGCGCAATGATGAACACACACGCCGGGAGCTGGCCAAGATGAAGCAGGTACGTAGAAAGGACAGGCACATTTTTTACCTCCCTCTACAAACTCGTGGGATTATAAACAAACTGGGATGAGAGAAAAAATGACCACGTTGGCTACAAAGCTTTCGGGAAAAGTCGCCCTAAACTATGTCACTCTTTCCGCATGATATGGTCAATGCTTTTTGGATGTCCTGACGGTGCCTCTTAACTCTCTGTAGGAGCCAGTGAAGCCAGAGGAGGCCCGTGACATGGCCAACCGGATCGGAGCGTTCGGCTATATGGAGTGCTCGGCCAAGACGAAGGATGGCGTGCGGGAGGTGTTTGAGATGGCCACCAGGGCGGCACTACAGGCCCGGCGAGGAAAGAAAAGCAATAAATGTCTCCTTCTGTAGACTGTATGACAGGACTCAGTCCCTGTACCAGGGGCTCTGGCAAGTGTGTGGATGGACAAAGGGGGTTGGATAAGCACCTGTTTACATCTCACCAACCCCCCGACCCCCTCACACTTGCCGACCGACCGTTGGAGCTCGTGTCCTTGCTTTGGGAGATGATCTTAGATCGTATAATTTTTTTGTTGATGTTTGGTTTTTATTCATATTTTTTTAAGTCATGGTAAACATTTATCAGTATTTAAATTTCACCTGCCAAATGCTGTTGTTGGGGCAGTCGTGAGAAGGGCTGGCCTCTGGACTGCCAGTCAAGTGCTCTGTCTGCCTGGACTCTGGGCTGGCTGCCGTTTCTTTGTTTGGAACACACAGGGCTGAACTCCTTTAAGTCTCTTATGTACAAATCATTTTAGTTTTTGGATGTGAAACCGTAAAGTAAGTGTTGAAATGAATAAACAGGAAAACATGTATGCAAATCTGTAAATATAAGACGTGGGTATATTCATATGTATACACATACATGACTGGAACTGTATTTGTAAACTAGCCTTGGTTACATTGTGTAATAAATTACTTTCTATAACACATTTCCTTTTTTGTTGTGGGAATTGAAGGGCTACAATTTGCTTTGTCGTGCAAGGATGCTTTTCAGAGACGTTACGGTCCAGTGCAGCTGTTATCTATATATCAAATCATTTCAGAAGTACCTTTTGTGATTGTTCTCAATGAAAATAGTCAAAAAGAAACAGTTTCTTAGCAAAGGGTAGTTTCTCAAGCAATCATTTTCATTGGACTGTCGAAGTGATCTGAGTGGGGAGGGGGAAATGAGCTGTTATTGGCATAGAGTTTAGGAACTCTTATTGGTCTAAATGTTTTGCATGCTGATGTCACCATGGAAGACTAAAAGTCAATGGGTGTGTTTGAGTGGAACATTTGGTCACTGCCTTTCAAAGTGTTGCAATATGGGGATAAAAATTGTCCAGCCTGCATGTTGAACTTAGCACAAAGCATGTGATCAAAGGTAATGACGTTTTGACTGCACATCTCTGCAGTTGCTCTTCAACTTCCTCCTGCAGCCAACACCTGCATTGTGGGAGGCTCTATTGTCAACCAATCATTAGGGTGTTTTTGTTTGACCCACCTGAATGTGACCAATGATGTGACTGAAACAGGAACTTGGCTGCAATTCATGTATTCAGTGGATATGTTCAAATTAATGTGATATGAGGCTCATTCTCTAACCAATTGATTGTACAATGTACACTTGTCAGTTTGTGAGTGTGTGATATGGGGATTGGAGACATGTTAATTTTGACATAAAGAAAAACCGTGCGTGCTTTTTTGAGCCGTGCTTTTGGGAAACCACATCGGTGTCTGACTCGGCTGTCGCAGAGTGCACCTCCCCCGACTTCACTCCTCGACTTTGGTCTACAGTTGGTTGCTTTCGGTTTACCACTCGAACAAGCCCAAAGGGTGCATTCGAC
This sequence comes from Oncorhynchus mykiss, assembly GCF_057628025.1. Taxonomy (NCBI): domain Eukaryota; kingdom Metazoa; phylum Chordata; class Actinopteri; order Salmoniformes; family Salmonidae; genus Oncorhynchus; species Oncorhynchus mykiss. Next base: position 57,285,627 of record NC_143037.1, read on the forward strand.
ATTGCAGCCGACTTTAAAGGAGTGTCCAGACAGACTGATCTACAAATCACTTGGCATCCTAAATAACTACTCAATATTATCAGTGGTCACAATTTACCAATGATACATCACGGTTTCGATGCTCTCGAACACGACCCTTCCCACTAAAATAGGCTGAAATTTCAGGCAGTCTTTTCAAACAGCTCTTACAATAAAAGGGCATTATACTTTTTCACCATTTCACCGTGTTATTCCAACCTCAGTGTGGAAATATAAAACAGGAAAATCTATTTTTTACCTTTAAAGTAACTGTCCAGTTCATATTCTGTTAACTCATACCCACATAATTTTGTTGCCTCGTGGCCAAAGCATAAATTGGATAAAAACACTTATATCCCAAACAGACCGTTTAAAAAATGCTTGCTGTTTCCTCATATAACATGGTGTCATTGGCTGAGCTGGCCAGTCAGTGGTCTACTCTTATGAATATTTTAAACCCACACCATTCCAACACAGAAAAGCTGCCTTTTAACATACTTAATTACTGTTTTCTTTGGAAGGAACACTATTTCACTCATATTGTAAATAATTAAAGGTCATACTTTATAGAAATCTGGAAACACTGGACAGTTTCTTTAAAGGTTGAGAACCACCTACAAGTGCTGAAGGAAAGTGTCACCTGACAATCAATTAAGCACACAATTTATTTTACAAAGACCTTTTTAAATCAGCAGATGTTACAAAATGCTTTACAGATACAGTGAGCTACAAAAGTATTGGAACAGTTCAAATGTTAATGTTGTTTTGGTACTCCCGCACTTTGGATTTAAAATGATAAAAATGATACAACATTCACAACGTATTCAGACACCTTCCCTTTTCCACATTTTTGTTGTGTTACAGCCTTAATCTAAAATTGATTAAATAAAAACATTTCCTCGTCAATCTACAAACAATACCCCTTAATGACAAAACAAAAACAGGTTTTTTGAAATTTTTGCAAATGTATTAATAATAAAAAAACAGAAGTACCTTATTTACATAACCATTCAGACCCTTTGCTATGAGACTCGAAATTGAGCTCAGGTGCATCCTGTTTCTAATGATCATCCTTGATATGTTTCTACAACTTGATTGGAGTCCACCTGTGGTAAATTCAATTGATTGGACATGATTTGGAAAGGCACACACCTGTCTAGATAAGGTCTCACAGTTGACAGATCATGTCAGAGCAAAAACCAAGCCATGAGGTCGAAGGAATTGTCCGTAGAGCTCAGAGAAAGGATTGTGTCAAGGCACAGATCTGGGGAAGGGTACTAAAAAATGTCTGCAGCATTGAAGGTCCCAAAGAATACGTTGGGGGAAAAGGGCCTTGGTCAGGGAAGTGACCAAGAACCAGATGGTCACTCTGACAGAGCTCCAGAGTTCCTCTGTGGAGATGGGAGAACCTTCCAGAAGGACAATCAGCTCTGCAGTACTCCACCAATCAGGCCTTTATGTTGGCCAGACGGAAGCCACTCCTTTCTAAAATGCACATAACAGCGTGCTTGGAGTTTGCCAAAAGGCACCTAAAGGACTATCAGACCATGAGAAACAAGATTCTCTGGTCTGATGAAACCAAGATTGAACTCTGGCCGGAATTCCAAGCGTCACGTCTGGAGGAAACCTGGCACCATCCCTACGGTGAAGCATGATGGTGGCGGCATCATGCTGTGGGGATGTTTTTCATCGTCAGGGACAGGGAGACTAGTCAGGATTGAGGGAAAGATGAACAGAGCAATTTACAGAGAGGTCCTTGATGAAAACCTGCTGCAGAGCACTCAGGACCTCAGATTGGGGCGAAGGTTCACCTTCCAACAGGACAACGACCCTAAGCACACAGCCAAGACAACACAGGAGGGGCTTTGTGACAAGTCTCAATGTCCTTGAGTGGCCCAGCCAGAGCCCAGACTTGAACCAGATCTGAAACCTGAAAATAGCTCTGTAGTGACACTCCCCATCCAACCTGAAAGAGCTTGAGAGGATCTCCAAATCAAATCAAATCAAATTTTATTTGTCACATACACATGGTTAGCAGATGTTAATGCGAGTGTAGCGAAATGCTTGTGCTTCTAGTTCCGACAATGCAGTAATAACAAGTAATCTAACTAACAATTCCAAAACTACTGTCTTGTACACAGTGTAAGGGGATAAAGAATATGTACATAAGGATATATGAATGAGTGATGGTACAGAGCAGCATAGGCAAGATACAGTAGATGGTATCGGGTACAGTATGTACAAATGAGATGAGTATGTAAACAAAGTGGCATAGTATAGTATAAAGTGGCTAGTGATACATGTATTACATAAGGATACCGTCGATGATATAGTGTACAGTATATACGTATGCATATGAGATGAATAATGTAGGGTAAGTAACATTTATATAAGGTAGCATTGTTTAAAGTGGCTAGTGATATATTTACATCATTTCCCATCAATTCCCATTATTAAAGTGGCTGGAGTTGAGTCAGTGTCAGTGTGTTGGCAGCAGCCACTCAGTGTTAGTTGGTGGCTGTTTAACAGTCTGATGGCCTTGAGATAGAAGCTGTTTTTCAGTCTCTCGGTCCCAGCTTTGATGCACCTGTACTGACCTCGCCTTCTGGATGATAGCGGGGTGAACAGGCAGTGGCTCGGGTGGTTGATGTCCTTGATGATCTTTATGGCCTTCCTGTGACATCGGGTGGTGTAGGTGTCCTGGAGGGCAGGTAGTTTGCCCCCGGTGATGCGTTGTGCAGACCTCACTACCCTCTGGAGAGCCTTACGGTTGAGGGCAGTGCAGTTGCCATACCAACTGCACTGAGAAGAATGGGAGGAGTACGGGTACAACAAAGCTGGGACCCAGTGTCTCCTGACCCCTCCTGTCTCAGCCTCCAGTATTTATGCTGCAGTAGTTTATGTCAGGGGTCAGTTTGTTATATCTGGAGTACTTCTCGTGTTCTATCCGGTGTCCTGTGTGAATTTAAGTATGCCCTCTCTAATTCTCTCTTTCTCTCTTTCTTTCTCTCTCTCGGAGGACCTGAGCCCTAGGACCATGCCTCAGGACTACCTGACATGATGACTCCTTGCTGTCCCCAGTCCACCTGGCTGTGCTGCTGCTCCAGTTTCAACTGTTCTGCCTGTGATTATTATTATTTGACCATGCTGGTCATTTATGAACATTTGAACATCTTGGCCATGTTCTGTTATAATCTCCACCCGGCACAGCCAGAAGAGGATTGGCCACCCCACATAGCCTGGTTCCTCTCTAGGTTTCTTCCTAGGTTTTGGCCTTTCTAGGGAGTTTTTCCTAGCCACCATGCTTCTACACCTGCATTGCTTGCTGTTTGGGGTTTTAGGCTGGGTTTCTGTACAGCAATTTGAGATATCAGCTAATGTACAAAGGGCTATATAAATACATTTGATTTGATTTGAGAGACTGAAAAACATCTTGTATCTCAAGGCCGTCACTGTTAAACAGCCATCACTAACAGAGAGGCTGCTACCTACATACAGACTCAAATCAAATGCCACTTTAATAAATTGGTCACTAGTCACTTTAAATAATGCCACTTCAATAATGTTTACACATCTTACATTACTCATCTCATACGTATATACTGTATCTTATACCATCTATTGCATCTTGCCTATGCCGTTTGGTCATAGCTCATACATTTATTTATATGTACATATTTTTTATTCCAACCCTTTAGATTTGTGTTTATTAGGTAGTTGTTGTGGAATTGTTCGATTTCTTGTTTGATATTACTGCACTGTCAGAACTAGAAGCACAAGCATTTCGCTACACTCACATTAACATGTGCTAACCATGTGTATGTGACTAAGAACATTTGATTTGATTTGAAGAAGACTCGAGGCTGAAATTGCTGCCAAAGGTGCTTCAACAAAGTACTGAGTAAAGGGTCTGAATACTTATGTAAATGTAAAAACAAAATTGTAAATATTTCTAAAAACCTGTTTTGCTTTGTCAACATGGGGTATTGTGTGTAGATTGATGAGGGGGGAAAGCAACGTAACAAAATGTTGAAAAAGTCAATGGGTCTGAGTACTTTTCGAATGCATTTGGTTCCATAATCATAGAACACAATGACTACATCATGCTTGTGACTCTACACATTTCTTGGATGCATTTTCTGTTTGTTTTCGTTGTGTTTCACATTATTTTGTGCACAATAGAAATTAATGGTACATCATGTATTGTGTCATTATGGAGTCACTTTTATTGTAAAAAAGAATAGCATATGTTTCTCAACAATTCTACATTAATGTGGATGCTACAATGATTAGGAATAATCCTGAATGAATCATGAATAAGGATGAGTGAGAAAGTTACAGATGCACAAATATCATACCCCCAAGGCATGCTACCTAACCTCTCATTATTAGGAGAGACCAGGGTTGGTTGTAACACTTTTCAGCTTTTCGTCAGTTTTCGTCAGTTTCTCAGAGATCATTTATGGTAGTGTACTCAAAACTTTATACAAACAACCTACACCTGTCCTTTACAAATTGGTGAGGTTATTATTTGAAGTCAGAAGTTTACATACACTAAAGCTGACTGTGGCTTTAAACAGCTTGGAAAATTCCAGAAAATTATGTCATGGCTTTAGAATCTTCTGAAAGGCTAATTGACATCATTTTAGTCAATTAGAGGTGTACCTGTGGATGTATTTCAAGGCCTACCTTCAAACTCAGTGTCTCTTTGCTTGACATCATGGGAAAATCAAAAAAAATCAGCCAAGACCTCAGAAAACAAACTATAGATCTCCACAAGTCTGGTTCATCCTTGGGAGCAATTTCCAAATGCCTGAAGGTACCACGTTGATCTGTACAAACAATAGTACGCAAGTATAAACACCATGGAACTAGGCAGCCATCATACTGCTCAGGAAGGAGGCGCGTTCTGTCTCCTAGAGATGAATGTACTTTGGTGCGAAAAGTGCAAATCAATCCCAGAACCAACAGCAAAGGACCTTGTGATGATGCTGGAGGAAACCGATACAAAAGTATCCACAGTAAAATGAGTCCTATATCGACATAACCTGAAAGGCTAATCAGCTAGGAAGAAGCCACTGCTCCAAAACCACCATAAAAAAGCCAGACTACGGTTTGTAACTGCACATGGGGACAAAGATTGTACTTTTTGGAGAAATGTCCTCTGGTCTGATGAAACAAAAATAGAATTGTTTGGCCATAATGACCATCGTTATGTTTGGAGGAAAAAGGTTGAGGCTTGCAAGCCAAAGAACACCATCCCAACCGTGAAGCACGGGGGTGGCAGTATCATGTTGTGGGGGTGCTTTGCTGCAGGAGGGACTGGTGCACTTCACAAAATAGATGGTATCATGAGATAGGAAAATTATGTGGATATATTGAAGCAACATCTCAAGACATCAGTCAGGAAGTTAAAGCTTGGTTGCTAATGGGTTTTCCAAAGGGACAATGACCCCAACCATACTTACAAAGTTGTGGCAAAATGACTTAAGGACAACAATGTCAAGGTATTGGAGTGGCCATCACAAAGCCCTGACCTCAATCCTATAGAAAATGTATGGGCAGAACTGGAAAAGCTGGTGCGAGCAAGGAGACCTACAAACCTGACTCAGTTACACCAGCATTGTCAGGAGGAATGGGCCAAAATTCACCCAATTTATTGTGGGAAGCTTGTGCAGGCTACCCGAAACATTTGACACAAGTTAAACAATTTAAAGGCAATGCTACAAAATACTAATTGAGTGTATGTAAACTTCTGACCCACTGGGAATGTGATGAAAGAAATAAAAGCTTAAATAAATCATTGTATCCACTATTATGCTGACATTTCACATTCTTAAAATAAAGTTGTGATCCAAACTGAACTAAGTCAGTGATTTTTTTATTAGGATTAAATGTCAGGAATTGTGAAAAACTGAGTTTAAATGTATTTGGCTAAGTTGTATGTAAACTTCCGACTTCAACTGTATATGTAAATCTGCAAATGCATGGTGTTGTCTTATATACGAGGAGTGAAGTGTTACAATTTACCCCATGTTCTGGGTTAGTTATAACAGTGCTTGGGATGAACAGAATGTAACATAATGAAAAGTGCATAAATCATGACATGCAACTAATTATTGAATGACTTTATTGAGACCATGAGAGCCACATTGCCATGTTTAACATTTTGTTTGGCAGAAATAATAATAAATACAAATAATAAAGTGTTTATTATTTTACCCTCCACTAAATGGTCTTTCTCAACCAAACAACAACTAGGCTAAACTACTGAACACCTGAATGTTTGTGGTGTGTCTGTTTGTATGTGTGTGTGTGTGCGTGTCTCTGCGCATGTGTGTGTGACTGAATGTTGGACATTTTCGCTTAATCAGAGTTAAAGTTGTGACAGTGCTGTCATGGGGTACAGGCTTGGTGGGACCATATTTTGCATTCTCAGCACTGCACCCAGACCTCCTTGGACTTAGAATTTTTAAAGTGCTCCATGCACACAATGGAGAAGTTTTCCTCGTTGGAGGGACTTGAATCTTCTGCATCAATATGTTCTGTTTTGGCTTTTTTTCTTATGCAGGACAGTTTTTTGTTGTTGTTCAGTGTGGTTTGTCTTGGCTTGCTTCTTTCCAGTTTTTTGTTGTTGTTCAGTGTGGTTTGTCTTGGCTTGCTTCTTTCCAGTTTTTTGTTGTTGTTCAGTGTGGTTTGTCTTGGCTTGCTTCTTTCCAGTTTTTTGTTGTTGTTCAGTGTGGTTTGTCTTGGCTTGCTTCTTTCCAGTTTTTTGTTGTTGTTCAGTGTGGTTTGTCTTGGCTTGCTTCTTTCCAGTTTTTTGTTGTTGTTCAGTGTGGTTTGTCTTGGCTTGCTTCTTTCCAGTTTTTTGTTGTTGTTCAGTGTGGTTTGTCTTGGCTTGCTTCTTTCCAGTTTTTTGTTGTTGTTCAGTGTGGTTTGTCTTGGCTTGCTTCTTTCCAGTTTTTTGTTGTTGTTCAGTGTGGTTTGTCTTGGCTTGCTTCTTTCCAGTTTTTTGTTGTTGTTCAGTGTGGTTTGTCTTGGCTTGCTTCTTTCCAGTTTTTTGTTGTTGTTCAGTGTGGTTTGTCTTGGCTTGCTTCTTTCTAGTTTTTTGTTGTTGTTCAGTGTGGTTTGTCTTGGCTTGCTTCTTTCCAGTTTTTTTGTTGTTGTTCAGTGTGGTTTGTCTTGGCTTGCTTCTTTCCAGTTTTTTGTTGTTGTTCAGTGTGGTTTGTCTTGGCTTACTTCTTTCCAGTTTTTTGTTGTTGTTCAGTGTGGTTTGTCTTGGCTTGCTTCTTTCCAGTTTTTTTTCGGCAACGAATTGTATTTTTGTCTTTTGAGTGCTTTACTTTTTATGCTGTTCTTCCAGTGACTGCTTGGTGGATGTATCTTCCTACCTTTTGTTGTAATTTTCCTGCACCCTGGTTTTGGGAAGGGGCGTACATCAACTGGGTTGTAATCAGAACAGTAATCAGGTTTTTCCCATCACATCCTGGTATGTGGGGAGGTGTCCTGTGAAGTGGCTTGAGAGGTGGCCTGGAAGGCAGCTGGAGAGGTGGCCTGGAAGGCAGCTGGAGAAGTGGCCTGGAAGGCTGTTGGAGCAGTGGCCTGGAAGGCAGCTGGAGAGGTGGCCTGGAAGGCTGTTGGAGCAGTGGCCTGGAAGGCAGCTGGAGAGGTGGCCTGGAAGGCAGCTGGAGAAGTGGCCTGGAAGGCTGTTGGAGCAGTGGCCTGGAAGGCAGCTGGAGAGGTGGCCTGGAAAGCTGTTGGAGAAGTGGCCTGGAAGGCAGCTGGAGAAGTGGCCTGGAAGGCTGTTGGAGCAGTGGCCTGGAAGGCAGCTGGAGAGGTGGCCTGGAAGGCTGTTGGAGAAGTGGTCTGGAAGGCAGCTGGAGAGGTGGCCTGGAAGGCAGCTGGAGAGATGGCCTGGAAGGCAGTGGGCACAGTGGCCTGAGTGGTGGCTGAAGAGGTGACCTGGGAGGAAGCTGGCAAGGCCAGTGTGTCAGCTGGAGCAGGGCGATCAGTGACAAGTGAGGGTACAAAGTCACATTCCTGAAATATATCAGGGTTGTATGGCCAAATGCCAGTGCAGCTGAACCCAGCCTGTATATTGGTGGGTGTTGTGGCACCTGGAAGTGTTGTTTTGACAATGCCTGGAATGTCATATATGGTCATGGTCTTTCCGGGGTTCATCCTCATCCAGGCATCACTGGCAGAGTTCACCATTTTCTTCAATGGCCCGTACACACTCCTTTCCAGGAGCTGGAGCTTGTGTGAGTGTGGGGGGAAAGAAAGCAAGACTATACCAGAGCGCCTACAGAAATGAATGGCCCTGATTGACAGGTGTGAGTTGTGGTTGAAGGACCACCTTCCTTTCCAGGCTGACATTGGTATGTTTGGCGAAGTGTTCAAGGAAAATGAGGAAGTCATCCTCCTGCATCCAGCAAGCTCCATTTCCACTTCCAACACATCCAAATGATCAATCCCGTACAAAGTGGACCTGGTTTACCTTTTGCATGGGAAAACAATTGTTGGGGGGATAGAATTTCCTATTGCATTGCCACGTTTGTACTATGGTTATTCCTGTCTTGTCAATATTCCATATGTCATTCCCAGTGGTGATCTGTCATTCAGGGCAGGTTCGACATTCCAAACCATGTGTTTAATAAGTTGAGAGGTCTCCAATTTTTACTGAAATGTAATTATATCCCTGAAAGATTACCTGTTAAATTGGCTAGATTTCACCAACAATCTTTAATGTCCTGGAAAATATGTTTCCTGCACAATTTTTCCCCACATTAAGCTCTTTTGTGGAATTGTTCAAACATAACTGTAAGGAATAAGTAATTGTTCTACCCCAGCTGGCATGAGAGGAATAGTGACTTTGTTCTTGATGTTTTCGGCAACAGGGGTAATATTCTTTCATATGAACAATTTACAACATTGAATGAGTTTCCAATACTTTTCAGATAGTTTATTTCTGTGATCAAAGCCATTCCCAGTGGTCTTACTACACTAATGGAAACGCATCTTAGCTTTGGTGATGATCACTGAGCTTATCCACAACTCAGTTTGGAAGGCGTGGATTTACTTGAGAAATCTTGTGGTAACAAATACACGAGACACATTTTCCATTCATAGAACCAACATTGTCTGGAAAAAAAGCTTGGTTGATGCCTTACAAATATTGTATACCAAACTAATTTAAGGAAGTGCACCTTAAGATTCTACATAAGATTTATCCATGTAATTCTATGTTATCCAAATGTGCTGATTTTGATATCTGCGTTTTCTTGTGAAAAAGAAGGTGAAAATCTGACTCACTTGTTCTATGAATGTAAATCTTTTCTGATATCGAATACAATTGCACATTACAATTGCACATTAATTGACATATTTTTTACAATATTAATTGAATATATTTATTTTAATGTAATTGACATATATATATATATTTTTTTTTTCTATTTTATGATTTTTCTTTTTTGTATGTTTTTAGTATTTTGTTTATACCTGTGTTTTGTTTTGTTAGATGTAGGGATGTAAGTTGTTGATAATTTTGGATAATTCAGTAAATACATTTTTAAAAAGGAATTGCAAGTGTTACTACCATCCCGGGTCCCCCCTACAATAACAGGGGAGGTTAGCATTTGGGGGGGGGGGCGGGGGGGTTTGTTGCGGATAAAAGCCTGTGCGTGATGATTTAGTGCACATAAAAATAACTTTTGCTGTTAAATTCCCATGTTCCGAGTAAAAAATACATGTTAAATAGGTTTCTATCGCATTTTCAACTCTACTGATTGATTTGTCATTTAAAATATTTCATCGAATGTGCCCATTTCTGGTATTGGCAAGTGGCCTATATCCAACAGCTCGCAGATACAGTGCGAGCTGTATGAGATGACTATGGACAAAAGAGCGAGATTATTTTAATTTGTCAAATGTCAGCCAAGCGTCGATCATCATGTCACCAGAATAATACCCTCCATATTTATTGGAAAGGGACCTCAAACTCATCACACTTTCACCAACCACCCTGTGAAGTTCATCATCATGTATTTTATCTGTAGGCTAATAAACTGCATGATTTCCGAGTCATAGTGTTCCACGTTTACTTCAATATGATCATGGTTATTATATCAATAGTTGCACATAAAAGCGTGTCCACCGCAATTGTTCGCATAATTCATTGTATCGACATAAAAAGATCCCACTTTGTGTAGCCTATTTTATTTTGTCGATATTTCCATCAGGCCTGTCATGACATTTTATTTATCCGACATGTAGGCCACTTTACTCGCATAAAAAGGTTGGATGGAAACCTGGTTATTCTACCGTTGAGACAATTCAGTCTGCTTCGAGCTTCAATATCAATCTGCTTTCAAGGATGCAACTGAAAAGTTCTGAAAATATACAACAGACAACCAACCATTGCAGCAGAAAAATCTGACACAGTTGCTAAAAAGGAAGAAACCTCGTCACCGAGCCCCCACCCCCTTAGCGGGCCACACCACACATCTCGTAAAAGGCCGAAGTATTGCACAGCTTCGCTCTTTCTTGCGCAAGGCATTAGCGGAGCGGTGACGTGGGCTAGAACTGGAAAATCCTGCGCCTCCGCCGACTTTTCATTCTCGGACGGTTCTCTCGCAGCCTCCACCACTGAGACCAGTTTAGTAGCCCTGTGCAGTCAAACGGCGTGTTTATATACCAGGATATTTTTAGCCTTGACGAGTGAAACTATATTGAACCAATATGAGCTCTTCTTTCCCTGAGCCGCCCAATGAGGGAGAGAGGGGGTTTGGAGGCGGGTAAAACAACGAGTATCTGTAGTGAGTGACTGGCTGGGAAGACTGAGACTGATTTTAATTTCTGCGTTTAATTTCCTTCCCGAAACGACACGAATTGCCCTGATTCACCAGCGCCCAAAATTCTTGGACTCCCACAGATGAAAAACACCAAGCCCATGGTCAGGTTATCTGTCTGAACTATGTTTCTGACATTTTGTTGCTTCTGGAAAGTCAAGAAGATGGGCCATTCCCACTGCCGACTGAAGTCAGCTATGTCAATCCACAAATTACTTACTCAGGCACCCCCCCCCCCCCCCCCCCCCCCAAAAAAAACGACAAAATAAAAGCATCCGAACATCTAGACCTATTTTTGCCTAGTACTCTCTAATATATAAACCATATTGAATATTATATAATATAACCAAGAAAATAGATTAGACATGAATAGTAATTCCATGCAGTACTGGCACCATCGAGAGCATCCTGACTGGTTTGCATCACTGCCTGGTAAGGCAACTGCTCGGCCTCTGACCGCAAGTCACTACAGAGGCTAGTGCAAACAGCCCAGTACATCACTGGGGCCAAGCTTCCTGCCATCCAGGACCTCTATACCAGGCGGTGTCAGAGGAAGGCCCTAAAAATGGTCAGAGACTCCAGCCACCCTAGTCATAGACTGTTCTCTCTGCTACCGCACGGCAAGCGGTACCGGAGCGCCAAGTCTAGGTCCAAAAGGCTTCTTAACAGCTTTTACCCCCAAGCCACAAGACTCCTGAACAGCTAATCAAATGGCTACCTGGACTATTTGCATTGACCCCCCCCCCCTTTACGCTGCTGCTACTCTCTGTTTATTATCTATGCATAGTCACTTTAACTCGACATACATGTTACCTCGACTAACCAGTGCCCCTGCACAGTGACTCTCTCTGTACAGGTACCCGCTGTATAAAGCCTTGTTATTGTTATTTTACTGCTGTTCTTTAATTCATTATTGGTAAAAAAAAAATTATGCTTATCTATTTTTTTATTTAACACTTATTTTTCTTAAAACTGTATTGTTGTTTAAGGGCTTGTAAATAAGCATTTCACTGTAAGGTCTACACTTGTTTTCAGTGCATGTGTGAAATACAATTTGATTTGATTTTTAAGAACTCAGTTCGTGGGGCTCAATATCCTATTGAGAGTTAGAAAATTAGTCTAGCCAGCTATCTAAACTTGTGCTTCTACCCCTGCATTGCTTGCTGTTTGGGATTTCAGGTTGGGTTTCTGTACAGCACTTTGATATATCAGCTGATGTAAGAAGAGCTATATAAATACATTTGAATTGTAATAATCATGGCCGAATACTGACCAAGCACACAGGACACGTGCCCAGGGGCCCTGACCTCCAGTGGGCCCCACTGATTTTGTTAGTCACTCTCACTCAGATATCATTAACATGGCATAAGTCATGTCAAAATTCTTATAATTTCAGGAAATTAGCTTTAAAACTGAAAAAATGTTTCTCCGCACTGTGGCAAAATGGGTAGAATTGCAGGAAATTAACTTTAAAAAGTAAAACATTTTCTCCTCCATCAAGAGGGGAGGCCACTAAACCAAATCTCGCTTAAGGGGACACTACTTGCCATGAGAAGGCCTCTCTCTCATGATTCCATGCCTGTTCTTCCATCACTTATTCAAATGTATCAAATAAAACATCCCATTAAGCATCCTAGACAATCTCTCTCTCTCTCTCTCTCTCTCTCTCTCTCTCTCTCTCTCTCTCTCTCTCTCTCTCTCTCTCTCTCTCTCACACACACACACACACACACACACACACACACACACACACACACACACACACACAGCTGCCGAAGAGCGCACACTTGAGCGTCTTTCTATGGTCCTATCATCCCTCCTTTCTGCATTTTCTTTCTATGGTCCTATCATCCCTCCTTTCTTCATGTTCTTTCTATGGTCCTATCATCCCTCCTTTCTGCATGTTCTTTCTATGGTCCTATCATCCCTCCTTTCTGCATGTTCCGTTTCCCATTCCTAGATTGTATTAGGCCTTATAACATCTGCTGCCTACAAGTGTCACCCATACCCCATCCCAAAGGGCTGTAAAATGGTGAGTAAGATAGCTCAGATATGACTTTGTGTAAAGAAGTGGCTTTGGTGTGCGACTTTCTTGTCCGACCCCGACTTGTCCTTCGTCCACCGGCATAGGTGACAAGAGACCTACATGTTGATAATTAATCCTATATGCGAAAACGCTTAAAAATTAAGTTGAACACAGTACATAATTATCGTGGCGATCAGTAGGCCCATTAATGGTTTATTATCAATTAGCAGGTTATTATGGTCAGACGGCCATTGGATAGTTGTATAAATTATTTTGAACTCTCTCCAAATTGCCTCCACAGGTGAGTGATAGACAGACAGTTGATAGTGTGATCCCTTATTGTCACATAACTATTGTAGGCCTATTGGACACTGTGTTAACTAACCTCTAAACAAGCTTAAATGCCATACAATTCTCCTTCTGTGGCCTCCAACTGCTCTTAAAAGCTAGTAAAACCAAATGCATGCTTTTCAACTGTTCGCTGCCCACACCCACCCGCCCGACTAGCATCACCACCCTGGACGGTTCTGACCTAGAATATGTGGACAACTATAAATACCTAGGTGTCTGGCTAGACTGTAAACTCTCCTTCCAGACTCATATTAAACATCTCCAGTCCAAAATCAAACCTAGAATCAGCTTTCTATTTTGCATCAAAGCCTCCTTCACTCACGCCGCCAAACTTACCCTAGAAAAACTGACTATCCTATCGATCCTCGACTTCGGCGATGTCATCTACAAAATAGCTTCCAATACTCTACTCAGCAAACTGGATGCAGTCTATCACAGTGCCATCCGTTTTGTTACCAAATCACCTTATACCACCCACCACTGCGACCTGTATGCTCTAGTCGGCTGGCCCTCGCTACATATCCGTCGCCAGACCCACTGGCTCCAGGTCATCTATAAGTCTATGCTAGGTAAAGCTCCGCCTTAGCTCAGCTCACTGGTCACGATAACAACACCCACCCGTAGCACGCGCTCCAGCAGGTATATCTCACTAATCATCCCCAAAGCCAACACTTTATTTGGTCGCCTTTCCTTCCAGTTCTCTGCTGCCAGTACTGGAACAAATTGCAAAAATCACTGAAGATGGATACTTATATTTCCCTCACCAACTTTAAACATCAGCTATCTTAGCAGCTAAACGATTGCTGCAGCTGTACATAGTCCATCTGTAAATAGCCCACCCAATCTACCTACCTCATCCCCATACTGTTTTATTTACTTTTCTGCTCATTTGCACACCGGTATCTCTACTTGCACATCATCATCTGCTCATTTATCACTCCAGTGTTAATTTGCTAAATTGCCTAAATTGGCCTATTTATTGCCTACCTCCTCATGCCTTTTGCACACACTGAATATAGACTTTCTTTTTTTCTACTGTGTCATTGACTTGTTTATTGTGTTATTGGCTTGATTATTCCATGTTATTCCATGTGTAACTCTGTGTTCTTGTCTGTGTCACACTGATTTACTTTATCTTGGCCAGGTCGCAGTTGTATTCAATCTCATGTTCAATATTCAATCTCATGCAACGAAACCAAGATAATGCACATCCTGTGCCCAGTCCCAAGACAATGTCGTTTAACCAGTTCTTTATATAGCAGTGCTTTGGATAGGGGTCGTTTTTGGGACATGAGAAGCTGCAACGTTTTTATTATTTTCCAGTCTTGCAGCGACGCACTTCGGTAAATTAATGTAGATGCACTTTGGCTCAAATGGTGTTGGCCACTGAGTGGTCTGAGCCACATGGGGGCGCCAAGACCCTATGATTATCAAAAGGACATTGAGTAGTCGAGACCCATATTTTGAGCACGGAAGTGGTCTGGAGTTGAATTCTTACAAGCGTCTCCTGGCACACCAAAAGCTGAAATATACAAGGACAACAGGAGGTCAGTAAAGGGTAAAGGAGAATTAGCCTAGTTAAAGCAAAATATAACTTGTAATCTTTGGGTCACACTTAACATTACAAGTGATGAACATCCCACAGAAAACTTTGACCATGATTTAAAAATTAAAAACGTCTTTCCTCGTTTTACTCATTCCCATGTCCTTTCAGTTCAGCTCAATATTTACCCTGGCCATTTTCAATGTTGTGATGTTGCCTCTAGAATTGGAATCTTCCTTCTCTCTCTTTTTGAACTTCTTGGCCTCTTTCTTCTGTTCCCTCTCCTCCCACTCCAGCGGTCCTCCAGCTTCTGCCTCTTCTGTTCCCTCTCCTCCCACTCCAGCGGTCCTCCAGCTTCTGCCTCTTCTGTTCCCTCTCCTCCCACTCCAGCGGTCCTCCAGCTTCTGCCTCTTCTGTTCCCTCTCCTCCCACTCCAGCGGTCCTCCAGCTTCTGCCTCTTCTGTTCCCTCTCCTCCCACTCCAGCGGTCCTCCAGCTTCTGCCTCTTCTGTTCCCTCTCCTCCCACTGCAGCGGTCCTCCAGCTTCTGCCTCTTCTGTTCCCTCTCCTCCCACTCCAGCGGTCCTCCAGCTTCTGCCTCTTCTGTTCCCTCTCCTCCCACTCCAGCGGTCCTCCAGCTTCTGCCTCTTCTGTTCCCTCTCCTCCCACTCCAGCGGTCCTCCAGCTTCTGCCTCTTCTGTTCCCTCTCCTCCCACTCCAGCGGTCCTCCAGCTTCTGCCTCTTCTGTTCAGCCTTCAGCAGCTTTGCCTGGTTCCTTTGATTCTGCTCCACAAGTGTGATGTCATACGCCCCCTTGTACATCCTTCTGTCATCTATGTGCTCCTCGTTGTAATAGGTTATCTTAATCCTCTTCTGGTAGCGATCTTTAACCTTTTCGTTCACCCAGCGATTCACCTTCCTTCGCTTGATGTTCCCCTTGGGCTCCACACTTCCTTCCTCCTCTCTGAGGTCCTTCCCCTCCTCCTCATTGGCACTCTCCTCCATCTCCTCAGTCTCAGCAATGAGGCTGGAGTACTTACTGCCATTGGATTCAGCTTCTTTCTCCTCCTCCTCTCTCACTAGGAAGGGCTTTGGGTTCCTCTTCATCTGGTCAATGTAGTTCCTGCATTAGGTTTTGTAGGTCTCAGCCTTGGCCTGGTGTTCAGCGTCCTTAGCCTCCTAGAGGAGCCGCTGCTTGGCCTCTTGGATCTCTTCAAGGGGAATGATCCGTCCCCTGTAGACCACATCTACGCCTACACATTTTCGCTCATCACACTCAATGTCCCGTACCTCACATTGGGTCTCGGCAGCAGCCATCGTGGCGTCTGGAGCTTGATTGTGCTCTGGATCTTGGCTGGATTCGAGAGTTGGGTCATTCTGGGTCTGGAGCCAACAGTCAGGTGTGAGCTCGACCTGGGGCCTCGGCTTGTAGACAATGAGCCTAGGCACGTGCACAGGCACAGCAGGCTCCTTCTTCTTGTTCTCATTCTGTGCCTTCTCCAAATACATCTCTTCCAAGGTTTTCTCCCACCTCTGTCACCTTTCCTCTCCAACTATTCTCTCCTCCTCTTTCATCTTCTACTCCCTAAAATCAGATAAGATAAGTCAATTACTTTATTATCCCTTGGGGAATTTTTGTGTGCAGATCTGTGCATACATTAAAACACATCATAAATCATGGACAGCGACATATCTAAACAATTATAGCTAATAAATACAAGTCTGGTCTTGTCCAGGTTGGTAAGAGTCTCCAGCTGTCTGAGTCTGTCCAACTCCCTCAATCTATCATCCTGCTGTTTCATGGCCAGGTAGGTCTCTTCCTCAGTCATCACAACTATCTCCCTCCTCAGTCTCTCCTGGTTCAAGGCTTTTGTCCTGATCTCACTCTGTTTCTGTAATTCTGAGTTTTACATGCTTTATCAACCATCACGATGCTACAACTAGCTACTACTACTACGGTACAGCTGTACTAATACAACTACTGTATTACTGTATTACTACTACTACTGCTACTGCTACTATTACTACTTCTCCATCTGCTTCTACATCTGCATTGCTTGCTGTTTGGGGATTTAGGCTGGGTTTCTGTATAGCAATTTGTGATACATCGGCTGATGTAAAAAGGGCTTTATAAATATATTTTATTGATTGATACTACTACTACTACTACTACTACTACTACTACTACTACTACTACTACTACTATTACTACTTCTACTAATACTCAGTGGTGGGAAAACTACTCAGTTGTCATACTTCAGTAAAAGTAAAGATAGCTTAATAGAATATTAAAGTCACCCAGCAAAATACTACTTGAGTAAAAGTCTAAAAGTATCTGGTTTTAAATGTACTTAAGTGAAGTGGTAGAAAAAGTAGTTTTATCATACTTAAAAGTAAAAAAGTCAACGCTATACATCAAAGGCCAACAAAAGGACTGTTTGATGCAGCGGAGTGAAAGTGACAAGAAAGCAAGAGGGGGTATAGTGAGAGCGAGAGGGAGAGAAATAAGATGAAAGGCACACCACATAGCAGTTGTCTTATTCCCATTTAAAGTAGGTTTTCCTGCAGCAGTGAAAAAGAGGGAAGTAGTGTGTGTGTTTGTGTATGTAATTTGGGAACTCTTCCCCCGCCTCCTCTTTGCCTATACGGAGGAGAGGAGGACTCACTGACAGAGAGAGAGAGAGAGAGGGACATCAGAGGAGATGAAAAGAGTACAGTGGGAGAGGAATCAAAACTCAACAAGGGGAGAAACCCAGACATAACAGAAAAGATACAACAGAGTGAGAGACGCATGAGACAAGTTACACGAAGAGAAGAGATGAGAGGAGACACATCTGATCAGTAGCTGTTTAGCTGAAGCCAAGTGGGAGTAGTGTGTTTTGTTGGACTAGATTTATCTAGGTATCTTTCCGAGCCCACACACATATACTCGTGAGGAGACACACTTGCCTTCCTCGTGAAGTGTGTGTTGTGCTCAGGACTTTGAGTGTGTGTGAGTGAGAGACCATGTGGCGGTTCGTGACCCTGGTCCTCCTAGGCCACCTGGGGAGCAGTCTGACGGGGGCATGGAGAGCCTCCCAGCCTCGCCTGCAGTTCACCCACTCAGGTAAGACAGAACCCCTCTCTCTCCCATTCACACCCTGCTGTCTCTTTGTTAGTGTGCCTCACGTGCTGTATTTTTGTATAGCTCTCCACGCACTGTGTTGTCTATTTGAATTGTATCCGTTCCTTCTATGTCCCTATAACTGCTTCCCTCATACCATTACATAATAAAGGATCAGCTATGTTTGGAAGAGTATGGCAGTTTTGTGTGAAGATTTGTGTGCATGATTGACAAAGTGCGATTTTGTGTAAAGATGATGTGTGTCGTTGAGAGGGCTAATTTTTGCTTCAAAGAATGTGTATGATTGTATATTCATCTGTCTTCTAACAGATTTTTAGTCTGTGCTCAGTGAGTACTGATTGATATTTGAGCTGCTCCATCTACTCATATCTGATAATGCAACAATAATAAACCCCAGTTGGGAGTGATAGTCTAATCGTAATGGTCTGTACTCACACCATTTAAACACACCCAGACATCACACAGACTCTGTGAAGTACAAATAAGAATCAGATTCAAGGCTGAAAAGGACATGGCCTAGAAAGTACAAAAGGAAATTATGCAGGGAGGAAAGCTAGTATTTCAAAATACTCTCAGGTGGGAATTGTCTCATTAATTTAGTTTAGTCAGAGCTAAAGTGACTCAACACAGAGAGAGGTTTTATTTTCTGCATTTTTGATCTGCTGTATTTCAGTGCTTCATCTGGCTGCTTTTGATGATGTGTACTGCCAGATGTGAATTGTGCTTAATACAAGGTGTTTCAAGGTGGTACTGTGGTCCTGTGCGTTAGAGGGAGAAAGAGTGTGTGTGATAAAGGAATTGCTGGGTGTCAGAGATGTGTGGGTGTGTGAATGTGTGCGTCTGTGCGTCTTTGTCTGGGCGTACATGCATGCGTGTTTCAATCCGATGCAGACAACGACACACAGACAGTGACTCTCAGAGGGAGTACCATGTGCTGGTCATTTCCCTCCCTACCTCCGATGTACGTCTGATAGCCTGACTGCCTTTTCCTCTGCTCTTCACGGGTCAGGGGTGCCTGATTCCAGATCAGATCCTAGAAGACCACATGTGATGGAGCTGGTTTTTAACCCCACCATGGCTGATTACCCCATCAGCTTGGCTGCCTGGTCCCTCTCTCTCCAACCCTCCTAGCCTTAATGACTAAATTATCCCAGTTATTCAGTCAAACTTCACATCAGCCAGCCAGCCAACACTGGAGTTAGACTGCCTGCCACCCCACTTATAATGACTCAATTATCCCAGTCGCTTGTAGACTCTGGGCCTGATTTCCCAAATGATAAATGACAGCTGGAGATTGGGTTTGTGCCCCCCACACACAAAAGGGGCATTTTACTGCTGCAGATTCAGTGAAATGTATAGCGGCACATACAAAAGGCTAATGAAGCAATCTCAGCGGTTAAGCCATGTGAAAACCGCACACAAGCGGGTTATAATAGAGTTGGGGTTTGATGATGCTTGCCGTGTCTGGTTTCCTTTACAGTTCACCTGCTGCTCTTGTGACCTGTGATGGTGTATTATTACCCGGTACAGTGATTGGAGAGGCGGCCATACTGACCTAGACTGGGAGTCATTTCATCATCTAGATGATGACACATTCTCCTTTCACCTGAGGGGAGAATTAGTACCCCTCTTCCTTGGTAGCACCCTTGACAACGGCAGACAGTGGTTTTGCAGCCTTGAAGTAAAGGTGTGCGGTAATACTCAGACAAGGACTCAGGCAATCTGATTATGATTTATATCTATGTATTCAGAAAGGTGAAAGGGCAAGGTGTCCACTTGTGCCTGGTTGAGTTGTGAAAGAATCCAGATGTCGGGGAGTGTGTGTTTGTCCGTTTCCCAGACATCTCCAGTCCTGCCTTTCTAATTGCACAGTAATTGGTGAAGTGATAACCCCATTTCCACAGGAAATGTGCCCCGGTTTCCTCATCTCTCTAGTGGCGCACCGAACTAAGTCTTCCTCCTGGGAACTGTGAGCCAGACAACTCAGCTAAGGGGCTCCCCATGTAGAGACACAGACAGCCTAACTCAGTCACACAAACACACAGACAGACAGACACTCACACCCACACACACACTTTCTCACTTACGCACAGGGGTGGGGGAGGGGGGTGTCATAAAAATAAATAGCATAAATACCAATAATTGTAGTAACCCTGAGTTTATAAACGTAGATATGGACTTTAACACTTCAGCATGGTTTTGTGGCACAGTGCAGAAGGTTGAGTGTTCACAGACCACAACGGATGAGCTCACTCTCCCTACCTGTGTCATTAAACTACAATCAGAGCCGGCTGCAGACAACGATCAGCTAGGGGAAATCTGATTTTCAACATTTTGATGCGATACCGTATTTATAATTATATAAAATATATGCCAGGAATTGTCCAGGTCTCTGTGCCAATGCACCACACACAACCAATAAGAAATGCATAGCTGTATACTGATTCCTTTGAGCGCTTGTAATCACGGTTTACGTTTTCAACACCACAATCAAGTAAAGCATGTCATCTATGTGGACGACTTGGGAGAATGATGATCGGCAGCAGAATGCGCTTCAGTATCAGAAGTAAAAATACAGCCAGACTGGCCTGCTACTGTGCCCTTCTATAATCTGTTCAGAGTCGATCCACAACTGATCCAAATGGAATGAAACACTCAAATAACAGGGTTTTTGCAAGAATTGGCAACTGCTGGACTAATTATTACACGCTAGATCATCTAGATGCAGGCGAAAGTGTGCAAGGTGGTATTGAATATGTCACTGTCACCTCAACCTTTTCGACCTGTGTGCACCTACGTTGGAAACTTTCACTCATAGGCTAGGTTGCAGCAACCTCATGATGGGTATAAGGAACATTTGAGTATCATGTAAACCTAAACCTAAACCTAAACCTAAACCTATCTCTGTTATATTGAACTGGGTGAATGGAATATGAATGACACTCATCCAATATGCTGTAATAGAAATAAGTCCATGCTCATTAAAAAATAATAGTCCTCGTTCATCTTAAATGGCACTGGATCAGCTATACCATATTGCAGATAGAGTGTTGCTTCCATCAATGTCATTTTGTAAATATATACAGTACCAGTCCAAAGTATGGACACACCTACTCATTTAAGGGTTTTTCTTTATTTTTACTATTTTCTACATTGTAGAATAATAGTGAAGACATCAAAACTATGAAATAGAATCCCCCCAAATACAGGTGTGCCAAACTTGTAGCGTCCTACCCAAGAAGACTCAAGGCTGAAATCGCTGCCAAAGGTGCTTCAACAAAGTACTGAGTAAAGGGTCTGAATACTTACAGTACCAGTCAAAAGTTTGGACACACTTACTCATTCAAGGGTTTTTCTTTATTTGAACTATGTCCTACATTGTAGAATAAAACTATGAAATAACACATATGAAATCATGTAGTAACCAAAAAAGTGTTAAACAAATCAAGATATATTTTAGATTTTAGATTCTTCAAAGTAGCTACTGCTTGCCTTGATGACAGCTTTGCACACTCTTGGCATTCTTTCAACCAGCTTCATGAGGAATGCTTTTCCAACAGTCTTGAAGGAGTTCCCACATATGTTATTGATTGATTGACTATGACCTTTCAAATCACCCAGCACTCTTCAGCCATTCCTGAACCTGTAACCAAAAACAAGCTACATATGGACAGTATCAAAACAAATTATCTAATGATTCTGTCTCTTCACAGCAGAATCTGCAGAGCTGGGATGGTTGTATCCCCCATATATACAACATTCTATTGGTTGCAAGAATGTTATATAATAATTTAAATTGGAAAATTCTATGTTTTGAATCCGGCCTGACAGCTATTCCTCTATCTTGTGGACTTATATTGAAAATTGGTGCAGATTCGTACGATTTTGTGTGTGGTATGATTACTATAGTCTATTGCAGATCTGGACAAACAATCCACCTACCACTATTGTCACTATGAATAGATGACAGGATAGACAGTTGACTGGTAATGTGTAGTAAGTAAGATGTAAGATGTATAAATTGAAGGTAAAAGCAGAAGTGTTTATTAGTTTACTCCAATTGGGGGATCGGTGGAAGGGTTTGCGGGGAATAATAATAAAGGTATATTCTTTAAAAAAGTATGTATGTCTATATAGGTATGTGTATGTATATACAGTGCCTTGCGAAAGTGAAGTGTTTATTAGTTTACTCCAATTGGGGGATCGGTGGAAGGGTTTGCGGGGAATAATAATAAAGGTATATTCTTTAAAAAAGTATGTATGTCTATATAGGTATGTGTATGTATATACAGTGCCTTGCGAAAGTATTCGGCCCCCTTGAACTTTGCGACCTTTTGCCACATTTCAGGCTTCAAACATAAAGATATAAAACTGTATTTTTTTGTGAAGAATCAACAACAAGTGGGACACAATCATGAAGTGGAACGACATTTATTGGATATTTCAAACTTTTTTAACAAATCAAAAACTGAAAAATTGGGCGTGCAAAATTATTCAGCCCCTTTACTTTCAGTGCAGCAAACTCTCTCCAGAAGTTCAGTGAGGATCTCTGAATGATCCAATGTTGACCTAAATGACTAATGATGATAAATACAATCCACCTGTGTGTAATCAAGTCTCCATATAAATGCACCTGCACTGTGATAGTCTCAGAGGTCCGTTAAAAGCGCAGAGAGCATCATGAAGAACAAGGAACACACCAGGCAGGTCCGAGATACTGTTGTGAAGAAGTTTAAAGCCGGATTTGGATACAAAAAGATTTCCCAAGCTTTAAACATCCCAAGGAGCACTGTGCAAGCGATAATATTGAAATGGAAGGAGTATCAGACCACTGCAAATCTACCAAGAACTGGCCGTCCCTCTAAACTTTCAGCTCATACAAGGAGAAGACTGATCAGAGATGCAGCCAAGAGGCCCACGATCACTCTGGATGAACTGCAGAGATCTACAGCTGAGGTGGGAGACTCTGTCCATAGGACAACAATCAGTCGTATATTGCACAAATCTGGCCTTTATGGAAGAGTGGCAAGAAGAAAGCCATTTCTTAAAGATATCCATAAAAAGTGTTGTTTAAAGTTTGCCACAAGCCACCTGGGAGACACACCAAACATGTGGAAGAAGGTGCTCTGGTCAGATGAAACCAAAATTGAACTTTTTGGCAACAATGCAAAACGTTATGTTTGGCGTAAAAGCAACACAGCTGAACACACCATCCCCACTGTCAAACATGGTGGTGGCAGCATCATGGTTTGGGCCTGCAAGGAGGAATGGGAAAAAATTTCAGTCTCTCGATGTGCAAAACTGATAGAGACATACCCCAAGCGACTTACAGCTGTAATCGCAGCAAAAGGTGGCGCTACAAAGTATTAACTTAAGGGGGCTGAATAATTTTGCACGCCCAATTTTTCAGTTTCTGATTTGTTAAAGTTTGAAATATCCAATAAATGTCGTTCCACTTCATGATTGTGTCCCACTTGTTGTTAATTCTTCACAAAAAATACAGTTTTATATCTTTATGTTTGAAGCCTGAAATGTGGCAAAAGGTCGCAAAGTTCAAGGGGGCCGAATACTTTCGCAAGGCACTGTACATGCAGACATTACAATGGAATCTCCGAGAAGAGAGAATTTGAGTTTGAGAGCCTTGGATTTCACCAACATTTTCACCAACATTTTCAGTGCACCTGCTAGTTTATCCATCAAATATTTCTAGCTGTTTTTAAAGGGGTACGTAACACTTTAAGATTGAAGAAGATTGTAGTTTTAACACACCACATGTTTTGTGGGCCCCATCGTGCGATTGGCAAAGGAGACAATGTCGTGGCGGGAGAGTATCTTGTTCTTGTGGGTTGTTTCCCTGCAAGCTCCACACAGCAGCTGGCTACAAGAGTGTGCAAAGCTGTCATCAAGGCAAAGTGTGGCTACTTTGAAGAATCTCAAATATAAAATATATTTTGATTTGTTTAACACTTTTTAGGTTACTACACTACTGGTACTGTAGTATCACACTGAATTCTGACAAACAACACTGCATATTGCTTTACACCAGTGTGATTTCCCATGTCATTGACTGAATTCATCTCATAAACAAACATGCTACTTAGAGAGCATATTTTCAGTCTTTTAAGGGGAGCTAGAGGATTGACTAGACTTATCCCACACTTAGTAAGGTCCACTGTAGCCTCTCACCCTCTCATGCAAGAGCATTGTAAATAGAATGCTGACAGCAACCCATAGAAAACAGAGCACATAGCCTATATGACAGAGCATTTAATATCCATGTCAGTAAGTTAGTTATGTCATGTTAAGCTTCATGTGATTTATGCTAAATAAACTCATATGCCTCCTGGAAATACCACCACAATCTCATCTAGTTTGCACTGACATTAACATATCCATATCTACAGTTCTTTCCACAGATTCTCGATTGGATTCAGGTCTGGACTTTGACTTGGCCATTCTAACACCTGGATATGTTTATTTTTGAACCATTCCATTGTAGATTTTGCTTTATGTTTTGGATCATTGTCTTGTTGGAAGACAAATCTCCGTCCCAGTCTCAGGTCTTTTGTAGACTCCATCAGGTTTTCTTCCAGAATGGTCCTGTATTTGGCTCCATCCATCTTCCCATCAATTTTAACCATCTTCCCTGTCCCTGCTGAAGAAAAGCAGGCCCAAACCATGATGCTGCCACCACCATGTTTGACAGTGGGGATGGTGATGCTGTGTTGCTTTTACGCCAAACATAACGTTTTGCATTGTTGCCAAAAAGTTCAATTTTGGTTTCATCTGACCAGAGCACCTTCATGAGCACCACATGTTTGGTGTGTCTCCCAGGTGGCTTGTGGCAAACTTTAAACAACACTTTTTATGGATATCTTTAAGAAATGGCTTTCTTCTTGCCACTCTTCCATAAAGGCCAGATTTGTGCAATATACGACTGATTGTTGTCCTATGGACAGAGTCTCCCACCTCAGCTGTAGATCTCTGCAGTTCATCCAGAGTGATCATGGGCCTCTTTGCTGCATCTCTGATCAGTCTTCTCCTTGTATGAGCTGAAAGTTTAGAGGGACGGCCAAGTCTTGGTAGATTTGCAGTGGTCTGATACTCCTTCCATTTCAATATTATCGCTTGCACAGTGCTCCTTGGATGTTTAAAGCTTGGGAAATCTTTTTGTATCCAAATCCGGCTTTAAACTTCTTCACAACAGTATCTCGGACCTGCCTGGTGTGTTCCTTGTTCTTCATGATGCTCTCTGCGCTTTTAACGGACCTCTGAGACTATCACAGTGCAGGTGCATTTATATGGAGACTTGATTACACACAGGTGGATTGTATTTATCATCATTAGTCATTTAGGTCAACATTGGATCATTCAGAGATCCTCACTGAACTTCTGGAGAGAGTTTGCTGCACTGAAAGTAAAGGGGCTGAATAATTTTGCACGCCCAATTTTTCAGTTTTTGATTTGTTAAAAAAGTTTGAAATATCCAATAAATGTCGTTCCACTTCATGATTGTGTCCCACTTGTTGATTCTTCACAAAAAAATACAGTTTTATATCTTTATGTTTGAAGCCTGAAATGTGGCAAAAGGTCGCAAAGTTCAAGGGGGCCGAATACTTTCGCAAGGCACTGTATGTGTATATGTATGCATGCGTGTATGGATATATATATTTACCCAAAAAATATATATGGGGGATTGGAAATGATGCAGACAATTACATTGATGGAACCAATATTCTTTCCGCAATATTAAGCTGATCCACCCCTAAAAAAATAATAAATAAATACAATATTTTTTAAATACAAAGGTGTAGTACGTAAGGGAAGTACCAAAACACCTTGATAGAGGAGGCGCATGCAAGTAGATTAGGAAATGTGGCTATATGGGACACATTATATAGTAAAATCAGCAAAATGGAGAATGTAAATCAAGGAAAAAACACACTACCCTTCCCTGTGCACAATAAAAAACACACTACCCTTCCCTGTGCACAATAAAAAACACACAACCCTCCCCAAAGCAAAAAAAAAGTTTGTCAACCCTCACCTATATTGGACCAGCCCACCCCAGTAAATGTAGAACTGTCCCTCAGTACCAGTCTGAGGAAAAGAGCCAGCTGTCCAAAAAAGGACTCCAACCACAGTGTGTGTGTTTTCACATTTGTCTCTGTGTGTGTCTGTAATTGCGCTTGTCTGTGTGTGTGCGCGCTTGTTGTGTGCGTGTCTGTGTCTCCTGATGCAGGAATGTTCTTAGCTGTGTCACACGCCATACATTTGCCCTAATCACATATACGCCCATCAGTGGCTCCCATGACTGAGGTTCTCTAATGTCAACTGGCTTGGGTCCTCCTGGTGCCACGCTAACTCACGGTCACTCCCGTCCTACTGGTGCCAAGCTAACTCACGGTCACTCCCGTCCTCCTGGTGCCAAGCTAACTCACGGCATCCACATTCACACAGGACAAGAGGAAGAGAGGGTGAAGGGTATGCAGAGACTCGCCCCAGAAATGCCACAGATATCAGGGGAAGTGTGAGGATTGTAGCATGATGGCATGGGGGCAGAGAGGATGGGGCGAATGGGCTGTGAAAATCTGTCAAACGTTTTCCTTGATTTAGATTGACAGGGTCAAGGTCTTAAGGACATTGCTGTCTCCTTCAGCTTGTCTGAGGATGTCTGCACTCTGCAGTAGAGGTCTTCACAGATCGAACCCGAAGACCCGACCTACCACCAGAGCGGCTGATAGACCTGAATGGACCCAACCACGGCTCTGCATAGCTTCTAGCATATTTATTTAATGCTAATAAGGTGAATTCATTGACTTATAGAAGGCCTAGCCAACATATAAAGACATATTTCTTCATCAGAAGAGCAACTTGTGTAATGGTCCTGTGTATGTCTATGTAGAGAGTCAGGCGCAGGACAGCAGATATGAGTAATCAACGTACTTTACTCAAAATATACAAAATACAAAGCAATATAGCGAGCCCACAATAACGGACTGATGTACAACGAACAATCACTCACAAACAAACATGGGGAATAGAGGGTTAAATAATAAACAAGTAACTGGGTGAGTGAAATCAGGTGTGTAAGACAAAGACAAAACAAATGGAAAATGAAAAGTGGATCGGCGATGGCTAGAAGGTCGGTGACATCGACCGCCGAACTCCGCCCGAACAAGGAGAGGGACCGACTTCAGCGGAAGTCGTGACAGTATCTCCCCCCTTGATACGCAGCTCCAGCAGCGACGACCCTGAGGACGAGGTGCAGGGCGATCCGGATGGATACGGTGGAACTCCCGCAGCAACGAAGGGTCCAAGACGTCCTCCACCGGCCCCTAGCATCTCTCCTCCGGACCGTACCCCTCCCACTCCACGAGGTACTGAAGGCCCCTCGCCCGACGCCTTGAGTCCAGTATGGCTCAAGTCCAGGATGGCTCGAACAGCATATGCCGGGGACCCCTCGAGGGGGCGGAGGAACCTCCTGCACCTCAGACTCCTGGAGTGGACCGCCACCACCGGCCTGAGGAGAGACACATGGAACGAGGGATTAATACGGTAATCTGGGGGAAGCTGTAAACTGTTGCATACCTCGTTCAGTCTCTTCAGGACATTAAATGGCCCCACAAACCGCGGGCCCAGCTTCCGGCAGGGCAGGTAGAGGGGCAGGTTTCGGGTCGAGAGCCAGACCCGGTCCCCCGGTGCAAACACCAGGGCCTCGCTGCGGTGGCGGTTGGCGCTCGCCTTTTGCCGCCTCACAGCCCGTTGTAGGTGCACATGGGCGGCGTCCCAGGTCTCCTCCGAGCGCTTAAACCATTCGTCCACCGCAGGAGCTTCGATCTGGCTCTGATGCCAAGGTTCCAGAACCGGCTGATACTCCAGTACGCACTGGAAAGGAGAGAGGTTAGTGGAGGAGTGTCAGAGTGAGTTATGGGCCATCTCTGCCCATTGGATGAACTCCGCCCACTCCCCCGGCCGGTCCTGGCAATGTGACCGCAGAAATAATACCCACATCCTGGTTTACTCTTTCCACCTGCCCGTTACTCTGGGTGAAAACCTGAGGTGAGGCTGACCGAGACCCCCAGACGTTCCATGAACGCTCTCCAGACCCTGGATGTGAACTGGGGACCCCGATCAGAAACTATGTCCTCAGGCACCCCGTAGTGCCGGAAGACGTGTGTGAACAGGGCCTCCGCAGTCTGTAGGGCCGTCGGGAGAACGGGCAAAGGGAGGAGATGGCAGGACTTAGAAAACCGATCCACAATGACCAGGATCGTGGTGTTGCCCTGTGAGGGAGGAAGATCTGGCAGGAAGTCCACCGACAGGTGCGACCACGGCCGTTGTGGAAGGGGTAGGGGTTGTAACTTCCCTCTGGGCAGGTGCCTGGGAGCCTTGCACTGGGCGCACACCAAGCAGGAGGAAACATAAACCCTCACGGCCAAGGTGGACCACCAGTACTTCCCATTAAGGCAACGCACTGTCCGACCGATGCCAGGATGACCAGAGGAGGGTGATGTGTGGGCCCAATAGATCAAACGGTCGCGGACAGCAGACGGAACGTACAGGCGCACAGCTGGACACTGGGGGGGAGTGGGCTCTGTGCGTGACGCCCGCTCGATGTCCGCGTCCAGCTCCCACACCACCGGTGCCACCAGGCAAGAGGCCGGAAGAATGGTATTGTGATCCATGGACTGCTCCTCTGTGTCATACATCCGGGACAGTGCATATGCCTTAGCGTTCTGGGAACCTGGTCTGTAGAACAGAGTGAAAACAAAACGGGTAAAGAACATGGCCCACCTTGCCTGGCGAGGGTTCAGTCTCCTCGCCGCCCGGATGTACTCCAGAGTGCTGTGGTCAGTCCAGATGAGGAAAGGGTGTTTAGCCCCCTCAAACCAATGTCTCCACACCTTCAAAGCCTTGACAACAGCCAACAGCTCCCGGTCCCACACATCATAGTTTTGCTCCGCCGGGCTAAGCCTCTTCGAAAAGAAAGCACAGGGGCGGAGCTTTGGTGGCATGCCTGAGCGCTGAGTGAGCATGGCTCCTATCCCAGCCTCGGATGCGTCCACCTCCACTATGAACGCCAAAGAGTGATCCGGATGAGCAGCACGGGAGCTGAGGTAAACAGGGCCTTCAGGTGACCAGAAGCCCTGTCCGCCTCACCCGACCCCTGCAGCCGCACCGGTCCCCCTTTCAGCAGTGAAGTAATGGGAGCTGCTACCTGACCAAAACCCCGGATAAACCTCTGGTTTGGCAAACCCTAGAAACCGCTACACTTCCTTTACCGTGGTGGGAGTTGGCCAATTATGCACAGCTGAAATGCGGTCACTCTCCATCTCCACCCCTGAAGTGGAAATGCGGTACCCTAGGAAGGAGACGGACTGTTGGAAGAACAGACATTTCTCAGCCTTGACGTACAGGTCATGCTCCAACAGTCGACCAAGCACCCACCAGGAACACATGCTCGGTGCGCGTAGCGGAATATATCAGAATGTTGTCAATATACACCACTACACCCTGCCGGTACAGAAAATCTCGTCAACAAAGGCCGGGAAAAGTGATGGAGCATTCATCAACCCGTACGTTATGATGAGGTACTCATAGTGCCCCGAGGTGGTACTAAATGCCGTCTTCCACTCGTCCTGCTCCCGGATACGCACCAGGTTATAAGCGCTCCTGAGATCCAATTTTGTGAAGAAGTGCGCCCCGTGCATTGACTTGATCGCACTGGCGATGAGAGGCAGCGGGTAGCTGTACCTCACAGTGATCTGATTGATACCCTGATAGTCAATACAAGGCGCAGACCTCCATCCTTGTTCTTCACAAAAAAGAAACTTGAGGAGGCAGGTGAAGTGGAGGGCCGAATGTATCCCTGCCCCAGGCATTTGGAGACATCTGTTTCCATAGCCGCCGTCTCCTCCTGTGACAGAGGATACACGTGACTCCTGGGAAGTGCTGCATCTACCAGGAGATTTATTGCACAATCCCCCCGTCGATGGGGCGGTAATTGAATCGCCATCTTCTTACAGAAGGCGAGAGCCAAATCGGCATATTCTGAGGGGATGCGCACGGTGGAGACCTGGTCTGGACTTTCCACCATATTCGCACCAATGGAAAACCCTACACACCTCCCTGAGCACTCTCGTGACCGCCCTCTGTTGCCACGAAATAGTGGGGTCATGACAGGCCACCCAGGGTAGGGCCAGCACCACAGGAAATGCAGGAGAATCAATAAGGAAGAGACTGATTCTTTCCTTGTGACCCTCCTGCGTAACCATGTCTAGTGGAATGGTGGCCTCCCTAATCAGTCCTGACCCTAATGGTCGACTATCTAGGGCATGCACAGGGAAGGGCATATCCACAGGAACAATGGGGATCCCTAAACTATGGGCAAATGAACGATCATTAAAATTCCCAGCTGTGCCTGAATCTACGAGAGCCTTATGCTGGGAATGTGTGGAAAACCCAGGAAAATTAATAAACACATATACTGTATGTTAGCAACAGGGGGCTCTGGGTGAGCCTGGTGCCGACTCACCTGGGGTGACACGATAGTGCCCTGCCTGCTTCCTCGACTCCCTGAGGAACCCCACCAGCACCGACAGGCAGTGTGCCCTCTGCGGCCACAGATGGTGCAGGGACTGGCCCCTCCTCCGGTCACCCTAAGCACAGCACCTCCCAGCTCCATGGGCGTCAGAGTGGGGGATGGAACTGACAGGCCCCGATCTGGACGTCCAGTAGGTTGTCCAGCCGGATGGACAGGTCCACCAGCTGGTCCAACGTGAGGGTGGTGTCTCGGCAGGCCAACTCCCGACGGACGTCCTCTCACAGACTGCACTGATAGTGATCGATCAAGGCCCTGTCATTCCATCCCCCGCTGGCATCCAGGGTCCGGATGTCCAAAGCGAAATCCTGCGCGCTCCTTGTCCCCTGCCTCAGGTGGAACAGACGTTCACCTGACCCTCAGGAGGGTGGTCGAACACTGCCCGAAAGCGGCGGGTGAACTCTGCATAATGGTCCAATTCCAGGGTTTTGCCTGAGAGGCATGATACGAGGGCGGACACGCTCTGACGCCCCGAAGGAGCCGGGTGGACGGTCGCCAGGTTGAGCTCCAGCTGGAGTAGGAACCTCTGGCATCCTTCAGCCGTCCCATCATACTCCCTCGGGATCGCGAGTCGAACTCCGCTGGGACCGGGTGAAGGAGGGGTGGACAGTGGGACCTGCTGTAGTGGGGCTGGTGGAGCCACTGGAAAACCTCCTCCTCTCTCCCAACGATCCATCGTCTGCAGCACGCGATCCATGGTGGTGCCCAGATGTTGCAATATGGTTGCGTGACTCTCTTGGGAGTCAGGTCCGGATCTAGGCCTGGTTGTCGTCGGGTCCATTTGGGTTCGGGTGTGATTGTCCTCCAGTCCTTTCGGGTCCAGGTCCAAAATGTTGGACCTGAGAAGACCTCTACTCTGCTGTCTTTACAAACACGTTGAGTTTAACCGGACTGAAAATACTGTACATGGCTGTTCTGAGTTTAGACACATTTAGAAGAAAAAAAGTTGTTTGTGATCTCAGATTTTGACTACTTTTGGGGGTATTTTTAACTAAGGCGGTTGGTGTGTTGGGAGGAAGTCAGGAGAGTGGCAGTAAGAATGTGCGTGTCTGTATGTGTCTGTGTGTGTGGTGTGAGTGTATGTGTGATGTGTGTTGGTGTGGAGACTACATGTCAGTTTCTATAAGGGGGATTTGTGCTTGGAAGAGGCAGGAATGTGTTTTCTGTTACCCTGAATAAGAAGTATTCATCATATACTCAGAATGATGGGTGCTCTGGACATTGGTTCTATAGTCCAGTGTGTGTATAAGTATGCAGTATATACATACACTGAGTGTACAAAACATTAAGGACACCTGCTCTTTCCATGACAGATTGACCAGGTGAATCCAGGTGAAAGCTATGATCCCTTATTGATGTCACTTGTTAAATTCATTTCAATCTGTGTAGATGAAGGAGAGCATATGTTTAAGCCTTGAGACAGTTGAGTCATGGATTGTGTATGTGTGCCATTCAGAGGGTGAATGGGCAAGACAAAAGATTGAAGAGCCTTTGAACGGGGTATGGTAGTTGGTGTCAGGCGCACTGGTTTGTGTCAAGAACTGCAACACTGCAGGTTTTTCATGCTCAGCAGTTTCCAGTGTGTATCAAGAATGGTTTACAACCCAAAGGACAACTTGACACAACTGTTGGAAGCATAGGCAACAACATGGGCCAGCATCCCTGTGGAACGCTTTCGATACCTTGTAGAGTCCATGCCCTAACGAATTGAGTCTGGAAGGAGTTCTTAACGCTTTGTACACTCAGTGTACAGTATACACTCAATGACCAGTTTATTAGGAACACCACACTGTTCACGAAAATGGTTTGCTCCTACAGACAGCGAGTCACAGTCGTGGCTTGCTATATAAAGCAGGCGGACAGGCATGGAGGCATTCAGTTACTGTTAGAAAACCCAGCCAGTCAGCGGCAGTGCTGTGGTAGGCAACAGCTCGTTGATGAAGAATGGCAAGAATCGTACAAGCTAACAGGTGGGCCACAAACTGGCAAATAAGATGGTTATACTCTTATCAAGGAATTTGATGGTGATATTTGGGACGTGTCACTCAACAAGTTTGCCAACAACCAAGAGTGTGTGTGTGCCAGTTTGTCAATCTAACTCTCAGTCCTCCCGATATCTTTAAATTAAATCTTTGCTACCTCTTTCGCCCAAAAAATGAAACTGATTCAATGAACTCCAAATGGCACTTTCTTTTATTTTTGTATTTTCCCTCAATAACAGGCCGTCTGCTCCAAATGAACTCTCCATTTGATTATTTTTTCTCTTTCATGCCTTCTCCTCATCGATTTATCCTCTTCTCAAATCTGTGTCGTTTCTTCCACACTCGTCATGTCTCATTTCTCAGTCTGTCAGTTTCATCACAATGGCATCAGTCTAATCTCACTGTTCCAGTTTTACCACCAGACACTGTCTGTCATTAAGTCTCCATTTTCTCCAAACCCTCCTCCTTCTATCTTCTATCAAACACATATGCGAGCTAAGCTTGAGCTAAGCTTTCCTAAAGGGAAACAGATACTTCTATGTGTGAGGACAGTTAGACGAATGTAAACGAATCCATCCTCAAAATTCCTTCCTATGTGATCTCAAAGCTTATAGACATCTGCTGTATGTTAGTGTAGATCAGTTTGTGTGGGAGATGTGTGGTTTCACAATAAGAGTAGACTGATAGAAGTGGCGATTGTCATTCTCTGCTACTCTTAGCTATCCAGCTATCGGATCTATCTTGTACAGCCTCTATCATAGCTGTCATTGTATCCCTGTTGTAATCACCCACTATCGTCTTATCTGTCTGGAGATGTACTAGTTACTTTTCTCTGACGGACTAGGACTTTGACTCTGCCCGATAAGAGTGCTTGAGAAATGAATTGATGAATGTGTGATAGACACTGTGGGACAGGGTTTGTGCTGTGTCATATTATGTCTGTTTGTGGAATGGAGTTGGACTTATGCAGAGTCCTAGCCACAGAGTACTACAACTCATATGATTGATGGATGCAGCCTAGTACCATTCATTAGCTGGTCTTTGGTGTATCATCTGAGATATTATAGCTGGTGTGTGACTATGTGTTTTTGATCTCTCTGCCTTTCTATCTGTATTTTGTAAACTGCCAATAAATTGTTTGTCCATGCTGTCAAGTTGTATTCGTCATTAGATTACAGATGCAGTATAACTGTAATATTTGATTTTGTACCATATTGTGACTGTACCCTCATGCCTCTCTGCTGTACCGTGTCCATATTAGGACATCCTCAGTACTGTGCTTCTGATTGTTGTATTAATCTCTGGATTTCTCTCTCTCTTTCAGAGCTGGTCCAGAATGGCCGTCTCCTGTCCCTGCCCCTGGCGGCGGGGGACATGCACTCTCTGCTGCCAGACGAAGATGGCCGCCGGCTCTACGTGGCCATGAAGGACAACCTGCTGTCCACAAGCCTGGACGACATCACACAGAACCCACACATGGTCAGACTGCCTGGCTCTCTATAGGCTTCTTTCACATAGGGGCATTTCACACTACAGAGCCCAACCGAGCCTAACCTAACCAAGCTGCACTGAGCTGGCCTAGTGACACATCCACCATAGTTGTTGGAACTTATTTAAAAAAGACAATGTGAAAAGCGATTATCCAAACCACAGTATGGCTCTGGTCTGCATGATAGTGTGAAAAGGGTAATAGATTCAATATAATCACATTAACACATTCATTCATACAGTACAGCTACACTCACCAGTAAAGAAAACTAAGGAAAACCATAACTCAGAAAACCTTGTGAGAGAAGGGGTTGGATGACTGTCACAGTCAGGGTGTGTTGTCCAGTGTGTATGACTAATGCAATGTAAGGGATAATTAAGCCCAATTTGATGGTAATGAGAATATGGATGGTGAAGCCATCTCCAGCTGTCCAGGCTCCCTTCCTCTTTCCATCAAGCCCCCTGTGTCTCTCAACCAACCACTCTCTTTCAGACCAACACTCATTCTAATACCCACAGATCCACACACACACTCTGTCCACCTCTCTACTGTATGTAACCATGTCCACTACCAGTCATATCCTAATTTCTCTCCTTTTCCACTTCCTCTCAGACTCTCATTCTAATACACATAGACACACATTTATACAGGAAAGCTCTCATAGAGTAGCACGTAGTGTATAAGTGAAGGTTTCACTCAGCCCTGTTCCCATTTCTGCCTGGCAGGAGCTTGACTGGAGCCATGAGCCCTCTAATAAAGCTATCCTCTGATCAACCAACCCCTGAGGCATTCCTATTGCCTGAGTCCCTCACCACCAGCCCACATCACTCACACTGACAGAAGAACTGTGTGTGTGTGATCACTCTCTCCAAC
Organism: Oncorhynchus mykiss; assembly: GCF_057628025.1. NCBI lineage: Eukaryota > Metazoa > Chordata > Actinopteri > Salmoniformes > Salmonidae > Oncorhynchus > Oncorhynchus mykiss. Next base: position 57,320,485 of record NC_143037.1, read on the forward strand.
ATTCTATTTGTCCATGTCCACTACCAATCATATCCTCCTTTAATTAGATTTTTTCTCCCTACCACATTCAAACCCCCAGTTCCTTTTCGGTATATTACTAATTGAATTGCATGTTGCACAGGGATTCGTGTAGTTTCTATGCATTTCCATGTCTTTGTCCATGTGACGGAGCATAGAAGCGTATTTTCAGCTGCCAATGTATAAAACTCCCATCCAAGAAATGTTATTTGTCACAGATGGTTGATTTATATAAGGTTGTTTTTCACAGTGAGAAACATGGTGGTCTCTGATTCTACTCCTCCCTCTGGTATTCACTGATAATGAAAACATCTTTATCTTATCACATGATCTCTGCTACGGCCCCTAAATGACTAACTCAGTGAACATGCTATGGAGGTTAGTCATCTAAGGTGGCATCATACCGGCTAATCATGGTAGCATGACATTTATACTGGCACTTCCTCTTTCAGCTCTACTGGCCAGCAAGTCCAGACCGGGTCCAAGAGTGTTTGATGGCTGGAAAGGACCGGGAGGTGAGTGGTTATGGTGTACACACACACACACACACACACACACACACACACACACACACACACACACACACACACACACACACACACACGCACACACACACGCGCTCGTGCACACACACACACACACACACACACACACACACACACACACACACACACACACACACACACACACACACACACACACACACACACACACACACACACACACTGTGCTAACTTCTAGTCTCCCCTACAGTTGGAGTGTGCTAACTTCCTGCGGGTGCTACAGCCCTACAACCAGACCCACCTATATGTGTGTGGAACAGGAGCCTTCAACCCTCGCTGTGCCTTCATCCCCACCAATGTCTTCCTCCAGGTAAAATCACACGCTCGCGCGCTCACACAGACACACACGCACGCATGCACACACACACACACACACACACACACACACACACACACACACACACACACACGCGCGCGTACCCGGAGTGGTTTGAGAAACACACTCTATTGATGCCTATCTCAAGCTTTCCCTCTCTGTCCCTCTACATCTGTTCTATAGCAATAAATCCTATATCCGTGTGTTTTATTTGACTATAGGTCTAGCTGTCTACCCCTATAGCTGCACTATCTGTTGGTATACCTATGTGTACTGTACTGTGTACCGCTATACCCTGATACCAGCCTGTCCTATCTGTCTCTGTGTGTTTACCACATGTCTTAACAATGCTTAGCTAAACTCACTCCCTCCCTCTTCCTCTTTCTCGCTGTCTTCTTTCACACACTATTTTCCCACCCTACTCTGGTCCCCAGTGTGTTGGTGTCTGTGTTTCTGAGAGAAGGTACAAAACCCATTAAAGGTGTCTGTGTTTCTGAGAGAAGGTACTAAACCCATTAAAGGTGTCTGTGTTTCTGAGAGAAGGTACTAAACCCATTAAAGGCGTCTGTGTTTCTGAGAGAATGTACTAAACCCATTAAAGGTGTCTGTGTTTCTGAGAGAATGTACTAAACCCATTAAAGGTGTCTGTGTTTCTGAGAGAAGGTACTAAACCCATTAAAGGCGTCTGTGTTTCTGAGAGAATGTACTAAACCCATTAAAGGTGTCTGTGTTTCTGAGAGAATGTACTAAACCCATTAAAGGTGTCTGTGTTTCTGAGAGAAGGTACTAAACCCATTAAAGGTGTCTGTGTTTCTGAGAGAAGGTACTAAACCCATTAAAGGTGTCTGTGTTTCTGAGAGAAGGTACTAAACCCATTAAAGGGGCTCAGAAACACGAGGGGAGGCTGTGCTGTGAGCGGCCGGCGGCGCTGCCTCCCTCGCATTGCATTTTACAAAATGTTCACCCAAATATTTACAGCCATTACTACCTCATTAATCTATACAAGTCTGGGAAAGTTTCACAGGTGTACTGTACATTAGTCATGTGGCAGTGTGATTGTGTGATTGTGTGTGTGTGTGTGTGTGTGTGTGTGTGTGTGTGTGTGTGTGCGTGTGTGTGTGTGTGTGTGCGTGTGCGTGTGTGTGCGTGTGTGTGTGCGTGCATGTACACGCTGTGTATAATGTGTTTATTAAATTATGTTTATTTGGCAGTCGGAGCGACAGACTCTGTCATTTGGAGAGACTGAATGTGGGAAGGGAAAGTGTCCATACGATCCACACCAGAAAACAGCCACAGCCATTATTGGTAAGACCATGACAGTACGTGTGAGAATATGTCTTGTGTGTGAGTAAGTGCACACTAATAAAATAACCTGTTTGCTGTCCTTGTAGGTGGATGTTGATGATAATGTGTGTATATATGTGCTGTTCCATAGGGTAGGCCTATATAGTATGGTGAATAATGTGTTTGTCTGTATTCATGTACAGATGGCGAGCTGTACGCTGGGATCTCTTCCGACTTCATGAGTCGAGACTCGGCCTTCTTCCGCAACCTGGGCAGTCGTCACGTGATCCGCACCGAGCAGTACGACTCCACCTGGCTTCAGGGTAAGGAACTTGGTCTCAGCGTTCTAGGATTCTGTAGGGACCTCTCTATAGGCTTGATCAAACAATAACAACTAAATCATTTCTCTTCATTCTCTCTTTCACTCTTACTCATCACAACATTTTCCTTTCATTCTCTGTCATTTGTTTTCTTTCTCTTTCATCTCTCTTTCGATCTTTCTCTCTCATTTGTAAACTCTCCCTTCTCTCTATCTCTTTCTCTCAATTCAATTCAATTGAAGGTCTTTATTGGCATGGGAAACATATGTTAACATTGACAAAGCAAGTGAAGATAACAAACAAAAGTGAAATAAACAATAACAATGAACAGTAAACATTACACCCACAGAAGTTCCAAAAGAATAAAGACATTTCAAATGTCATATTATGTTTATATACAGTGTTGTAACGATGTGCAAATAGTGAAAGTACAAAAGGGAAAATAAATAAACATAAATATGTATTCTTCACTGGTTGTGGCAACAGATCACAAATCTTGTTGCTGTGATGGCACACTGTGGTATTTCACCCAGTAGATATGGGTGTTTATCAAACTGGGTTTGTTTTTTCTAATTCTTTGTGGATCTGTGTAATCTGAGGAAAATATGTTTATCTAATATGGTCATACATTTGGCTGGAGGTTAGGAAGTGCAGCTCAGTTTCCACCTCATTTTGTGGGTAGTCAGTGTAACAGTATAACTTTAGACCGTCCCCGTTTCACATCCGTTACATGAGCATATAGTCTGTCTTCTCTTGAGAGCCAGGTCTGCCTACGGCGGCCTTTCTCAATACCAAGGCTATGCTCACTAAGTCTGTACAGTCAAAGCTTTCCTTAAGTTTAGGTCAGGCACATTGGTCAGGTATTCTGCCACTGTGTACTCTCTGTTTAGGGACAAATAGCATTCTAGTTTGATCTGTTGTTTTGTTTCTCTCTCTCCCTTTTTTCTTCTGTCTAATTTGCAAACTTTCTCTCCCCCCTCTCTCTCCCTCTCTCTCTCTCTCTCTCTCACTCTCTCTCTCTCTCTCTCTCTCTCTCTCTCTCTCTCTCTCTCTCTCTCTCTTCCTCTCTCTCTCTGTCAGATGCCCAGTTTGTGAAGGTGGCCTCGATGGCGGAGACTGATAACCCAGAGGATGACAAGGTGTACGTGTTCTTCACTGAGCGGGCTCAGGAGGCAGAGGGGGCTGCTGGGAAGGTGCTGTACTCCCGAGTGGCACGTGTCTGCAAGGTAAGATCTCTACGTGCCTGTGTTGTGTCTGCTGGTATTGACGTGTGTGTGTGTGTGTTGCCTGTATGTGTGTTTGTTTATATTTTTTCTATCATAGTTGCTGTCTATGTCGATCTGTTCTAATCTGTACAGAATGACATCGGGGGTCAGAGGAGTCTGGTGAACAAGTGGAGCACCTTCCAGAAGGCACGTATAGTCTGCTCCATCCCTGGATCCGACGGGATACAGACTCACTTTGATCAACTACGTGAGTATCAACTATCAACTTTACCTCACTCTTACTTACCAGTGACCACACACATGACCATAAGATTGCCGACCATAACCATGAATACAACAAGTCAAACATACAGACAATCATCCTAAAGTACAACAGACATACCATATGTCTTCAATAGTATTCAATCTCAATAAGACCGCAGTAGGGGAGGGAGTGAATGTTGTACAGACTGTACTGGTGCTGAAACAGATATGGAAGTGAAGATTCTATGCTTGGCCAACAGAAGGCCCAGTGTTTGATCATGCAGCCAGCATAACTCCACTCCACTCCACCCTGGCTTGTGGTATTCCACACTGTTACCACGGTGACCAGCAGCCTTGTCCATTTACCCTGCTCTGCCTCTGTAGTACTTCAGCCCTGGTCGCCCAGGCAACTGCTCTGAAGTCTCTTAGTCTCTGTTAGAGAGGATTTAAGAGTCTGGTACTGTTCTTCTGCTGTTTCATCTTCTGTTTTTCATGTGTGTTATGGGGTGATTAGTGTGTGTGTGCATGTGTGTGTCTATGTTTATGTGTGCACTCTGCCATGGGTGGTTATATAGGCCATGGTGTATCTGTAAGTGATGTGATCAGTAGCTGGCCTCGCTGAGAGTGAGACAGAGAGACAGGACCGGTCCCTTATCACATCTCTCTTTGTAAAGACAACCAGACAGTAGAATAAACAACCTGAGCCCTACTTCACCCCCTCCTTCCTTCTCTCTGGGGTTAAACTAAGTCAACTACACACATTATGACACACACACGCACACACACACACACACACACACACACACACACACACACACACACACACACACACACACACACACACACACACACACACACACACACACACACACACACACACACACACACACACACACACACACCCCTTTCTGTCCAACCCAACACGTCTCAGCCAGGACAGTGAGTGGGAGGATGACCATAAACATCCCCACACAACAACCTGCCCCGGGACATATTGCAGCTGAAAAGATCATCAAAGATCATCAGCCCAAGAATGCCGCCGGTGTTTAGTTTACGCCATGCTCCGTCGGCCAGAAACACTACGAATCCCATGAGCGCCTGGTGTGTGTCCGGGTCCCTCATGGTGGAGGAGTGGACACAGTCTGAGTCAGGTTGTTATCTATGCCGGAACTTCAACAGGAATATTTGAGCAAAACTTGTGTCAGCTTTGACAAAAGCCACTATCCTGGCAGGTCATCTCTGTTTGTACAGGTGAAAGGGATCGTTGACAGTGTTGAGTACTCAACCATCAACATTTACTGAATACATTAGTTTCTAATCCTACAGTCAGAATGAAGTGGTTCCAACAGTAGTCTTGGATTGAAAGCTTATGAGAGACATGGTAAGCGAAAGTCTTAGAGTATCAGAGTTTAGTGGCATTTTTTATGGGTTTAATTATAGCCCACTGGGCACAGACATCAAGTCAATGTCTATTCCACGTTGGTTCAACATAATTTCATTGAAACGACGTGGAAACAATGTTGATTCAACCAATGTGTGGCCAGTGGGAGAAACATGTAAACATTTAAAAGGTGTAATTGGTCAGAATCCCATCAACAGAATTCACTGCAATGTTGTTATTATGTTGTTATTCAGGACTGTCATACCATGGGTTTGGACCAGGACACAATGACTATTAGACCACATAGTTGAGGTATGAACACCTCGGTCCCGAAGCAGAGGACTAAAAGGTCTTGAGTAGTTTGTTTTGGGTTTATAGATTTCAGGGATTTAGAGGAAGTTCCTATGTGTGTGAGTGTAGCCAGGGGGTATGCAAGACAGAACCCACATCCTAGTCCCTAGATAGCCCAAGTCTGATGAGGGAAGAGGAGTGAGAAGGAGGAATGAAGAGGAGGGGTGAGGAGTTGAGGAGAAGCGGTCGTTTTTTGGGATAAGGCTGGGAAGGATAGGGGCTGGAGCCTGAGGGGTGCGGGCCAGACAAGGGTATCTACCCTCCAGGAGAACAGATCCCTTTGTTTAGAGGAACTGACACAGGTAGAGCCCTCTGGAAAGAAAAGTAGAGACACAGAGAGAGTGAGAGAGAGAGAGAGAGAGAGAGAGAGAGAGAGAGAGAGAGAGAGAGAGAGAGAGAGAGAGAGAGAGAGAGAGAGAAAGAGAGAGAGAGAGAGCGAGAGAGAGAGAGAGAGCGAGAGAGAGAGTGAGTGAGTGAGTGAGTGAGTGAGTGAGTGAGTGAGGAGAAAGTGAAAGACAAAGAAATGTAGAGGAAAGAGACTCCCAAAATGGGGATTTGAGAGAGATGATTGTTCAGACAGAGAGAGAGAGAGAGAGAGAGACAGCCAGCAGTCTCCACAGCATGGTGTACCCAAACTCCTCTGCTGTGTGTTATGCCCTGGGCTATGCGGCGGCGTGTGTGTGCAGGGGTGTGTGTGTGGGAGGTAAGATTAGATTCCCACCAGACTGATCTCATCGAGGCCACCTGAAGCAGCAGGAATGTGAGAATAGTTATACGCTTCATTGTGTACCACACCACAACTACAAGCCCACCATACATACTGTCTGTATGCTAGCGTGTGTGTTTGTCTGTTTGTGTGTTTGTGCGTGCGTGTGCGTGCGTGCGTGCATTCCTGTGTACGTGTGTGCATGTGTTTGTTTGTCGCATCCAGTATGTCTGTCTGTACAACTGGTTCATGTAACTGTGTATACACAGACTGTGTGTGCGTAATATTTATTTATGTTTTTTTTTCACCTTTATTTAACCAGGTAGGCTAGTTGAGAACAAGTTATCATTTACAACTGTGACCTGGCCAAGATAAAGCACAGCAGTTCGACACATACAACAACACAGAGTTACACATGGAATAAACAAACATACAGTCAATAATACAGTAGAAAAAATAAAAATATATATACAGTGAGTGCAAATGAGGTAAGATAAGGGAGGTAAGGCAATAAATAGGCCTTGGTGGCGAAGTAATTACAATATAGCAATTAAACACTGGAGTGATAGATGTGCAGAAGATGAATGTGCAAGTAGAGATACTTGGGTGCAAAGGAGCAAGATAAATAAATAAATACAGAATGGGGATGAGGTAGTTGGATGGGCTATTTACAGACGGGCTACGTACAGGTGCAGTGATCTGTGAGCTGCTCTGACAGCTGGTGCTGAAAGCTAGTGAGGGAGATATGGTTCTCCAGCTTCAGTGATTTTTGCAGTTCGTTCCAGTCATTGGAAGCAGAGAACTGGAAGGAAAGGCGGCCAAAGGAGGAATTGGCTTTGGGGGTGACCAGTGAGATATACCTGCTGGACCGGGTTATACGGGTGGGTGCTACTATGGTGGCCAGTGAGTTGAGATAAGGCAGGGCTTTACCTAGCAGAGACTTGTAGATGAACTGGAGCCAATGAGTTTGGCAACGAGTAGAAAGTGATGGCCAGCCAACGAGAGTGTACAGGTTGCAGTGGTGGGTGATATATGGGGCTATGGTGACAAAACGGATGGCACTGTGATAGACTGCATCCAATTTGTTGAGTAGAGTGTTGGAGGCTATTTTATAGATGACATCGCCGAAGTCGAGGACCGATGGGATGGTTTTACGAGGGTATGTTTGGCAGCATGAGTGAAGGATGCTTTGTTGCGAAATAAGAAGCCGATTCTAGATTTAATTCTGTATTGGAGATGCTTAATGTGAGTCTGGAAGGAGAGTTTACAGTCTAGCCAGACAGCTAGGTATTTGTAGATGTCCATATATTCTAGGTCAGAACCGTCCAGAGTAGTGATGCTGGACGGGCGGGCAGGTGAGGGCATTGATCGGTTGAAGAGCATGCATTTAATTTTAATGCATTTAAGAGCAGTTGGAGGCCACGGAAGGAGAGTTGTATGGCATTGAAGCTCGTCTGGAGGTTAGTTAACACAGTGTCCAAAGAAGGGCCAGAAGTATACAGAATGGTGTCATCTGCGTAGATGTGGATCAGGGAATCACCAGTAGCGAGAGCAACATCATTGATGTATACAGAGAAGAGAGTCGGCCCGAGATTTGAACCCTGTGGCACCCCCATAGAGGCTGCCAGAGATCCGGACAACAGGCCCTCCGATTTGACACACTGAACTCTATCAGAGAGGTAGTTGGTGAGCCAGGCAAGGCAATCATTTGTGAAACCAAGACTGTTGAGTCTGCCGATAAGAATGTGGTGATTGACAGAGTCGAAAGCCTTGGCCAGGTCGATGAATACGGCTGCACAGTAATGTCTCTTATCGATGGCAGTTATGATATCGTTTAGGACGATTGCATAGCGGAGAAGGTACGGTGGGATTCAAAATGGTCGGTAATCTGTTTGTTGACTTGGCTTTCGAAGACATTAGAAAGGCAGGGTAGGATAGATATAGGTCTGTAGCAATTTGGGTCTAGAGTATCTCCCCCTTGGAAGAAGGGGATGATCGCGGCAGCTTTCCAATCTTTGGGAATCTCAGACGATACGAAAGAGAGGTTGAACAGGCTAGTAATAGGGGCTGCAACAATTTCGGCAGATAATTTTAAAACGAGAGGGTCCAGATTGTCTAGCCCAGCTGATTTGTAGGGGTCCAGGTTTTGCAGTTCTTTAAGATCATCAGCTATCTGGATTTGGGTGAAGGAGAAATGGGGGAGTGCAGGGCTGTTGACCGGGGTATGGGTAGCAAGGTGGAAAGCATGGCCAGCCGTAGAAAAATGCTTATTGAAATTCTCAATTATAGTGGATTTATCGGTGGTGACAATGTTTCCTTGCCTCAGTGCAGTGGGCAGCTGGGAGGTGGTGCTCTTATTCTCCATGGACTTTACAGTGTCCCAGAACTTTTTGGAGTTTGTGCTACAGGATGCAAATTTCTGCTTGAAAAAGCTAGCCTTTGCTTTCCTAACTGACTGTGTATATTTGTTCCTAGCTTCCCTGAAAAGTCCATATCAATGTCTTGTTTGTGTACATGTTCATGTGTCATATATTTGGTCAGTGGTTGATCTGTGTCATGGGGTTGGGAGGGATGGAGGACAGTGTGGGGCCATAGGAGACAGAGAGGCAGAGAGGCCTAGCTGCAGGGCAGGAGAGGCCTAGCTGCAGGGCAGGAGAGGCCTGCTGTAGGAGGATTGGTCATGGAGGATCAGCTCGTCTTCAGCTCTCACACTGAAATATACTATGTATGTAATACTAATACTAATATACTATGTATGTAATATGCATATTACTGACTGGAATTCGTTAGGTTGGCCCACTCAGCCGTACCACCATACCATACAGCATTAGTCACATGCACACAAATAGGAACACATTTGTATATACACACACACACACACACACACACACACACACACACACACACACACACACACACACACACACACACACACACTTGTACACTTGCTCACTCGCATGCTCACACACACATACGCACACATTTCGTATCCGATGATGACTTCCACTACTGCTTGTGGGTTTGCTGACAACTGTATAATTCGATGCGGGATGCACATTATCTGCCGTTGAGGCCAGTCTCCTTGCCAGACTAGGCACCGTCCTTTTTTCCGCGTCCAACTGCACTCTTTGATGGCAGAGGCCTGGCCAGGTGGAACAGTCCACATCAACATTCTGGAGGGAGGCAGGATTTATCCCACACTTCTTTAGTGATGTCTTCAGTTGGTTCTTCAGCTGCCTTTTCTGCCCAGCTGAAGAGCAATGGCCCAATTGTAGCTGTCCGTGCAGCATATTTTGTGGCAAGCAATCCTCTGGCATCCGGATAGCATGGCTGAGCCATAGTGGTGTGTGATGGACTCGTCAGTGCTCCTGCAGTTGGTTTTCTGTAGGATCTCTGAGTGTGGAACACGATTCTGGTCACTTTCAAAATGCACACCCCACCTCTGGATTATTTTACTTTATGAGGGTAGACCCATCTGCACTTCTGAGGGTACGGAGAAAACAACTTCTTGGGCCGTGTGTGTTCTTCAGGGCATCATAAAAGTGTCATATCTGTCCGCACAAGATTGTATTTCTTGTGCTTTGAAGATCCACCAGTCATTTTGTAGATGTCGTAGAGCACTCTGTGCCTCCCTCCACTGAACATGCCATTACTTTTGAGGGCTTCAGAAGTGGGGTTGTTGAGTGTGGATTTATGTACCTTGTCTGTGCTGTGGATGGTGGATATGTACCTTGTCTATGCTGTGGAGGGTGGATATGTACCTTGTCTATGCTGTGGAGGGTGGATATGTACATTGTCTATGCTGTGGAGGGTGGATATGTACCTTGTCTATGCTGTGGAGGGTGGATATGTACCTTGTCTATGCTGTGGAGGGTGGATATGTACCTTGTCTATGCTGTGGAGGGTGGATATGTACATTGTCTATGCTGTGGAGGGTGGATATGTACCTTGTACCTGTCATGTCACATATTTAATAATGCAAATCAGCCCTATAATCAGTTTGACCCAAGTTTCTCACCTAATGCAACATGTATCCCTTCTCTTCTCCTTCCAGAGGACATCTTTATCCTCCATGATGGGAAGGAAAAGAAGAACCCTCTGATCTATGGACTCTTTACCACATCCAGGTGATTCAGCCTGTTTGTGTGTGTGTGTGTGTGTGTGTGTGTGAGAGAGAGAGAGAGAGAGAGAGAGAGAGAGAGAGAGAGAGAGAGAGAGAGAGAGAGAGAGAGAGAGAGAGAGAGAGAGAGAGAGAGAGATACTGATATGCGTCATCAGTAACCTTGGGAAAATCCACTGCATTATTATTAACAGCAGACTGGTACATTTCCTCAATGAAAACAAGGTACTGAGCAAATGTCAAATTGGCTTTTTACCAAATTACCGTACAACAGACCATGTATTCACCCTGCACACCCTAATTGACAACCAAACAAACCAACAAAAAAAAGGCAAAGTCTTCTCATGCTTTGTTGATTTCAAAAAAGCCTTCGACTCAATATGGCATGAGGGTCTGCTAGACAAATTGATGGAAAGTGGTGTTGGGGGTAAAACATACAACATTATAAAATCCATGTATACAAACAACAAGTGTTCGGTTAAAATTGGCAAAAACACACACACATTTCTTCACACAGGGCCGTGGGGTGAGACAGGGATGTAACTTAAGCCTCACCCTCTTCAACATATATATCAACGAACTGGCGTTGTAAATGACTATCGTAGCTGGAAACGGCAGATTTTTTTAATGGAATATCTACATAGGTGTGCAGAGGTCCATTATCAGCAACCATCCCTCCTGTGTTCCAATGGCACATTGTGTTAGCTAATCCAAGTTTATCATTTTAAAAGGCTAATTGCTCATTAGAAAATAATTTAGTAATTATGTCAGCACAGCTGAAAAGTGTTGTTGATTAAAGAAGCAATAAAACTGACCTTCTTTAGACTAGTCTAGTATCTGGAGCATCAGCATTTGTGGGTTCGATTACAAAATGGCTAGAAACAAAGAACTTTCTTCTGAAACTCGTCAGTCTATTCTTGTTCTGAGAAATGAAGGCTATTCCATGCGAGAAATTGCCAAGAAACTGAAGATCTTGTACAACGCTGTGTACTACTCCCTTCACAGAACACTGCAAACTGGCTATAACCAGAATAGAAAGAGGAGTGGGAGGCCCCGGTACACAACTGAGCAAGAGGACAAGGCCAGCATCCTGGAGTCACCTCCTCACTGTTGACGTTGAGACTGGTGTTCTGCGGGTACTATTTAATGAAGCTGCCAGTTGCGGACTTGTGAGGCGTCTGTTTCTCATACTAGACACTCTAATGTACTTGTCCTCATGCTCAGTTGTGCACCGGGGCCTCCCACTCCTCTTTCTATTCTGGTTCGGGCCAGTTTGCGCTGTTCTGTGAAGGAAGTAGTACACAGCGTTGTACGAGATCTTCAGTTTCTTGGCAATTTCTCGCATGGAATAGCCTTCCTTTTCAAAATGATTTTCTTTCTCAAACAGTTGACAGTTGATTGAAAGGTAATAATGACTGACACACTATCCCCTCTCTTCCCCACAGTGACGTTCTGAATGGTTCAGCGGTGTGTGTGTACCGCATGCAGGACGTGGTAAGGGCCTTCAAGGGAAACTTCTACCACAAGGAGGGACCACAGTACAAGTGGGCCGAGTTCACAGGAAAGGTCCCCTATCCAAGACCTGGCACAGTAAGTTCTCTACTAATGAGCTGTCATTCCCTGTCCATCATTACTCACCATATTCTGATTCGTCAAGTTAAAGTGGCAAGAAAAAGTACAGTTGAAGTCAGAGGTTTATATACACCTTAGACATATACTTTTAAACTCCGTTTTTAAACTCAGTAATCCAAGTAAAAATTCCCTGTCTTAGGTCAGTTATTTTTTATTTTAAGAATGTGAAATGTCAGAATAATAGTAGAGAGAATGATTTATTTCAGCTTTTATTTCTTTCATCACATTCCCAGTGGGTCAGAAGTTTGCATACACTCAATTAGTATTTGGTAGCATTGCCTTTAAATTGTTTAACATGGGTCAAACCTTGCGGGTAGCCTGCCACAAGCTTCCCACAATAAGTTGGGTGAATTTAGGCCCATTCCTCCTGACAGAGCTGGTGTAACTGAGTCAGGTTTGTAGGCCTCCTTGCCTGCACATGCTTTTTCAGTTCTGCCCACACATTTTCTATGGGATTGAGGTCAGGGCTTTGTGATGGCCACTCCAATACCTTGACATTGTTGTCCTTAAGCCATTTTGCCACAACTTTGGAAGTATGCTTGGGGTCAATGTCCATTTGGAAGACCCATTTGCGACCAAGCTTTAACTTCCTGACTGATGTCTTGAGATGGTGCTTCAATATATCCACATAATTTTCTTTCCTCATGATCCCAATCTATTTTGTGAAGTGCACCAATCCCTCCTGCAGCAAAGCACCCCCATAACATGATGCTGCCACCCCCGTGCTTCATGGTTGGGATGTGTTCTTCAGCTTGCAAGCCTCCCCCTTTTCCCTCCAAACACAACAATGGTCGTTATGGCCAAATATTTATATTTTTGTTTCATCAGCCCAGAGGACATTTCTCCAAAAAGTACAATCTTTGTCCCCATGTGCTGTTGCAAACCGTAGTCTGGCTTTTCATGGCGGTTTTGGAGCAGTGGCTTCTTCCTTGCTGAGCGGCCTTTCAGGTTATGTCGATATAGGACTCGTTTTACTGTGGATATAGATACCTTTGTACTGGTTTCCTCCAGCATCTTCACAAGGCCCTTTGCTGTTGTTCTGGGATTGATTTGCACTTTTTGCACCAAAGTACATTCATCTCTAGGAGACAGAACGTGTATCCTTCCTGAGCGGTATGACAGCTACATGGTCCCATGGTGTTTATACTTGCGTACTATTGTTTGTACAGATGAACGTGGTACCTTCAGGCGTTTGGAAATTGCTCCCAGGGATGAACCAGACTTCTGGAGGTCTACAGTTTGTTTTCTGAGGTCTTGGATGATTTCTTTTGATTTTCCCATGATGTCAAGCAAATAAGAACTGAGTTTGAATGTAGGCCTCAAAATATATCTACAGGTACACCGCCAATTGACTCAAATTATGTCAATCAGCCTATCAGAAGCTTCTAAAGCCATAACATCATTTTCTGGATTTTTACAAGCTGTTTAAAGGCACAAACAACTTAGTGTATGTACACTTCTGACCCACTGGAATTGTGATACAATGAATTATAAGTGAAATAATCTGTATGTAAACAATTGTTGGAAAAATTACTTTTTTATTAATTGTTGGAAAAATTACTTTTTATGTGTGGAGTGGTTGAAAAACAAGTTTTAATGACTCCAACCTAAGTGGATGTAAACTTTCGACTTCAACTGTATGTGAACCCTTTGGATTTACCTGGATTTCTGCATACATTGGTCATCAATGTTGATCTGATCTTCATCTTAGTCACAACAATAGACAAACATTCTGTGCTTATACACACAAATTATTGTATTTTTCTTGTCTATATTGAATATACTGTATAATTGAAACATTCAGTGTAGGTTGGAAAAAGTATGTGAACCCCTAGTCTAATGACTTCTCCGAAACCTAATTGGAGTCAGGAGTCAGCTAACCTGGAGTCCAATCAATGAGACGAGATTGGAGATGTTGGTTAGAGCTGCCTTGCCATATAAAAAACACTCACAAAATTTGAGTTTGCTATTCACAAGAAGCATTGCCTGATGTGAACCATGCCTCAAACAAAAGAGATCTCAGAAGACCCAAGATTAAGAATTGTTGCCTTGCATAAAGCTGGAAAGGGTTAGAAAAGTATCTCTAAAAACCTTGATGTTCATCAGTCCCCAATAAGAAAAATTGTCTATAAATGGAGAAAGTTCAGCACTGTTGCTACTTTCCCTAAGAGTGGCCATCCTAAAAAGATGACTGCAAGAGCACAATGCAGAATGCACAATGAGGTTAAGAAGAATGCTAGAGTGTCAGCTAAAAAGACTTACAGAAATCTCTGGAACACGCTAACATCTCTGTTGACGAGTCTACGATACGTAAAACAGTAAACAAGAATGTTGTTCATGGGAGGACACCACGAAAGAAGCCACTGCTGTCCAAAAAGAATCCATTGCTGCAAGTCTGAAGTTTGGATGTTCCACAGCGTTACTGGCAAAATATTCTGTGGACAGATGAAACTACAGTTGAGTTGTTGGAAGGAACACAACACCATGTGTGGAGGAAAAAAGGCACAGCACATCAACAACTGTAAAGTATGGTGGAGGGAGCATCATGGTTTGGGGCTGTTTGCTGCCTCATTGCCTTGACAGCTTGCTATCATCGACGGATAAATGAATTCTCAAGTTTATCAAGACATTTTTCAGGATAATATTAGGCTCTCTGTCCGCCAATTGAAGCTCAACAGAAATTGGGTGATGCAACAGGACAATGACCCAAAACACAGAAGTAAATCAACAACAGATTGGCTTCAACAGAAGAAAATATGCCTTCTGGAGTGGCCGAGTCCTGACCTCAAACCGATTGAGATGCTGTGGCATGACCTCAAGAGAGTAGTTCACCAGACATTCCAAGAATATTACTGAACTGAAACAGTTTTGTAAAGAGAAATGGTCCAAAATTCCTCCTGAACATTGTGCAGGTCTGATCTGCAACTACAGAAAATGTTTGGTTGAGGTTATTGCTGCTAAAGGAGGGTCAACCAGTTATTAAATCTAAGGTTTCACTTTTTCCACCCTGTAAATGTTTACACGGTGTGTTCAATAAAGACATGAAAGCGTGTTATTGTTTTTGTGTTAGTTTAAGCATACTGTGTTTGTCTATTTGTTTTAACCTAGATGAAGATCAGATCAAATTTTATGACCAATTTATTCAGAAATCCAGGTATTTCCAAAGGGTTCACATACTTTTTCTTGCCACTGTATACTGAATGTAGCTGGGAATGAGGCTCTCTACCAGTCAAAATTAAGGAATACAAGCACTATCTTTGACCCAACTCAAGCTCAACAAATATTCTAGTCCAAAGGCACAACTTTTTACAACTCTTTTTTTTACAACTTTAACCATGTTTTGCCCAACTCTTTCCATTTCATTGAATGCTTGATGCCAATGCAGCTCTCCCTATCTCTCTCCCTCTCCCTTCAGTGTCCCAGCAGTACATACGGTAGCTACAGCTCCACCCGGGAGTACCCTGATGACGTCATCTTCTTCAGCCGTACCCACCCTCTGCTGCAGGAAGCAGTGCTGCCGCAGGGAGGGCGCCCTCTGTTGGTCAGGGTGGGAGTGCACTACAAATTCAGCCGACTGCTCGTGGACCGAGTAGAGGCAGTGGACGGACAGTATGACGTCCTGTTCATTGGCACAGGTGTGGGGATAGGTTTTGTGTATGTGTGCGTGCACGTGAGTGTGTGTTTGAGTACAGTACAAGCAGGAGTGTCCTCTGTGTTGCAGACTCAGGCCAGGTGCTGAAGTCTATCCCCCTCCCTAAAGAACACGGTGTCACCCAGGAGGTCACCCTGGAGCAGCTGCAGGTCTTCCAGGTACAAGTTTGTTGTATCCTTTCTTTGACAAATCTGTAGTTTTAGATCATTTTTTGACATATCTGTAGTTTCTTCTGTTGTCTGGTTTACCCTAACACCTTTTCCCCTCTCCCGCCACAGCACAAGTCACCTGTGACTACCATGACACTGTCCAAGAAAAAGGTAAGAATGATGCACATATATACCCTCCCCCCCAAACACACACAAAGCTCCCCATCTTATATCTCCAAGAAGAGCTTAATCATTAGTTGCTATGGTAACCACAGGGCGATGAGGAATCCCACTGGGCACAGACGCCAATCCAACGTCTATTCCATGTTAGTCCAAAGTAATTTAATTGAAATGACATGGAAACAACTTTGATTTAACCAGTTTTTGCCTAGTGGGCTGGTGCACATTGAGATGATGAATCTACATAAACACACGTAAACATGCTCTGTAGCAGTCAGTCTCAGTCGTGTGTGAATTTGGAAAGTGTGAATCATCGAAAGCATAATTCCTGAAATAACTGACGGTTGTGGCATTTGCTCTCTCAGCCATTTTATAATGATGTGTTTTTCTTCTATATTTTCTTTTTTCTTTTTGTGTGTTTGTGGGTGTGTGTGTGTGTGTGTGTGTGTGTGTGTGTGTGTGTGTGTGTGTGTGTGTGTGTGTGTGTGTGTGTGTGTGTGTGTGTGTGTGTGTGTGTGTGTGTGTGTGTGTGTGTGTGTGTGTGTGTGTGTGTGACTACAGCAGTGGCTGTTTGTGGGTTCTGCGGAGGGTGTGGCCCAGTTGGCTATGTTCCAGTGTGAGCTGTACGGCCAGTCCTGCACTGAATGCTGTCTAGCCAGAGATCCCTACTGCACCTGGGACGGACACGCCTGCAGCACCTTCATGCCCATTGCACGCAGGTGGACACGCTTAGCTCACACGCAACCCAGACTTATAATCCAACACTTACTGTATATCTAGCTAGCACTTCACACAGTTACAGTATAGAACTACAGTATAAACTAAACATGAATAAACATGCTGTTAAAATAGAGAGGAAAATAAAGTTGTAAGTTTAAGTCTATGACATGCCAGCTCACTCTCATATACTCAGTACCCACTCGTCCAATACATGTCTATGTAGCTATAGGCCTGCCCTACTCATAAATGCTCACATTTAGTGCATACTTTTATCTAACATTATGTCTTTTTTGGTTTCCTCACATCGAAGGAGGAACGCTCGCCAGGTTGGTGATGAGGAGGACCCTCTGACACAGTGTGTCAGACAGGGAGGTGAGCAGAGACTGTCAGAAGCCGCAACCCCACAGACATACAGTACCAGTCAAAAAGTTTGGACACACCTTCTCATTCAAGGGTTTTTCTTTATTTGCACTATTACCTACAGTGTAGAATAATAGGGAAGTCATCAAAACTATGAAATAACACATATGGAATCATGTAGTAACCAAAAAAAGAGTTAAATAAATCCAAATATATTTAATATTTGAGATTCTTCAAAGTAGCCACCCTTTTCCTTTATGACAGGCATTCTCTCAACCAGCTTCAAGAGGAATGCTTTATCAACCGTCTTGAAGGAGTTCCTATATATGCTGAGCACAGCGGTCCAACTCATCCCGAATCATCTCAATTGGTTTGAGGTTGGGTGATTGTGAAGGCCAGGACATCTGATGCAGCACTCCAACACTCTCCTTCTTGGTCAAATAGCCCTTACACAGCCTGTAAAGTGTGTTTTGGGTCATTGTCCTGTTGAAAAACTAATGATAGTCCCACTAAGTGCAAACTAGATGGGATGGTGTATCATTGCAGAATGCTGTGGTAGCCATACTGGTTAAGTGTGCCTTGAATTCTAAACAAATCACTGACAGTGTCAACAGCAAAGCACCCCCACACTATCACAACTCCATGCTTCACGGTGGGAACCACACATGCGGGGATCATCCGTTCACCTACACTCTACTCTGCATCTCACAAAGACACGGCGGTTGGAACCAAAAATCTCAAATTTGGAGTCATCAGACTAAAGGACAGTTTTTCACCGGTCTCATGTCCATTGCTCATGTTTCTTGGCTCAAGCAAGTCTCTTCTTATTATTAAGAAGTAACTCTGGGTCTTCTTTTCCTGTGGAGGTCCTCATGAGAGCCAGTTTCATCATAGCACTTGATGGTTTTTGCAACTGCACTTGAAGAAACTTTTAAAGTTCTTGAAATGTTCCGCATTGACTGACTTTCATGTCTTAAAGGAATGATGGATTATCGTTTCTCTTTGCTTATTTCAGCTGTTCTTGCCATAGTATGGACTTGGTCTTTTACCAAATAGGGTTATCTTCTGTATACCACCCCTACCTTGTCACAACATTACTGATAGGCTGTAACGCATTAAGGAGGAAAGAAATTCCACAAATGAACTTTTAACAAGGCACACCTGTTAATTTAAATGCATTCCAGGTGATTCCCTCATGAAGCTGGTTGAGAGAATGTCAAGAGTGTGCAAAGCAGTCATCAAAGCAAAGGGTGGCTACTTCTATGAATCTCAAATATAACATTTACTTTGATTTGTTTAACACTTTTTTCAGTTTCTTCATGATTCCATGTGTGTTATTTCATAGTTTTGATGTCTTCACTATTGTTCTACAATATAGAAAATAGTAAAAATAAAGAAAAACCCTTGAATGAGTAGGTGTTCAAACTTTTGACTGGTAATGCATACTAGCTTGGGTTTCTATATAGAGCAGACCTTGTGACAATTTTCTCTGTCTCTGTTCAGCTGGTCTACAGGTGAAAGCAGAGCAGAGAATGATGATGGTTGCTGAGGGTAACAGCACCTATCTGGAGTGCATGCCCAAATCCAGACATGCAGCCGTCACCTGGTACATACAGGCAGGAGAGAACAGCCCTGAGCTGCATCAGGTACATACTGACACACAGGCAGTTACAAACACACACACACACACACACACACACACACACACACACACACACACACGCTGGCCTACACACTCACACTTCTCTCTGTGTTGCAGTTGCAGTCAGGAAAGCAGCTGGTGGTGATTGAGAGAGGTGTTCTGATCCGTCAGGCCGAGACGGGTCATTCTGGCGTGTACCACTGTCAACTGGAGGAGCATGGCTTCCGTTGGACTGCCGTCACCATCCGTCTGAGTGTGTGGAGCCCCTCCCGTGCCCTCTCCTGGTCCCCTAACAACCCCAACCCAAGCCCAGATGCCTTCCAGCCTTGGTACAAGGACGTCATGGCCCTCATCCATCCCAGCAGCCTGGAGAAGCACTGTCAGAGGCTAGGCTTCCGACAACGCCGGAACCGCAACCGCGACCAGGATCAGACCAAGGACACCAACCGGAAGACAGGGGACGGCCCCAGGGGCGAGAGGCACAAACATGGAGGCCGGGGTGGAGGTGGAGGAGGAGGCGGGAGGAAGAGCAGGAGCAAACCCCAGCAGAGGTCTCCACGAAGTGCTTAGATGCTCTACTGCCTAGAACATGCTTTCTTCTGACTTACACCCTCAAACACTGTCTCACTTTCTCAAAGACACACACACACACTAACAAAAACACATATTCATGTAGATTGGGGACATAGGAGGTTCAGTGTGGGCTGGACTCAGAAATGTGAATGTGGTTGTGTAGCGTGTTGTATGAAGGATGCACAGCATGTCCAAGAGACTGGTGAGGAATATATTAAGGCATGAAGAGGACCTGGAAGAATGTGGTGTCTCAGAAGACACACTATGTGAACTTGTCTGAGGAACTGACTGGGTCTGATGTACAGAGGAGGTGAAGCTAGCTGGGATCTGTCCCAACGAAAGACAGAGAGGGAGTCAAAAGGACTCAAGCACGTGAGAGAGACTTATGTGTCTCTGAGGCACAACATTTGTGATTTGTCTTTGATGTTTAATGTAAAAAAAAATCTTATTTAACTATGTGTCGTATTTATTTATGTTTTGAATAAAAAGGTTTGTTTCAGTAGTTGTATAAGGTCAGTTTGATTTAGTAAATGCTCTGTGGTGTTCATCAGGCTTTCAACTCAAGCTTGACTCCACATAACTGGCATCATTGATGCTGGGTGTGTTTGACATTAGTGCATCAGAGGAATTAAAAGGGGGAAATCTGAGTCAAACTTGCAAGACTGCCAAAATGAAATGCAGCAAAGCTAAAGCACTTCTAATGCTGTAGGAAAATAAACTTTAGTTTTATGTTCTGGAGCAGCTGCATAAAAGCAGAGAGAGACAGAGACATTTTTAATGTTGTCAGACTTCTTTACTGAGCAATGTCCTCGCGGCGCGTGTGTGTGTTCTCTGTGTGTGTGTGTGTGTGTGTGTGTGTGTGTGTGTGTGTGTGTGTGTGTGTGTGTGTGTACTTTATTCACTACCTTAAAGTATGATGGAAAGTATTTTATAATGAAACATGTAATGTTGATGCTTTCCTCAAAGACCTTGTTCAGATCCTTCCCTGATTCATTATGCGCTCATGTATTTAATTGTGTAGCGTATATTTATATCTCTGTGCCAATATTTGTTGCATGTGATTTTCCAAATTGACTTTAAAATTAAATCAAATGTTTTCAATTGATCTCTCCCAAGTTAAGGAGACACCCAATGTAAATATAAAATTCTGCCAGTATGTTTTCATACGTTTCCTTTTTGTGCTATAGGAAGCCTGTCAATCAACAAAAGGAGCCATACACGCACACATGCAGTGCATTCGGAAAGTATTCAAACACCTTGACTTTTTCCACATTTTGTTATGATACAGCCTTACTCAAAAATGGATAAACAACTTTTTACAGATCAACAATCTACACACAATACCCCATAATGACAAAGCAAAAACAGGTTTTTAGATTTCTTTGCTAATTTATAAAAAATTAAAAACAGAAGTACCTTATTTACATAAGTACATAAGACCCGTTGCTATGAGACTCGAAATTGAGCTTAGGTACATCCTGTTTCCATTGATCATCCTTGAGATGTTTCTACAACTTGATTGGAGTCCACCTGTAGTAGATTCAATTGATTGAACATGATATGGAAACGCACACACCTGTCTATATGAGGTCCGACAGTTGACAATGCATGTCAGAGCAAAAACCAAGCCATCAGGGTGAAGGAATTGTCCGTAGAGCTCCGAGACAGGATTGTGTCAAGGCACAGATCTGTTTAAGGGTACAAAAAATGTCTGCAGCATTGAAGGTCCCCAAGAACAGTGGCCTCCATCCTTCTTAAATGGAAGAAGTTTGGAAACACCAAGACTCTTCCTTGAAGGAGGTGACCAAGAACCCGATGGTCATTCTGACAGAGATCCAGAGTTCCTCTGTGGAGATGGAAGAACCTTCCAGAAGGACAACCATCTCTGCAGCACTCCACCAATCAGGCCTTTATGGTAGAATGGCCAGATGGAAGCCCACTTGGAGTTTGCCAAAAGGCACCTAAAGAACTCTCAAACCATGAGAAACATGAGTCTCAGGTCTGATGAAACCAAGATTTAACGCTTTGGCCTGAATGAGAAGTGTCACGTCTGGAGGTAACCTGGCGCCATCCCTATGGTGAAGCATGGTAGCGGCAGCATCATGCTCTAGCGATGTTTTTCAGCGGCAGGGACTGGGAGACTAGTCAGGATCGAGGGAAAGATGAACGGAGCATGATACAGAGAGATCCTTGATGAAAACCTGCTCCAGAGCGCTCAGGACCTCAAACTGGGGCAAAGGTTCACCTTCCAAAAGGACAACGACCCCAAGCACACAGCCAAGACAACGCAGGAGTGGCTTCAGGACAAGTCTCTGAATGTCCTTGAGTGGGCCAGCCAGAGCCTGGACTTGAACCGGATCAAACATCTCTGGAGAGACCTGAAAATAGCTGTGCAGCAACGCTCCCCATCCAACCTGACAGAGCTTGAGAGGATCTGCAGAGAAGCATGGGAGAATCCCCCCAAATACAAGTGTGCCAAACTTGTAGCGTCATACCCAAGAAGACTCAAGGCTGAAATCGCTGCCAAAGGTGCTTCAATAAAGTACTGAGTAAAGGTTCTGAATATTTACAGTACCAGTCAAAAGTTTGGACACACTTACTCATTCAAAGATTTTTCTTCATTTTTACTATTTCCTACATTGTAGAATAAAACTATGAAATTACACAATAGGAATCATGTAGTAACCAAAAAAGTGTTCAACAAATCAAAATATATTTTATATTTGAGATTTTTAAAAGTAGCCACTCTTTGCCTTGATGGCAGCTTTGCACACACTTGGCATTCTCTCAACCAGTTTCACCTGGAATGCTTTCCCAACAGTCTTGAAAGAGTTCCCACATATGCTGATAACTTGTTGGCTGCTTTTCCTTCACTCTGCGGTCCAACTCATCCCAAACCATCTCAATTGGATTGAGTTTGGGTGATTGTACAGGCCCGGTCATCTGATGCTGCACTCCATCAATCTCCTTCTTGGTCAAATAACCCTTACACAGCCTGGAGGTGTGTTGGGTCATTGTCCTGTTGAAAAACAACTGATAGTCCTGCTAAGCGCAAACCTGATGTGAGGGCGTATAGCTGCAGAATGATGTGGTAGTCATGCTGGTTAAGTGTGCCTTGAATTCTAAATAAATCACTGACAGTTTTACCAGCAAAGCAGCACCACACCATCACACTTCCTCCTCCATGCTTCACAGTGGGAACCACACATGTGGAAATCATCCGTTCACCTACTCTGCGTCTCACAAAGACACCATGGTTGGAAACAAAAATCTCAAATTTGGACTCAGACTAAAGGACAGATTTCCACCCGTCTCATGTCAATTTCTCATGTTTCTTGGCCCAAGCAAGTCTCTTCTTCTTATTGGTGTCCTTTAGTAGAGGTTTCTTTCCAGCAGTTTGACCATGAAGGCCTGATTCATGCAGTCTCCTCTGAACAGTTGATGTTGAGATGTGTCTGTTACTTGAGCTCTGTGAGGCTGTTAACTCTAATGAACTTATCCTCTGCAGCAGAGGTAGGTAACTGGGTCTTCCTTTCCTGTGGGGGTCCTCATGAGAGCCAGTTTTGTTTTAGCGCTTGATGGTTATTGCAACTGCACTTGAAGAAACTTTCAAAGTTCTTGAAATTTTCCGCATTGACTGACCTCTATGTCTTAAAGTAATAATAGACTGTCGTTTCTCTTTACTAATTTCAGCTGTTCTTGCCATAATGTGGACGTGTCTTTTACCAAATAGGGCTATCTTCTGTATATCACCTTTACCTTGTCAGAACACAACTGGTTGGCTCAAACACATTAAGAAGAAAATAAATTAACTTTTAACAAGGCACACCTGTTAACTGAAATGCATTCCAGGTGACTACCTTGTGAAGCTGGTTGAGAGAATGCCAAGAGTGTGCAAAGCTGTCATCAAGGCAAAGGGTGGCTACTTTGAAGAATCTCAAATATAAAATGTATTTTGAGTTGTTTAGCACTTTTTTGGTTACTACATGATTCCATGTGTTATTTCATAGTTTGATGTCTTCACAACTACACAGTAATAAGGCTGTAATGTAACAAAATGTGGAAAAAGTGAAGGGGTCTGATAACTTCCAAATGCACTGTACACGCACATAGCGTGCGGACACATGATAGATCTGAAGGATTTATATCATCCATCTTTATTAGTCCACATACACATTATCCATCATCGACTACTCACATTCCAATATTGTTCAATGCAAAATAATGCATTTGACATTATCCTGCTGTAAATCCGCAAACATACAAAACATTAAGAACACCTTCCTAATATTGCTCTCAGAACAGCCCTTTATTTGTTGGGGCATGGACTCTACAAGGTGTTGAAAATGTTCCACAGTGCTTCCCACGGTTGTGTCAAGTTGGCTGGATGTTCTTTAGGTGGTGGACCATTCTTGATACACATGGGAAAATGTTGAGGGCTAAAAACCCAGCTGCGTTTCAGTTCTCGACACTCAATATCATGCCACAAGGCAAGACCCAGATGCAGACACAGGAGGCAGATGGTTGGAGTCTTACAATGTTTATTAATCCAAAGGTGTAGGCAAGAGAATGGTCATGGACAGGCAAAAAGGTCAAAACCAGATCAGAGTCCAGGAGGTACAGAGTGGCAGACAAGCTCGTGGTCAAGGCAGGCAGAATGGTCTGGCAGGCGGGAACAGAGTCCAGAAACAGGCAAGGGTCAAAACCGGGAGGACTAGAAAAAGGAGAATGCAAAAAGCAGGAGAATGGGAAAAACACTGGTTGACTTGGAAACATACAAGACAAACTGGCACAGAGAGACAGGAAACACAGGGATAAATACACTGGGGAAAACAAGCAACATCTGGAGGGGGTGGAGACAATAACGAGGACAGGTGAAACTGATCAGGGTGTAACACTCATACCAGTGCGCCTGGCACCTACCACCATACTCCGTTCAAAGGCACTTAAATATTTAGTCTTGCCAATTCACCCTCTGAACAGCACACATAAACAATCCATGTCTCAAGACTTAAAAATCCTTCTTTAACCTGCCTCCTCCCCTTCATCTACACTGATTGAAATGTATTTATCGGGTGACATGAGTAAGGGATCATAACTTTCACCTGGTCAGTCTGTCATAGAACGTTCCTAATGTTTTGTACACTCAGTGTATAACATGAGTACATAAATAATGAAATAGCAAAGTGGGTCTTACAAACAAGATATCCCATTAGGTCTGAACTGAATAAAGGAAACCACACATTAAACAATGTTCAGTGCATTGTGTTATTGGGATGGTCATGGTTATGTTTGGGCGGATCTCAATCACCATGGTTCAGATGTGGTTGAACCTGCTCTCTGTCACGTTTGCGGTCTGTAAGCTGTTCCCACACAGGACACCACATGGCTCAGGGCCTTTAGGTCTCCTCAAGTCCAACTGAGGCTTCATCTAAATGGTGGTGAGATAGCGTTTAAACATATGGTTTGTATATTGTGTGTGTTTCCTTAGATACCGGTGTCCTATAAAACAAATAAACAGATGAACGTACAATTGACAATGTTGGCTGTTGGCTCACTATTTGAGCACAAGCGAATGTATTGTGACACTATAAAAAAAACTAATTATTTTTGTGTGAAGAATTACCTCAGAGTCCTTGAGCACTGTGAGTTAGGCCTTGTAGGTTAGGGTTATAGGTGTGAAGACATATATCCCCAGGGATAGTCTGTGTCCTGTATCTGCTCTGCTTCTGCCATCTTGAACATCACAAGATTGTGGCAGAGAGGCGCATGGGTGGGGCTCTCTCAGCACAGCTTACACATTCATGGCCATGTGGCAAATACTGTAGCTCGGTGACATCAGAAGTGATGGGCAATGGTCTCTGTCTCCCTCTGTGGGGAAGAGAGATAACTGCATGTGTAACAGTATAGACTTTACGTCCGTCCCCTCGCCCTGACCTGGGAGCGAAAAGATGAAGGCACTGGAGGCAAAGCTCATAAGTACACCACAGGAGGTTGGTGGCTACTTAATTGGGGAGAACAGGCTCGTGTTAATGGCTGGAGCGGAATCAGTGGAATGGTATCAAATACATCAAACACTTGGTTTCTATGTGTTTGATGCCATTCCATTTGCGCTGTTCGGGCCATTATTGTAAGCTGTTCCCCCCTCAGAAGCCTCCTGTGATACACAGATATGATTGACTGTGTTTGATTAAATTCCATTTAATACAACTTCATTCTGAAATTATTCAGTAATTACAATTATTATGGGTTTTATTATATTCATGAAACATCACATACTTACTACTGCATTTAATCATCATGTCAGACATTTACTGTGGTGAGCCAGGCCTGCTAGTTTTTCTATGATTATGCGGAACTATTGCGTTCTCTACTGCAGGTTGTAGGGATAAACATACAGAGCGGACTGGACTAAATTTCATGGTTGACTAGATCTCTTGGAAAACATTACACTGGTAAGTGTTTATTTATTTGATTACGCTAAAAACATGCAGATATTTGATTTTCCTTAAAGTTAGTGGTAGAAATAAGTATTCCCACACATTTCCGGGTGATGGTTACTCTTGACAGACACGGAGTAACAACGGAACTGAAAACAAGATAACACTCCGAGGCCTGGCTGCTAGCATCGACAGCTAGCTAGATAGCTAACGTCATCTGACTGCTGAGTAAACTGTTCGTTTATGGCTGATGAAAGCAATGTGTCAACTTGCTTGTTGGATGTTGTACCCATTCTTTATGATTTTTACATCATTAGTCTAATAGTTCGTATTGCTCAATGTTTTACAGCCTCCTGTTGCGAGCTGATTAAACGTTAGCTTACTAGCCGTAACGTTAGCTAATCACACTGACAGCTTGCCTGAAGATACCGGCCCTACCGTAACTCTTGTTTACACTGAGCTGCACTGGGGTAGGAACGCAATCATGGTTACATTTTAGCAGAAGATACTACTCTACCATTAAGCTAGTTTACACAAAGCTTAGAATGCAATCAAGGTTACATTATCCTGCCCTGAACTTAGCCACTGTTACTAGCGGGCTACCACCCAGTACTCTACCCTGCACCTTAAGACACTGCTGCCCTATGTAGTACATAGTCATTGAACACTGGTCACTTTTTAATAATGTTTACATACTGTTTTACCCACTGTATGTATGTATGTATGTATGTATGTATGTATGTATGTATGTATGTATGTGTATGTATATATTGCATTCTGGTCAAGGCTCATCCTATATAACTACTGCTGTACACACATTTTCTATTCATATACTGTCCAATTGGCTGCCCGCAGATCAATTTCCTCCTTGGGGCGAACTCAGTCATGGTCTCAACTTACTGTTGCGAGGTAGAATACACAAGGTGCAATTTTGAAATTTGGTTGCGCATCAACAGTTTTCTCTTGTTATATCAGTCACTGATGGTCACCAATTAGCCCATGTCAGCTAAATGTTTCTATTGGTAAGTTAATCTAGCAGCAAGTTATCTAAACTTGTATGTCGAATTTGAGCCTGGGGGGCTCAAAATTATCATTATCAAAATTATCATTATCAGATATCATATTAAAAACTGCAAGCATTTGTCTCCGCCCCATGGCAAAATGAGTAGAATTGCATGTAATTAAAACACTGCGGCCCCTCATGAGTTGTGATTAAAAAAAATTGCCACACCGCATCAACGTTGCCCATCCCTGGTCTTTACACACCAACATATATATTTATATTCCGGACTTTGACATTTCTCTTTTTAATATTTATACATTTTGGGGGATTTTTGTGTATTGTTCGTTATTATTGCACTGTTACAGCTGTGATAACATTTGTGTAAGCGACCAATAACATTTGATTTGTTTAAGACACCATGGAGCTGGCGCGGGATATGGGTGGGAAAATGTACCTCAATGCAGGGATGGGATATGCCACTTTACTCCAAATGTGACCTTTATCCACACCGATACATTGAGAAGATTGAAATACTACCAGTTTTCCTGGAGAACTTCCCTTTTCATCCTCATGCTAGCTAGCAGTAGCCACCGCAGCCATTTTGGAATGGCAGTTTCTTCGTCTTTGGTATCATGACATTCGTACATTTGTTTGTGCATGCCGCCACCTATTGTGCAGTAGTGTGTGGTCGATCACGTTACATTTTGTGATACAAAAATAAAAAGGAAGAGGGAAATGAAAAAAAATTCACCACCAACTAACCCTACACCTATATACCACTATTTCATACAAGTAAAAATCCACACCCCATTCAACTACTTTGACCCTAACTGATCCTACACCAGGCCAATGGCATGGAAGGACGGGACTCTTTTGTTCAACACACCTTAACTCTTCTGCAGTAAAACTCAAACACCCAAGTACTTCTCTGCAGATGCCACCACAACATCTGTTTTCTATAAATGACGTTCTATTTCTGCGGTACAGTTGATAACCATGGCAATGAACGCTAAGATGCCAACCTTATGAAGCACAAATGCATATCACTCTGTATTGGCCTAGCTCTACTGCTCACCCTTGACCCATAATCCTCTACTGTTTTCACTGCCTCAGCATACTGCACCTTCTGTTCGACACTGACCCTGGCACCCTCAACCTGTCTCTCTTGCACCGGTAACTTCTGATCCCCAGCAACATGGGCACCCCCACAATTGACACACAGTTTTTCCACTGATACTATACATTCGTTTGTCTCATGTGCTCCTGCACACTTCTCACATCATGGAATCTCCCTCCTACACACTGCTGCAATATGACCATAAGCTTGATATCTAAAGCACCATAGTGGGTCCGGCACAAAAGCTCTCACGGGATAACTGACATATCCTAACGTGACTGTCAGGTAAAGACCTTCATGTCTTAAAGTATTGATGGACTGTTGTTTCTCTTTACTTATTTGAGCTGTTCTTGCCATAATATGGACTTGGTATTTTACTAAATAATGCAATTTTCTGTATACCACCCCTACCATGTCAGAACACAACTGATTGGCTCAAATGCATTAAGAAAGAAAGAAATTCCACAAAATAACTTTTAACAAGGCACACCTGTTAATTGAAATGCATTCCAGGTGACCACCTCACAAAGCTGGTTGAGAGAATGCCAAGAGTGTGCAAAGCTGGTACTGTATAGTGTATCAAAGAATACACAGTGTGGTTTGTACTTGGCGCCATTCTTCCTGAAACGCATCTTCCCTCTGCACTCCGCTCTTCTTTTTCTTCCTCGCTGTCCTTAATGACGTCTGTTCGTTAACCACGCTATTGCAGTGCCTTCTTCCTCTGTATTGCTTTCAGACCACACTGAGGGCGTTTTTCCAAAACCCAACATCTGTTTCTTAGCCAGACTTTTGGGCTATCTCCGTACTCTCCATGCTTGCTCAACCACGGAATGGCAGTGTCAGCCAATCAGCTCCTTTTGTTGTTCAACACAACGTGCCATTCCGTAATGACTGCTGTGGTTGAGGACGAAAAGGGCAGTTTTCCGGGAAAACTAGCAGTAGCCTTCGATCTTCTCGATGGAGCATTGTGGATAAAGGTACAGTGGAATCCCTGAATTTAAATAAGTTTTCTGACCCATATCTCGTACTGGCTCAACGCTGTCTTAATGTAACCATGAATGCGTTCTGACCTCAGTGCAGCTCAGTGTAAACAAGTGTAACGGTAGAGTTGGTGTCTTCTGGCAAATTGACAGCCAGCTCGTTAGCAACCTGTGTTTTTATGAGGTAAGCTAGCTAATGTTAGCTGTTGTTGGCCAAAGATATTCTTACCTCGTATTGTACTCACTCAACCTTTGTTATATTTTAGTTTTCATGTGTTTATTAGTAGAGGTCGACCGATTATTCGGAATGGCCGATTTAATTGGGGCCGATTTCAAGTTTTATTTTTGGGCGCCAATTAAAAAAAATAGATATTTTTTTTAAATATTTTTTTTACCTTTTTATTTAACTAGGCAAGTCAGTTAAGAACACATTCTTATTTTCAATGACGGCCTAGGAACAGTGGGTTAACTGCCTTGTTCAGGGGCAGAATGACAGATTTTCACCTTGTCAGCTCGAGGGATCCAATCTTGCAACCTTACAGTTAACTAGTCCAAAGCTCTAACCACCTGCCTCTCATTGCACTCCACGAGGAGCCTGCCTGTTACTCAAATGCAGTAGAAGGCAAGGTAAGTTGCTAGCTAGCATTAAACTTATCTTATAAAAAAACAATCAATCAATCATAATCACTAGTTATAACTACACATGGTTGATGATATTACTTTTATCTAGCGTGTCCTGCGTTGCATATAATCGATGCAACGCTGGGGGATGATTTAACAAAAGCGCATTTGCGAAAAAAGCACAATTGTTGGACGACTGTACCTAACCATAAACACCAATGCCTTTCTTCAAATCAATACACAGAAGTATATATTTTTAAACCTGCATAATTAGCTAAAAGAAATCCAGGTTAGCAGGCAATATTAACCAGGTGAAATTGTGTCATTTCTCTTGCGTTCATTGCACGCAGAGTCAGGGTATATGCAACAGTTTGGGCAGCCTGGCTCATTGCGAACTAATTTGCCAGAATTTTACGTAATTATGACATAACATTGAAGGATGTGCAATGTAACAAGAATATTTAGACTTAGGGATGCCACCCGTTAGATAAAATACCGAACTGTTCCGTATTTAACTGAAATAATAAACGTTTTGTTTTCGAAATTATAGTTTCCGGATTTGACCATATTAATGACCAACGGCTTGTATTTCTGTGTGTTATAATGAAGTCTATGATTTGATAGAGCAGTCTGACTGAGCGATGGTAGGCAGCAGCTGGCTCATAAGCATTCATTCAAACAGCACTTTCGTGCGTTTTGCCAGCAGCTCTTCGCAAGCACAGTGCTGTTTATGACTTCAAGCCTATTAGCCTAATGGCTGGTGTAACCGATGTGAAATGGCTAGCTAGTTAGCTGGGTGTGCCCTAATAGCGTTTCAAACGTCACTCGCTCTGAGACTTGGAGTAGTTATTCCTCTTGCTCTGCAAGGGCTGCGGCTTTTGTGGAGCGATGGATAACGCTGCTTCGAGTGTGGCTGTTGTCGATGTGTTCCTGGTTCGAGCCCAGGTAGAGGCAAGGAGGGGGACGGAAGCTATACTGTTACACTGGCAATACTATAGTGCCTATAAGAACATCCAATAATCAAAGGTATATGAAATACAAATGGTATAGAGAGAAATAGTCCTATAAATACTATATTAACTACAACCTAAACCTCTTACCTTGGAGTATTGAAGTCTCATGTTAAAAGGAACCACCAACTTTCATATGTTCTCATGTTCTGAGCAAGGAACTCACGTTAGCTTTTTTACATGGCACATATTGCACTTTTACTTCTCCAACACTTTGTTTTTGCATAATTTAAATCAAATTGAACATGTTTCATTATTTATCTGAGGCTAAATTGATTTTTATTGCTGTATTATATTAAGTTAAAATAAGTGTTGTAATTGTCGTTATTACAAATATTAATTTTTTTTATCGACCAATTTAATTGGTATCGGCTTTTTTGGTCCTCCAATAATCGGTATCGACGTTGAAAAATCATAATCGGTCAACCTCTATTTATTGGATTGCGTTGAGCTGCAAAGTAGTATTGTTGACAGTTTAGTTTGGTGGGTCTTCCAATGTATGCTGGCTACCGGTACTAGAAGTTGCTTCGACGCAACTAAGCCAGTTTGTTGGGACGTTTGGCTGTTATCAAGAGATTAATAGAAAGCATTGTGTGTAATATGTTAAAGTCTTTCTCCCACCGTCCCTTGAAAGCAAGCAAGCCCCAATTACAAGGATAAGCTAGAGCCCTAGGTGGGCAAGTTGATGTGCAATGATTTGTTGAATCCAACCCAGTTATTTATAGTTGTATGCATAGGGAGTAGGAGAGCGTGTCTGTTATCTAACATATTGAATGCAGCAGGTGGAGGGATGAGCCTCTTCCCTGTGATTGACACATATGTGCCGGAAGCAGCCAATGGGGTGGATACACCAGACTCCCCTGGATCCTGCAGTGAGAATGGCCCGCACATCTACTCCCCTACTACCCCCTCGCAGCTCCTGACGTTTGGGGGCAGGGTGCCAAGGCCTGGGCACGGATCCCTCGATGGGACCCCTGAAGAGACTGAGAACCGTGTGGATGGAGAGAGAGCATGCCATGTACAAGAAGACCCCATAGACACTCCTCACAACTACATGTCCCATTCGGACAAACAACACAAAGACACGCTCATATCACAGCCCTCCCGCCCCACTGCCACATGCGCGGCAGACACAAACCCACACGCGGCCCCTCAAGACATGTCCCTCCCTGGACCCCTCCAAACAGATGAGCCCCTAAATGATGTTCTGTCTAGAGACTCACAGCATACCGCCACCGCAACAAGCATTCCATCCAAAGACACAGCCCCACAGAGGGACACTCCCAGTGCAGACACACTTCCGTCAGAGACAGAACACACAGAGCCTTGTAACTGCTGTTCTGTAGAAACAGAGGAGGAGAAGCAGGAGGAGGAGAGCGAGGAGCAGCATTCAGGAAACACCCAGGCGGAAGTCTCAGCTCAGGTGAGTCTGCCATATTGACCGCTACTGCCCCTGTACATGAAGAGCCAGAGCCAACAGCTCAAGAATAGAAAATTGTACTTTAACCATTGTAATGCGGAAATGTTTTGTTTTTGTATGGATTTTTTGACCACCTGCAATAGTAAGGATAATACATGTGTTTGTTCATACGTCTGGTACCGGTATGTAAGACTGCCTCTTCCTCTCAGCTTACAGAGGAGCCCTCAGCAGCAGCTCCCAGCCCAAGCTCTGCCCCAGCCAAGAGGAATTCATCAGACAGCAGCCCCTGCCCGCCCCACGTCATGGCCCAGGTGCATGTGCGGAACGTCCCAGAGCGGGAGCGCATCGTCCGGGGCATGCAGGACAGCAAGAGTCTGGATGAGATCAGCCAGGCGTGCGGGGGAGGGGGTGGCGGCCGGGGGGGGCAACCAGAGGGCCGCAGGGCCACCATCTCCTCTGCCCTGGAGCTGGAGGGAACAGTCAGCCACGACGGGGACCTGACCCACTTCATCTGCCGCAACCTGGAGCAGAAGATCAAGATGAGCTCCAAGCCCAGCCTGGACTGTGACTGTGACTGTGAGTATAACACCGGAGGACGGATGGTTATTCACCTGGGTTGTATTCATTAGGCACCAAACTGACTAAAACAGGGAGAGATCACCTGAACTTGTCCAGTAAGATACACTTGTTTTCTGTTGCAAAACGTTTTGCTACGGTTTACCTGAATACGACCCTGGTGATCAGTGAAATGCTGATTCACAAACTGCCTTTTCTGTTATGATTTTAGTGATGCGTCAGTGTTAAGCTGCAGTTGAAGGCCGAGTTCCAAATCAAATAAATTCTTCCCCTTTCCTCTTGTGATTAGATTAGCACCCTCAGGAAGGGTGGGAGGACGGATGAGTGTCCTAGCACTGCTTGGATGAGGGAGGCTGATTTGGTTTGCTTTGTAGACTGTCGATAAGGTAGTAATTTCCTGTGTGTGTTTCTGTCTCTCTCTTTCTGTGTCCAGCGGACTGCTCGGGTTCCATCAGTAGCAGGGGTCGGGGGTCGTCGTTGCGGCAGCCGGCAGACATCCCTCCCATCGACCCTGCTGTCCTGGTGGACCTACAGAGACACACTCAGGATGTTGCCCACAGTGTGGAGCTGATGATGCGCAGCCTCAACGGAACCATCCAGAACGTACGTGAGCTCAGTTTGTTCACAAACATGGACCATTTTGATCTGCGTTCAACTGTCCTTTTAGTCCTGCCCTGATATACATTGCTTATTGTAAGTTGCTGATATTAAGGGTTTGCTATTAAGGGTCTGCTATGTTAATAGCTGAGTTTACAAAACATTAAGAACACCTGCTTTCCATCAGACAGGTGAATCCAGGTGAAAAGCTATGATCCCTTATTAATATCACCTGTTAAATCCACTTCAATCAGTGTAGATGAAGGGGAGGAGACAGGTTAAAGAAGGATTTTTAAGCCTTGAGACATGGATTGTGTATGTGTGCCATTCAGAGGGTGAATGGGAAACAAACAATTTAAGTGCCTTTGGTATTAGGTGCCAGGTGCACTGGTTTGAATGTGTTAAGAAGTGCAACATTGCTGGGTTTTTCAAACTCCACAGTTTCCAGTGTGTTTCAAGAATGGACAACTGTGGGAAGCATTGGAGTCAACATGGGCCAGCATCCCAACATGGGCCAGCATCCCAGTAGAACGCCTTCGACACGTTGTAGAGTCCATGCCCTAACGAATTGAGGCTCTTCTGAGGTTAAAAGGGGGTGCAACTCAATGTTAGGAAGGTGTTCCTAATGTTTGTACACTCAGTGCATGTCTTTATCTGTGTGTGTCCAGATGACAGCGCTGAGTGTGGGATACATCCAAACCTACAGAGACTCAGTGGACAGCCTGGGGGAGTCTGTTGACATGAGCATAAAGGTGAGAGAAGAGCGAGCTTGGCTAGACATGAGGTAAATTATGATCAATGACAATCATGGATGCTTGTTGTGTCATAAGTATATGATGTGTGCTCACTTCCTCCATGTGTTCATAGGGAATGTACACGCTGATGGCGCGCTGTGAGGAGCTTGATCGTTCCATGCAGCCTATCCACACACTGGCTGCCCAGATCCGGGACATCAAGCGCACCCTGGATGCCCTGGAAGCTATTTGCAAGTAGCCCCTCCACCCTGGAGACCCCTCTCCCCCAGAGACCCTAGTCCACTGCAGACACTTTGTTAACCTAATGACCCCCCTGGAATCACTGCTACTAATCATGCCAGCTTCATGGGTGATCTACATTAACCCCCTCTCCTTACCCCTCCACATGGAGACGCCCCTCCCCGCCCCTGAGATCCTCGCTCGGCTAGGAACCTGACAGAACTTGAAGGAAACTGAACACTTGATGCTTTTCTTAATGTATTCCCGTCCGACCCACTTGGTTCAGATTGCACTAACTGCTGCTGCCCACACGGTGGCACTCTCTCCCTCAAGTTATCATTACTTATTGTGTATCTATTATTTTATGTTTTACTTTTCTATTATTTCTCAGTTTTCTTTCTCTGTATTGTAGGGAAGGGCCTGTTGTTTATGAAGCATGTGCCGAATAAGGTCTGATTTGTATGGAGCATGAGCTTTAGGAACGGTTGTGATAAGATTTAGATTTCTTAGGCCGGTTCCAGAAACTGCCTGTGGCAGGTTTTAATAGTGACATGAGACAGCTGAAGGTGTGGGGGTACATATTATATTGTATAAAGGGCAGTCCCTCCATGTTATATACCTGTTAGTTATCAGGCTGTCCTGTGTTCCCTGGATAGATTGTTGTGCTTTAGGAGACTGTGGTACCTTTTGTCACATCACAGGTTGGCTGGTAGGTAGGCCTGTCTCAATTTCTAACATATCTATTTGGCTTAAATTGTGTTGCCATGGTGAGAGGTTCTGGACAGCCGTTACGTGTAACATGCCCTTACAGGACTTGTATGTTACCAGATGTCGTCAGACCTGCTGAAGACCCACCTAGATAAGGCAGCACCCGCACACTGGATATAAAAGGGGATGGGCTGTAGGACTATAGACTTTGGGGGGATGCATGTTTGTCTGGAGAGAGGGATGGTCTCCTCTAACTGCTCTTAATAATATCTCTGTACAATCAGAAGCACCTTTGTGCATATCTTTCTGTAACAAAAAAATGATTTTTGTCCTAAGTGTATATTTTAAGAAAAATAACAAATTTACATGAGCTGCAAAGAGTAGCTGTCTGTTTTTGTTCCTTGTTTGGTTGTGATGACATGAGTGCATAGATACAGGACATCTAGAGTGCATCCAATACATTTTATATAACATATTAGTTCATTTCCACAGAAAAAAAGGCATGATTTATTGTAATCACAGTAGCATGACCAGTAAGAACACAAAGGTAATGGTGAAATCGTCTCAGTTGATATGACTGCAGAAACATGTTGTAGAATGTGTGTTTGAGGAAACCAACTTGGGAACCATATTACAACAAAGCCATTCACATGTAAGGAATAGAGAGAAGAAAAGTGTGCAGATTAACAAAAATTAGTACATTTTTGTCATTTAGCAGATACTCTTATCCAGAGTGACAAACTTTTCATCTAGTCTGCTTGGGAATTCGAACTAGCGACGTTTCAGTTACTGGTCAAATGCTCTTAACCGCTAGGCTACCTACCGCCCCAGAAACATCCAGTACTGCCCTGTTATGAAGTGAACGCACACAACTGTCGATGAGACAAGAAAGTACGGCAATGTTAACCGCATCCTATGAATAAAAAGTGTATTTGTTTGTTTAGACAACACAGACCCCAAAAAAGGATCCACTTTCCAAAATAAAAGTATAATTTTCAGATTTCATTTTTAGAAATAGATATTTTTTGTACCATGCTCCTTTGTTATACACTAATGCAACAGTCTTTAGCCTGACCTGATAGTCCTGCAGGTTAGTCAGGAGTTCAGGCATAAGTCTGTGTTCAGGCTAAGGCTTAAAGCTGTGGTTAATACCAGCAGTAGAGGTAGGAGAGGTGCAGTGAGTGACGGTCCACTGTGGTTCAAGAGAGCAAAGGTGGGGCTGGTTCCCTGGTTCAGCTCACTCAATAAGGGGGGATTCAGTCTGGCTGGAAGGGCACTCTGTGCCCTGACCTCAGCCCTGTCCTTGAGGACCTCATCGGTGACTGGCCCCTCCAGGGACACTCATAACACTGCCACTTTAAGTCCCTCTTCCAGGCCTCCAGGTTGCAGGGTCCAGCTGGTCTGTGACCTGCACCATCTCTACCTTCCTCTCTGTCATCAGAAAGTTGGAGGGTGGCAGGTGCAGGTAGGCGGAGCTCTTGGATTTGTGGCGCAAGCAGTGGCCACGCCCCTGGCATAGATAAATGGCTGTGGTCACGTTGACGGCATACGGGCCCAGAACCTCAAGCATGAATGTGGCTAGCTCTGAGCAGGCTGTCTGGGGGGAGACACAGACAGAGGGGAAATGTCATTCGCAAACCTCAGACACAGTTACATTAGTACGACTGACAATGTATGGAAGATTTAAGAGATCTGAGTCCTTGTCAATAGCGACCTGTCATTCAGGGCAGGTGGGGCAGAGCCCCACATTTTTAGCAATGCCTGTTTTGCATGTTATTTTGGCATTAATACATGTCACATATCAGTTTGCAAACCATGTCAAAAAATGTAAATATATCATTGAGTTTATAAAGCTCATTACAATCACAGTCTCTTTTGTTTTCTTGAATAAGGCAGCTCCAAAACGCAGGTGTTTCATCTAAGCTCAGTGCTTTCTTTGGTGGTGGGGCAAGCCAGCAGAAAATATGGAGCGTTGCTTCGTGATTGATTCAGTGTTTTGTCACTCATGGGGACACTACATCACTGCCAAGTCTAAGGGTATAGATTGAAAATTCAAGCCCCTTGGGTGCTGCCATCAAGTTACATTAGAAGTGCCCATCCAAGAAGGCTCAAGGTCGTTGGCCACAGATAAAATTACGTCAAATCACGTTATATGTTGTCGTGACGTTGTATTAGTTAATGTGACTTGTTCATCGAATGATTAAAGTTTCTAATTGCGTGATTAAGTGAATCAAGCAATTATTAACTCATTAATCTGAGGCACCATGGGAAAACTAGTTTTTATTGAGTTTCTATTTCCCAAATTAACTCAAAGAATATCCGAATATCGATTTTACAACAGCCGCTAATTAACCAGTTACCTCTACAATCTCGTTCTGAACGCCTTGTAGCCCGTGAATCTGCACGGACCCGGGTCTCACCAATGAATTCGTACCACACCAATCTTAGTTTAATATTTATTTACTAAAAAGCTAAAATGATGATAAAAGATACACATAGACAAAACACATTATAGGCTATTGATTAGAACTTAGTACAACGGGCCAACACACTATGGCGCGTGTTACCCACAATGGGGATTTCAAAAGAGAGAGAAAAAAGAAAGTACACAAGTGAAATATACATTTGGGTGAATTTGTCAGCTACGCTATTCTAACCCTAGCCTTGCCCCAAACTGCCGCTCTTATGGGTCAGAATATAATGATGTAATTACGTGGGGATGCTCTCCGAGGATTCTCTGCGTAGGCCTTCAGCTGTTCGATGACGCCCTACTCCGGCGCACCTCTCTGAGCGTCCTCCCGATGTCAGTGTCATTTTTGGCTTAGGAGTCTGTTCCCTCACCCTTTGCTCTGGAAGGAGTCTTCTGAGGACAAACAGCTCTGTAGCTCAGAGCTCACAGCATAGGAATGAAACCCTTTAGATACCACGATTCGATGGGAGATGGAGGCTAGGTGGTTCGACTTGAATTCACCCACTTAGACACAGCTACTCATCCGTAGCTTGGATAGAAAAGGATTTCTTTGTCCTCAAACTTGCGTTGCGTTCTGGGTTCGTTGACTTTTTAGACCTTGCTGCAGCTTGGGTCACGTAGTCTTCTAGTAAATTCTATACTTACAGGTTTTATACCCTTGGGTCAGGAGTGGGCGTAACCGCTTTTTAGGGCAATTCACTGGGAGTACCAAGTTAATGAGGCAAGGTCTAGATTTGATTCAAATCCTATTTTAAACAACTAAGTTAACATTTCATCTTCCCCAAAACATTCTCTTTGATTTGGATATGTTCCATACAATGTACAATGTATAAACATCAAACATCTACTATGAAAACTTCACGTTACAATGTTTTCGTAATAACGTCATCTATTAACCTTTAATAACAAAACAAAAATGACATACATTTTCATATTCCATCTATCGTCATGACCACCATTGTGGCTGACATTAACCATTGTTCCAAAGTCCCTTTATTTAATGTTTAATGTTCTAAGGCTGGTTCTCCACAGTAACAGGACAAAGGAATTTGTCTGTGGCCTGAGATTTACCAGGGCCGTGAGGGGTCATAAAACCCCCCACATCTTCAGACCGCTAAGATCTCTCCTCCTCTGTTGGGGTTGAGAGATAATCTGTAGGGTTGTGGTCTCCTGTAACCTGACCTGGTCAGGACAGTCATGACAATGTACAGTAGCTTTGGTTGGACTGATCTTGTCAACATCATACTTTCAAAATCTTAGCTAGCAGTTATCATCATGAAGCAAGTCGACAATCTACTGGCAAATCCTTTTTAATCCTTGTCATATGAAGAAAAATGAATGATAAAATGTCTCGATGCTCATCGGCCATTGGACATAAACATTACATTACATTACACATTACACATTCACAACAAGTTGGAAATAGCAAATTGGAAATAGCAAATTCAACAATGAGTGGTTTGGAAGGAATCAGTGGCTAAATACAAGCTTGCAAAGCAATCACTAGCCTGCTATTCAGTGGAGTGGATGTGTGGTCCCAAGTCTAAGATTAAGGGGCTCCTTTCCTAGTTTAAAATGATAAACATTCAACATTGGCCATGCTGTCAATTAAGCATGATTTGTGCCGCGGTCAAAATAACAAGTCGGAACTGCAAAATCTCAAAATCTGACTCGTAAGTTCAAGACAACTAGGAACTCAGGAAAAACGAGCTACGACTGGGAAAATACGTTTTGAACTTTCATCCAACTCGGAATTGTAAATCCGGGTACTCGGGCCTCTTTCTAGAGCTACGACCTGAAGATCACTGACATCATCAAGATTCAACCTTTTTATTTTTTTAGTTCCCAGTTGTCTTGAAAGCACCATAAATCCAGAGAATGCCAGACTTCGATGACAAAGTTTGATGACAAAATTTGCCCGTGAAGGACTGCCGTGCTACCTTCCTGTTCAAGTGAGCACAGCACAACAAGGTGAGTCCAAAAATGTCTTGTATGCTGCTGCATAAATGATGTCATACGCCAGGGAGATATGTATACTGTAGCTAAGAAAGTAATACTAAGTGTATGTTGTGTAGTAAGCTGGTAGTAGCCCATGTGCCTCACCCTAATAATTTGGTCTATTTTCACCTCTTAACTTCACCTACTGTTCTAACTTGGTGTGCACATGTAGCCTATAAACTGTGTTTGAGAAATGTCTGCTTATATGCCCCCTTTATTTATCCTATGGTTCTGACTTGGTGTACAGGGAGAACACTGTAATAACGGCCCATGTTCTGAATTATGTCGCTGTACATTTCAAAAGTGATGAACAAATAGTTATATTGATGACGTCCTTCCTAGTTCACTCATTGTCTTAATCGAAATTACGGATTGCCTCTAATCAGCTTGTCATTCCCTTATGCCATAGTTTGTACATCTCAATTGTCAGTAGAAACCACGTTTTTTTAAGCAAGTCAGCCATATCAGCTATGTTTTTCTAAAAGGCAGTATATGAGGCTGAATGAACTGTTTTGCTGCCAGACAAGGCACCACTGATAGCCAGGTGTAGCAGTGGTAAGGTGTTGGGACTGCTGTTGGGACAGCTTTATTTATGTAGGCCCTAACAGTTTGTGGGCACTTTTTGTCACTGTTATAGTGCTATTAATGTATTGGTTAGTGTTGTGTAGGGGCTTTGCTGGCATGCATCCCACATGTTATTTTTTTCCCCACCAAGATTTACACGCTAAAATTGCCACTGGTCCTTGTAGAGAAGACACTTGGATCGTTCTCCCAGAGGATAACCCCTGCTACCCCCATGGCAGCACTCTAACTAATACCGTTGACCAAGTCCACCTGAGGGAACATCACACATTAGTTACAGACCCACCAGACAGAGAAACCACTATCAAAAATATGGCAACATCCACTTCCACCCAGCACTATCTCTCACCTCATACAGAAAAGAGTTAGTTGACGTATAGACACTACTGACTAATAGGAACACAGGAAGGTCGTAGGCGGTCTCAGCCAAGCCTGTCACTCTCAGTGCCTCTCGGATCTGATTAGATGTGTACAGTCTGGCCCTTGAGATCCCGCCCTGCAGCTTCTCTAACGTGAGGGCAAGGTAGAGGGCTGAGCAGCGTTTCCATAGCCATAGCGGCACGTCGTTCAACGCCATTTCAGCAGCGAGACAGCGGCCCGTGTAATTGGATATCGACTGGGGGGGCCAGAGTTGTAGTAGTTGGGGTACTAGGACACTCTGCGCTCTGTGGGGCGGAGCCTCATCTCCTACAGTGTCTCCATAAGGATGGACTGGGCCGCCATCTCAAAGTCCACCTGGGGGACGGGATGACATCATTATTATGAGACAACTGGCATAGTGAATAGCATCTATAACATCTGTTTATCCTATTACTATAAACTGGCACTGTCGTGATGAGGATCTTACCTGAGACCACTTCTCCACCTCCTCTGTGGTCCAGTTAGGGAAGAATGTCCTCAGTAGAGCCCTCCATGTAGATGCCCTGTTTCTCACGGTTCCTTCCCCACTGCTGGGAACACTGGCCCCAACCCAGTACCCCCATTCCCTGGTACCCCGGTACCCCGGAGAGGGTAGCGCGGCCGCGAGGTCCTCCTGTGTATTCTGGAGGTGTCCTTCCGGTCTGAGTTGTTGGGGAAGGCCTCCGTTCACAGGCTGGTCCTGGTCAGTGTAATAAGGGTACTTCCCCAGAGTGTCCTCATAAAACATGGCCAAGCAGCCTTCTCTCTCCATCCCAATGGCTCCTGGGTCGGGACGTCCAGAACCCGCCTTGTTGGCTACTCCCCATAGTACTAGGAAAGGCTGCCCTGGTGACAGAGA
Organism: Oncorhynchus mykiss; assembly: GCF_057628025.1. Taxonomy (NCBI): domain Eukaryota; kingdom Metazoa; phylum Chordata; class Actinopteri; order Salmoniformes; family Salmonidae; genus Oncorhynchus; species Oncorhynchus mykiss. The sequence continues at coordinate 57,361,675 of NC_143037.1, forward strand.
GATGCGGGCAGGCTTTGTGGGACCACCAAGGCAGCGGGAGGTGAGGAACATCAAGAGGAGGAATGGTAGGAGGGCCCTGTGTGGCCCAGTGTTGAACCCTGCCTGGACCACGAGCTCAGTCCACGCCATGGAGCTGACTGCTGCCTCTGTGTCTCACCACGGTTCCAGGTCCTCACAACCAACCATAGCCCTGGGAACAAAACACTGAAAGACCCTCACCTCAGCTGTCAATATGTGGAGGCAACACATTGCTACAGTATGTAAAGTTAACAAATGACATGTATATTCTTTGAATCATAGTCAACAATAACAATTTAATCACCAAAAACCTGACGTCAAAAAACAAATGACATTGCCAGGCTGCCCCAATCACTCCTAGGGCTCTATTCAATCTGTAGCGTTAGGGTAAAGAGCCGACATAGGCATATTTTACTGTGAATGCTGTCTCCTCTAACGAGGGAACATTGCCTTTACATTTCAATCACGCTGTAACGCTGAACTTCAGCAATACGGATTGAATAGAGTTCCTAGTCATCCCCATGTCGCCACCAGTCAGTATTTAAACCTTTCTCATTGACTGGCGAGATTCTTATGCAATCTTATTTGGGCCTCCAAGAGTACAGGCCTGAAACAACAAAGGAAAAGATGATTGATGAGGTGTGTGTGTGTCAATGGCAGCACCAGCAGAGGATTACCAAGAGTTAATTACCAAGAGTTAATTACCAAGAGTTAATTTGATTCATTAGTGCCGCCCACATTGGCCAGAGATGCTGCTCAGGAATACTACTCAGTAGTGCAGCAAAGGGAGCCATGCCAAAGACAACTACAAAAAACCAACAGTCTTTTTGTTATACTACACTATGATGTTTGATCACTACCGCTATAGCCCTGTGAAAGACAGTAAATCCCTAATACCGGACATTTTTAAGAATCTGTCCTATTTTGGGTAAAGCTCTAATCTTTTAACAGTAATCTGCTTTTGTTTGTTTTACTGATCAGGGGTGAAGGGGAGGGTACACCACCAAGCATGTGAACATGTAGGATTCAATGTCAAACCTAAAGGATTAACTACCTCGGTCTAAGAAATCAGTCAACCCGATATCATGGACAAGAACTCATTGTGCTGTTGTTGGGTGGCAGGTAGCCTCATAGCTGCGGAAGGTAGGGGTCCCCCCCAATATAAAACAGTGGGGTAAAGTGTGTCACGGTGCGTGAATGAGGACCCAAAAGCGAATTAACGTAAACAGAACTTCTTTAATAACAAAACATAGGTAGGCTCAGATGGACCGGCAGATTCCGACAGGACAGGACAAGGTTGCAGCAAACATGACGATAGTCTGGTTCAGGCATGAAAAACACAAACAAGAATCCGACAAAGACAGGAACAAAAACAGAGAGAGATATAGAGGACTAATCAGAGGGAAAAAGGGAACAGGTGGGAAAAGGGGTGACGAGGTAGTTAGGAGGAGACAAGGAACAGCTGGGGGAAAGAGGGGGAGAAAAGGTAACCTAATAACGACCAGCAGAGGGAGACAGGGTGAAGGGAAAGGACAGAAACAAGACACAACATGACAGTACCCCCCCACTCACCGAGCGCCTCCTGGCGCACTCGAGGAGGAAACCTGGCGGCAACGGAGGAAATCATCGATCAGCGCACGGTCCAGCACGTCCCGAGAGGGAACCCAACTCCTCTCCTCAGGACCGTACCCCTCCCAATCTACTAGGTACTGATGACCACGGCCCCGAGGACGCATGTCCAAAATCCTACGGACCCTGTAGATGGGTGCGCCCTCGACAAGGATGGGGGGGGGGGGAAGACGAGCGGGGGCGCGAAGAACGGGCTTGACACAGGAGACATGGAAGACCGGGTGGACGCGACGAAGATATCGCGGAAGAAGAAGTCGCACTGCGACAGGATTAATGATCCGAGAAATACGGAATGGACCAATGAACCGCGGGGTCAACTTGCGACAAGCGGTCTTAAGGGGAAGGTTCTGAGTGGAGAGCCAAACTCTCTGACCGCGACAATATCTAGGACTCTTAGTTCTACGCTTATTAGCAGCTCTCACAGTCTGCGCCCTATAACGGCAAAGTGCAGACCTGACCCTCTTCCAGGTGCGCTCGCAACGTTGGACAAAAGCCTGAGCGGAGGGGACGCTGGACTCGGCGAACTGAGATGAGAACAGCGGAGGCTGGTACGAGGCTACTCTGAAAAGGAGATAGCCCGGTCGCAGACGAAGGAAGCGAGTTGTGGGCGTATTCTGCCCAGGGGAGCTGTTCTGACCAAGACGCAGGGTTGCGAAAAGAAAGACTGCGTAAGATGCGACCAATAGTCTGATTGGCCCGTTCTGCTTGACCGTTAGACTGGGGGTGAAAGCCGGAAGAGAGACTGACGGAAGCCCCAATCAAACGGCAAAACTCCCTCCAAAATTGAGACGTGAATTGCGGACCTCTGTCCGAAACGACGTCTGACGGAAGGCCATGAATTCTGAAAACATTCTCGATGATGATTTGTGCCGTCTCTTTAGCAGAAGGAAGCTTAGCAAGGGGAATAAAATGAGCCGCCTTAGAGAACCTGTCGACAACCGTAAGAATAACAGTCTTCCCCGCTGACGAAGGCAGTCCGGTGACAAAATCTAAGGCGATGTGAGACCACGGTCGAGAGGGAATGGGAAGCGGCCTGAGACGGCCGGCAGGAGGGGAGTTACCGGACTTAGTCTGCGCGCAGACCGAACAAGCAGCCACGAAACGACGCGTGTCATGCTCCCGGGTGGGCCACCAAAAACGCTGGCGAATGGAAGCAAGCGTACCCCGAACGCCAGGGTGGCCGGCTAACTTGGCAGAGTGAGCCCACTGAAGAACGGCCAGACGAGTAGGAACGGGAACGAAAAGAAGGTTCCTAGGACAAGCGCGCGGCGACGGAGTGTGAGTGAGTGCTTGCTTTACCTGCCTCTCAATTCCCCAGACAGTCAACCCGACAACACGCCCCTCAGGGAGAATCCCCTCGGGGTCAGTGGAGGCTACTGAAGAACTGAAGAGACGAGATAAAGCATCAGGCTTGGTGTTCTTAGAGCCCGGACGATAAGAAATCACGAACTCGAAACGAGCGAAAAACAGCGCCCAACGCGCCTGACGCGCATTAAGTCGTTTGGCAGAACGGATGTACTCAAGGTTCCTATGGTCAGTCCAAACGACAAAAGGAACGGTCGCCCCCTCCAACCACTGTCGCCATTCGCCTAGGGCTAAGCGGATGGCGAGCAGTTCGCGGTTTCCCACATCATAGTTACGTTCCGACGGCGACAGGCGATGAGAAAAATACGCGCATGGGTGGACCTTGTCGTCAGAGAGGGAGCGCTGAGAAAGAATGGCTCCCACGCCCACCTCTGACGCGTCAACCTCGACAACGAACTGTCTAGAGACGTCAGGTGTAACAAGGATAGGAGCGGATGTAAAACGATTCTTGAGGAGATCAAAAGCTCCCTGGGCGGAAACGGACCACTTAAAGCACGTCTTGACAGAAGTAAGGGCTGTGAGAGGAGCTGCCACCTGACCGAAATTACGGATGAAACGACGATAGAAGTTCGCGAAGCCGAGAAAGCGCTGCAGCTCGACGCGTGACTTAGGGACGGGCCAATCAATGACAGCTTGGACCTTAGCGGGATCCATCTTAATGCCTTCAGCGGAAATAACAGAACCGAGAAATGTGACGGAGGAGGCATGAAAAGTGCACTTCTCAGCCTTCACAAAAAGACAATTCTCTAAGAGGCGCTGGAGGACACGTCGAACGTGCTGAACATGAATCTGGAGTGACGGTGAAAAAAATCAGGATATCGTCAAGGTAAACGAAAACAAAGATGTTCAGCATGTCTCTCAGGACATCATTGACTAATGCCTGAAAGACAGCTGGAGCGTTAGCGAGGCCGAAAGGAAGAACCCGGTATTCAAAGTGCCCTAACGGAGTGTTAAACGCCGTCTTCCACTCGTCCCCCTCCCTGATGCGCACGAGATGGTAAGCGTTACGAAGGTCCAACTTAGTGAAAAACCTGGCTCCCTGCAGGATCTCGAAGGCTGAAGACATAAGAGGAAGCGGATAACGATTCTTCACTGTTATGTCATTCAGCCCTCGATAATCTATGCAGGGGCGCAGAGACCCGTCCTTCTTCTTGACAAAAAAAAACCCCGCTCCGGCGGGAGAGGAGGAGGGGACTATGGTACCGGCGTCAAGAGCTACAGACAAATAATCTTCGAGAGCCTTACGTTCGGGAGCCGACAGAGAGTATAGTCTACCCCGGGGGGGAGTGGTTCCCGGAAGGAGATCAATACTACAATCATACGACCGGTGTGGAGGAAGAGAGGTGGCCCTGGACCGACTGAACACCGTGCGCAGATCGTGATATTCCTCCGGCACCCCTGTCAAATCACCAGGCTCCTCCTGTGAAGAAGAGACAGAGGAAACAGGAGGGATAGCAGACATTAAACATTTCACATGACAAGAGACGTTCCAGGAGAGGATAGAATTACTAGACCAATTAATAGAAGGATTATGACAAACTAGCCAGGGATGGCCCAAAACAACAGGTGTAAAAGGTGAACGAAAAATTAAAAAAGAAATGGTTTCGCTATGATTACCAGAGACAGTGAGGGTTAAAGGTAGCGTCTCACGCTGAATCCTGGGGAGAGGACTACCATCCAAAGCGAACAAGGCCGTGGGCTCCCTTAACTGTCTGAGAGGAATGTTATGTTCCCGAGCCCAGGTCTCGTCCATAAAACAGCCCTCCGCCCCAGAGTCTATTAAGGCACTGCAGGAAGCTGACGAACCGGTCCAGCGTAGATGGACCGACAAGGTAGTGCAGGATCTTGAAGGAGAGACAGGAGTAGTAGCGCTCACCAGTAGCCCTCCGCTTACTGATGAGCTCTTGGCTTTTACTGGACATGAAGTGACAAAATGACCAGCGGAACCGCAATAGAGACAGAGGCGGTTGGTGATTCTCCGTTCCCTCTCCTTAGTCGAGATGCGGATACCTCCCAGCTGCATAGGCTCAGCACCCGAGCCGGCAGAGGAAGATGGTAGTGATGCGGAGAGGGGGGCAACGGAGAACGTGAGCTCCTTTCCACGAGCTCGGTGACGAAGATCAACCCGTCGCTCTATGCGAATAGCGAGTTCAATCAAGGAATCCACGCTGGAAGGAACCTCCCGGGAGAGAATCTCATCCTTTACCTCCGCGCGGAGACCCTCCAGAAAACGAGCGAGCAAAGCCGGCTCGTTCCAGTCACTGGAGGCAGCAAGAGTGCGAAACTCAATAGAGTAGTCTGTTATGGATCGATTACCTTGACATAGGGAAGACAGGACCCTGGAAGCTTCCTCCCCAAAAACAGAACGATCAAAAACCCGTATCATCTCCTCCTTAAAGTCCTGATACTGGTTAGTACACTCAGCCCTTGCCTCCCAGATTGCCGTGCCCCACTCACGAGCCCGTCCAATAAGGAGAGATATGACGTAGGCGATACGAGCTGTGCTCCTGGAGTAAGTGTTGGGCTGGAGAGAAAACACAATATCACACTGGGTGAGGAACGAGCGGCATTCAGTGGGCTTCCCAGAGTAACACGGCGGGTTATTGATTCTGGGCTCCGGAGATTCGAAAGCCCTGGAAGTGGCCGGTGGATCGAGGCGGAGATGGTGAACCTGTTCTGTGAGGTTGGAGACTTGGGCGGCCAGGGTCTCAACGGCATGTCGAGCAGCAGACACTTCCTGCTCGTGTCTGCCTAGCATCGCTCCCTGGATCTCGACGGCAGAGTGGAGAGGATCCGAAGTCGCTGGGTCCATTCTTGGTCGGATTCTTCTGTCACGGTGCGTGAATGAGGACCCAAAAGCGAATTAACGTAAACAGAACTTCTTTAATAACAAAACATAGGTAGGCTCAGATGGACCGGCAGATTCCGACAGGACAGGACAAGGTTGCAGCAAACATGACGATAGTCTGGTTCAGGCATGAAAAACACAAACAAGAATCCGACAAAGACAGGAACAAAAACAGAGAGAGATATAGAGGACTAATCAGAGGGAAAAAGGGAACAGGTGGGAAAAGGGGTGACGAGGTAGTTAGGAGGAGACAAGGAACAGCTGGGGGAAAGAGGGGGAGAAAAGGTAACCTAATAACGACCAGCAGAGGGAGACAGGGTGAAGGGAAAGGACAGAAACAAGACACAACATGACAATACATGACAAAGTGCTTAAGTAAAAATATTTGAAAGTATTACTTAAGTCGTTTTTTGGGGTATCTGTACTTTATTTTACTATTTATATTTTGACAACTTTTATTTCACTACATTCCTAAAGATAATAATGTACTTTTTACTCTTTTTGACACATTTAATCATGCACTCATACAGTATACTCTAATCCAAGTCACTCCCTGTCTGGAAAAAGTACAGTGCCATAGCCTAAGAAATCCCCCCACTAAACTTAAGAATCAGACTCTAAACTTAAGAATCGACCTCTAAACTTAAGAATCGACCTCTAAACTTAAGAATCGACCTCTAAACTTGGCAACAGAATCTTTATTTGGATTTCTTTAAAAAAACGTATCCTGCTCTTTCTGTGGAACTTTAATGTGGAAGAGGACTGGAAAATGTTGCCATCATTGAAAAAGACAAATTTACTGAATGAGGCAATGTCTCATCCTTCCTAGAATTTGTCTGAAAAGCTAAAAGACAGAAAGAAGTGTGTCATGCATATGTCTGTACTTTGGTCTTTTTCATTTCCCTCATGTTTCTTACTTTCTCTATGCTTTTCCCCAGTATCCATGTTCCTTAGGCAGCAGCTCTGTATTTTGTTTTCAATCTATCAATATTTTCTACAGTTTCATATGTCTATTTGGGCCTGAACATCAGCATAGAATCCTAATGGTGATTAAAAATATGTACTAAAAGTAATATAGTTTGGTTTGAAAATCACTAAGCAATAGTGGTGGTAAATGTGCCTGTTTTCCATGCTACAGTTTGCGTGTGTCCATTCGCCCATGTGTGGATTGGCGGAGAAGATATTCCTGGCCGGTTGAAAGACCTGAGATTATGAGGGATCTGAGATGAATCCTGCACTCTGGTGCCCATCACCATGGAAACAGATCAGGTGGTTTGGGTGACCTACAGGACAGGTGGGTGTGGTGTTGAATGATCTGTGTGCAAAGCACTGGTGGTTGACTGGGGTACTGGCAGGTCGCAGGTCAGCTGGCTGGGTGGCAGCAGGTTTTTAGGTCAGGTGGTGGTGGTACGCCTTCAGGACGGCTCGCAGTTGGATGCATTGCTTCTAAAGTTGTATGTATAAGGTGGTGGTTGGGTAGAGATAAGATGAGAGTAGGTCCCCTTTTACACTGTTTCATAGGATATATATTTTGTAGAATATATTCTGTTCACACTTACAGCTTCAGCAACCTTGGGTTGGTGATTGGGGTAGGTAAGGTTCGTTGGTTGGTTACGGTGTTGGTTTTACTTTAACTCCAGAAGCTTGCTGCAGTTGTATCCCTCAAGTAAAGCACCTCATGTGTCAAAACAGACGCTTCTGGCCCTGCGGCTGAAACTGTACTCCTCTCATGTAGTGCGTTTTATACTCAGAGACTCAATTAAATATATATACTATATATACAAAAGTATGTGGACACCCCATCAAATTAGTGGATCTGGCTATTTCAGCCTCACCTGTTGCTGACAGGAGTATAAATTGAGCGCACTGCCATGCAATCTCCATAGACAAACATTGACAGTAGAATGGCCTTACTGAAGAACTCAGTGACTTTTAAAGAGGTACTGTCATAGGATGCCACCTTTCCAACAAGTAAGTTTGTCAAATGTCTGTCCTGCTAGAGCTGCCCCGGTCAACTGTCCATCTGTACATGCTCTACAAACTATCAGTAACATTTCAACTAACTATATACTAACCCTAACTTTAACCTTATCCTAACCCTTCTCTCTAAACCTAACCCTAGCAAGCAGTTGCTTATCAACAGATAGTTTGTTGATAGTATGACCATCTGTAAAACATAAGTTGGAAAATATTGTCTCGGGGGGGGGGGGGGGGGGGGCAGAGGGTTAAATACACAACATCTAATTGATGGAATTGGAACCAGGTGTGATGGAAGACAAGACAAAACCAATGTAAAATTAAAAGTGGATCGGCGATGGCTAGAAGGTCGGTGACTTCGACCGCCGTACGCCGCCCGAACAAGGAGAGGGACCAACTTCGGCGGAAGTCGTGACAATCACACATCCCTAGTCGAAGGTAGTCACTAGTTGCCACCACCACAATGTTCCCATTTCTACAATCTCTCTTCTTTAAATGTTATTTTAAATCTAACCTTAACCACATTGCTAACTTTTTGCCTAACCATAACCTTAAATTAATGTTAAAATTAGTTTTTCATTCAATTTTACAATAAGCCTATAGTCAATTTCGACTTTGTGGCTTTGGTAACTAGTGGAAACCCTAATTGAATCCAAACTCTTCATTGTGACAACGCTGAAACATCAATTCCTGGGCGAGACAGTGCCACATTTTCATTTGTGCCAAAATCAAAACAGAAATGTGACATAAACAAAAATGTAACATTACAATTGTTTTTCACACCAAAAAACATCTGATTAGTCAAGTATTTAATCAGTCGTCTTACTCATGAAGGGGAGGATGACGCAATCTTTGCAAGAGAGATTGGTCCTCGACTCTCAGTCATTTCAATCAGGGTAATTACCCTGTAGTTAGCACAGGGAACAGCGCGAGCAGAGACGACGTCTTCACATCAACCAAAAACATGGTAGACATTGACTCTGAGTGATGAAAAAATTAAAGTCCTCAGCAACAATTATTAGAATAATTGAATGGATGTTTTGTGCACAAAAGTGGTGACTAAAGTATCTTATTAGGAATTTTCATATCTGACTTCTCTATGTGGCCATCTATGGAAATTGTCTTTCTGGGCCGGGTGTCAGTTAAACTGCAGTACCCAAGCAAAACTGTAGGAGCAGTCAAAACAGTGCTTCTAGACCAGAACCCTGGCCCTGGAGCAGATAAGTACGGAAGTACGGAAGTCCAGCAAGGAATAAAAAAAGTATTCACTCGTTATGTCGAGATCATCATTTATTTATCTCATATGATCACGACATAACAAAAGTTTTGTTGAGATTTTCTCTGTTGTTGTAACAAGAACCCGCGAGAGAAGTCACACATCCACCGTTGTGGTTGGTGGACAACAAATATTCCCTATGTACCACATTCTAGGCCAAGATTTACGCTTTTGCCCTCCTCAAGCACTATCACAAGCCAAAAGACAGACACTCTCGGCCAATCAGCCAACCATCTTTTACGACTCACGTGTTACGGGGGATTTTTAGCTAGTCTTTCAGGTGCCAGGGACGTGAATTCCAGGACAAGGGGGGGGGGGGGGGGGCTATGCCATCAATAGCGCAAGGCCATTTAAACACGTTTTCTGGACAATGTATCAAACTGAAGGACTCATGACATGTTGAGAACTTGAAGCATACTGTGAAATTTCTCTTCTGATGTCTTTAAAATGGGTATAATGTGTATTTGCTGTAACATGAAATGTGGATATTTCACCCAAGGCATGTTTGGAACCTACAGGCCGCATATTTCATCCTAAGGACTGTTGAACTGTTTTCTGTACAATAGGACATGTTGTAGACACTTATGAGGAAATGTCAGGTTTGTGTCAATGGACAGGAATGTGCTGGATTCTCAGAATCAACTGGGTGATCCCTGTGACACGCTGTCTGGCCTAATCGGCCCGCCCTCCGTGAGTATCCGTATGAATTACAGGACTTGCTATCAGACATTACGTTTCTTTGCGCGGCCACACCAGTTGAACAGAGTGATCCATACCTCCTTTGAAGCCAAACACCTAATGACGAAAATGTATTCTATTCAGACCGAAGCAATCATCCCAGAGGTGGCCCTGCGGAACACACAGTGGTCTCATTTTAAACAAAGTAACTAAGTTCAACATCCATCCCGCCTGTGATCAGAGAAACAATTAGCTGCACGGAAACAACTCTAATGGACTTTACTTTCCTGGACTGAGTACTGACAGAGAGAGAAGTGGGTATCGCTGCTTGGGCTGTGAATTATTTAGGCCTGCTGGCCTCAGCACTGCTGTCAAGAGACACTTGGACAACCATCCATCCCTGCTCCATCCCATCCTAATCGGAATCCAACTGGGCAGGCAACACTGACATACAAGTAATATATCCCTGTTATATTCTTCATCTCCTCTGAAAGTGGCATTGTGTGTGTAAAGTGGTGGAAGTTATAAGAGTATTGTAAGACGGTTTAAAGTTTAATTTACAAACCCATGATCAATACTGTCTCGGCACTCTCCACATCGGAGGCTAATTGGTAGCCTAGTTCATGTCTTTTCCTGGTTGGTGCGCTCTAGAGTTTCATGGTTGTGAATGCCTAAATTGAAGAAGTCCTCACATTTTCTCTTTCAATGAATAAGATCATGTCATTCTCAAAAGTCTTGTGAACGTTCTGTTGTATTTGCCTGAGTTGAGTACAGAAACCAGTTATACTGTGGAGACTCTCACCTCAATAACTGTGTTGTACCCCATTGTACCCTGTTTTATAACATGTCTTTAACAACCTTGTTTTCCAACTTATTAAGTCTAGTAAATAAAACCTTAAATTAATTATTTGTGGCACTGAGTTCATTTGCAAGCGTTTGGGCTGATAAGTCAGGATTCGGCCTTGTAGGCTCTCTGCAAGGAGCCTTACATTTGAAACAGCTTACAAAGCAGCGTCTGGATTTATCAGCTTCTGAGGCTGCTATTGAAATTGATCAGCCTGTCAGGAATGGAGCTCACCCACTCTGTAAATATAAATATTATCTATAAAACATGAAGTGTCCCTTACAATTATACACATATCAGTTATGAAAGCTAACAACCAGCATAGATAACAAGCTAGCTAGATATCTATCTAACTAACAAAACTACCTAACTTGCTCACTCGCTCAAAAGACTAGCCAAGTTAGGTGCATTGTTGATTGCATGTGATTGGCTGTGGTCTGGTAGGTAGCACAAAGCCTGGGAGACAGTGCTGCCTGTCAGGCATCATTCAGAGTTTAAATGCCCCACAAGCTCTTAGTTCAAGGTAAGGGGTGTTTAGCTTGCTAACATTCTCATTTATAAACTGATAATGAGCTCCAAACACTAATGAAAGCATGATGTTAGCATGAAATGTACCATCCCATCGTGTAAGTAAGTAAGAAGCCTTGGCTTCTTGCGAGCCGGAATGGCTCATAGGGCAGGACCCTATCTCCTGCTTCTGTAGCGTGGGGCTCTGTAACCAACTTCATATAGCCACCCAGAAGAAAGGCACACAGACGCCCACACTCCAGGTTGTCTTGGTTTTTATCTGCAGTAAAAGATATCAAACGATAACGACAGGCATTGACAGGACAGTCACAGCCACACGTTCACTGCTCTCAGAATATCTCTCTCAGACTCTATGCACAAAGTGATCATATAGTATAAATGCGTTGTGCTTAGAAAATAACAAAAATAAAGTAAAGCATTCCTGCAGTAGAAGATGTCAAACAGTGATGACAGGAATTGAGAGGACGGTCACAGCCACACGTTCACTGGTTAGGTAAGACACAAGATATCTCTTTGAACGCAACAACAGTAATAATGCATGTCCTTTTTATATAAACCTTTTAAGGTAGTAAGAAAATACATTCACTTAATATTTCTATAAATCACCTGCTAGCAATAGCTAGAGTGACATTACAGTGCACTGACTGACGGTGCCCGTTAGCTCGTCATTAACATGGCTAGCTAAGCCAGCAAAAACTTGGTTAACTTGCTGAAATAGGCTTTAAAGACATTAACAGCAACATAAATATATACATAGCCACATTCGCTATTGACTTTGGAATACATGAACCAGTTTTCAAAAGACACTATTGTGTTATACAGTTTTAAACAATTGTTTTATGTACAGAGGAAATAGACTCAAACCTGCTCTCATAATATCTCTCTCAGACTGAAGAGCAGGCAGACCAACTTTCCAAATAGGGGAGAAGAACTCAAAGCCCACTAGTTGTTCTTTCAAGGAAAATCATTTTTAAAATGCTATTGACAACCTTAGTAGAATGGCAGCAAATATTTTTATGAATTCGACAACACATAATGAAAGGAAACTTATATCTGCCACATCCTAATCTGTTTCACCTGTCTTTGTGCTTATCTCCACCCCCTTCCAGGTGTCGCCCATCTTTCTAGCTTTCCTGGTTTTTGACCATTCTGCCTGCCCTGACCCTGAGCCTGCCTGCCGTTCTGTATCTTGTCACAACACCCTGGATTACTGACCTCTGCCTGCCCTGACCCTGAGCCTGCCTGCCGTTGTGTACCTTTTGGACTCTGCTCTGGACTACTGACCTCAGCCTGCCCTTGACCTGTCGTTTGCCTGACCCCCTGTTTCTGTAATAAACTTTTGTTACTTCAAAACTGTCTGCATCTGGGTCTTCTCCTGAGCCTTGATAGTACGAACTGGCCATGACGGACCCAGCAGACTCGGACCAGCTCCGCAACGCCGTCTGCTCCCAAGTAGCCACCATTGGAAGGCACGAGGAGTTGCTTCGTGGTTTTATTGAAGGGTTCCAGACCTTGCCCAAACGCCATGAAAGCACGTTGAACACATTGCTGGAGAAATTCTGTGGGTTGTCTGTCAGGCAGCCTACCATGACAGTACATTCCCAGCCAATCAGTAACCCGGCTGTTAGCCACCCCGGTTTCCCGAGACCCCGCTTACCTCCCCTGAATGCGTCGCTGGAGAACCTGTCACGACACTTCTCACACAGTGTTGTCTCATCATCGAGTTGCAGCCCTCCTCCTTCCCCTCGAACCGCTCAAAGATAGCCCTCCGGGACATCAGCGTGATGAGGTACGCTATCACCTGGGCTACAGCAGTGTGGGAACAACAGTCAGCCTTATGCTTCAGTCTGGAGGAGTTTGTGGCAGAGGTGAAGAAGGTTTTGATTCTCCATTGTCCCGGAGAAGCTGCCCAGAAGTTCCTCCAGCTTCGGCAAGACTCCCGCTGTTCGACACTGTAACCGCTGTTCGACACGTTCCTGCATGGATTATCGAAGGAAGTTAAGGACGAATTAGCAGCCCGGGACCTACCGATGGATCTCGACACACTCATTGCCTTGACCATCTGGATCGATGGGTGGCAACGAGAACATACAGTAGGAAGGAGAGGAGGTCTGATTCCACTCGCCCTCCCAAGGATTCTACCTCGCTTCTGAGGCATTGCCTGAAGTCAGCGCCACCTGGCCCGTGACGTCTTCCGGTGGGCTCAGAAGTTGCCCCTGACCTCTCCACCATTCCTGTGGAGTACCAGGTCCTCCACAAGGTTTTCAGTAAGGCCCTTCAGTTCCTTCGCACCGACCCTATGACTGCGGGATCAAACTTCTCCCAGGAACCACACAGCCCCGAAGACGACTGTACTCTCTGTCGGGTCCGGAGACCAAGGCTATGGAGACCCATATCGAGGACTCCCTAGCTGCAGGGTGTATCTGTCCTTCTGCCTCCCCCGCCGGCACAGGGTTCTTCTTTGTGGAGAAGAAAGACAAAACCCTACGCCCATGCATCAACTACCGGGGCCTCAATGACATCACGGTGAAGAACCGCTACCCACTACCACTCATCGCCTCGGCCTTCGAGCTGCTCCAGGGGGCCACAGTTTTCTTCAAGTTGGACCTGCGGAATGCTTACTATCTGGTGCAGATACGGGAAGGGGACGAGTGAAAGACTGACTTCAACACGGCCAGCAGTCACTACAAATATCTGGTCATGCCATTTGGCCTTACCAACACTCCAGCTGTGATCCAGGCCCTGGTCAATGACGTTCTCTGTGACATGTTGAACCGGTTCATCTTCGTCTACATCGACGACATCCTAATTTTCTCCCAATCAGCCCAAGAAGATGTGTTCCATGTCCGACAGGTCCTCCAGCGCCTCCTGGAGAACCAGTTTTAGTAAAAGTGCAGAAAAGCGAATTCCATCGCTCCACCGTCCCCTTCCTTGGTTACATCATTGTTGCAGGGAATGTAGAGATGGAAACCGGGAAGGTAAGAAAGGTGGTAGATTGGCCCTAGCCTACGTCTAGAGTGCAGCTGCAGCTTTTCCTGGGATTTTCCAACTTTTATCGCTGCTTCCCCACTGTCTGCACTCACCTCTCCCAAGGTTCTGTTCACGTGGTCCCTAGCTGCGGACTGGGCATTCCCATATTGATTCATCCTGACCTGTCCTGTCAGTTCGTTGTGGAGACCGATGCTTTGGATGTCGGAGTGGGGGCTGTCCTGTCCCAGTGTTCTGTCCTTGTCCTCAAGTTACATCCTGCGTCTTCTTCTCCCATTGCCTCAACACCACAGAGAGGAATTACGATGTGGGGAATCTTGAGCTTCTCGCAGTGAAGATGGCGTTGGAGGAGTGGAGACACTGGTTGGGAGAGGGCGGAACATCCGTTCTTTGTGTGGACGGATTACAAGAACTTGTAATATCTCTTCACTGCCGAGGGTCTCAAATCCAGGCAAGCTAGGTGGGCCCTGCTTTTCGTCCGGTTTAACTTCTCCCTCTCCTACTGACCGGGATCCAAGAATATCAAGCCGGATCCACTGTTACACCACTATAGCCCCGCGGCTACACCCTCGGACCCTGAGACCATCCTTCCCATCTCGTGCCTGGCGACGGTACTCATCTGGGGAATAGGGAAGCAGGTCCATGAGGTGAACCATTCCCAGCCAAACCCTGGGGGGGGGGGGGGCAGATAACCGGATGTTTGTTCCTGACGCTGTCCGCCCCTTGTCCCTGGAGTGGGCCCACTCCTCCAGGCTTACCTAACACCCGGGCACCCGTCGGACTTTGGCCTTTGTGCGGATACGTTTTTGGTGGCCTATCATGGTCCCGGACGTCTCCGCGTTCGTTGCCGCCTGCACCATCTGCACGCAGAACAAGACTCCTCTGCAAGCTCCGGCTGGTCTCCTTCAACCAGTGCCTGTCCCTCACTGTCCCTGGTCTCACATATTCCTGGACTTTGTCACCACCATCCTGACAGTAGTGGACCGGTTTTCCTAAGCCGCCCACTTAATTTCTCTCCCCAAGCTACCCTCTGCCAAAGAGACGGCCCAGCTCATGGTGCAGCAAGTCTTCCGGATCCATGGACTCCCGGTGGACATAGTCTCCGACCAGGGTCCTCAGTTTTCATCCCGGTTCTGGAAGGCGTTCTGCACACTCATTGGGTTGTCGGCCAGCCTGTCCTCCGAGTTCCACCCTCAGTCCAAAGGCCAGTCGGAGCGAGCCAATCAAGACCTGGAGACGACACTTCGTTACCTTGTCTCCGCAAACCCCACCACCTGGAGCCAGCAACTCGTGTGGGTTGAATACGCCCGCAACACCCTCCCCTGCTCTGGCACTGGGTTCTCGCCTTTCAAGTGTTCACAGCCCTTTGTCTCCTGTTTCTATGCCCACCGCTCTTCCCTGTCTCATAGACGGACAACTGGCGTACACGGTGAGGCACATCCTGAAGGTTCGACCGCGGAGCAGGAGATTCTAGTACCTGCTTGACTGGGAGGGATATGGCCCGGAAGAGAGGTGCTGGGTACCCGCTAGGGACATCCTGGACCCAGGCCTCATCGTTGAGTTCCAACACCGGCACCCCGGTTAACCAGGTATGCGCCCAGGTAGGACGCCAGGTGGCGCCCCTCCGGGGGGGGGGGGGGGTCCTGTCACACCCTGATCTGTTTCACCTGTCTTTGTGCTTGTCACCAGCGTCTCCAGGTGTTGCCCATCTTCCCCATTATCCCAATTGTACTTATACATGTGTTCTCTGTTTGTCTGTTGCCAATTTGATTTGTTTGTTTCGTCAAGCCTGTCAGAGTTTTTCCCGTGCTCCTGTCTTTATCTAATTTCTGTTTTCTAGCTTTCCTGTTGTTTTATCATTCTGCCTGCCCTGACCCTGAGCCTGCCTGTCGTTCTGTACCTTTCAGACTCTGCTCTGGACTACTGACCTCTGCCTGCCCTTGACCTGTAGTTTGTCCGCTCCACTGTTTCTGTAAAAAACTTTTGTTACTTTGAAACGGTCTGCATCTGGATCTTCTCCTGAGCCTTAATAATATCACACATTTTTCTGAAGTAAATGGTTCCATCCATTACTCTGCCCACAAACTGCAGTGTTCTTTGATATTTAAATTGAACGCAGTGCAAGCGAGGTTGATGGAAACTCTACATTTCACTTTGTCACAGCAGCTTGATGTACAAGTGCACCCCCTGGACAGGACGATAGTCTTTCACAGGGCCTTACCCCCAGTCTACTGTATCTCCTCAGTGCTGAGTGCCAAGCAAAGGTGCATCAGGTCCCATTTTTACAGTTTTTGGTATGACTCGTCAAGGGATAAAACTCACAACTTTCCATTCTTAGGCCGGACACTCTAACCACAAGGCCACTTAGTGTAACAATTAATAAAAATGGATGCGCTGGTCCACCGTGCCCTGCCACCTCAACCATACTGTCAATCTATCATGAGTATGTTCACTCCTATTTATAGAGGTTATCTTGTGATCTCGACAAAACAACTTTTGTTATGTGGTGATCATGAGATAAATAAGTTGTGATCTCGACATAATGATTCGTTGCCATAGAAATGTACCTAGCTAAAAGGTTAGCCACTTCCGTATGACCGTTATCCCGAGTTGAACTCAGAGTTGACCAAAGTTACCTTGCTAACTCCTCAAACCTGCTTTGTAGTATACCCCTTAGCAGTGAACCACAGTAAACAGCAAAGAGCAATGGTTATAAAGTTAGTCGGTTGTTGGTCAAATCCTCTCGGCGATGGTCTAAGTGTGGCTGTGAAGGCCACCTCCTGAGGCCAGGCTACCACTGAGCTCCCTGTGTATCCATCCATCCGCTCGCCCGCCAGCCAGCCAGCCAGCCAGTAGCTTCAATCAACAAAGTACAGCCCAGTACAACACAGCACACAGACACACCACACAAGCATTCGAGTTTGGCTGACATTGCAAGACTGGACTAAGAGTAGAATTGTTTCCAAGTGTAGGCTATGCTATTGTGCTGTGTTCTACATGACTCCATCCAGTAGGAATGTAAGCCAAATGGGAGAAAATAACATCCTCAAAAACGGGGTTTTAACACTAAATAGCGTGTTGCGTGTTTGAAAATCCCACCTATAATAGTAATAAACATGTGAATAAAGTCCTCTTCATGGTCCTGACCCAAACCACTGGTATACTGAAACATTGACACTGGGAGCTCTGTGAGATTACAAAATTGGGTCAAATAATGAATTTCCACACTAAATTGCGGTATTGAGGATATATTGTGGCTACCTCACAATTTCTGTAGGAGCCTGATTAGTGAAAAAAGTTTCCAATCCTTTCACCTTTCAGTGCTAGTGATGAGGTGAAAATGAGAAAGGGAAAGGAATCCATTGAATAGTGTTAGGTCAAAGTCGATGCCCACTGTGAAGACCCTCCTGTGATTAATGTCTCTGAGCATTGATCAGTCCCACTGAGCGTGCTAGCTAGGTGCATTATATGCCCAGTGAGGCAGAGAGGACTGTGGAGCCGAGGTATGTCAGGCTAGGTCGGGCTGCTTGACCTGTGACCTGCTAGCTGTTGGTGGGGGCCCTCTGTGGTCTGTAGCTGATTGGAGTTGGCAGGCCGGACAGCCCCTCAGAGGAACTGGGCTTTGGGCCACAGCTGCAGGCAGGCTCCCTGATGCCCAGAGACAGAACATCCCCCCCACCCCTCCTGCCCAAAGACCTTCCCCCAGACAAAACTCCTCAAGTCTTTGAACTGGACCGCTAATCCGCAGCTCTCTTCAGGTGGCTTGTCCCCATGGAAGCGGGAATGGGGGAGTGGAGTGTGGTGTAGGGAGGGGAAGAGAGGGAGTTCACGGTGCAGGAGGTAGTTGTGAGGAGGGGGGGCGCTGCCAGGGCGGTTGGGTCCTTTAGGGAACCAGATGACAATGGAAGCAGTTGGACATGGCACAAAACCAGAAAAGGGTCCCACAAAGAGAGAGCGAGAGAGCGAGAGAGTGACACATGGACCAGGACAATGCTTCTCTGGATGGAGGGAGAGCAGGACGATGTGGGGAGGGGCCAGGCCAGTTTGCTTTGATCTCTGTCTTATTTAGAAAAGGATAAATGGAATTAGAGGAGCAGGACGGAGTTGAAGTAGAGAAAGGGGGGGGGGGGGGGGGGCAGATCCTGTATCCTCTGCTCTTGAATGGAGACACATGGAAGGAGCTGAGGTAAGGGGGTGGGATGTTTCTAGGTCCACCAGCCATGTCAGAGCAAGGATGTGGGGGGAAAGGAATTTACAAATGAAAGGACGTTTTTATTTTAATACGATAACATTTTTCCATTTCACTGCTCCACCAGCAGGCAGTTCAGCTCTTTAAGTGCAGCAAGCTGCAGAACAATGTCTTAAAGGGGAGCTGGCAGGGGGTACAGAGACAGAGAGGAGGGCTGTGGAGGAAGGAAGGGTTAGATATCTTAGAAGGAGAGCAGCCATGACAGGCATACAGTACGGCATGTAGTCAGTACATTACTATAGCTATTATACACACTACATGATTCTAAGAATAGTAGGACAAATCGTGTCTTATTCCAACAAGCAAGTACAGCCCGTTCGTTAAAATCTATAGCAGGTCATTTGTGCGTAACGTATATAAGTTTTGTATTTTTAAAATGTCCCTGCCCTGACTTTTTCTCATCCCGAACAGGTGAACACAATTGATTCAAAACAAGATAGAGTGTAGCCTGTTGTGTGACAAAAACAATCTTAAGGGCCCAATCCAGAAGCCGCTATCCTGTCCTCTTTCCTTGGCCTCGGTTCCTGGACTGGGTCTTTGAGTTCTGGCACTGACGTCTGTGTTACCAGGTCCTGTCTAACAGTGTTACTGCCAGCCTTTGAAGCTGACAATGTTATTGAAAGTGTGGGAGTCTGAGCCGAGATACAGAGGTGGTACATGGACACAAACAGATTATCACTGCCCTGCGAATGGAATGGCTTTTGTTTCTCTCATTGAAAAATGTGTCAAAGTAACCACTTGATGTCTGTGTCTAAATGCTTTTCCCCACCTGCATACCACAACACGCATTTAAGGCTTTATGGATACATTCTGAATCGCTCCCAAGATTGAAAAGGGACATTCATAGTTGAAATATTAGGGGCATTTGAGGTAGGGTGACAAGTGTGGATCACACAGAGTCCCATCATCAGCCCTTGAACTGAACCATGTCAAAAGGTCAAAGTAAAGGGAGTCGTGTGGCAGTTGGGGTCAAGGTCGGGTCCATGGGCTGATCTGTGGGGCCGTGTGGAGAGCTACAGGTCATTTAGGCTATGTGGGTGGGTCAGGAGCCCTATTGGAGGTTCATAAGGCCATTGTAAGGGGTTCAGAGACGGGAACAGGGACAGAATGTCACTGGTTTTGTATATGTGTTAGGGCTAGAGGGTCTGTGGACTTGGATTTGATGATCCATGACAAATACAGGGAGGAATAGCTCCATCAGAGATGCTGTGTTAATCGAACCACTAGATTTGTGTGTGTGTGTGTTTATGTTTGTGTGTGAGGTTGTATTTTTCTGTGAGGTTGTGTTTGTGTGTGACGTTGTGTTTGTGTGTGAGGTTCAGGATGTGTGTGAGGTTGTGTTTGTGTGTGAGATTGGGGGGGGGGTGAGGTTGTGTTTGTGTGTGAGGTTGTGTTTGTGTGTGAGGTTGGGGGTGTGTGTGAGGTTGGGTGTGTGTGTGAGGTTGTGTTTGTGTGTGAGGTTGGGGGGTGTGTGTGAGGTTGGGGAGGTGTGTGAGATTGGAGGTGTGTGTGAGGTTGTGTTTGTGTGTGAGGTTGGGTGTGTGTGAGGTTGGGGGTGTGTGTGAGGTTGTGTTTGTGTGTGAGGTTGAGTGTGTGTGTGAGGTTGGGGGTGTGTGTGAGGTTGTGTTTGTGTGTGAGGTTGGGGGTGTGTGTGAGGTTGTGTTTGTGTGAGGTTGGGGGTGTGTGTGAGGTTGTGTTTGTGTGTGAGTTTGTGTTTGTGTGTGAGGTAGGGGGTGTGTGTGAGGTTGGATGTGTGTGTGAGGTTGTGTTTGTGTGTGAGGTTGTGTTTGTGTGTGAGGTTGGGGGTGTGTGAGGTTGTGTGTGTGTGTGTGTGAGGTTGGGTGTGTGTGTGAGGTTGAGTGTGTGTGTGAGGTTGAGTGTGTGTGTGAGGTTGGGTTGTGTGTGAGGTTGGGGGTGTGTGTGAGGTTGTGTTTGTGTGTGAGGTTGGGGGTGTGTGTGAGGTTGTGTTTGTGTGAGGTTGGGGGTGTGTGAGGTTGTGTGCGTGTGTGTGGTTGGGGGTGTGTGAGGTTGGGGGTGTGTGTGAGGTTGTGTTTGTGTGTGAGTTTGTGTTTGTGTGTGAGGTTGGGGGTGTGTGAGGTTGGGTGTGTGTGTGAGGTTGTGTTTGTGTGTGAGGTTGTGTTTGTGTGTGAGGTTGGGGGTGTGTGAGGTTGTGTGTGTGTGTGTGTGAGGTTGGGTGTGTGTGTGAGGTTGAGTGTGTGTGTGAGGTTGGGTTGTGTGTGAGGTTGGGGGTGTGTGTGAGGTTGTGTTTGTGTGTGAGGTTGGGGGTGTGTGTGAGGTTGTGTGTGTGGGAGGTTGTGTGCGTGTGTGTGGTTGGGGGGTGTGTGAGGTTGGGTGTGTGTGTGAGGTTGTGTTTGTGTGTGAGTTTGTGTTTGTGTGTGAGGTTGGGGGTGTGTGAGGTTGGGGGTGTGTGAGGTTGGGTGTGTGTGTGAGGTTGTGTTTGTGTGTGAGGTTGTGTTTGTGTGTGAGGTTGGGGGTGTGTGAGGTTGGGTGGGGGTGTGTGAGGTTGGGTGTGTGTGTGTGAGGTTGGGGGTGTGTGTGAGGTTGAGTGTGTGTGTGAGGTTGGGTTGTGTGTGAGGTTGGGGGTGTGTGTGAGGTTGAGTGTGTGTGTGAGGTTGGGTGTGTGTGTGAGGTTGGGGGTGTGCGTGTCAGGATCTTAATCATGCTTGACTCTGAATGAGGTGGAAATGCGTTGGGAAATGTGACTGAATTTTCTTGCTTGAACTTCACATTTTGTGCTTGAGTGAGCGTGTCTGTTCTGTGGTCTGGGAAGCAGGAACGAGTCCGTGTGTGTGTGTGTGTGAGTGTGTGTGTGTGTGTGTCAGTGTGTCTGTGTGTGTGTGTGTCAGTGTGTGTGTGTGTCAGTGTGTGTGTGTCAGTGTGTGTGTGCTTCTGGTGGGAGGGGAAGATTAACTGTCATTGGTAGGTGATGCTGACATCCTGCAATTTGTGTCAAGCACTAAGAGCGCAGTGAGTGAACTGAACTGGGAGTACACAGACACACACACACACACACACACACACACACACACAGTGGAATATCATTTTCAGGGTTCACCCTGTCAACCCGCTTCCCCCTGCCCTCTCCTGCCCCTCTGCCCTCCTGTTGTGGGATGGCACCAGTGGTGTGGCAGTTGTCCCCACACCCCCACAGAGATGCAGACATTCACAGCCCTCTTCAACTGTACCAGCGGGGTCCTCCTCTCATCATCCCCCCCTCTGTGTGCAAACACATTCCTGGAGCCGCTGACCCGCTCTCCCTGGGTTACCATAGCGACCACTGCTTCTCCATAGCGACCATTACTTCCCTAAAGCACACACAACAAGGGGCTTCATCTCCAGGTGACCAGTTTAGTCTCTCTCTTTCTCCTGTCACTTTCCTTCTCCACTCCTCCACTAGCTACCTCTGTCGTTCACTCTCTCCCTCTCCCTCTCTCTTTCGTCTCACACTGTCTCGGTCTTTCCTTTGCTCTATTAGTCTGTCGTCGGTGAGGTCCAGGGATATATGCTTGCAGAAAAGAGTCAAAACTTTTTGAATTTCCTCAGTCTGTAGTTTCTAAACACTTTGAGCACGGTTGCTGTGAACTGATCCCATTCACAGTGGGAAAATGTGATATTACAGTAACAACGCATAATACAAACATGACATTATTGGACACTAGAGAAAATGGGATATGATCTGATGATGAAATCACGCCCAGGCTTGAGCATGTCCCGGGTAGCCTCTCTTCTCACAGCCAGACAAGGCTTCAGGTCTCTGGGTGGTCGCAGGTAAAGAAAGGCCATGTTATGTACTGTCTTATCATCAGGCACTGTCCTCTGTTGTTTCTTCCTATTCATCTCCATTGAAATGAACCCTGGTGCTGTTCGTTCTAACCTCAGCTGCCTGCCATCCCAATCCCATTCCACTGCTGACAGGCCCTTGGCATTGACAGAGATCCGCAGTCAAATTCATATTTTTTATTCTCCTCATTCATTTTTTGAGGTCGGCGCTTGCTTTTTGTGTGAGAATGATTGTAGCCTTTACAAAAATAAAATGCCCCGCATCCCTCCTCCCCCCTCTCTGACAGGACTGCCGGTTTCCTAGCGTGTTCTGACCTTTCTCCCGAAAGACCATAACAAGACCAACTGAGAAAAACAGAGAGAGAGAATGTGTATGTAAATGGTTTAATTACACTGTACTGTAATGGAAGTCAAAACACGTGCATGTGTGCGTGTGCGCATGAGTGCGAATGTGTGTGTGTGCGCATGAGTGCGATTGTGTGTGTGTGACTGTGTGTGTGTCAGAAAGAAAATGTAGATTAGTTATGATGACTGGGGATGGGGTTGATGTAAATAAAGATATTTACTGCATTCCATCTTCCTGCTGTAGCCATGACAACTTCATAGCGGGAATAGATGTCTGTCTTACTGTGCTGACATGAATGTAGAAGGAAGCACTGTTTAACTCCCTTTCCTCCCCCTAACACACACACACACACACACACACACACATCCTACACCCCTTGAGAATACAGCTTTTTCCGGTCTTATAGTAACACTGGCCATAAGACTGAAAACTATGGTGGGCTGGGGATGTGGGGGAGAAAAGGAGGGACTTTCCTTACAAGTGGATTTAAATGAGTAAAATATGTTTAGTGATATCTAGCTTTCTTCAACATCAGATTGGTAACTTTACTGTTTACACTAACCTTGGACACAGTGTGGTCAAAGCCACATTCCTGCTTCATGTGTGAGTGCAGCTATTATATTAGCATACCTTAAATATCATGGTATATAGACAAACAAAATAAGGATAGCAATTCACACTATACAGGAGCTTCTAATCTAAACCATATTGCACATAGTGTTGCACACTTGATTAATGCAATGATTCACAAATGTGTGCATATTTAAAAAATATATATTTTAAAAGCCTTTCATTTTCCATTTGTCTAACAAAGCAAAAATGCTGTCTACTGGTATTATGGTAAGTAAGGTCATCCTTGCAGGGAGATTAGTTGTCCTTACACTGTACCACTCAGAGGGGGGGGTATGTGATGTAGATGTCCCCCACACTACCTCCGGAGGTGGTGTGGGAGACATCCCTTAAAGAGAGATTTGAGTCTAGATCTGTCTCTTTAGACTACACAAGTATCTCTCCTGGACCTAGTTTATGTTGTCAAAGTTCAGTAGTGTAGTGCAAAGAGGCCCTTAGCCCCAGAGCGAACCTAGTCTCTAAAGTACTCCTAAAATAAACTGTAACCTGGATATAAATATATATCTCCTCAGTCTTCACTGTCAGCAGGACAAAGCAGAGGCAGATTGTGACCAAGCACAGACTCACTCTCTGGCCCTGTGTCCCTTTTCTTCCACAGGAAACAGGAAGTCCATGACTGCATCCCAAACGGCAGCCTATTCCCTACATATTGCAAGAAATGCAAAGAGAAAAGGCTGCCATTTGGGACTCATCCCCATTCATACCTACTGCTGGATATTTAACAGATTAGCTGATGATTGCAGGGCTGCACTGCTTGATAGAACAACGTTGGAATAGATGTGTGTTTGAAAACGGTGTCTCAAACAGGACTTTCAAAGTGATTAGCATTTCATTCAGCTCTCAAAAACCCAGAGAAGAACCAATCAATAAAACATTTTGAGAAATTAAAATAGATTGTGGAATTAGAGATGGATTGCAAGCTTTTGTGTGTGTGAGTGTAATAGTGTTCTCTGTCAGAAGTCTTCTGTCACACTTGGTAATGATCAAAGTCCTCCTCTGGAAACCCTACTGAACATACATACTCAGTCATCTGAAGCAGAATTGCTCATCCATGCAGCTCAACACATTTGTACCACAACTCTTTCCCTAGTATTCTTCACAGGTAGAGTTGTTCTACTAGTGCTTGTGTTTCTGATAAAAACGGTGATCTTTTGCTATTCAAATCCTGCTATTGTCTTGTTGGAAGACAAATCTCCGTCCCAGTCTCAGGTCTTTTGCAGACTCCATCAGATTTTCTTCCAGAACGGTCCTGTATTTGGCTCCATCCATCTTACCATCAATTTTAACCATCTTCCCTGTCCCTGCTGAAGAAAAGCAGGCCCAAACCATGATGCTGCCACCACCATGTTTGACAGTGGGGATGGTGTGTTCAGGGTGATGAGCTGTGTTGCTTTTACGCCAAACATAACGTCTTGCATTGTTGCCAAAAAGTTCAATTTTGGTTTCATCTGACCAGAGCACCTTCTTCCACATGTTTGGTGTGTCTCCCAGGTGGCTTGTGGCAAACTTTAAACTACACTTTTTATGGATATCTTTAAGAAATGGCTTTCTTCTTGCCACTCTTCCATAAAGGCCAGATTTGTGCAATATACAACTGATTGTTGTCCTATGGACAGAGTCTCCCACCTCAGCTGTAGATCTCTGCAGTTCATCCAGAGTGATCATGGGCCTCTTGGCTGCATCTCTGATCAGTCTTCTTCTTGTATGAGCTGAAAGTTTAGAGGGACGGCCAGGTCTTGGTAGATTTGCAGTGGTCTGATACTCCTTCCATTTCAATATTATCGCTTGCACAGTGCTCCTTGGGATGTTTAAAGCTTGGGAAATCTTTTTGTATCCAAATCCGGCTTTAAACTTCTTCACAACAGTATCTCGGACCTGCCTGGTGTGTTCCTTGTTCTTCATGATGCTCTCTGCGCTTTTAACGGACCTCTGAGACTATCACAGTGCAGGTGCATTTATACGGAGACTTGATTACACACAGGTGGATTGTATTTATCATCATTAGTCATTTAGGTCAGCATTGGATCATTCAGAGATTCTCACTGAACTTCTGGAGAGAGTTTGCTGCACTGAAAGTAAAGGGGCTGAATAATTTTGCACGCCCAATTTTTCAGTTTTTGATTTGTTAAAAAAGTTTGAAATATCCAATAAATGTCGTTCCACTTCATGATTGTGTCCCACTTGTTGTTGATTCTTCACAAAAAAATACAGTTTTATATCTTTGTTTGAAGCCTGAAATGTGGCAAAAGGTCGCAAAGTTCAAGGGGGCCGAATACTTTCGCAATGCACTGTATGTGTGTGCATGCGTGTGCTTCAAATGCCTGTGTATTATATTGTATGTCCGTGCATGTGTGTGCTTTTCAGTCGGTACTCGGCTGAATCAGGAGTTCCAGAAGCTCCCGTTAGGTCGGAAGCATAAGAGAGGGGCAGGGATGGGCGACGGCCTGCCTTTGTGCTCTAAATCCAGGGGGAATCCACCACCCATTGTGGCTCCTGGATCGTGTGCCAGGCAGAGAGCTGAGAGGGGATTTCTAATAGAAGCTCTGCACAGTAGACGAGATGACTCGCATGTTGTTTTTTTAAACTCTGTTTCTGTTATTGTTTCCCTAGATGGACCCGTTGCACAGTCAGTCCCAGAGCCGAGAGCCCCAGAGCCCAGACCATGACAGGGAGGTGGGCCTGGAGAGGTGGGTCTGTAGGGCCTGGAGAAGCAGGGGCTCAGGTGTGTGACTGGGGGAGCAGGTGGAAACATCCAGTACAGGATGAATGGGCTATTAGCCTCTTCAGAAAAGCCCATCACATTCCTTCTCTCTCTAACAAACAAATTCTGTAAACTACACTGAACAAAAATATAAACGCAATATGCACAATTTCAACGATTTTACTGAGTTACAGTTCATATAAGGAAATCAGTCTATTGATTTTTTTTTTATTAGGCCCTAATCTATGGATTTCACATGACTGGGAATCAGTGGCAGTCGGTTCCGTTTAAGACAAGGACTTATTTCTATTATAGCATATTGGATGAGTGTCATTCATATTCCATTCACCCATCTCAATGTAACATCGATAGCTTGAGGCTACTACATGATACTAAGATTTTCCCTGTACCAATCACAAGGTTGCTACAACCTAGCCTATGAAGTTTACAACATAGGCGCACAGATCTAAGAATTTTGAGGTGACAGACAAGGTGACAGACAGACAAGGTGACAGACAATTTCAAGGTGACAGACAGTGAAACATGCAATATCGCCTTGCACACACTTGCCTACATCTAGCTGATCTAGGGTGTAATCATTAGTCCAACAGTTGCAAACAAGAATTTCTATTAGATAAATTATTGTATGTTTATCCCCATTTCTTTCCGTTTCCTTCCATTTAAGAAACGTTTTTCAACAGAATCAGTGGAATGAATACACTCCTGATCACACGCAAACAGTTCACTTTCATAGCAGCCACATAAAAACAGCATGATCATTTTGCTCATTGTATATATCAGTGGAGGCTCCTCAGAGGAGGAAGGGGAGGACCATCCTCTTCAGTGAATTTCATAAAAATAAAAATAGTGAAACATTTAAATAGTTATCTTTTTTAGATAAAACATACATATATTCACATGACCAAATAATTGATACAAACACTGTTTTGCAATGAAGGTCAAGAGTAGCCTCAACAGCACTCTGTAGGGTAGCACCATGGACAGCTAGCTTCCATCCTCCTCTGAGAGCATTGACTAGCTACAGCTAGCTAGCACTGCAGTCTATAAAATGTAGTGTGTAGTTGACTCAAAGAGAGAGAAAGACAATAGTTTAACAGTTTTTAACAAATTAATTTCTTCAAACATGAAGGAGAAGCTGTGTAAGTCTATGGAAGGGGGTGATTATTATATTATTATAATAATCAATTATTTGGTGACGTGAATATACTGTATTTAGTGTAGTTTTATCTAAAAAGGATAACTTTTTTATGTTTCACTATTTTTTTTTTTATGAAATTCACTGAAACATGAGGTGATGGCAGCGGATTAATGGCACGACAATGGGCCTCAGGATCTCGTCATTGTGTTCGCTGTCCATAGCTTATACCTGCCCATACCATAACCCCACCACCATCATGGGGCACTCTGTTTTAATTGATTTAACATTTATTTAACTAGGCAAGTCAAGTTAAGAACAAATTCTTATTTACAATGACTGCCTACCAAAAGGCAAAAGGCCTCCTGCGGGGACGGGGGCTGGGATTAAAAATGTAAATAAATCAAATAAAAATATAGGACAAAAAAAACACACATCATGACAAGAGAGACAACACAACGCTACATAAAGAGAGACCTAAGACAACAACATAGCATTGCAGCAACACATGACTACACAGCATGGTAGCAGCACAACATGGTAGCAGCACAAAACAGGGTACAAACATTATTGGTCACCGACAACAGCACAAAGGTCAGGAAGGTAGAGACAACAATACATCACGCAAAGCAGCCGCAACTGTCAGTAAGAGTGTCCATGAATGAGTCTTTGAATAAAGAGCTTGAGATAAAACTGTCCAGTTTCAGTGTTTGTTGCAGTTCATTCCAGTCGCTAGCTGCAGCGAACTGAAAAGAGGAGCGACCCAGGGATGTGTGTGCTTTGGGGACCTTTAACAGAATGTGACTGGCAGAATGGGTGTTGTATGTGGAGGATGATGGCTGCAGTAGATATCTCAGATAGGGGGGAGTGAAGCCTAAGAGGGTTTTATAAATAAGAATCAACCAGTGGGTCTTGAGACGTGTATACAGAGATGACCAGTTTACCGAAGAGTGCAGTGATGTGTCCTATAAGGAGCATTGGTGGCAAATCTGATGGCCGAATTGTAAAGGACATCTAGCTACTCGAGAGCACCCTTACCTGACAATCTATAAATTATGTCTCCGTAATCTAGCATGGGTAGGATGGTCATCTGAATCAGGGTTAGTTTGGCAGCTGGGGTGAAAGAGGAGCAATTACGATAGAGGAAACCAAGTCTAGATGTGGTTTTAGTCTGCAGCCTTGATATGTGCTGAGAAAAGGACAGTGTACCGTCAAGCCATACTCCAAAGTACTTGTATGAGGTGACAAACCTCAAGCTCTAAACCCTCAGAGGTAGAAATCACACCTGTGGGGAGAGGGGCATTCTTCTTACCAAACCACATGGCCTTTGTTTTGGGGGTGTTCAAAACAAGGTTAAGGGCAGAGAAAGCTTGTTGGACAATAAGAAAGCTTTGTTGTAGAGCATTCAATACAAAATCCAGGGAGGGGCCAGCTGAGCATAAGACTGCTCATCTGCAAAAAAATGGATGAGAGAGCTTCCTACTGCCTGAGCTATGTTGTTGATGTAATTGAAGAAGAGTATGGGGCCTAGGATCAAGCCTTGGGGTAGACCCTTGGTGACAGGTAGTGGCTGAGACAGCAGATGTTCTGACTTTATACACTGCACTCTTTGAGAGAGGTAGTTAGCAAACCAGCCCAAAGACCCCTCAGAGACATCAATACTCCTTAGCCGGCCCACAAGAATGGAATGGTCTACCGTATCAAAAGCTTTGGCCAAGTCAATAAAAATAGCAGTACAACATTGCTTAGAATCAAGGGCAATGGTGACATCATTAAGGACCTTTAAGGTTGCAGTGACACATTCATAACCTGAGCGGAAACCAGATTGCATACCAGAGAGAATACTATAGACTTCAAGAAAGCCAGTCAGTTGATTATTGACAAGTTTTTCCAACAAATTAGATAAACAGGGCAAAATAGAAATAGGCCTATAACAGTTAGGATCAGCTTGATCTCCCCTTTAAATAAAGGATGAACCGTGGCTGCCTTCCAAGCAATGGGAACCTCCTCAGAGAGGAGAGACAGGTTAAAAAGGTCAGCGATAGGTTTGGCAATTATGGGGGCAGCAACCTTAAAGAAGAAAGGGTCTAAACCATCCGACCCAGATAGTTTTTTGGGGTTCAAGTTTAAGGAGCTCCTTTAGCACCTCGGACTCAGTGACCACCTGCAGGGAGAAACTTTGTAGCGGGGCAGGGTTAAAAGAGGGAGGAGCATAGGGGCTCGTCGCATTAGAATGGGTGGGAGATAAGGAAATGTTGGATGGGCAAGGAGGCATGGCTGAGTCAAATAGGAATCCTGACTTAATGAAGTGGTGATTAAAAGGCTTCTTGTCAGTAACAACCACATCATCAACTTTAAGTGACATGGGCAGATGTGAGGAGGAGGTTTTATTCTCCAGGTCTTTAACTGTTTTCCAGAACTTCTTGGGGTTAGACCCACAGAGAGAGAACTGCTCCTTAAAGTAACTAACTTTGGCCTTCCAGGTTGCCTGAGAGCACTTATTTCTCATTTGCCTGAACGAGAGCCCGAGAGCATGCGTGTAACTCTGCAAGATCACGGTCGAACCAGAGGCTGAACCTGTTTTTAATTCTCATTTTCATTATGGGAGCATGTTTGTTAGCAATATCACTGAAAAAATCTAAAAAGAAGGTCCAAGCATCTTCGAAAAGGGGATCAAGCTGATTCTATACCAATTTACACTGTTCACAACGTTGACATCAGCAAACCGCTCGCCCACACGACGCCATACACGCTGTCTGCCGTCCGCCCAGTACAGTTGAAACTGGCATTCATCATTGACGAGCACACTTCTCCACCATGCTAGTGCCCATCAAAGGTGAACATTTGCTCACTGAAGTTGGTTATGACGCGGAACTGCAGTCAGGTAAAGACCCTGATGAGGACGACGAGTACGCAGATGAGCTTCCCTGAGACGGTTTCTGACAGTTTGTGCAGAAATTGTTCGGTTGTGCAAACCCACAGTTTCATCAGCTGTCTGGGTGGCTGTTCTCAGATCATCACGTAGGTGAAGAAGCTGGAAGATGGCGTGGTGACACGTAGTCTGCGGTTGTGAGGCCATTGGACATACTGCCAAATTCTCTAAAACGATGTTGGAGGCGGCTTATGGTAGAGATATTAACATTCAATTTTCTGGCAACAGCTCTGGTGGACATTCCTGCAGTCAGCATGCCAATTGCACGCTCCCTCAAAACTTGAGAATTCTGTGGCATTGTGTTGTGTGATCAAAATGCACATTTTAGGCCTTTTATTGTCCCCATTACAAGGTGCACCTGTGTAATGATCATGCTGTTTAATGAGCTTCTTGATATGCCACACCTGTCAGGTGGATATATTATCTTGGCAAAGGAGAAATGCTCACTAACAGGGATGGAAACAGATTTGTGTACAACATTTGAGAGAAATAAGCTTTTGTGTGTATGAAACATTTCTGGGATATTTTATTTCAGTTCCTGAAACATGGGACCAACACTTCACATGTTGCATTTATATTGTTGTTCAGTATAGATGGTCATCCTACCAGAGCCTTTGATTCTCATTCTATGTTTATGAGGGCAGAATTATAATACAGTCTTTTGATATGAGTGAGGCTGATCAGCTTCCATGAATAACAATTACTGACGGTTTAGAATGCCAACTGAACTGAATGTCCATGTTAGTCTTGTTTTATCAATCATTGCATATGGAATGCCTGTCTCCTAGACCCCTGTATCAATTTAGGAGACATGTATTTTTACATAATCTGTATGTCCATGATGTGCACTTATATCAGATCTCAACTATGCAGAGGCACAACATGATGGCAGTAAGTGACATCATTTGACATTTGCCCAAAATGGCCATAGTGAGCAAATGCATGAAGAAGCCTGTGTCTGGCTGCAGTCTTCAGCTTGCTTCCGGAGAAGAAGCAAGCCCCCCCCCCCCACCCCCCCACCCCCCTCTTGTGCACAGATCAAGGAGCAGTGTTGCTTGGAGGAACAGGGGAGCAGGGAGACATAGGAATGCAGGAGCCTCAAGGAAAGGAGGGGGCAATTAATTCTACAACATCCCTCTAAGTGTTTTTTCTCCCTGTAGACATTTTGGGTTTCTTTTGTTTCCACTTTCTCCTTCAGTCTCGAGCTACAGTTCTGTTGTTAAGACAACCAGAATGAATGGCTGGCGACTTGTTGGTTTGTAATTCCTGTCTGTCCTCATGGAAGGGCTAGTGTAACAGGGCACCACCACACATCCAAACACACAAACAAACGGGGTATTACAGACACACACACCTCATCATGGACACTCACACACACATATGCTCTGCAGCCTCTGACGTTCAATACCTGACTGTCTCAGTCTGTCTCACTCTACTTTATTTTTTGTAGAATGAAAGTGCTTTTTGGCGGTATTTGAATGAGAGTGAAAATACCCTATTCAGCTTCTATGACCCTTTATTAACACGCGTCTCTAGAGCTGCACAAAGCCCCTCGAATGGAGGATGTCTCGTGCTCAGGTATGATGTCCCCTTTCATTCCCCGTGCTCGCCATTCATTGGCTCCCCGGCGCTGGGGGGCTTTTGTTCTCCCCCTCCCCACTCCCTCTCTGTCTGAGCGAGTGAATGGAAATACGCACAGATGTGCTCAAACTTCTCCTGCGCTGTCGCGCAACGGCCAGGCTAGCCTGTGTGTGGTGTCCTCTAACTGGTGGTTAAAAAGATGCGATAGCCTATCCACCTGCCGATGCCACTCTAGCCGGCGGTCTATTGCCGTGGTTCACCGGTGACCAGTCCAAGGGTAGTAGCTGTTCTCGAGGTGCAGACGGCAGCCGGGAAAGCAGATGTTCTTTTCAGGAGGCGAGACCTTGATCCCCGGCGTCATGGAATGGATGATGCAGCTCAGTGAACCCACATTCCCTTCACTATCGTATCTCAACTCGTCTGCAGTCTAAAAATTACAGAGGCCGAAGGAGTTTATTTTTTAATTAAGAAATGGAAATCTCTACTGGTAGGATATTATTAATTTGTTCAGGATGAATTTTCTATTTTCATTTAGCCTACCACTTAGGCCTATGTAGCTTTTACAAATCACATGTTGATCTATAAAAGGTGAACTGATGTGTGATTTTGTTGATCTAGAATAAAACATAGATTTTGTCATTTGTTTCATAACACGCATATGGCTGGGATCCAAGGACCCCTGTCGATGTTTCTTGCTTTATTTAAAGAAACATATAATGACGACGCTTGGCATTATTTGATTTCATAGTCATTGAGAGAGCTTCATTCTTGATCTGATTCAATGGTGAATATATGCCACTGCATTTTCTCTTGAGAAAGGAGGCTGAGGGCAACGGGGCCACCAGAGGCAGTCACAGACAGCGAGAGTTAAAACAATTACTACTTTCACCTGCAAACGGCCAGACATCTCGGAGAACGCGTCAACTTACGACAGGACAACAGGTGCCTCTGCGCACCACGACGGACACAGAACTGGCATTGCGCAGCGGGGTAGCAGTGAGAGAAGACACCGTTTCCTCTTACCTGGTGTGAAAACGGAAAAGGTTATACGTGCTTGGGCTTTTGATTTAAAAATATAAAAAGGTGTTGAATAAAGTCGTGGGGGAAACTTAGCCCGCTCCGAAGTGGATTCATCTACACCTGTACCTTTCCTTACCACTAGGTGCAGCGCGGCACCATACCTGCTGTAATAGTGTAGTTACTACTCCACTCCTGTATGTGTGTGTGTGTGTACACTGTTTGTGTAGCTGTAACCTGTGTGTAAGTTATGGGTAGTTTATAGTCTGCTCAGAGTGCCCACTGCACTGTATGGCTTTTTATTCCTATCTGACTGCGTTGAGGGTTCATATAGGGATGGAAGCCATGCAGTGCGCTGGGCTCATATCACGCTGGACCACAGAAGAGGACCACGGATACAATGCCCCCAGTGCTCACCCCCCTCTCCCCTCAACTTCCTCTCCCCTCCCCATGATGATCTGTGTCCTACTGCATCAAGACTGTCTGGAAATGTGTCTCTCTTATCAGTTCACAGACAGCTCCCTGAAGTGACATAATACCTCCAGGCTCCATCATCACCCAGATGTACATCCACAACAAGAAAACATTGTGTGTGTTTGTCCATGAGGAGGTGTGTGTATATGTGTGTGTCTGTGCCACCTTATTAAATACAGAGCTATATGTTTATATATCCCCCTCTGCAGCTTGTTATGGTCTAATCTCACATGTTGATTTTGAGAGATGATTGTGGTTTGGCCAATGTACAATCACAACAATATCAGTCACTGACAAGTAACGTGAATAGATGGCATGTCTTGTGACTAGACTCAAACATGTCAGAGTGAGATATATATAGAGTGATATCGAAGGGGTGAGAGGGTGGTGCATCTGGCTGTTTTATAGAACAAGTGTTAAGAGTGATGACATTTACCCCTTCCTGTGCCCTCACACACACATATCGTTGGAGTCAACCAGTTTATCTCGCCTTTGGATTTTCCTGGTGCAGACCATAAATGCAAAACCCTTTCTGCCAGTTAGCACAATACTGCCACACCCAGTAATGCACAGTGCACTGCATTTTAGACTTAGTTGTTCTTATCACAGAGTTCGTCAAATCACCACTACATATTACAATCATGTGCACTGAGTGAATTTAACAAATATTAGATCTACCTACACTAGTCTGGAACTTGTAGCCTACTAACCACTAGTACCCTAAGGTCTCTATGGGTTGGCTTATCGGTATCTGTCTCCCAGACACACAGTCTCCTCCCACCCAGTCTCTCCCCAAAAGAAACTCAGATCAGAACACAACCAAAAGTAATATATGGACTATTTTACAACCATTTTACCACTAATCTGAGTTTTGATGTGAAGGGCACTGCTGCCTGTAGGCCATCTATGTTTCTCTCTCTAGGGAGTACTGATGGCACAGCGGAAGTGGATGCGGATATAACGTTTTCTGAAACCCACCCACAACAATCGCCGCACATTGATGGGATTTGATTAATCTGGACCGGGAACTCGTATAGGCTTGTTTTGCACCGGTTATTTGGTGTTTCATTAGGATCCCCATTAGTTGTTGCAAAAGCAGCAGCTACTCTTCCTGGGGTCCACACAAAACATAATATGGAATGACATAATACAGAACATAATTTAGACCGGGTAAAAATGGATTGCATTCGGTTTGGAACCTGGCTGCCTCCCGGGCGTGAACCAGGTGCAGGTTGACATTTATTGCCATGAGTCTTGTCCTGGAGGCAGCACTGAGCGATTTCCCATTCGATAGGCCAGCTGTAAAGTCAAAATGGCTATATTGTTAGAATGAATGCATTTAAAATATATATATATTTTTGGTCGCAATTTAAGATTAGGGTTATCAGTGTGGTTAAGGTTACACGTAACGGGACATAGACCGGTGTGCTGCGGCTCGGTATAATCGAATCTGCCCACTGTATTATGAAATGCTCGGAAAAGTTGTGAAAATAATCACGGTTTCTCGCACGTTTACACAACTCCACCTGTGCATGGGAAACGCAGTCATTCGTGAGTCTGTAATACTGTAAAAAGAACACAATTAATGTTGGACCAGTGAGCCTCACAGGAGGTTGGTGACACCTCCTGTGATGACGGACTCGTTGTAATGGCTGGAGCGGAATCGTGGAATGAGTTCGCCGAACACATGGTTTCCATTCCGTTTCCATGTGTTTGATGCCATTTCCAATCGTTCTATCCATTATTATGAGCCGTCCCCCCATCAGCAGCCTCCGTTGCCATTGCCAAGCGCAAAGAATGTACAGGCACACCATTGAAGACCGATACAAAGAAGCTGAAGCAGGTTGCAAAATACATAGCTGGCGGACTAAGAGCCCAAAAGACCAAGGTATTGGTACATTTAGCCAACTAGTTACAACACTCGGCTAGCTAGCTAACACTGCGGAAATACTGATAGGAAACATCCATGGAAAAATCTGCTCGGTATCTTGCCATTTAGCTAAGTTAGGCTACATTGTGACACTGACAACATAACATATCAAATGTTTGGCTGCCAGTTACATGTAAAATGCAGACTTATAATGTTGCATTTGCATCTCTCTGAGTCTGACCGCATGACTTCAATAACTCCTGCTTCAAATGTGTCACTGATGCGTTTTAATGGGCTAGCATCTGTCAGATACATGTTTTCACAGATTGTATGCAGGTGCATAGTTTTGCATGGTTACCATTGTGGATCAACTATCTGTCAGTAAACATGGTTGCATATAGGAACGTGTTTTACAATTGATTTACATTTATTTTTGGTTAATTCTGTGCAGAATTAAACTGTAATAGTTATTTACCACACAACTATCATATAACCGTAGCCATATTCATGAACTGGCCTCCTTCCTCAATATGTTTTTATAGGGCTTTAAACAGAGATTTTAGGGTAGGCAGCCATTATGTTGAGAAACGAAGGTTTTGTCTACTTTATGGTGTGGCACAAAAACAAATCAGTGGACTAGTGAAAGTCTTTCTCTCACTCTCATCTTACAATGACCCATCTCTCCACCCCATCAGAGAATGGAAACTGAGAAAGTTCAAAGAAAGGCCAAGCCCACAACTACAGTAGGGGACAACCAACACAAGTAAATACTTCCACAAGGCTCCAGTGAAAGAGGATCCTACTGACATGACTCCTGAGAGTGATATCATCCCTCCTTTTATGAGAGCTAGGATATACATGTATACAGTAAAGCCTGGGGGGAAAAGAAAAGGAAGATGTTGAGGACAGTGTGGAAGATGAGAAAGGAATGAGCACTAGTTTTGCTTGTACAGTGTTTGTTTACATCACATGTAGATTAGTGTTCTCTGTATGTAGGCCTATGATGGCTCCGGTCCTTACTCTGTGTGTGTGGCCGTGTGATATTGTCGTCTGTCTTCAGAGCTGGCTGAGCCCTTAGGTCCAGTGGAGCCGGTAGAGCCCTGCCCTCAGCCTGTGGAGACAGAGATTGAGACCCTTGACAACATCCGCAAAAAGCTGAAAAGTTGAGAGATGGTGGAAGATACCGTCTGTGTATTTGTGTGTACTCCTTTGGAAAATCAAGTGTTCCACCATAGATAATACTATCAGAGACTAGGATAATTGTTTATTTTTCCAAGATGGAAATATTAATCAATCAATCACCATGACAACTCTGGTGGTAAACCACATGACTCCAGGGAGAAGAGGAAGGCAGAGTTTGAGACCTACCTGCGACACGATGAACCGCTTCAACAAAGTTGTGGTGGTGGACACACACACAAGGTGAGCACACATGCACACCCACACACAGGCCATGTGGAGGTCCTTACACCACATGTTATCTCACAGACTGTCATGCTGCGTTCACCTGATAACAGAATGACTGTCGTCCATTTTTCGCCTTAACATGTTCTCTTCTCATCTGAATACTGTATTTTTACGATATCGATTCTTAACATCTCTCCCATAGGTCCACCTCGAGTCTTTTAGCCAATGGGATGTTCCGGAATTGGTCGTGTATTGAACCTGCTGCCCACCCACTTTACCATGGTGGCCAAGGAACACATTGACACTAACTACCCCTCTGGCCTGCTCAACTGGCAAGAAGGGCCTTCAATGTGTGTGTGTGACTTTAACTGTGTGGAAACCTATTTCTCTGCTTATTCCTGAACTATGTTTACCCTTAACCTGACTCATTTAATCATACCTACATGTTGTTAAGTCTATGTGTTGTTCTTTGTACTTTATCCTGTTTGATGTCATCCTTCTCTCCAGGTTTGGGGAAATGTTCATGCTCAACCCAGATCTTCCCTGTGAGTAGAGGCTGGGACCACAGGCCGTGCTGAAGAGGAGGCTGGGCAGCCTCACTGCTAAAGACCACCAGGAAATGACACTTGAGTGACATGTATCCAAATTGAAGGCACCTTGCAGAAACTTTTGTGCATGTTCGTCTGTTGCATATTCTTCTTTTCGCTGCGAATGGAGTATGTTTCTGAGGGAGGACCATATTCTTTTGAACAACTTGGGCTCTTATGGTATGACTTGTTCTCTCTAGACATAAATCAGGCCCAACTTGGTTTGGCTTGATGGTACTCAACTGAAGCCTGTTTCCTTTGTCTTACCTGCATGATGCAATTTTGACCTCTGACCCCTGTGCTTGTCTGTTTCCATCAGCTGTTTCTGTTGGTGCTTAGGTTGTTGCAGCTCTTGTCGACTGCTGCTCTCTCTGCAGCCCCTGTCACTGAAGCCCCCCCATCAGCCAAGGGTACTGAAGGCTTTTGGGTCGTTCTACGAAATGTGTGCATTTTGCATCCCTTTGATATTTTTAAGTAGAAATTGTGCACCAATATTTGATTTTAAAAGCCTTTTATATTACATGACGTGCCCTTTAATAGAGACCACATGGAGTATTCAATAAATCTGTTTTTTTTTACATGAATAAAGACTTGCTAAAGTGCTAAAATCCCGCATTTTGATGTGTCCCTCCGTGCACCCTCTGTGAATATAGGAAGATTTTAACCCACTTAATCCCAACATTTTGATGTGTCCCTCCGTGCACCCTCTGTGAATCTAGGAAGATTTTAACCCACTTAATCCCAACATTTTGATGTGTCCCTCCGTGCACCTTCTGTGAATCTAGGAAGATTTTAACCCACTTAATCCCAACATTTTGATGTGTCCCTCCGTGCACCCTCTGTGAATCTAGGAAGATTTTAACCCACTTAATCCCAACATTTTGATGTGTCCCTCCGTGCACCCTCTGTGAATCTAGGAAGATTTTAACCCACTTAATCCCAACATTTTGATGTGTCCCTCCATGCACCCTCTGTGAATCTAGGAAGATTTTAACCCACTTAATCCCAACATTTCTCCAAGTTGTTGCCATTATTGTAAAGCCATAGTTATTTTGTTGCTTTGACAGTCATTTCTTGAGCTTAATATTTATTTAATCTGATTAGTGATTGATTTACATCTGTCCCTCATTTTAAGGTCAACCCTGTTACGTGAACTGAACTCTCATTTTAATGTGGTGAAGCTATTCCTTTTAAAATATTTTTTAAACATCTAATAGTCAAACCATAGTGTAAAAGCAGGTGAGCTGGTTCTACCCTTTTTTGGGGGGGAACCATGTTCTGATGTTTTGTGGTGGGAAAATGAGCAGGTCGAACATAACAACCCTGTGTTACCCATAGATAGACAGGCTAGAAATGTTTTAACGATTCCATTTTTTGGGTGAAACTTAGTTTCAATTTCCCCTCCCTGTTGCACACAACAATCTTCCATTCCCCCTGGTCCCAATGGGATTTATATCTGTTTTAACGTTAAATAGTCAACCCGTTAATTTATTTGGTACTTAATAGGCATATACTATAATCTTTTTACATTTTTGAGATGGGAACACATTTATTTATGAAGTTGAATATGTGCTCTTAATGATAAAATTAGGTGGAATCAAAAGTTACTACTCAAAAGGTATCCAATTTGTGGAACAAACCTTTTATTTATTAGTGTGCTTATGTTCATTGCAGTTGTATGTACAGTGCCTTGCGAAAGTATTCGGCCCCCTTGAACTTTGCGACCTTTTGCCACATTTCAGGCTTCAAACATAAAGATATAAAACTGTATTTTTTTGTGAAGAATCAACAACAAGTGGGACACAATCATGAAGTGGAACGACATTTATTGGATATTTCAAACTTTTTTAACAAATCAAAAACTGAAAAATTGGGCGTGCAAAATTATTCAGCCCCTTTACTTTCAGTGCAGCAAACTCTCTCCAGAAGTTCAGTGAGAATCTCTGAATGATCCAATGTTGACCTAAATGACTAATGATGATAAATACAATCCACCTGTGTGTAATCAAGTCTCCGTATAAATGCACCTGCACTGTGATAGTCTCAGAGGTCCGTTAAAAGCGCAGAGAGCATCATGAAGAACAAGGAACACACCAGGCAGGTCCGAGATACTGTTGTGAAGAAGATAATCTTAAGATAATCTTAAGATAATCTTAAAATAATATTGAAATGGAAGGAGTATCAGACCACTGCAAATCTACCAAGACCTGGCCGTCCCTCTAAACTTTCAGCTCATACAAGAAGAAGACTGATCAGAGATGCAGCCAAGAGGCCCATGATCACTCTGGATGAACTGCAGAGATCTACAGCTGAGGTGGGAGACTCTGTCCATAGGACAACAATCAGTTGTATATTGCACAAATCTGGCCTTTATGGAAGAGTGGCAAGAAGAAAGCCATTTCTTAAAGATATCCATAAAAAGTGTAGTTTAAAGTTTGCCACAAGCCACCTGGGAGACACACCAAACATGTGGAAGAAGGTGCACTGGTCAGATGAAACCAAAATTGAACTTTTTGGCAACAATGCAAGACGTTATGTTTGGCGTAAAAGCAACACAGCTCATCACCCTGAACACACACCATCCCCACTGTCAAACATGGTGGTGGCAGCATCATGGTTTGGGCCTGCTTTTCTTCAGCAGGGACAGGGAAGATGGTTAAAATTGATGGGAAGATGGATGGAGCCAAATACAGGACCATTCTGG
Source organism: Oncorhynchus mykiss (assembly GCF_057628025.1). Classification (NCBI taxonomy): domain Eukaryota; kingdom Metazoa; phylum Chordata; class Actinopteri; order Salmoniformes; family Salmonidae; genus Oncorhynchus; species Oncorhynchus mykiss. Next base: position 57,401,281 of record NC_143037.1, read on the forward strand.
AAGAAAACCTGATGGAGTCTGCAAAAGACCTGAGACTGGGATGGAGATTTGTCTTCCAACAAGACAATGATCCAAAACATAAAGCAAAATCTACAATGGAATGGTTCAAAAATAAACATATCCAGGTGTTAGAATGGCCAAGTCAAAGTCCAGACCTGAATCCAATTGAGAATCTGTGGAAAGAACTGAAAACTGCTGTTCACAAATGCTCTCCATCCAACCTCACTGAGCTCGAGCTGTTTTGCAAGGAGGAATGGGAAAAAATGTCAGTCTCTCGATGTGCAAAACTGATAGAGACATACCCCAAGCGACTTACAGCTGTAATCGCAGCAAAAGGTGGCGCTACAAAGTATTAACTTAAGGGGGCTGAATAATTTTGCACGCCCAATTTTTCAGTTTTTGATTTGTTAAAAAAGTTTGAAATATCCAATAAATGTCGTTCCACTTCATGATTGTGTCCCACTTGTTGTTGATTCTTCACAAAAAAATACAGTTTTATATCTTTATGTTTGAAGCCTGAAATGTGGCAAAAGGTCGCAAAATTCAAGGGGGCCGAATACTTTCGCAAGGCACTGTATACCCTTGTTATAGTTCATAGGCTCTGTGTGTGTCCTTATCTGATCCAAATCTCTTCCTCATAGCAAGGCAGCCTCAGGTAGCCTGCCTGGAAAGAGTCCCTTGCAGAATAAACCTCCCAAAGAGATCCCCTCAGAGCCCAAGGTCTCCCCAGGGACCAAGAGACCTTAGGGGGGAAGGGCAAGAGAGGAGGGAAGAAGGCAAAAAAGAAAGAGTCAGGGGAGACTGAGACAGGTTTTTCAGTGGGACAGAAACCCAGTAACTCCCAAGTGCCGCAGCATAGCCTTGAAGGTGAGTTAGAAAGAGAGCAGTGAAAGGGAGGGACCCAGTGACGGGGAGGAGTTACAGCTGACCAATGAGGAGGACATCGAGGCATCTGAGGAGCCAAAGCCATCAGGGCCAAGAAAGGGAAAGGAGGCAAGAGTTCAGCTTCATAGAGAAGAAGTAGTGGAGGCAAGAAGAAAGTGAAGAGGGGGATGAGGATTGGGAGGGAGATGGGGGAGAAGGGGATGAAGCCGGCCAGGAGGAAGGGTGAAGACGAGTGGTTGAAGGTCTACCTGGAGAAGACTGGGTGCTGGTTGTGTGTGGGTGGGGCACCCACTGTTCTCCAAGCAGGCCATGTAGCCCATAAGCTACGTGGTAGTTGTGGATGGAGACAGTCACATGAAGGATCTGGGCAGCAAGTACGACCCCACCTGAATGACCTTCACCAGAACGTGGGAAGTGATGAATCCAGGAGGAAACAGGTGAGAATGAGACGCACATCCACACACTTTCATTTATACAGCTTGGCATATACACTCCTCTCTGCTCTAGCTTCAGGGGAAGTTGCTGGACAAGCTGTTACCCACATCAATAGCAGATTACTCTAAAAAAAACCTTGTGTGTGTATATTACAGTGTATTAACCATTGAGTTAGGTGTATGTTTGTTTTCTCCAGGTGCCTCGTAATGACTTTGGCAACGTGTTCCTGTTCAAGCCCTGCATGTTGCCAGTAGGTTGTGTCATTCTTCAACTGCCAAACCTCAAGAGTAGCTAAGAAGCTGGACATGGACTGTGCCTCTGCTGTCACTGGCTTTGACTTCCACCGTGGTGTCTACTTTCATGCTGTGTACGTGTTTCCTTGTCTGTGTGTTTGTATGTGCATATGTATGGTTGTGGAATTGTTTGTTTCTGACATGTATGTTGATGTTACATAGTATGTTTCTGTGTGTTTATTTTCTAGAACGGATGGCTACATTGTGTGTGTGTGTGAGGAGCATGAGGAGATCCTGAGTTCAGCTTGGGTGGAAGACCAAGAGATCCAGAGATATAGTAGAAAGAGGTGAGTTATAGTGTGTCTGAATGTGTTTGTGAAAACACAATTAGCTCAAAGCTCACCTTTTGTAACCGCCACTCTTATTGTACAGTTGTATTTAAATAAATGCATATTTTATGCAATTAATCCTCTTTATAGAGGTGTCTTTTTTAAACATATACTACAGTGTAGTACAGACAATGTTTGTTATGTTAGTGCTGCTCATATTTTGTTCACATGTATCTTGTGTGTCTTTTCCAGAAGCAGGAAAAGAGAGCCGTGTCTAGCTGGACTCTGCTGGTGAAGGCCCTGCCGATCAGGGAGACACTCCAGCGGTGCTATGGGAAGAAAGGCCCAACAGCCGGGGGAGGACTGGACCAACTGAAGGGCCAGAATGGGGACAGGGTCTGTCGTCTGAAGGGGAGGGGGATGAGGAGCGTAGGCAGCTGCTGCCACACTGGCACAGACTTGGCCCCAGGACAGTGGCACAGGGGGACCAAACGGGAGAAAAGGGTCCCGTTCGAGAAAGTATGTGTTCTTCATGTTTCCAGAATGGATCAGAGCCAATATTCACAATGTGTTTCAGTGCGGATCTAGAATCTGTTTAGCCTTTTAGATCATAATGAATAAGATTACATGGACAGGGAGGACCAGATCCTAAATCAGCACTCCTACTTTAAGACACTATGAATACAGGCCCAGAAATAGGTCAGACAGACAGGTGTTCCGTGATTAGTGTTGCGTGATTCTCGGTTCCTGATGTCTTACAGGAGATGTAGGTCATTGTAATCCCTGTGGACCAAGACCTACAAAGCAGCCTGGCACAAACTCAAATCTGTACTGCTGCAGGTGGTGGACTCTCAATGTAAACTGATTTCCTTCAACCCCCCCATTACACTCCTATTCTCTAGAGAGAGAAAAAGAAGCTGCTGGTGTGTGTATGTTTGTACAGGCACGTAAATGGTGGAGCTCAGTTGTTTGTCTCTACTCTATATTGGTATAAATAATGTTTCTGTATCAAAAATATTTTTCAAAGATTATTTTATGAAAATAAAAAATGTCACAGTATTGTTCCCATAATGAGTCAAAGACCGCCACTGAGTCATACAGCCAAGAATGCACCCTCAGTTTTACAAAGGCATTCAGAGCTTGGAATATATTTTTTTACACTGCATTACTTTTGTTCGTGCAGTCTGACCAGAGACAGTTCTTAAAATGTTTTAATGGACTGCTCCTACTTGTTAGCTAAATGTATTGCCATTAAAAGACTGGGAAATTATTTAAATGTAGATTCATTTGTAAATTCACCAGAAACTAATGTCACACAGTCTATTTATATTTGGGTCCCGTCTTGAAAAACAGAACTGGCCAATGGTAGTCATACCTGGCGACACGGAAGTGGCGTAAATTGTGAATATTCGTGTACTTCCTGTCTTCTGCTTTACTGGGGGTGCTGATCGAGAATTGGTTTTGTTTTGTAGAGCCAGGTTTGGCTTCAATTGCAAGGTAAGTATAGACAGCAGTAATTGGTGGGAAGATATATGCTAACGATAAAGCGGAGTAGTTTGTTAATGAGCCCCAGATGGCCTTGTTTATATACCAATCTCCGGCCTAGAGTGTGAGACGCGGTTGCGAAGGGGCTCCAGCTACTCGTTAGCTAGCTAACTAGCTAGCTATCAGCTGTGGATAATTCCAGGGTGGAACAATGGCACAGCTGTTTTTAAAAAATTATTATTATTATTTTTTACCTCGCCTAGGTCTAGCATATCGTATTTGATGGGTTATTAAACTACTTGATGGGTTATTAAACTACTACTATTACTATATTGCTATCTAACGTTAATATGTAGCACCCCAAGTGCTACATATTTAAAAAAAAAACTCTAACATAATTGTTTTAATCAAATGGATACGAAACTATTTAAGAAATAAGAATTGTATTTAGAATATAATCCCTAATTAAATATTCCAACAGATTGGTGGTCAAGCTATTTTACTCAAATGCAACGGTGATGTGGGTAAGATCCCTATTAAGCTTTCTAACTAAGTACCAACTTTTCCCCAAATAGATATACAGTACCAGTCAAATTGACACATTTTACTCATTCCAGAGTTTCTTTATTTTTATTATTTTCTACATTGTAGAATAATAGTGAAGACCATCAAACTATGAAATTACACATGTGGAATCATTTAGTAACCTATTTTTTTTTTAAACAAATCATTATATTTTAGGTTCTTAAAAGTAGCCACCCTTTGCCTTGACAGCTTTGCACACTCTTGGCATTCTCTCAACCAGCTTCACCTGGAATGCTTTTCCAACGGTCTTGAAAGATTTCCCCAATATGCTGAGTACTTGTTGGCTGCTTTTCCTTCACCCTGCAGTCCAAACCATCTCAATTTGGTAGAGGTCAGGTGATCTCATGCAGCTGGGTGAGAGAATGCCAAGAGTGTGCAAAGCTGTCAAGACAAAGGGTGGCTACTTTGAAGAATCTCAAATATAAAATATATTTAGATTTGTCTAACACTTTTTTTTTTTTTTTGCTTACGACATGATTCCATATGTGTTATTTTATAGTTTGGATGTCTTCACTATTATTCTACAATGTAGAAAATAGTAAAAATAAAGAAACCCTTGACTGAGTAGGTGTGTCCAAACTTTTGACTGGTACTGTACTTTCTGGAATAATAAAGACATAAAATACAAAAATACGTGTGTTTCCAGAACTGGTTTGACAACAGCGTTGGGTTAAACAATTGTTGAATAATGATGATTATCCAGAATTCATGAATACATAATGTTACATTCACTCCTGAGGAGTATCAAATTGTTGTTAGAGCTGTCCCTGAAGGTGCTATTCTTCTTTTAGGATAATATAACAGTACTCCAAGTGCAACTGTTGAGGATTTTGTAGCCTCAATTCAGTTAGAAAGAATTGACATTATAAACTATAAATGTAATAATATACATACATAATATACATGTATGTATGAAAACTCTAAGATGTTACTATTGTATGGCAGCCCCCCGCACCTCTGATTCAGAGGGGTTGGGTTAAATGCAGAAGACACATTTAAGTTGTATGCATTGAGTTGTAGAACTGACTATTCCCTCTGCTAGAATATACTGGAATGCAGCCCTAGGACAAGTAAACTGGGACAGTTTTGTTGTTGTCTGGCAAATATTGTATATCTAATAATGTGAAAGAAGTATCATACAAACTCATTCATAGAATCTACCCTGTAAAGACCTTTATTATACACAGATTTAAAATAGCTATTGATAACAAGTGTGTATTTTGTGGTTGTGACACAGACTCTTGACCATTTATTTTGGGACTGTTCTTATGTCAGAAGATATTGGAGTGAGTTTGAAGATTTAAAAAAAAAACACTATAAATGCTAATTTTAAAGACTGATGTTTTATTTTTATCCAAATTATATGGCCCCTGATTTAAACTTGAATTTTAAATATATTTTTCATGGAAGGTTATTTTGCCATAAAATGAAGTGGGTGAAGAACAAACCCCTTTTCATATTGTTTGACATAATTAAAAAATAATGTTTCAATTATATCAGTAATTGATATAATCTACACTCCCCTAGTTACATTTAGTTGAAAGTTTAGTATTTGGACCCATATTCCTAGAATGCAATGACTACATCAAGCTTGTGACTACAAACTTGTTGGATGCGTTTAGTTTTGGTTGTTTAACATTATGTTGTGCCATATAGAAATTAATGGTAGATCATGGAGGCATCCACATTAATGTAGAAGTGTTCAGAAACAAGTTTTATATTTTTATTTACGATAAAAGTGACACTACATGATTTACTATTAATTTCTATTGGGCACAACATAATCCAAAACGCAACCAAACAAACTGCAAATCCATTCAACAAGTTGGTAGAAGAGTCACAAGGGGGGGGGGGGGGCTTATTTACATGAAAGAGGAAAACATCTGTTTTGAATATACCCTCAAATAAAAGGTGACATTCTGCACTGTCACCTCATTTGGAACATTTGATCTTAAATCCAAAATCTGTAGTATAGAGCCAAATTAAGTTTAGGGAGTGTATGTAAAGTTAAGAATGTCACCCTGCATAAGTGCCTATTTATAGCATGGAGAGAATGCGAACAAGCGTCTGGTACTGACCTGGGGCCAGGTCGATTTTGCAAGTCACAAATTACAACTCCTGGCTGCCCACTGTGGTGATCTTAAGCCTTCATGTTAATGCTGCATACGTGCATCACAACCTGTAGGACAGGATCAGATATCTGAGAGAGAACTACAATCACAACAGCGCCAACTACATCAAGGTGCTTTTGAGATTGCAAGTCATTAATTAGTTGGCAAACTAATCCTGTTTTTGGTTATTATGGCTAACTGGACTCTGTCATGCAGCTGCTCGTGTCTACTGTCCTACCAACTTGTCTGTACTGTAAAACATCGTAGCTAATCCTTTAAACTGCTTCATTAAGCTGTTACTCATGCGAGAGAGTAAATCTGAAGCTTTGGTTGGAGAGAAGTTTTACCGGATCTCTACTCAGTGAATCACACAAGTGGCTGGGTATTAGAGCAGACTGCTCTATCTTGTGCAGAGCGAGAACTTGACTGGAGTACAAGTTACATTGATCTAAGTCCAGAAGATTTAGATGAATCAACACCATGCCTGGCAAGCCATCTCTCCTCCCTGACCCAGTTCTTCTAGATCATGGAACTTGATTTCCTTATAAATCTCTTTAAAGTAACACTCAACCATGATATTTTTTCCCCCTTTCATCCCTCCCTCCTTTTCTACAGTTCTTTGTGTCCTCTGACCATCCACCTCGTCGGTTCCTCATGAAAGACGGGGAGTGTAACTTCTTCTGCTTCTTCCGTTGCTGCTGAGTGGTGTCGGGCTAGTCTGTGGAACCGTGTTCTCCGGGAGCTGTAGTTCCCCCGGTGACGCTGACGGCCGGAGAGCTGTCAGTCAGTCCCAGAGAGAGAGAGAGAGAGAGAGAGAGAGGCTCTGCCGGGGAATGTCTGTGGACATGAACAGCCAGGCCTCTGACAGCAATGAGGATGACTTCGGGGTCAACTCGGAGGAGGACGAGGATGACGACGGGGGTGACGATGAGGACCAGGGGGACATAGTGGACTACTACGACGGTGTGGCCGGAGACATGGAGCAGCAGGGGGCCGACTCGTTTGACCCAGAGGAGTACCAGTTCACCTGCCTCACCTACAGTGAGATCCAGAAGGTGCTCTGCAAGGAGGTCAACAGTATCGCCGCCATCCTGAAGGTTGGTGTTGGGCTTGTCTATGGGGTAGATGTTACCATTAACCACAGATCTAGGATCAGATTACCATTCCCTCAATTGTAACCATAACAATTAGAGGTGTGAAAATATCTGAGCCTAGGTTAGGTGGGCATGCATGATTAATTCCCATCAGAACGGGTGTGCTTTAGCCCAAATTAAATGGGGAACTGAAAAATCTGACCATATCAGTGGCAGGGTCACATGATATCTAGGTATAGGAGTTCCTTGTCGTCTCGGTGATTATTAGTTTGAAGAAGTATGTAAATAGTTGAAGTTGAGGGTGTGCAGCCTGCTGGGAACCGTTGTATTGATACGCTGCCTTCTCCTGATGCTCATGCTGCTCTCTCCCTCCTCTCTGGACAGGTTTTACCTGCTGTAGCCAAACTGGTCCTTGTGCATTTTCACTGGCAAGTGTCACAAATACTGGACAGGTAAACGCACACATGCATTGTCATACTCACTTATATTTTCATACACATGCATAGCAAATATTGTGATATACCTGTACTAATTCTATTTCTGATGCACTCATTTTTATTTTGCCTTTCAGATACAAGTCCAACTCATCTCAGTTGCTGTCTGAGGCCCAGGTCCAGCCCAGCAGCACCTGCAGATCAGTTCCTGTAAGAACTAAGAGTGCTCTTTTGTCTTAGTGAGTGTGTCTGTAATGTATTTGGGTAAAGTTAAAGGTGGTATCTGGAAAGGCAAGGCGACTCAATGTTCCAGTTGTGTAGGTGTTCTGAACTAAACACCAACTAAAAGGTCACTGACCAGATATGGTACTTGGGCCACTATTTGAGAATCACTGGTATGTAATATTGGTATGTTTTAATGTTTTGTGGGTCTGCAGACCCCTCAGTCCCTCCAGTGTGGGGTGTGTCTGCAGCTGGTTCGGAGGGATGCCCTGCTTGCGCTGCCCTGCCAGCACTCCTTCTGCAAAACATGCTGGGAGCAGCATTGCACTGTACTCGTCAAAGATGGGATGGGAGTGGGTAAGCAGCACTGCTAGGGATGATACGACCTGTCAAAGTGTTAAGTCAGGAGCTGGCTCTTCCTTTGAAGGGAGTGATGCGATAGGCTTTGAAGAGGACCCCTGGTGGGATATTTATTTACCACTATTTGATTGCTTTTATGTGCAATCAGATTCAGATGTATTGTTACCTTTTAGATGTTTTAGTAATAAATCAAATAAAACGTTATGCATGTGTTTCTCCAGATCATATATGTTTTAATGCTCTGTGTGTATGCATCATCTTCACACGTTCAAATGACGTGTGTGTGTTTGTGTGTGTGTGTGTTTGTGTGTGTGTGCAGGTATCTCCTGTATGGCTCAGGATTGTTCCCTCCAAATGCCAGAGGACTTTGTGCTCCCGCTGCTGCCTGGTGAGGAGCTGAAGGACAAGTATAGACGCTACCTCTTCAGGGACTATGTGGAGGTACAAGTCTTAGCATGTCCCTTTAGTGGTCTGTCTGGCTACTTGTTGGTGCTTCCCACTCAGTCTGCCCTCTTTCTATTAGTCTCCCAGTTTGCCTTTGTCTCTCACTACACCTTTTGTTCTTGGGACAACAAACAGGGAACAACCACACTGTCCGCATACACTGCTTTAATCATAATTTTTTACAATCAACCTCTTCATTTCTGTCATTCAGCTATTGTGTGTATGTTTATCAAGTGCTCTCCTCCTATTGAACATGTCTGTAACAATGGGAAAGGCCCAGTCCGTCTCTAGGCACTGCCGGTAAGGCCCAGTCCGTCTCTAAGCACTGCCGGTAAGGCCCAGTCGGTCTCTAAGCACTGCCGGTAAGGCCTAGTCGGTCTCTAAGCACTGCCGGTAAGGCCTAGTCGGTCTCTAAGCACTGCCGGTAAGGCCTAGTCGGTCTCTAAGCACTGCCGGTAAGGCCTAGTCGGTCTCTAAGCACTGCCGGTAAGGCCTAGTCGGTCTCTAAGCACTGCCGGTAAGGCCTAGTCGGTCTCTAAGCACTGCCGGTAAGGCCTAGTCGGTCTCTAAGCACTGCCGGTAAGGCCCAGTCTCTCGCCCTCCTTCAGAGCCACTTCCAGCTGCAGCTGTGTCCAGGGGCAGACTGTCCCATCGTCATCCAAGTGCAGGAGCCACGGGCCCGCAGAGTACAGTGCATCCGCTGCAATGAGGTCTTCTGGTGAGACTCACAGATGCCCGCACATACAGCTCTTACGCCCAGATGCCCGCACATACAGCTCTTACGCCCAGATGCCCGCACATACAGCTCTTACGCCCAGATGCCCGCACATACAGCTCTTACGCGCAGATGCCCGCACATACAGCTCTTACGCCCAGATGCCCGCACATACAGCTCTTACGCCCAGATGCCCGCACATACAGCTCTTACGCCCAGATGCCCGCACATACAGCTCTTACGCCCAGATGCCCGCACATACAGCTCTTACGCCCAGATGCCCGCACATACAGCTCTTACGCCCAGATGCCCGCACATACAGCTCTTACGCCCAGATGCCCGCACATACAGCTCTTACGCCCAGATGCCCGCACATACAGCTCTTACGCCCAGATGCCCGCACATACAGCTCTTACGCCCAGATGCCCGCACATACAGCTCTTACGCGCAGATGCCCGCACATACAGCTCTTACGCGCAGATGCCCGCACATACAGCTCTTACGCCCAGATGCCCGCACATACAGCTCTTACGCGCAGATGCCCGCACATACAGCTCTTACGCCCAGATTAATGCACAAGGTGTCAAATAGTATGCATCATGTCAGATGAACATATGCACTGATCATATCATTGACTCCCTGCAGATGCCCTTTTTAATGTTTCTCTCTACATCCGCCCTCAGTTTCAAATGCCGGATCATGTACCACGCCCCAACAGACTGCCCAACCATCCGAAGGTGGCTAACCAAATGTGCAGACGATTCAGAGACCGCCAACTACATCAGTGCACACACTAAAGATGTAAGACTGCACACACACACACACACACATTTAAAGCAATTGTGTGATTTTCCAATATTTTCCTTTGCTTTTGTACATAATGTTTAATATTGTGTATTTTTCAGTGTCCTAAGTGCAATATCTGCATTGAGAAGAATGGAGGCTGCAATCACATGGTGAGTGAGGATGGAATCCAGCATTATCTCAAGGTTATACCAACTATGGGCACATTGACATTTGTATTAGTGTTCTATAAATCTCTGGCACTTTAAGTCATTTCAAACTCTACATGTTCTTTATATTGTCTCTATTTAGTCAGGCTTTAAATGAATCAGACAGCTAGCTAGACAACTGCAGGACAACTAACATCTTATGACATCAGAATTATTCAAATAAAATTTTCCCAATTAGAATTCCCCTTGAGAGAGACTGCCTACTGCTTTCTTGCCGGGCTATATGCTGAATTCAGTAATGCTTTAGCTCCTGTCTTTATTCAGACCAGACACGTTGAAATACTAATGGATTCTAAAGTCATTGAACGATATTCTATGTAATGTTAGAGCTGCCAAATGACTGATGTTGCGTTTCCTCGGTCTGTTTCAGCAATGCTCCAAGTGCAAACACGGTATGTGTCAATTATACTTACAGCTTTGCACCTAATTAGCTTTTCTACTGATCATCATTTGTCAGTTCAACTGACTCCAGCCATATGTAGCCCATTTTGACATTCATATCATATAGTTTTTTCACTAATGTCAGCATCACTGTGTGTGTAGACTTCTGCTGGATGTGTCTGGGGGACTGGAAGACCCATGGCAGTGAGTACTATGAGTGCAGTCGCTACAAGGAGAACCCAGACATCGTCAACCAGAGCCAGCAGGCACAGGCCAGAGAGGCCCTCAAGAAATACCTCTTCTACTTTGAGAGGGTGAGATGCATACACACAAACATGCTACTACCACTGACAAGAACATATGACAGTCAAACTTCTGCTCACACTGAGTATTATGTGGAATTAAGTGAACCTTTCTGAAGTATCAAGATGTTTAATGTAAATAGATGACATTAACGACATCAAATCACTGCGTGGCCAGAGTAACTGTGTAAATCAGGTGGCCTGTGGTTTGTTTAGTACTTGGCACCACCACCATCAGCACCTGTAATGTCAACCAGAGCCATAAAATTTAGAATAAAATAAGAAAATATTAAATCAATACATACTGTGCACTTTCAAGGATAATATATACATGCATGTTCCTCAGTCACACATACTTACACAAAAGTAGTCTTCACATTCTCTTGTACTTTTAGATCATGGGAACTCAATCTCCCATACATGTTAAAAACAAATCTGTGAATGTTACAAGCCATGACGACATGTCAAATTAACACTGAGATGCCTCTCAGAATCACCCAAAACATGCTTATAAGTATGTGACTTTCTTGAGGGTGTGTCGTGTTTTATTTGATTACATTTTGTCTGTCATGTTTTCTTACTGTTTCTCCAGTCCAGACTGTGACCGTGTGTTTGTCTCTTTAGTGGGAGAACCACAATAAGAGTCTCCAGCTGGAGGCTCAGACGTACCAGCGGATCCAGGAGAAGATCCAAGAGCGGGTGATGAACAACCTGGGCACCTGGATAGACTGGCAGTACCTGCAGAACGCTGCCAAGCTGCTGGCCAAGGTACTACTGCCCCTGCCTGCCTCAGTCACACACAAAGGAAAAAACACACACATTAACACCGGAATGTATAGGGCTTTTCACACTACAAATTAGTATGTAACCGAGGCAGCACAGTTTGGTTCAGGTTGGCATTATGGTGTGAAAGGAGTATCTGTGTACTTATTTGACCTATTACACTGTGCTTAAACCAATAACAAGTCATGCTTATCTCTTATCTGTTTGTCCCACAGTGTCGCTACACACTGCAGTATACTTACCCCTACGCCTACTACATGGAGTCTGGTCCTCGTAAAAAACTGGTGAGAATCCTGTCTTGTTCTGTGTGTGTGTCAGTAGTATAAGCTAACAAAGGCTTAGTAAGCTATATTAAATATATCTAGTCAAATGCTAATTATCTATATTATAATAGCGTATGCCACTTAATTAACTGCGGGGGGGGGGTCGTCTCCCCTTACAATTTAGCCATGATTTATAAGGGGGGGAAAGCACGTTGTCCTGTTACATGCTACTGGTCATTTTATATTCCGCTGTGTTTTGTATTTTTGTTTATTTTTCCGGTTTTTGTGTTTTCAGAATGTTCGTTGCTGTGGGAGATCGTGCTGTCACAATGCATACGATGTAGGCAATTGTAGGCCAATTTGGAAACTGTAGAATGACTACATTACCCATAATACTCATTGACTGAACATTCCAAATTACCATTGCAATTATGCTGCGTTCAGTTGCTAGTCGGAACTAAGAAACTCAGAAATTTGACTTGGAAGCTCGTTGTAGAAACAAACTGTTTCCCACTTAAGTACCAGAACCAACCAATAGGACTCTCTATGCAAATAACTTGCATTCATTTGATTTCGGAGGTTCTGAGTTTCTGATAGGACTTGAATGCAGCATTATGCATCACAAGGCATTTATTGATCACAATAGTATTTATATTGTGTAGGGCAGGCCAGTAACCTTTGGACATAATTGCTTTAAAAGAGGGGAGGGGAATTCCACTCATATTTTTAAAGCTTTTATTTAGAAAGATTATAAATTACAAGGGGATACAGAGGAAAATGAGGGTAAACTTTTTTCTGGTGAGGAGTCACGTGATGAGAGTTACCACTCAGCCACAGCTCTGTACACCTACTTAAATTTGTAACCACATTTTCAGTATTGTACACACAGGATGACATTTAGCAGTGAGCAAAATAATAGCTTATTAGCAGCATGAATTTGTGCTTTGCAGGGGGGTTATTGCGTGAACGATTCTGTGACGGTTGCAGTCCACAAAGATGAAATTTAATTGATCAGATCCATAAATTAATGGGCAGGGTGCCGCTAGTTGCTTATGACATATCAAACATGCTGTCTGAAATGAATGTGTTTTTCTATCCTATTCAGTTTGAGTACCAGCAGGCCCAGCTTGAGGCAGAGATTGAGAACCTGTCTTGGAAGGTGGAGCGAGCAGACACCTACGAGAGAGGGAGTGAGGGGGAGCTGAGCGCCAATGACCGAGGGGTAAGAAAGGGGGGTTTGGGAGGTTTCCAGATTGGGACTTGCATTGGCTGGGATCACAGTGGAGTTGAGGGGTATTGGCATGTCTTGGGAAATCGGAAGGACCAAAAAGATGTTGCAGCATATTCATTTATTAGACCATTGTGTGAAGAATTTAACTCCTTCATAAGTCATTCATGACCCTCTGTTTCTCTCAGGATCTGGAGAATCAGATGCACATTGCTGAGCAGAGGAGACGCACGCTGCTGAAGGATTTTCACGACACCTGAAGTTACCATCCTACTGCAAAGCACCAACAGCTCCCTCCTTCATCCCTCCCTCATTAAGTGCTCTATTTGTCTGCTACAGGGTCTCAGAATGGCACAGTCCCCCCCCCCCCCCCCATTTAGATTTGTCAACAACGCCACATTCTTACACACTACACCATGAAATGAGAAAGCATGCACATGCTCGCGCGCTCACACACCTACACAAACACTCTTCAGAAAATAAAACAAATTCTTAATTTTCCTCCCACGCGGTCCCACCATCCTTCTACTTTTCTTTCTTCTCACATTGTTCACCTTTTTCTGGAAATGGCTGTTGATAGTTAGATCGTTTAAGAAACGGAAAATTAAAAAAATTCTGTAATTTTCCATGGTTGTACATTAATACAGATAGTTACTGAGTTTTTAAAACAAATGTGTTTCTTGTGTATTAATTATCACACACCAATGCCTGTAAGAGTTTGCAAGAGAGCAGAAACACACTGGCACCCAGGCTAGGTTCACCAGCAGTGGTGTGGTTGTCTATGGGTTGACTGCAAACTTTTACTGATAACCTTTACTCTCAGAGAATCTTAACTTTAGGACTAATTTTGCTCAGATTAGATTACATACTCAACACTTCAGACGTGTTAAGTTCTGACACCCTCTGACCTTCCAACACAAACAGTAGACCTCCACAATGCATTAATTTTGACACAGCCTCTTAATAAGAGCTTCAGCATAGTCACTGCTTATTCTGATCAGTCTGCTATGTCCAAATATAGGCAGCATCATATGCCAGATATAACTGGTCTAATGCCCTCTGTCCTTTTACGTGTGCAGGCCACTTTATAGTGGGAGGTCCAAAAAAAATTAAATAGGGGAGCACACAAGGTGACACAATTCACCGCGCCCTCTCAAGTACACTTGATGAACTGCAAGATGTTTCGAGCATAGGGCGGAGTTAGGCCCGATACCGGAAATGACGCATGACTCAGGTTGGAGGGATTTATTTGTTCACGACGGAATAAAGGTGGTCTGAAGAGCTAGTGATGGGAAGTTCGGCTCTTTTTACTGACTCGGATCTTTTCGAGTCGTTCAGTCAAATGAATGAATATTTCGACTCATTTCGTTCATTTGAGTCAGTGCTACCCAGAGCACGCAGGAGAACGATGAACTGAAAACTCGAAAGAGTCATGATTCTACTTCGCACTCGTTCACATGTCCTTCATCAGAAAGGAGTTTATTGGCTATAGAGGTGCGTGGTTAAAGTCACTGGGGAAGACGAGACTAAACGCAGAGAGACGAAATAAAGGATTGGATGTTTTTTTTAATTTTCTTGGTCATTTTTGGGGGAAGCCTGGCTTCCCTTGGCATCCACGAATACACGCCACTGTTTATTGGAGCTGTCATTTGTGTCACTTGTTTAAAAGTGTGCTTTAAACAGTGTACAATTGTTGATTGCTAGGCATACAAATAAGGTTATTTCTTGATACATTTGAAACGAGGTATAGTTGTGGCCACAACCAGATTAGATTGTAAAACTCTTGGCGGAACGCATTGCTTGACTGCCGTGAGAGTAATATGCTGAGGCTGTGTCCATCATACCGTTTAATAATCAATGACTGGCATTCATTCTTGCACCATGCGATCAATTATCAGTTCTAAACATATATGTTTAGATCTATTTTCACTTGCGCACATGATACACGAAGCACGTTTTTGGAGCCAATAAACCAGAGGAGCGCGTATTAATCTTGCTGTAGAATTCATTGCCGCCTGCAGGTCAAACGAACGAATAAAATGAACTAGTCGCTCTGAAGAAACGAATCATGACTCGAGTCAGTAAAGAGTCTTTCAAAAAGAACGAATCGTTCGCAAACTGCACATCCCGAACACGTGTGCGACCGGAGCTACCGCCAGACAGGGCAGGAGCCTGATAACATTAAAGGTCGAGGAATAAAAAGGGCATTTCGGTTTATTTTCAACTGTTGTGAATGCATTACATGTCATTTTTACAGACTTGACTTTAACAAGGCACGCGGGGGACAGCGCGCATGGTCGCACCACGCCACAGCTGACTGACAGATCGCCAATCGGAACTAGGAGTGAAACGAAGAAAGTTCTCGGTCTCGTGGGTCGTTGTATGTTTAGCACCAAAGTGACTGATCAAACACTAAATAGATTGTGTATCATGGCTGACTACTTGATCAGTGGACAGACTGGTTACGTGCCCGATGATGGACTGAGCGGGCAGCAACTCTTCAACTGCGGGGACGGCCTTACGTACAAGTAATTATTGGGATTTGGCAGTCGCATTTTTTAAAAACAGTCTATGGTCGCATGGCTCCTTGATTAAATCCAATTTCTCTGACAGGTATTTGTAGTTGGCTAATAACCAGAGCAAGCCCTATATTAAGTCTTAAACACATGACATTATTATTTGCTCATGCAGGGGCTTTGAGTCATTGCAGTACACGCAGTAAATTAATTATTTCTACATGGGTCTGCCGACTTAGGTTTCCCGGCTCAACTCGTGCTTTCAAGTGACATCGAGTTGCGTAACAATTTGACTTTGGGGACTGATGAAAATCTACCAACATAATGAAGTAGCTAGCTGGGTATTTGATTAGGTTCTGGATAAGCCTGGCTATTCAGTTATTCATGATTTGGACGTTCCTCTATTGTAGTACACTACATGACCAAAAGTATGTGGACACCTGTTTGTTGAACATCTCATTCCAAAATCATGGGAAATAATATGGAGTTGGGCCCCTTTTCCTGATATAACAGCCTCCACTCTTCTGGGAAGGCTTTCTACTAGATGTTGGAACATTGCTGCGGGGACTTGCTTCCATTCAGCCACGAGCATTAGTGAGATCGGGCACTGATTTTAGGCGTTTAGGCCTGGCTCGCAGTCGGCGTTCCAATTCATCCCAAACGTGATCGATGGGTTGAGGTCAGGGCTCTGCAGGCCAGTCAAGTTCTTCTACACCGATCTCGACAAACCATTTCTGTATGGACCTTGCTTTGTGCTTGGGGGCATTGTCATACTGTAACAGGAAATGGCCTTCCCCAAACTTTTGCCACAAAGTTGGAAGCACAGAATCGTCTAGAATGTCATTGTATTCTGTAGCGTTAAGATTTCCCTTCATCGAACTAAGGGGCCTAGTCTGAACTATGAAAAACAGCTCCAGACCATTATTCCTCATTATAGTTGGCAATATGCATTGGTACCATATAGTGTTCTCATGGCATCTGTCAAATCCACATTTGTCCATTGGACTGCCAGATGGTAAAGCATGATTCATCACTCCAAAGAAAGTATTTCAACTGCTTCCAGAGGTAATTTGGAACTCGGTAGTGAGTGTTGCAACCAAGGACAGGCGATTTTTTTAATATATATGTTTTTTTACAGGCTTCAGGACTGAGCGTTTCCGTTCTGTGAGCTTGTGTAGTCTACCACTTCGTGGCTGAGCCGTTGTTGCTCCTAGACGTTTCCACTTCACGATAACAGTTGACCGGGGCATCTCTAACAGGGCAGAAATTTGACAAACTGACTTGTTGGAAAGGTGGCATCCTATGACAGTGCCATTTTGAAAGCATTTATGGCATTACATCACCCTTATTGAGGGTGTCTGGGACATGTTTCTCCATTCTGTTTATTAATCAGCCTACTTTCAGTGTCTGACACACAAGACAATAACTATTTTGTGGTCAGATACGTTAGCTTTGTTTCCAGCAGTTGAATTTGGAAATTCCATGAAGGCGTGACATGCCTTGTGTGACGATGTTTGACAAGAATGTAATTATGACACCCTGGAGGTACCATCATGTCAAGATATTAGCAAAAAGGTCTGGTTGTATTGGAATGCCACAAACAATAAGTAGTTGTTAGGTAGAAATGTAGCCTATTTTGCAGTCAGTCAGCCACTGTCTGCTACAGTGCCTTATCTCTTGTCTGCTCTTTCAGTGAAGTTACCACCACATCTCATTCTGCTAATTCCTTGCTTTAATATAGGCTTAATCTCCTCCTAGAAGCATGGGTCACACATTGACTATTTAGGTGTTTATAGTACCAGTATACACCAAAATGAAGATGCAAGTGGAACAGCATGCTTTAAAACTCAACTAGTTAGTACAAGACACACAGTACGCTTGGAAACCTCTCAGGACCTTTAGGAATGTGTTGACCATCAGCACTAATGTGTAATAACACAGGACTCTGTTGCCTGCTCATCACATGCATGCACACCACGTATCATACACCCAACTTCTCAGAAAAATTATCCACTTGAAGTTCCAGATATCTCAGATGATCAAATACTGAGCTTGCAGTACCACTCAAGTGGTACCATTTTTTTACGGGCATTGTGTCAATGAAAAAAAATTGCATATGAATATGACTGAGGATGGAAATGAACCTTTGGCCTCCCCTTGTGTGATTTCAAAACACCTTGCAGTACATTATGTGTGAAATTGCACACGTGTGTGTGTGAATGTCATTGATCGATTGTATACAGCATGTACCCTGCTCTCTCACCCCTTCTCTTTCACTCACTCACAGTGACTTCCTGATTCTTCCAGGGTATATTGACTTCGCATCGGAACAGGTGGTGAGTAGAACCCTTGTTCTTCAAGACAATAGGGCTTCTGTCCCTCCATGACCAGGGTCGAATTCATTAGTGCACACTAGCAAAACAATTTGCAACAGAAACCAAAGACAAGCATTTCTTATTGGACAATTTTCAGGTAGTCCCTGCCTGTTTCAATCCGTTTTCTTCTGTTTGGCGCCTGTAAATACAACCCAGGGTTTCATTTAGGACGGAAGAACTTCCCATTGTAACCTTGATTTGTAGTTTGTTACTACAATAAGTGTTTGTTACAGGTATTCACTTGTAGAAACTGGTTTGTTTCCTCTGCAGGATTTGACTTCAGCCCTGACAAAACAGATCACCATGAAAACGCCTTTTGTATCCTCCCCTATGGACACAGTCACAGAGTCAGCGCTGGCAATTGCCATGGCAGTAAGTCTGGTTTAAACACACACACACTTTGGCATAGCAATGTAATTGAAGATTTTAGTTAAAAGTAGACTCTGCAATTCACAAAGTAAACAGCCGTATCGGGTCAACTTACGTAAAAACTAAGAGCTTCAAACGTGAGGCTAATCTTCTTCGCACTTGTTGTCACGCAACTACCAAAGAGGCAAGAAGGAATTCAAGAACGATCATCACATAATTGGCATACATATTACTCTTACAGAATTTCCACGTGGTTGAGGATATAGGAGATCTAATCAAAGCCTACTAGCTGATAAAATGTTTATAACTAGGACAGAAGGATTTATAACTGACTTTTTCCAACATAACAACATAGGTACAGCAGATCCCCTTATTGTATGATACACTTTTAAATGTGCCTTTTTAGAGGCCATGCAATTCAGTACTCATCTATAAAACAAAGGCAATTTAGGTAATAAAAGTCCATATTAACAAAGTAAATTGAAGGACTAACAGTACCGATAGAAATAAAAAACTGTACCATAGAGGCACAGAATAAGTTAGAGGAAAAACAAAAAGAAATGGAGGAACTTATTCAAGAGAGATCCAGTGTAATATACTATAAAAATAAAGGGAACTGGATGGAATATGGGGAAAAATGTGCCAAATTCTTTTTCAATCTTCAACATAGAAATGCTTGTCGTGGAAATTTCCTTTATTACCAAATCATGAGAGCAAACCCCACACAAGTCAGAGTGATATCATAAAGTCCATAGCCCTGTGACTCAGATCAATTCAGGGTCTATAAATGAATTCTCTGAGAGCGCTTACAAAACAGTTCTTAGTATCATAAATTCATTAAAAATCCTACAATGTGATTTTCTGGATTTTTTTTCTAATTTTGTCTGTCATAGTTGAAGTGTACCTATGATGAAAATTACAGGCCTCTCATCTTTTTAAGTGGGAGAACTTGCACAATTGGTGGCTGACTAAATACTTTTTTGCCCCACTGTATGTATGAATGTTTATGTATGTATATGTGTGAAAATATATGGGTATGTATGTACAGTTGAAGTCAGAAGTTTACATACCCTTAGGTTGGAGTCATTAAAACTCATTTTTCAACCACTCCACACATTTCTTGTTAACAAACTATAGTGTTGGCAAGTTGGTTAGGACATCTACTTTGTGCATGACACAATACATTTTTCCAACAATTGTTTACAGACTATTATTACTACTATTATTAGATTATTTCACTTATAATTTACTGCATCACAATTCCTGTAGGTCAGAAGTTTACATACAATAAGTTGACTGTGCCTTTAAACAGCTTGGAAAATTCCAGAAAATGATGTCATGGCTTTAGAAGCTTCTGATAGGCTAATTGACATAATTTGAGTCAAGTGGAGGTGTACCTGTGGATGTATTTCAAGGCCTACCTTCAAACTCAGTGCTTCTTTGCTTGACATCATGGGAAAATTAAAAGAAATCAGCCAAGACCTCAGAAAAAACATTGTAGACCTCCACAAGTCTGGTTCATCCTTGGGAGCAATTTCCAAACGCCTGAAGGTACCACGCGTACTATTGTTTGTACAGATAAGTATAAACACCATGGGACCATGCAGCCGTCATACCACTCAGGAAGGAGACGCGTACTGTCTCCTAGAGATGAACGTACTTTGGTGCGAAAAGTGCAAATCAATCCCAGAACAACAGCAAAGGACCTTGTGATGATGCTGGAGGAAACCGGTACAAAAGTATCTATATCCACAGTAAAACAAGTTTTATATCGACATTACCTGAAAGGCCGCCCAGCAAGGAAGATGCCACTGCTCCCAAACCACCATAAAAAGCCAGACTACGGTTTGCAACTACACATGGGGACAAAGATTGTACTTTTTGGAGTAATGTCCTCTGGTCTGATGAAACAAAAATAGAACTGTTTGGTCATAATGACCATTGTTATGTTTGGAAAAGGGGGGATGCTTTTAAGCTGAAGAACACCATCCCAACCGTGAAGCACAGGGGTGGCAGCATCATGTTGTGTGGGTGCTTTGCTACAGGAGGGACTGGTACACTTCACAAAATAGATGGCATCATGAGGAGGACAATTATGTGAATATATTGAAGCAACATCTCAAGACATCAGTCAGGAAGTTAAAGCTTGGTCGCAAATGGGTCTTCCAAATGGACAATGACCCCAAGCATACTTATAAAGTTGTGGCAAAATGGCTTAAAGACAAAGTCAAGGTATTGGAGTGGCCATCACAAAGCCCTGACCTCAATCCTATAGAAAATTTGTGGGCAGAACTGAAAAGGTGTGTGCGAGCAAGGAGGCCTACAAACCTGACTCAGTTACAACAGCTCTGTCATGGAGGAATGGACCAAAATTCACCCAACGTATTGTGGGATGCTTGTGGAAGGTTGCACAAAACGTTTGACTCAAGTTACACAATTTAAAGGCAATGCTACCAAATACTAATCGAGCGTATGTAAACTTCTGACCCACTGGGAATGTGATGAAATAATTAAAAGCTGAAATGGGCATGCTGTCCGGTCCTCTGGCAGTCTCTATGGGGGTGCCACAGGGTTCAATTCTCGGGCTGACTCTTTTCTCTGTATACATCAATGATGTTGCTCTTGCTGCGGGCGATTCCCTGATCCACCTCTACGCAGACGACACCATTCTATATACTTTCGGCCCGTCATTGGACACTGTGCTATCTAACCTCCAAACAAGCTTCAATGCCATACAACACTCCTTCCGTGGCCTCCGACTGCTCTTAAACGCTAGTAAAACCAAATGCATGCTTTTCAACCGATCGCTGCCTGCACCCGCATGCCCGCCTAGCATCACCACCCTGGATGGTTCCGACCTAGAATATGTGGACATCTATAAGTACCTAGGTGTCTGGCTAGACTGCAAACTCTCCTTCCAGACTCATATCAAACATCTCCAATCGAAAATCAAATCAAGAGTCGGCTTTCTATTCCGCAACAAAGCCTCCTTCACTCACGCCGCCAAGCTTACCCTAGTAAAACTGACTATCCTACCGATCCTCGACTTCGGCGATGTCATCTACAAAATGGCTTCCAACACTCTACTCAGCAAACTGGATGCAGTCTATCACAGTGCCATCCGTTTTGTCACTAAAGCACCTTATACCACCCACCACTGCGACTTGTATGCTCTAGTCGGCTGGCCCTCGCTACATATTCGTCGCCAGACCCACTGGCTCCAGGTCATCTACAAGTCCATGCTAGGTAAAGCTCCGCCTTATCTTAGCTCACTGGTCACGATGGCAACACCCACCCGTAGCACGCGCTCCAGCAGGTGTATCTCACTGATCATCCCTAAAGCCAACACCTCATTTGGCCGCCTTTCGTTCCAGTACTCTGCTGCCTGTGACTGGAACGAATTGCAAAAATCGCTGAAGTTGGAGACTTTTATCTCCCTCACCAACTTCAAACATCAGCTATCTGAGCAGCTAACCGATCGCTGCAGCTGTACATAGTCTATTGGTAAATAGCCCACCCATTTTCACCTACCTCATCCCCATACTGTTTTTATTTATTTACTTTTCTGCTCTTTTGCACACCAATATCTCTACCTGTACATGACCATCTGATCATTTATCACTCCAGTGTTAATCTGCAAAATTGTAATTATTCGCCTACCTCATGCCTTTTGCACACATTGTATATAGACTCCCCCTTTGTTTTCTACTTTGTTTTCTACTGTGTTATTAACTTGTTAATTGTTTACTCCATGTGTAACTCTGTGTTGTCTGCTCATACTGCTATGCTTTATCTTGGCCAGGTCGCAGTTGCAAATGAGAACTTGTTCTCAACTAGCCTGGTTAAATAAAGGTGAAATAAAAAAAATAAAAATACAAAATAAATCTCTCTCTCTTATTATTCTGACATTTCACATTCTTAAAATAAAGTGGTGACCCTAACTGACCAAAAATTGGGATTTTTTTACTTGGATTAAATGTCAGGAATTGTGAAAAACTGAGTTTAAATGTATTTGTCTAAGGTGTATGTAAACTTCGACTTCTGTATGGATGTATATGGATATATATTTTTACCCCCAAAATATATGGGGGATTGGAAATGATGCAGACAATTACATTGATGCAAGCAACAATCTTTCCGCAATATTAAGCCCCATTTTTTTAATTATTTTTTTTATAAAAAGGAATTAAAAACCGCTTTGTTGTGAATGACCAATCACATGAGACCACAAGCCACAACCCTATAGAACCTCTGATGTAAATATTATCAGCTATTGGAAAACAACCTATACTTTCTCCCAGGCCAGGCAGGGTAACTTGAAGTGACTACAACAGCTGCACATATCTGTTTCACTTAAAATAGTAACCTAAGATAGTTGTGAACCCCCCCCCCCCCCCCCCAGAGGCAAATGTCAGAGGAAACATCACAATCTTCATCGTAAAACAAAGGCCAGAATTTCCTCGAGTCTTGGAACAGTTTGTTCTGGATAAATCCTTACAGGCAACTTCAGTTCGGGTTCATGTCTGAGGACACACGTTCTCTCTCTCTCACACACATTCTTACACGTGTGCACACACACATCAAAATATGATGTCCCTTCTTTCAGCTCACAGGAGGAATAGGCTTCATCCACCACAACTGCACTCCAGAGTTCCAGGCCAACGAGGTCCGCAAGGTCAAGGTAATGACCCCTATGCCATGCTCTCTCTTTTTCACTCCCATCTCCTTTCATCTTTGTTTTCTGTTACATGTGTGTGTCTGTATGTTTGTCTCTGTTACTCATCCTATCGTCTGCTCTCTCGGTTTGATCTTCCTGCCAACCTAGTTGCTAGCGTTTCACTGTAGTGTTCCCGCCAGGCAATCTTTTTCTTTATATTCTCATGCTCTGTCTGGCTTGCTTTTTCAATACCCTGTAGGTTTGCAGAGTGTAATAGATATCCTTACCCTCTCGCTCCTCTCCCTGTTCACTTTTTTCCTCTTCCCTCAATTTATATTATCCTTCCTGCTACCTCATTCCTCTCTCTCCACCTCCATGCCCTCCCTCTTTTCCCCCTCATCTCCCTCCTTCTCCTGCCTGCCTCCTTCCCTCTCCCAGCGGTACGAGCAGGGTTTCATCACAGACCCGGTAGTGATGAGTCCTACAGACCGTGTGGCTGACGTGTTCCAGGCCAAGGCACGCCACGGCTTCTGCGGCATCCCCATCACAGACAACGGCCACATGGGGGGCCACCTCGTTGGCATCATCTCCTCGCGTGACATTGACTTCCTGAAGGAGGAGGAGCACATCCTGCCTCTCAGTGAGGTGGGTGTGGCTTAACACATCATGGTTGAATGTTATTCGGTCTTCGAGTTAGTATTTTTAAATCGGTGTATATGCATTCAGTTTACTTCCCTACCACTCTAACTGCCGTCCAAAGGTAAATGCTCATCTTCCTTTGTTTTCTCCTTTCCTTCCCCGCTACAGGTGATGACAAAGCTGGAGGACCTTGTCATTGCTCCAGCTGGAGTGACACTGAAAGAGGCCAATGAGATTCTGCAGAGGAGTAAGAAAGGTGAGGCGGCGGGACCTGAGAAAAGGGAAGGACAGTCCTATACATGTCAAATTTATGTGCCTCGTGATTAGATTTCCCCATTCTAAATGGTGTCCATCTCTGTGTAGGTAAGCTGCCCATAGTGAATGAGGAGGGCTGCCTGGTGTCCATCATCGCCAGGACAGATCTGAAGAAGAACAGGGACTTTCCCCTGGCCGCTAAAGACTCCCGCAAACAGTTGCTGTGTGGGGCAGCCATCGGCACGCACAACGATGACAAGTACAGACTGGACCTGCTGGTGCAGAGCGGAGTAGACGTGGTCGTACTGGTGGGTCACTGGTTCTCCTACCCCGTCTCTTTGTTCTTCTCATATAGATACTTTCTCGTATTCAATCTGTTCTTTAATGTTGCTCTCGTTCTTTAAGGACTCCTCTCAAGGGAACTCGATCTTCCAAATCGACATGATTAAGTACATCAAAGAGAAATACCCACAGCTTCAGGTCATTGGAGGCAATGGTGAGTGTTGGGACACACACACACAGAAATGCTGCATTCTCAGAGTTGCCCTCATTTAATGGTTCCACCATGTACCACCCTTGACATTGTTGGTCTGTCTCCCCCTGCTTGTCTCAGTGGTAACTGCAGCCCAGGCCAAGAACCTGATCGATGCCGGGGTGGACGGCCTGCGCGTGGGCATGGGAAGTGGCTCCATCTGTATCACACAGGAAGGTAAGTCCCACCAATGGCCTTCCTAGCTCCCCTCCCTTACATCCACCCACAGCTCTAACCCAATCGGGAGTCTCCAATCTGACCACCTTCCCACTAACGACTGAAATCGCCCCTTAGCCAAGTGTAGAAGTCTGTACAAAGAGTCCCATCCATAAGTGTTTGTCCTAGTTTTTTTTTCTCTCTGTGTCTCTACTGGCTGTAGAGAATGCTGAATGGTTTTTCAGAATCAAATTGTGCTGCCATGCTACATTCTAATACATGCAATTAAACAGAATAAGAGCACCTGCTGAATGAATGCAACATGCAACATCCTCAAACCACTTCAGAGCAAAACGTTGAAAACGGACAAACAATCGATTTTCAAGGGGCAGGTCCTCAGAAAGCACGCACAACTTTCTTCTTGTTCATCGTTCCTACCCTCTCTTTTATGTTTCTCTGTCTCATCCTCCCCTTCTCTCTCCATCATGCTATTCTCTCCATCTTTCATGATCTGTTTTGGGTTTCTTATTTTCTATCAATCGCTTCTTTCTTTCTCTCTGTATCCCTCTCTTTCTCATCACCTTTGTTTCATTGTGTGGACCTCCTCTCTTTTCTCCTCTCTTCTCTTGGTTTCACACTGCCTGTAATGTATGTCTCTAGCGCCTCTCAGTGTTCCTCCTGGTATAAAGCTCCACAGCCCCAAAACCCCAACTACTGTTACGGGATACTGCAGTAAGTCCCCCACCCCCCTACGCAGGGCTCTCTCTCATTGGCTCTACTACCACACTGTGCCCGCCCACCCGCCTTCACAGCCTCTCTGCATTGGTTGCTAACGGCTCTGCATCAGTACAAGTAGTATTCAAGCTGGCCTTGGGTTTTTGGATGGTTGTCCTTTTGTCCTTGACTAATCTGTCAATCACAGTGTGTAACATCACACCTATCTTGTCTCGACATGCCCTCATTACGACACATGCGCTACGTTTCTGATGCATATGATGAAGTATGTTTTAGTAGTGGACTTGAGATGCATCCTTAAATGCAGTGCACAGGCATGCGATGGACAGTCTGTCATGATGGTGTCTGTCAGTTAGGCCATTCACCTTCCCTCATCTGAAACAAGTTGTAACTTCTTTAGCAATATCAATAGGCCTACTACAGATGAAAGAGATTTTCATCATTCTGCATCTGTCAATTTACTGTAAAAGGTCGTTGTCCCTGTTAAGAAAAAAAGAGTATTTTTTCCACCATGAGTTGTATTTAACTGCATTTACCCTGTTGGTTGTACACCAACCTATGACCAAGTATAGGGGTTGGGAGGGAGCCCTTAGCGCCGAATTAAACTGGCTGTTGTAAACGCATTAAATTAATTGACCTATGTCATTGTTTCTAACACCTCATTTACATATGTCATTGACTTAACATATGATTTACAATGTGTTCGATCATAATATCATTATTTTAAGAGTGGAAAAATATGCACGACTGCAAAAACTTTCTGGTAGTGCAAGTCTGGATATTGAGTATTTTTTTTAGGTAATTATTTCATATATTAAATACCTGTAACAGTTAGGCTGTTCCAAAGCTCATGCATAATAATCACAGAAAAAGAAGTGGACATGAATCTAAAATAATATTTTCCACTTTATCGACTTCTTTGATGTTGGCTTCTGACATTCTAATGAACTCATTTTAGAGTTCATCAAACATTTCTCTGAAACTGACTGCTCACAACAGGATTCATTGAAACTGTTACACAACACGTTTAATTATAGCAATCTACTTCTCAAATGTAGTGTTGGACAAAGCCTGCATACGAAACAAACTCCACTCAAAACACCTAAGACTTACTCGATTTCTTTTCTCTTTTCTCTTTATGAATGTTATTTTTCCAAATAAACATCAACTTTGTATAATGTAATATAGTGTGCGGTTGGTCTATGTTTGCAAATTGGAAATCCTGTCATGCCCCATCATCATGCCCCACCATCAGTTTGATAATGATTTGATTTATCAGGTAAACACATGATAAAATAGCATTCATTAAAATATAGCCCACTTAAGCAAGCCAAAACCATGTTTAATCTACAGCAAATCAACAAAAATATGAATTAATGCTGACTTAACTTCATAAACCAGGAAATGACATCAAATACATTCCAGGACAGACTGTCTGCTGTGTGTGAGAATCACTAGTCTGTCTCTGATAGGTGGCCTACAGCAGGGGCTCCCAAACTTGGTCCTGGGGTCCCCTGGGTGCATGTTTTAGTTTTATGCCCTAGCACTACACAGCTGATTCAAATGACCATCTTATTAAGCTTTGATGATTTTAATCAGCTGTGTAGTGCTAGGGCAAAAACCAAACCGTGGGCCCCAGGACTGAGTTTGGGAAATCCTGGTCTACATGTGCAGGCTTGGCTGGATATTCAACTTGTGTTCTTTGTCCTCGTTCCCCTGTTTTCTCAGTGTTGGCATGCGGGCGTCCCCAGGCCACCGCCGTGTACAAGGTGTCGGAGTACGCCCGTCGATTCGGGGTGCCAGTCGTTGCCGACGGGGGCATTCAGACCGTGGGGCACATTGCCAAAGCCCTGGCACTGGGGGCATCTACAGGTGAGTCCTTTCAAACTCAACTCTGGACCTTGAAGCCAATTCCACTGCTTGTTTTCATTGTTCCCCTTTAATCAGGGACTGATTTAGACCTGGTATTCAACTCTTACCCTACGAGGTAGGAGCTTGCTGGTTTTCTGTTCTACCTGATAATTAATTGCACCTGCCTGGTGTCCCACGTCTAAATCAGTCCCTGATTTAAAGGGGAACAATGAAAACAAGAAGTGGAATTGGCTTCAAGGTCCAGAGTTGAGTTGAGGGGTCTAAAAGTACACACTCAGAGAAAGGCTTTTACAAAAGACACACCACAAGCATACACACATTCCATTAGCAGTGGATGAAGTGCTAACACTCACATTATCTAACGGTTATCTCCCCTCGGTCTCTCCAGTGATGATGGGCTCTCTCCTGGCTGCCACCACTGAGGCTCCAGGTGAATACTTCTTCTCTGATGGCATCAGGCTGAAGAAGTACAGAGGCATGGGCTCACTGGATGCCATGGACAAGAACCTGGGCTCCCAGACCAGATACTTCAGGTACTGAGGCGCAGTAATACTAATATAATAATTTGCCAATCGTTTCATTCTGAACAGAACCATCATTTGTTCATTCCGACCAGAAAAATATAGTTCTGAACCGGTTCGAACCCAAAAAAAGTAACTGTTTATGAAGCGCTGGGTTGTTATGACATGCTGAATTAGGCCCACAGAATTATACCTACGGAGGAGCGGAATCTATGAAGGAACTTTGAATGTCTTTGAACTTCAGAGAGTTGGCTTAACTAACGTTGGACCAGAGCTAGCTCTTGACCATGACTCTCAGTCCCATTACATTACGCATAATGCCGCCTAGAGTTTGCGAGCTAGACCAAAACTAGCTTGTGACGTCAATATCTACTGTAGACTATGCTTCTGAGGGAGGAGGACGGGAAGGTAGACTGCACACACACACTGGAAAAGATGTTCAGCTGGCAGGCAGGCCGACACTGGAATTTGAGTGACAAAGTGAGGGTTTTGCATAGGCGCTTTGTTGCGTTTTTTTGGTGGGAATGGGAAAAAATGCCCGGAACATAAAATAAGGCTTCCCATGCTTTTAAAATAACGGTTCAGTTCCGGAACAGTATAGATCACTTTCGTTCTTGCTTCTGTTCCTCAATTTTTTGTTTGTTATTTTACAGTTTTCAGTTCTGTTCCTTGAACCGGTTCCAACACCTGATACTAATACACATTTATTGTCTCCAGGGTTGTATTCATTAGGCACAAAGTGAAATAAAAGACACTACCTGAACGCTTGTTTTTGTTTCCCGTTGCAAAACGTTTTGCTACAGTGTGCAATAATCAATGAATACGACACAGGGGTAACTGGCTTTGAAGCAAGCAGTCAATCAAGACAAACAACATATATACAGTGCCTTTCAGAAACTCTTCACACCCCTTGACTTTTTCCACATTTTGTTGTGTTACAGCCTGAATTTAAAATAGATAACATTGAGTTTTTTTGGTCACTGGCCTACACACAATTTTTTTAAGCTGAAATGTCTTGAGTCAATACGTATTCAACCTCTGTTATGGCAATCCTAAATAAGTTCAGGAGTAAAAATGTGCTTAACAAGTCACATAATCATTTGCATGGACTCACTATGCAATGATAGTGTTTAACATGATTTTTTAAATTACTACCTCATCTCTGTACCCCACACATACAATTATCTGTAAGGTCCCTCAGTCAAGCAGTGAATTTCAAACACAGATTCAACAACAAAGACCAGGGAAGTTTTCCAATGCCCCGCAAAGAAGGGCACCCATTGGTAGATAAAAACAAAAACAGACATTGAATATCCCTTTGATCATGGTGAAAAAGTGGCACTAAAGTAATACTGCAAAAAAATGTGGCAAATCAATTACCTTTTTGTCCTGAATACAAAGTGTTATGTTTGGGGCAAATCCAATACATCACTGAGTGCCACACTCCATATTTTCAAGCATAGTGGTGTCTGCATCATGTCATGGGTATGCTTGTAATCGTTAAGGACTGGGGCAATTTTTGGGCAAAAAAAATAAACGCAATGGAGCTTAGCACAGGCAAAATCATAGAGGAAAAACCTGGTTCAGTCTGCTTTCCAACAGACACTGGGAGATTCATTCACATTTCATCAGGACAAAGGAGATGCAAATGAGATCTCTCCTTTAAGACAAAGAAGATGATTGTGGACAACCAAGCACGCCCTCATTGTCATCGACGGGGTTGTAGTGAAGCAGGTTGAGAGCTTCAAGTTTCTTGGTGTCCACATCACCAACAAACTAACATGGTCCAAACACACCAAGACAGTCGTGAAGAGAGCACGACAAAACCTATTCCCCCTCAGGAGACTGAAAAGATTTGGCATGGGTCCTGAGATCCTCAAAAGGTTCTACAGCTGCAACTGGTCGACCTCTGACCGCAAGGCACTACAGAGGGTAGTGCGTACGGCCCAGTACATCACTGGGGCAAAGCTTCCAGCCATCCAGGACCTCTACACCAGGCAGTCAAAGACCCCAGCCACCCCAGTCTTAGACTGTTCTCTTTGCTACCACATGGCAAGCGGTACCGGAGCGCCAAGTTTAGGACCAAAAGGCTTCTACCCCCAAGCCAAAAGAGTCCTGAACAGGTAATCAAATGGCTACCCAGACTATTTGCAGTGTGTGTCGTCGTCAGTCTGTTCACCCGTCTTTTACACTGCTTCTCTCTGTTTATTATCTTATCTATGCATAGTCACTTTAACTATACCTACATGTACATATTACCTCAATTAGCCCTACTAACCGGCGCCCCCGCACATTGACTCTGTACCAGTACCACCTGTATATAGCCTCACTACTGTTATTTTCACTGTCATTTTACTGTTTTTATTTTGTATTTCTTTACCTAATACCTATTTTTTACTTAATTGCACTGTTGGTTATGGATTGGAAGTAACATTTCACTGTAAGGTCTACAGTCGTGGCCAAAAGTTTTGTGAATTACACATATATTAATTTTCAGTATCTTTAGATATTTTTTGTCAGATGTTACTATGGAATACTGAAGTATAATTACAAGCGTCAAAGGCTTTTATTGACAATTATATGAAGTTGATGCAAAGAGTCAATATTTGCAGTGTTGACCCTTTTTTTTCAAGACCTCTGCAATCCGCCCTGGCATGCTGTCAATTAACTTCTGGGCCACATCCTGACTGATGGCAGCCCATTCTTGCATAATCAATGCTTGGAGTTTGTCAGAATTTGGGGGTTTATGTTTGTCCACCTGCCTCTTGAGGATTGACCACAAGTTCTCAATGGGATTAAGGTCTGGGGAGTTTCCTGGCCATGGACCCAAAATATTGTTTTGGGATCAAATATTGTTTTATTCCCTGAGCCACTTATCACTTTTGCCTTATGGCAAGGTGCTCCATCATGCTGGAAAGGGCATTGTTTGTCACCAAACTGTTCCTGGATGGTTTGGAGAAGTTGCTCTTGGAGGATATGTTGGTACCATTCTTTATTCATGGCTGTGTTCTTACGAAAAATTGTGAGTGAGCCGGCCCCCTTGGCTGCGAAGCAACCCCACACATTAATGGTCTCAGGATGCTTTACTGTTGGCATGACACAGGACTGACGGTAGCGCTCACCTTGTCTTTTCCGGATGCCCCAAACAATCGGAAAGGGGATTCATCAGAGGAAATGACTTTACCCCCGTCCTCAGCAGTTCAATCTCCCTGTACCTTTTGCAGAATATCAGTCTGTCCCTGATGTTTTTCCTGGAGAGAAGTGGCTTCTTTGCTGCCCTTCTTGACACCAGGCCATCCTCCAAAAGTCTTTGCCTCACTGTGCGTGCAGATGCACTCACACCTGCCTGCTGCCATTCCTGAGCAAGCTCTGTACTGGTGGTGCCCCGATCCCGCAGCTGAATCAACTTTAGGAGACGGTCCTGGTGATTGCTGGACTTTCTTTGGCGCCCTGAAGCCTTCTTCACAACAATTAAACCGCTCTCGAAGTTCTTGATGATCCGATAAATGGTTGATTTAGGTGCAATCTTACTGGCAGCAATATCCTTGCCTGTGAAGCCCTTTTTGTGCAAAACAATGATGACTGCACGTGTTTCCTTGCAGGTAACCATGATTGACAGAGGAAGAACAATGATTCCAAGCACCACCCTCCTTTTGAAGCTTCCAGTCTGTTATTTGAACTCAATCAGCATGACAGTGTGATCTCCAGCCATGTCCTCGTCAAATCAAAATCAAATGTATTTATATAGCCCTTCTTACATCAGCTGATATCAAAGTGCTGTACAGAAACCCAGCCTAAAACCCCAAACAGCAAGCAATGCAGGTGTAGAAGCATGGTGGCTAGGAAAAACTCCCTAGAAAGGCCAAAACCTAGAGGAACCAGGCTATGAGGGGTGGCCAGTCCTCTTTTGGCTGTGCAGGATGGAGATTATAACAGAACATGGCCAAGATGTTCAAATGTTCATAAATGACCAGCATGGTCAAATAATAATAATCACAGTAGTTGTCGAGGGTGCAACAAGTCAGCACCTCAGGAGTAAATGTCAGTTGGCTTTTCACAGCCGATCATTGAGAGTATCTCTACCGCTCCTGCTGTCTCAAGAGTTGAAAACAGCAGGTCCGGTGAACAAGTCAGGGTTCCATAGCCGCAGGCAGAACAGTTGAAACTGGAGCAGCAGCACGGCCAGGTGGACTGGGGACAGCAAGGAGTCATCATGCCTGGACCATGCCATCATGAGGCATGGTCCTAGGGCTCAGGTCCTCCGAGGGAGAGAATTAGAGAGAGCATACTTAAATTCACACAGGACACCGGATAAGACAGGAGAAGTACTCCAGATATAGCAAACTGACCCTAGCCCCCCGACACAAGCTACTGCAGCATAAATACTGGAGGCTGAGACAGGAGGGGTCAGGAGACACTGTGGCCCCATCCGATGATACCCCCGGACAGGGCCAAACAGGAAGGATATAACCCCACCCACTTTGCCAAAGCACAGCCCCCACACCACGAGAGGGATATCTTCAACTACCAACTTACCATCCTGAGACCAGGCCGAGTTTAGCCCACAAAGATCTCCGCCACGGAACAACCCAAAGGGGGGCGCCAACCCAAACAGGAAGATCACATCAGTGACTCAACCCACTCAAGTGACGCACCCCTCCTAGGGACGGCATGAAAGAGCACCAGTAAGCCAGTGACTCAGCCCCTGTAATAGGGTTAGAGGCAGAGAATCCCAGTGGAAAGAGGGGAACCGGCCAGGCAGAGACAGCAAGGGCGGTTCGTTGCTCCAGAGCCTTTCCGTTCACCTTCACACTCCTGGGCCAGACTACACTCAATCATATGACCTACTGAAGAGATGAGTCTTCAGTAAAGGCTTAAAGGTTGAGACAGAGTCTGCGTCTCTCACATGGGTAGGCAGACCATTCCTTAAAAATAGAACTCTATAGGATAAAGCCCTGCCTCCAGCTGTTTGCTTAGAAATTCTAGGGACAATTAGGAGGCCTGCGTCTTGTGACCGTAGCGTATGTGTAGGTATGTACGGCAGGACCAAATCAGAGAGATAGGTAGGTGCAAGCCCATGTAATGCTTTGTAGGTTAGCAGTAAAACCTTGAAATCAGCCCTTGCCTTAACAGGAAGCCAGTGTAGGGAGGCTAGCACTGGAGTAATATGATCTAATTTTTTGGTTCTCGTCAAGATTCTAGCAGCCGTATTTAGCACTAACTGAAGTTTATTTAGTGCTTTATCCGGGTAGCCGGAAAGTAGAGCATTGCAGTAGTCTAACCTAGAAGTAACAAAAGCATGGATTAATTTTTCTGCATCATTTTTGGACAGAAAGTTTCAGATTTTTGCAGTGTTACGTAGATGGAAAAAAATCTGTCCTTGAAATAGTCTTTATGTTCGTCAAACGAGAGATCAGGGTCCAGAGTAACGCTGAGGTCCTTCACAGTTTTATTTGAGACGACTATACAACCATTAAGATTAATTGTCAGATTCAACAGAAGATCTCTTTGTTTCTTAGGACCTAGAACAAGCATCTCTGTTTTGTCCAAGTTTAAAAGTAGAAAGTTTGCAGCCATCCACTTCCTTATGTCTGAAACACAGGCTTCTAGCGAGGGAAATTTTGGGGCGTCACCATGTTTCATTGAAATGTACAGCTGTGTGTCATCCGCATAGCAGTGAAAGTTAACATAATGTTTTCGAATGACATCCCCAAGAGGTAAAATATATATAGTAAAAACAATAGTGGTCCTAAAACGGAACCTTGAGGAACACTGACATTTACAGTTGATTTCTCAGAGGACAAACCATTCACAGAGACAAACTGATAACTTTCGGACAGATAAGATCTAAACCAGGCCAGAACTTGTCTGTGTAGACCAATTTGGGTTTCCAATCTCTCCAAAAGAATGTGGTGATCGATGGTATCAAAAGCAGCACTAAGGTCTAGGAGCACGAGGACAGATGCAGAGCCTCTGTCTGAGGCCATTAAAAGGTAATTTACCACCTTCACAAGTGCAGTCTCAGTGGTATGATGGGGTCTAAAACCAGACTGAAGCATTTTGTATACATTGTTTGTCTTCAGGAAGGCAGTGAGTTGCAGCTTTTTCAAAAGTTTTAGAGAGGAATGGAAGATTCGATATAGGCCGATTTAGTTTTTTTTATATTTTCTGGGTGAAGGTTTAGCTTTTTCAAATGACAAATGTTTTTAGGGGTGCAACTGCATCTAGGGTATTGTGCAAGGTTAAATTGATTTCCTCAGTTAGGTGGTTAACGGATTTTTGTCCTCTGACGTCCTTGGTAGGCAGAGGGAGTCTGGAAGGAATCTTTGGGTTGTCTGAGAATTTATAGCACGACGTTTGATGCTCCTTGGTTGGGGTCTGAGCAGGTTATCTGTTGCGATTGCAAACGTAATAAAATGGGGGTCCGATAGTCAACAACATTTATTCCATGGGACAAAACAAGGTCCAGAGTATGACTGTGGCAGTGAGTAGGTCCAGAGACATGTTGGACAAAACCCACTGAGTCGATGATGGCTCCGAAAGCCTTTTGGAGTGGGTCTGTGGAGTTTTCCATGTGAATATTATCTGCTATGACTACAAGGTCCGATAGGAATTCAGGGAACTCAGTGAGGAATGCTGTATATGGCCCAGGATGCCTGTAAACAGTAGCTATAAAAAGTGATTGTGCAGGCTGCATAGATTTCATGACTAGAAGCTCCAAAGACTAAACTTTTTTTTTTTTTTTTTTTGTAAATTGAAATTTGCTATTGTAAATGTTAGCAACACCTCCGCCTTTGCGGGATGCACGGGGATATGGTCACTAGTGTAACCAGGAGGTGAGGCCTCATTTAACACAGTAAATTCATCAGGTTAAAGCCATGTTTCAGTCAGGCCAATCACATTAAAATTATGATCAGTGATTAGTTAATTGACTATAACTGCCTTTGACGTGAGGGATCTAACATTTAGTAGCCCTATTTTGAGATGTGAGGTATCACGATCTCTTTCAATAATGGTAAGAATGGAGGAGGTCTTTATTCTAGTGAGATTGCTAAGGCAAACGCCGCCATGTTTAGTTTTGCCCAACCTAGGTCGAGGCACAGACACGGTCTCAATGGGGATAGCTGAGCTGACTACACTGACTGTGCTAGTGGCAGACTCCACTAAAATGGCAGGCTGGCTAACAACCTGCTGCCTGACCTGCACCCTATTTCATTGTGGAGCTAGGGGAGTTAGAGCCCTGTCTATGTTGGTAGATAAGATGAGAGCACCCCTCCAGCTAGGATGGAGTCCATCACTCCTCAGCAGGCCAGGCTTGGTGCTGTTTGTGGGTGAGTCCCAGAAAGAGGGCAAATTATCTACAAATTGTATCTTTTGGGAGGGGCAGAAAACAGTTTAACCAGCGATTGAGTTGTGAGACTCTGCTGTAGAGCTCATCACTCCCCCTAACTGGGAGGGGGCCAGAGACAATTACTCGATGCCGACACATCTTTTTAGCGGATTTACACGCTGAAGCTATGTTGCGCTTGGTGCCCTCTGACTGTTTCATCCTAACATCATTGGTGCCGACGTGGATAACAATATCTCTATACTCTACACTGGCCAGTTTTAGCTTTAGCCAGCACCATCTTCAGATTAACCTTAACGTCGGTAGCCCTGCCCCCTGGTAAACAGTGTATGAGCGCTGGATGATTCGTTTTAAGTCTAATACTGCGGGTAATGGAGTCTAGGGTTTTCAATTTGTCAGAGCTAATTGTGGGAGGCTTCGGCGTCTCAGACCCCGTGACAGGCGGAGTAGAGACAAGAGAAGGCTTAGCCTCTGACTCCGACTCGCTGCTTAATGGGAGAACCGGTTGAATGTTTGTCAGCTGAATGAGCGACACCGGTTGAGCATTCCTACAGCATTTCCCTCCAGAAGCCATGAGAAAGTTTTCCTGCTGCGGGGATAGTACGGGGGGATTTATACTAACGTTACTATCTGTACTTACTGGTGGCACAGACGCTGGTTCATCCTTTCCTACACTGAAATTACCCTTGCCTAACGATTGCGTCTGAAGCTGGGCTTGTAGCACAGCTATCCTCGCCATAAGGCGCTCGTTCTCCTGTATATTATGAGTACAGCGACTGCAATTAGAAGGCATCATGTTAATGTTAGTACTTAGCTTCGGCTGTTGGAAGTCCTGACGAATCATGTCCAGATAAAATGTCCGGAGTGAAAAAGTTGAATGAAAGAAAGTTGAGTGAGGGGAAAAACATAAACGGTAACTTAAAAAGTAAAAACCGTAAAGTTGTCAGGTAGCAAAGTAAGGTTGGCAACAAAACGCACAGCAGCACTCACACCTGTGATAACTAGAGAATCACTGACATGATGTCAGCTGGTCCTTTTGTGGCAGGGCTGAAATGCAGTGGAAATGTTTTGGGGGGATTCAGTTCATTTGCATGGCAAAGAGGGACTTTGCAATTAATTGCAATTCATCTGATCACTCTTCATAACATTCTGGAGTATATGCAAATTGCCATCATACAAACTGAGGCAGACTCTTTGAAAATTAATATTTGTGTCATTCTCAAAACTTTTGGCCATGACTGTACACCTGTTGTATTCGGCGCACGTGACAAACTTTGATTTGACAATAACCTAAAATGCAATGCCAAATCTACACTGGAGTTGTTACCAAAAAGACAATGTTCCAGAGTGGCCTAGTTACAGTTTTTACATAAATCTACTTGAAATCTTTGGCAAGACCTGAAAATGGTTGTCTAGCAATGATTAACAACCAATTTAACAGAGCTTGAAGAAGTTTGAAAATAAAAATGGGAAAATATTGCACAATCCAGGTGTGGAAAGCTCTTAGACTTAGACCCAGAAAGACTGATGGTTGTAATCGTTGCCAAAGGTGCTTCTTCAAAGTATTGACTCAGGATATACTTATGTAAATTAGATATTTCTGTATTTTATTTTCAATACACATTTTTTCACTTTCATTATTGGGTATATTTAGAATTCAGGCTGTAACACAACAAAATGTGGAATAAGTCAAGGGGTATGGATACTTTCTGAAGGCACCGTAGCTTACCCGTCTCCTCCTCCCTCTCTCCAGTGAGTGTGACAAGACTAAGGTGGCCCAGGGTGTGTCGGGGGCAGTCCAGGACAAGGGCTCCATACATAAGTTTATTCCCTACCTGCTGGCTGGGATCCAGCACTCCTGTCAAGACATCGGATCCAAGAGCCTCACCCAGCTCAGGTACACATTTGAATGTAAATCAGAGTGAGCTTACTTTGATAACACCATCTGTTCGAAGGCTGTGTGTGTAAGTTCGGGGCTCTGTGTAACACTATTTGTCTTCCCCCTGCAGAGCCATGATGTATTCTGGGGATCTGAAGTTTGAGAAGAGGACGACATCGGCCCAGATGGAGGGAGAGGTCCACAGCCTGCACAGGTACTTACTGATGTGCTCTAGCTTGGCAGTGTTGGCTTGCCCATAGTGCAGTGCTGTCATAGAGGCTAACATTACAATATATTATCTTCTGAACATCTCAGTTCCACGTACCACATACAAGCCCCTAGATTTAGAATGGTTCCCCTTTCAAAACTAATCTCACTTCAACCTGCCTATATGTCTCTATAGTATCTGATCTCGGCCTGATGCAACATGTTGGTCATTTGTAATGTGATCCATTAATCTGTTAAACCTCTCTCTCTCACAGTTATGAGAAGCGCCTGTTCTAAGGAAGAGAACACAGTAGTGGGCTGCAGACTTGTGTTCCTCAAGCATACGCACATGCAAGCACAAACAACTACTTGCCAACCCCAAATCTGTCTGTGCCTTTGAGCAAGGCACTTAACACTAATTGCTCCAGGGTCGCCGTTGATAATTGCAGATCCTGGCCGTGACCCCACTCTCCTAGTGTATCTCAGGGAGTTGGGATATGCAAAAATGTTTCTAATTCACACATGCGTATTAATACACACGTGTACATGTGAAATAGGAAAAATATTAGCATCCACAATTATTACACACTCACACAAGTGCTGGGCGATTAGTTCTTTTTGAAGGTAGTTTCGGATCGATTATGAAAATCGGTTTAGATAATTTTTTAAAACATTAAATGCATTATGAAATAATGACATTAAAATGATTTTATAGCTTTTTAATGGAAATTCCAAAGCCAAAAATAGTGAACATTCAATTGCCAAACTAAAAATACTCCAATGGTCTCTTTCAGGTCCACATTCGGTTGACATCAAAAGAAAAACAGGAAATTACTATGAAATAATATTTCAGTTGTGTATATTACTTACTTTTTATTTGATTACTTTATTTTTCATTCCTTAAAGTCATCATGTATTACTTCTCCTATTTAGCGAACCGGACTAAGCATGCAGAGCTGTCTGATGTAATCATTTGACTAGTTATTCAAAGTACATGAGGCATACTTTCCCAAACGGTCTCTCTCTCATTGTTGTGCAGTAGCGGTATATGGGTAAAATCACTGGGGAAGCCAAGCCAGCCAGGGAAAGAAAATCCAAATTATAACCTAATGTGTTGTGATAATTGCGTTGTTTGCTCTATAACCTGTTAGTTCACATGCCTTGACACCGTGATATATATGCCTAAATGCCAAGACAATAAGAAGACACAGTGGCATAATAAATTCAACCACACCTTTGTTTCGTCACAAAACCAGAGCAACATCTGTCCGGTGGAGTCCACAAAGCATATTGCATTTAACAAACAGTTACATGACCTTCCGCATAATCAAGCACGTTAATGTTAGCGATATTTTCGGACTACTAAACAACTATTGATTTAGAACACCAGAGAGTTACCGCAAGTTCGCAAAGAAAACAGGAGCCTCCACTATTCCAGCACCATTTCAACATCATCAAATCACCTCTGGTTAGTCTAATACAGTGACAACTAAAAGATACCAAAAACTATTTAGTCCAATCAACATAAGCTAAATATGATGTGGCTGTCCATGGTACTAATTTCTGTGTGTGCGGCGTGCTTGCAAGTAGAAAAACGTGGACTCGCTTAACTTGTATAGAAACGCCAATTCCATCCTCTCATGTTGCCGAAACAGTCTATGACTCTGTCAGTACAGTACATATTTGTAGTTTTTGCTGTCCAAGGCTAACTGGCTAAAATGCTTGCTCGCTAGCCTAACTTCCTTTCATGGGCAACAATGAGCCAGCTAGTTAACATCAGGCCAGGGGCACAATATATTAATTCATGGTTGGATCAGAATCACCGTTATAATCAAATAAGAATGTTTTTAACTGACTTGCCTAGTTAGATTAAAAAAATTGGCCAGTACAG
The DNA here is from genome assembly GCF_057628025.1 of Oncorhynchus mykiss. Lineage (NCBI taxonomy): Eukaryota > Metazoa > Chordata > Actinopteri > Salmoniformes > Salmonidae > Oncorhynchus > Oncorhynchus mykiss. The sequence continues at coordinate 57,440,535 of NC_143037.1, forward strand.
AGAATTAAGTAAAATCACAAGTCCAAATCCCTATTGCCATCCATGGCTGTTTTAGATGACTAACCACCGGAGGACAACAATTCAAGTTTTCTGCCAATGACGTTTGGCTTGATGTGGTGTGAAGCCAAATCCAAACTGGCTTCCCATGACCCTTTTTTTTTTGGGTGCGCCAGGACCATTCACAGTTTAGATTAATGCTGGCAAATGTTCACTGGCTTCCCTTGCATTCAATGCTACGGGTGGCAACAATATCATACTCTTTTTGACCAGACAGCATCCGATATATGGGCTATAGAGACAGAGAGCCTCTTCCGAATTTAAGGAAAATTAAACAGATTTTTATATTTTTCCATTTTTGGGGGAAGCCTAGCTTCCCTTGGCATCCATGAATAGACACCACTCATGTTGTGTACATTCCTTTTTCATCCAGTCTATGCGTATTTAACCTAACGTAGCAGGCGTAAGTGTATCCATCTCTGTCCAAGCCAGAAAGAACAGGCGCAATGGATTATGATCATTATAGTTAAATACCAATTTTCTGCACTAAACTATGTTGAATATTTGCTTAATGAAAACTACAACACCCTTCAGCACAGCGTTCCACATAGTCCTTGACTTGATTTTTCTCGTGAATTATTTGATTTATTTCCATAGAAACGGCGTGTTGGGCAAAAAAATGACATTACGGTTAATCGCTCAGCACTAACAGAAACATAAATGACCTTAACCATCAGTCTTCCCTGACACAGACAGACATGCTCTGCTCTCCCAGAAAGAGCATGTCTGTCTGTCAGTACTGTGATGGAGTGTTTTTGTGTAATCAGATGCCTACCATGTCCTTCTGAAATGAACTGAATTTGAATAAGTCAAATAAAAAAAGTAAACATTTTCAACAAGCTTTTTTTGTTATTGTGGTCATTTATCAAGTGTGGTAAATATTGTAAACACATTTGGGTTCAAATATATGCATATTTCTAATTTTAATATTTATTTTCAGTGTATAAAGTATTCTCAAATAATGTGGCCGAAAAATATAAACTATTGGAACCAAGACTTACATAAGTGTCACGTAGACGCAGATGCAGTAGGTGAGTTTATTAACAATAATGACAGGCAAATTAACATAACAGGGGATCTATACTGAACATGAAAACAAACCATTACTGCTGATGACTGAGGCTACTGAGGGCTAAATAAAGGGAGGTAAATCAAGGTTATGAAGTCCAGGTGTGTGTAATGATGGGGAGCAGGTGTGCTTAATTGATACATGCTGACCAGACGCGTTGCGTGCGCTGCAAAATAAATGCACACGTTATTCAATCATTGCACCCACACTGCTCGTGAGTGTCTGCGTAGTCAGGCGCTAAAATAGAACTTGGTTCTATTTGTGATGCTCGACACACTGCAAGTCCTGCCTCTCCCATCTCCTCATAGATTTTTATGAGCATGTACCCACGTGGGTGATTGAAAGATGAACTGAGGTCTACACTCCAGTCGGTTGTGGTAATGCACTTTAAAGTTGGTTGCCAACCGCCATATAACGTCCGAAGAAGAAGCCTGAAGGAGGAGAGATTACTAGAAACGAACTCGGTTGACCGTTTTATTTGTGGATTAATTGTTGGAGTAGAGGACCTTGTGCATTTCAGGTAAAATAACAACCCAATGTTTATATCCTAGAACAAATTAGCTAGCAACAGCAAGTTAGCTAGTTACATTGCCATAAATGTTTAATGCTTTTCGACCTGTCCCCAAATTAAAATAATTGGTTCAGAGTTTGTTTTGATATTTCAACCTACATGTCCTGACTCCAACTGTTAGATATTACTGCACAGTTGGAGCTAGAAACAAAAGCATTTCGCTACACCCACAATAACATCTGCTAAACACGTATGTGACCAATAAAATTAGATTTAGTGCCGGTGGTTAGTAGACCGGCGACATCACTCGCTGGAGAGAGGGAGTGGGAGTAGGCATAACAAAAATAACTCATATTTGGCACAAAATGGAGTGTTGGAAGATAACAAATGACATTACAGTTAACAAAATCTATGCTTAATCCAGTATAAACTACTGTATAGAATGTATTATACAAGAGACAAAATTCACAAATTCTACAGCACAACGGCAGAGTCATGTCTTAAGTGTAAAACTAACAATGACTCAATTCATGCCTTCTCGAAGTCCTAAAGTTATGGGCAGAGTTAGAAAGCTGGCTGTCAGAAGTTTTACAATGCAAGTTTAGTTTTAATCCACCCCTGCAAATTTCAAGACATGGCATCTGGGGTGCGGTGAGATTCCCGATGGGTTGGTCAATATTATATTTGTCGCTTACACTGAGTGAACAAAACATTAGGAACACTTTAAAAATGGAGTTGCACCCTTTTTTGCCTTCAGAACAGCCTCAGTTCGTTGGGACATGGACTCTACAAGGTGTCAAGCGTTCCGCTGGGATGCTGGCCCAAGTTGATTCCAATGCTTCCTAGAGTTGTGTAAAGTTGGCTTGATGGCCTTTGGGTGGTGGACCATTCTTGATACACACGGGAAACTGCCTAGCGGCATTGCAGTTCCTGACACACTCAAACCAGTACCCTGTTCAAAGGCACTTAAATCTTTTGTCTGGCCCATTCACCCTCTGAATGGCACACATACACAATCCATGTCTCAAGGCTTAAAAATCCTTTAACATGTCTTCTCCCCTTCGTCTACACTGATTTGAAGTGGATTTTACAATTCACATCAAATTGCGACTGCACTTGAAGAAACATTCAAAGTTCTCAACATTTTCCGGATTGACTGACCTTAATGTCTTAAAGTAATGATGGACTGTCATTTGTCTTTGCTTATTTGAGCTGTTCTTGCCGTAGTATGGACTTGGTATTTTACCAAATAGGGCTATCTTCTGTATACCACCCCTACCTTGTCACAACACAACTAATTGGCTTAAATGTGTTAAGAAGGAAAGAAACTCCACAAATTAGTTTTAACAAGGCACACCTGTTAATTGAAATGCATTCCAGGTGACTACCTCATGAAGCTGAGGGTGTGCAAAGCTTTCATTGAGGCAAAGGGTGGCTACTTTGAAGAATCTCAAATTACATATTTTGATTTTTAACACTTTTGGTTTCTACATGATTCCATGTGTTATTTCATAGTTGATGTTTTCACTATTATTCTACAATGTAGAAATAAAGAAAAACCCATTGAGTAGGTGTGTCCAAACTTGGACTGGCACTGTATATACAGTGTGTGTATGTGTATATGAACTCAGCAAAAAATGAAACGCCAATTTTTCAGGACCCTGTCTTCCAAAGATAATAAGTACAAATCCAAATAACTTCACAGATCTTCATTGTAGGGTTTAAACACTGTTTCCCATGCTTGTTCAATGAACCATAAACAATTAATGAACATGCACCTGTGGAACGGTTGTTAAGACACTAACAGCTTACAGACGGTAGGCAATTAAGGTCAGTTATGAAAACTTAGGACACTAAAGAGGCCTTTCTACTGACTCTGAAAAACAAAGAAAGATGTCGATCTCTGCAGTAGATTGCAACTCCACCCCCTTTGGCAGTTCTCTTCTTGGAAAATGTTATAGTTGGGGATGGAAATTTCAGAATTGTTGTGGCCTTCCTAAGCCAGGATTCAGACACGGCTAGGACATCAGGGTTGGCAGAGTGTGCTAAAGCAGTGAATAAAACAAACTTAGGGAGGAGGCTTCTGATGTTAGCATGCATGAAACCAAGGCTTTTACGGTTACAGAAATCAACAAATGATAGCGCCTGGGTTAACCTCTACATCACCGGAGGAACAGAGGAGAAGTAGGAGAAGGGTACGGCTAAAAGCTATAAGAACTGGTCGTCTAGTGCGTTGGGGACAGAGAATAAAAGGAGCAGATTTCTGGGCGTGGTAGAGTAGATTCAGGGCATAATGTACAGACAAGGGTATGGTAGGATGGGAGTACAGTCGAGGTAAACCTAGGTGTTGCGTGTCGATGAGAGCGGTTTCGTCTCTGGAGGAACCAGTTAAGCCAGGTGAGGTCTCCGCATGTGTGTGGGGTGGGACAAAATAACTATCTAAGGCATTTTGAGCTGGACTGAGGGCTCTAGGCATATTGACATTAGAGAGAGGTATAAAGCAATCACAGGTGTTGATCAGGTGAGCTAAGACAACAACGGGTAAATGGCGATGAATGGGCAGAGCGGGTTAGTTAGGTACATAGAGGACCTGAGTTTGAGGCTGGGGCCGACAGGTAAACCAAATGAGGTACCGTGTTATTGAAGCAGTCCAGGGGGCATCAGTTGTGTAGCCGAGTGATCATAGGGTCAAAAGAACAGCAATAGGTGAGTCAGGGTGCCGTGCGGTAGTCACTACTACGCTAGGCGAGCAGGGGACACAGCGTTCAGGAAAGCTAGTGGGCCGGGGCTAGTAGATGATTGGATATGATTTGGAAAGACACACACCTGTGTGTATAATGTCCATGTCAGAGCAAAAACCAAGCCATCAGGTCAAAGGAATTGTCCACAGAGCTCTGAGACAGGATTGTGCCGAGGCACCGATCTGGGGAGGGGTTCCAAAAATTTCTGCTGCATTGAAGGTCCCCAAGAACACCGTGGCCTCCATTAGTAAGCCACACCTCAGTAAAAGGCACATGGCAGCCTGCTTGGGGTTTGCCAAAAGGCACCTAAAGAATCTCAGACCATGAGAAACAAGATTCTCTGGTCTAATGAAGCCAAGATTAAACTATTTGGTCTGAATGCCAAGTGTCACGCCTGGAGGAAACCTGGCACCATCCCTATGGTGAAGCATGGTGGTGGTAGTATCATGCTGTGGGGATGTTTTTCAGTGGTAGGGACTGGGAGACTAGGCAGGATTGAGGGAAAGATGAACAGAGCAAAGTAAAGAGAGATGAAGGTAGAAGGTTCACCTTCCAATAAGCACATAGCCAAAACAACGCAGAAGTGGCTTCGGGACAAGACTCTGAATGTCCTTCAGTGGCCCAGCCAGAGACCAGATGCTCCCTATCCAACCTGACATAGCTTGAGAGGATCTGCAGAGAAGAATGGGGTGGGGGGAAACTCCCCAAATATGACTAAAGGCTGATATCGCTGCCAAAGTGCTTCAACCAAGTAATAAAAGGGTCTGAATACTTATGTAAATGTGATTTTTTTCTTTACTTGCAAACCTTCCTTTTTTCCCTTTGTCACTATGGGGTATTGTGTGTAGATTGAAGAAAAAAACAATTGAATCCATTTTAGAACAAGGCTGCAACGTAATTAAATGTATAAAACGTCATTAAAAGTCAAGGGGTCTGATTACCGAATGCACTGTATATACACTACCGTTCAAAAGTTTACGGTCACTTAGACATGTCCTTGTTTTTGAAAGAAAAGCTCTTTTTTTTGTCCATTAAAATAACATAAAATTGATCAGAAATACAGTGTAGACATTGTTAATGTTGTAAATGACTATTGTAGCTGGAAACTGCAGATTTTCTATGGAATATCTAGATAGGCGTAGAGGCTCATTATCAGTAACCATCACTCCTGTGTTCCAATGGCACGTTGTGTTGGCTAATCCAAGTTTATCATTTTAAAAGGCTAATTGCTCATTAGAAAACAATTTTGCAATTATGTTAGCACAGCTGAAAACTGTTGTTTTGATTAAAGAAGCATTAAAACTGTCCTTCTTTAGACTAGTTGAGTATCTGGAGCATCAGCATTTGTGGGTTCGATTACAGGCTCAAAATGGCCAGAAACAAATAACTTAATTCTGAAACTCACCAGTCTATACTTGTTCTGAGAAATGTAGGCTATTCCATGCAAGAAATTGCCAAGAAACTGAAGATCTCGTACCATGCTGTGTACTACTCCCTTCGCAGAACAGTGCAAACTGGCTCTAAACAGAATAGAAAGAGGAGTGGGAGGCCCCGGTGCACAACTGAGCAAGAGGACAAGTACATTAGAGTGTCTAGTTTGAGAAACAGATGCCTCACAAGTTCTCAACTGTCAGTTTCATTAAATAGTACCTGCAAAAACACCAGTCTCAACGTCAACAGTGAAGAGGCGACTCTGGGATGCTGGCCTTCTAGGGAGAGTTCTTTTGCCCATCTTAATCTTTAATTTTATTGGCCAGTCTGAGATATGGCTTTTTCTTTGCAACTCTGCCTAAAAGGCCAACATCCTGGAGTCGCCTCTTCACTGTTGACGTTGAGACTGGTGTTTTGCTTGGATTAGTTAACACAACGTGCCATTGGAACACAGGAGTGATGGTTGCTGATAATGGGCCTCTGTACGGCTATGTAGATAATCCATTAAAAATCTGCAGTTTCCAGCTACAATAGTCATTTACAACATTAACAATGTCTACTCTGTATTTCTGATCAGTTTGATGTTATTTTAATGTATAAAAACATGTGTTTTTCTTTCAAAAACAAGGCCATTTCTAAGTGACCCCAAACTTTTGAACGGTACTGTACATATAACAAGAATACATGTATTTCCATATACATTCCAATATCAACTACTTGTATTTCCAAATAAAAAAAGATTCAAATAATTACTCAAATGTATTTGAAAGTAATTGAAATTCCCTAAATAGTATTTGAACACAGGTCTGCTAGGAAATGCCATCCGTGTTGTATTGCCTTGTATTAAGGTAAGAGTTGGGGATGGAAAACCTCTAAGTTTAATGAAATAAATATTGCCTTGACTGTTTTTAGGGCAGACAGATTCAATATAATATATAGTGTTGTATTTAAATTCTGTGATTTAGCGTTTATAACCATCCTGTCTAGTACACATCTCGATCATACTGGACCATGAAGAAGAGGACTGAGGGGGGGGGGGGCAGCTACACCTCCAAATCCTCCGGACTTTCCAGACACCTCACAGCGTGACGCACCAGTGGAAACACACACACACCTGTCCCACTAATCCGACAGACAGGTGTCTACAATTAGCAACTCCATAAGGCTGAAGCCTTGACTACTGTAACAGAGATATTTTATATTGTATCTTTTGGAACATCTATATGTAGTGCATATCAACTGTATAAATCACTTAATGGCAGGTGGTAGTGGTACAGTAGTAAAGTGTTGTTGTGACAAGGAAAGGGATGGCGCAAAGGAGGAGTTGTGGTCAATTGCTCTGCAGAAGTGAAAGTGAAATACATTTTTTTGTGTATTTAGGAGGAAGTGAAGACTCATAAATAGAGCAACACATACACATATGTGCCGATTCAGGAGGGTGACAGGAAAGTGGGATCAAGATTATGGTGACCTGAGCTGAGCCCATACGGTAACTATCTTTTCAGAAATGGGACTTGTCTTTTTTTGTCTGTACTTTCACTTTGGATGGCTGTCCTCAGTCAACCCTTTCTTGATATTTATTTATCTTCCTTAAACAAATACTCCTCTCTGGTTCTCTCTTGTTTTGATTTACACAAAGTATTCCTTTTCCTATTACTTTCTGTTTTGCGTTCACATCTTCTATTGATCAGAGACACTTGCTTCCCTTCGAACCTTAAGAGGAGATGACTTCAATCAATAAGTGAGTGTGTCCGTCTGTCTCGGAGAATTAATTGTTATGCTTTTTGTCCTCTCTCTATCTCTGGCTGTCCCTTTGAACTATTCTCTGTGTTTCTTTCAGTAGTTTTGTAGATAGGTTCTGCTATGTGAGATTTAAAGTAAAATGACTTAACTAAGTTACACAGCCATCCTATCATTTCCTTTTATCTCTCCCAGAACCCTTTGCTTTTATCATTCTCTTTAGCTGCTCTACCTTCAATACACTGACCTGCTTTCTCTTTCTCCCTCTCTCTACAGACATGAAACAGGTTTTTCAAGACTTAAAGATATGAATGGAACAGGATAGACCGTCTTTTTTCCACCCCAAGAAGGCAGCTAAATTCAGAATAGAAAGTGAACCTGAGTTTAAATTACATTAGTTTAAATTGTGAATGGGACACTCAGTAGTGGTGTTAGCGGGTAGGGTGGTAACGGAACCCATAAAGCAGCTGTGTCTTTCAAAAGCAGCTGGATGTGAGCTCCGTTTCCATCCCGTTTCGCAACATCCAACAGTCTGACCGTTTGTAGAGAGAAACATACTTCCTGGTGTACTTGAGTCAGTGAGTGTCTTTTAGTGTGATGTGGCTGCAGTTGACTCTTCAATAACTAATAGGTGATGTTCTTCAATGACACGTTTTCTCCCGGTTTGACAAATACTATAAGCCCCGGGAATTTCGTGTCAGCAAAGAATGACACCAGCTTCTATATAGGACATGAGCAGCTTAAGCTATTTATTTTAGCTGATTAATGTAGTGTGTAAATTGATTTATCGTCAGGCTATTGTTTCTGAATTGTTGCCCTGTTATTCTGAATTAAAATACAACTGGATTTTATTCACAGTATCCATTCGTTATATTGTCTGGGAACACTTAAGATAATTTACTTTACCATGTCATATGTCCATGGATATGTGTGTGCTGTCCAATTGTCTAATTCAGTTTACATTACAGAGCCAGTTTACATTACAGTTAGTTCTTACATACATACCAGGCATAGTTTAAAATGTTTAACTCCTTATTCCACTTAGTAAGACTATACTGAGACTTCATGAACATCTGTAGGCTACCGTCCAAATGAGCCTGACTGTAGGCCTGCGGTCCATTGAGCATGAACCAGCCCTATGTTCCTGGCAACCACCATAAGAACATAATGATTTATCATGACTTGTCATTGTCACAAATTGACCACATGAGTTTCTTTACCAAACGTTTTTTTGTATGAAGAATGAAAACAAATTCAGATAGATTTTTTTTATTTGACCTTTATTTAACCAGGTAGGCTAGTTGAGAACAAGTTCTCATTTGCAACTGCGACCTGGCCAAGATAAAGCATAGCAGTGTGAACAGACAACAACACAGAGTTACACATGGAGTTACACAGAGTTACACATTTTACTAGGGTAAGTTTTGTGGCGTGAGTGAAGGAGGCTTTGTTGCGAAATAGAAAGCCGACTCTAGATTTGATTTTGGATTGGAGATGTTTGATATGAGTCTGGAAGGCGAGTTTGCAGTCTAGCCAGACACCTAGGTACTTATAGATGTCCACATATTCTACGTCGGAAACATCCAGGGTGGTGATGATAGTCGGTCGTGCGGGTGCAGGCAGCGAACGGTTGAAAAGCATGCATTTGGTTTTACTAGCGTTTAAGAGCAGTTGGAGGCCACGGAAGGAGTGTTGTATGGCATTGAAGCTCGAATTCGAGATGGTCAGTGATCTGTTTGTTGACTTGGCTTTCGAAGACCTTAGATAGGCAGGGCAGGATGGATATAGGTCTGTAACAGTTTGGGTCCAGGGTGTCTCCCCCTTTGAAGAGGGGGATGACCGCGGCATCTTTCCAATCCTTGGGGATCTCAGATGATATGAAGGAGAGGTTGAACAGGCTGGTAATAGGGGTTGTGACAATGGCGGCGGACAGTTTCAGAAATAGAGGGTCCAGATTGTCAAGCCCAGCTGATTTGTCAAGCCCAGCCGATCAATTCACAGATGGTGTCCAGGGTACAGCTGGGAGCTGAGGGGGGTCGGTAGCAGGCGGCAACAGTGAGACTTATTTCTGGAGAGATTCATTTTTAAAATTAGAAGTTCGAACAGTTTGGGCATAGACCTGGAAAGTATGACAGAACTTTGCAGGCTATCTCTGCAGTAGAATGCAACTCCTCCCCCTTTGGCAGTTCTATCTTGACGGAAAGTGTTATAGTTGGGTATGGAAATATCAGAATTTTTGGTGGCCTTCCTAAGCCAGGATTCAGACACGGCAAGGACATCAGGGTTGGCAGAGTGTGCTAAAGCAGTGAGTAAAACAAACTTAGGGAGGAGGCTTCTGATGTTGACATGCATGAAACCAAGCCTATGTCGGTCACAGAAGTCAACAAATGAGGGTGCCTGGGGACATGCAGGGCCTGGGTTTACCTCCAGATATTTGAATCAGCAGCGAATTTAGCATGTAAATCTTGGTGGGGCAAACCCCCCCCCCCCCCCCCCAAATCTTTTGGAGCATGCCAGCAAAGTCACTACACGATACTGAACAATACATGAATTGCACTATAACGATGACAAACGGTGCCCACAAACTGTTAGGGCCAACATAAAGCTGTCCCAACAGCAGGGCTTTATTTTCAGCACCACAGAGTGAATCCTTACCACTGCTACACCTGGCTATCAGTGGAACCTTGTCTGGCAGTAAAACAGTTCATTTAGCCTCATTTACTGTCTTTAAAAAACGTAGCTGACATGGCTGACTTGCCTAAACAAATGTGGTTTCTACTGACAATTTAGATGTCAAACTATGGCATCAGGGAATGATGAGCGCATAAGAGGCAATCTGTAATTTTGATTACGACATTAATGAGCGAGCTAAAACGGACGTAGTCAATATAACTATTTGTTCAGCACTTTTGAAATGTACAGCGACAGAATTCAGAACACGGGTCATTCGTTCAGTATTCTCTATAAGCAGACAATGAAAGCTCTTACAATATTTGATGATGACATTTCTATAAAACAGGCTATAAGCTACATGTGCACCACCAAGTCAGAAAAGTAGGTGAAATTAAGAGGGTAAATAGATCAAATTATTAGGGTGAGGCACATGGGCTTCTAACAGCTTACAACATACACATAGTATTACTTTCTTAGCTACACTATACATATCTCCCTTGCATATTACATAATTTATGCAGAAGCATACAATACATTTTTGGACTCACTGTTGTGCTGTGCTCACTTGACCAGGAAGGTGGAGCGGCGGTCCTTCTTGTGGGCAAATGTTTTGTCATCAAAGTCTGGCATTCTCTGGATTTATGGTGCTTTCAAGACAACTGGGAACTTGGGGGAAAAAAACTAGGTTGAATCATGACGTCAGTGATCTTCAGGTCGAATTCCAAGTTGGATGACCATTCAAAATATATTTTCCCAGTCTGAGCAAAAAAAAATCCTGAGTGGCCAGATCTCTTGAACTCACTGAAGTCTGAGATTTCTCAGTTCCGAGTTTCCAGTTGTTTTGAGCGTGGCAGAAATCCTGCTGGATTGACAGCATGGCCAATATATTCAACATTTTCTGGCCCATGGTGTTGCGTGTGAATGTTTGTCCTTTTAAGCTTTGAAAAGAGACCCTTAAACCCTTACTTGGACCTCACCCTCTCCACCGAATAGCAGGGGAGTCAAAATAGTGATTGCTTGCAATGCTTGCAGTTAGCCACTGATTCCTTCCAAACCACTCATTGTTGAATTTGCGATTTCCAAATTCTTGTGTAATGTTTATGTCCAATGGCCAATGAGCACAGATACGTTCTATATATAATTTATCTTCATATGACAAGGATTGAAAAGGATTTGCCAGTATATTTTTTGACGTGATTCATGATGATGACTGTTTGTCTATGTTGCTAGCTAAGATTTGGAAAATATGATGTTGACATGATCAGTCCAATCAAAACTATGGTAGCTATAACGTGATTTGACATTTTATCTGTGGCCAATGACCTTAAGCTTTCTTGGATGTGCACTTCAAATGTAAATACACTGCTCAAAAAAAGAAAGGGAACACTTAAACAACACAATGTATCTCCAAGTCAATCACACTTCTGTGAAATCACGGTCCACTTAGGAAGCAACACTGATTGACAATAAATTTCACATGCTGTTGTGCAAATGGAATAGACAACAGGTGGAAATTATAGGCAATTAGCAAGACACCCCCAATAAAGGAGTGGTTCTGCAGGTGGTGACCACAGACCACTTCTCAGTTCCTATGCTTCCTGGCTGATGTTTTGGTCACTTTTGAATGCTGGCGGTGCTTTCACTCTAGTGGTAGCATGAGATGGAGTCTACAACGCACACAAGTGGCTCAGGTAGTGCAGCTCATCCAGGATGGCACATCAATGCGAGCTGTGGCAAGAAGGTTTGCTGTGTCTGTCAGCGTAGTGTCCAGAGCATGGAGGCGCTACCAGGAGACAGGCCAGTACATCAGGAGACGTGGAGGAGGCCGTAGGAGGGCAACAACCCAGCAGCAGGACCGCTACCTCCGCCTTTGTGCCAGGAGGAGCAGGAGGAGCACTGCCAGAGCCCTGCAAAATGACCTCCAGCAGGCCACAAATGTGCATGTGTCTGCTCAAACGGTCAGAAACAGACTCCATGAGGGTTGTATGAGGGCCTGACGTCCACAGGTGGGGGTTGTGCTTACAGCCCAACAACGTGCAGGACGTTTGGCATTTGCCAGAGAACACCAAGATTGGCAAATTCGCCACTGGCGCCCTGTGCTCTTCACAGATGAAAGCAGGTTCACACTGAGCACATGTGACAGACGTGACAGAGTCTGGAGACATCGTGGAGAACGTTCTGCTGCCTGCAACATCCTCCAGCATGACCGGTTTGGCGGTGGGTCAGTCATGGTGTGGGGTGGCATTTCTTTGGGGGGCTGCACAGTGGTAGCCTACCTCGCCAGAGGTAGCCTGACTGCCATTAGGTACTGAGATGAGATCCTCAGACCCCTTGTGAGACCATATGCTGGTGCGGTTGGCCCTGGGTTCCTCCTAATGCAAGACAATGCTAGACCTCATGTGGCTGGAGTGTGTCAGCAGTTCCTGCAAGAGGAAGGCTTTGATGAATCCAATTGAGCACATCTGGGACATCATGTCTCGCTCCATCCACCAACGCCAGGTTGCACCACAGACTGTCCAGGAGTTGCCGGATGCTTTAGTCCAGGTCTGGGAGGAGATCCCTCAGGAGACCATCCGCCACCTCATCAGGAGCATGCCCAGGAGCATGCCCAGGCCACACACACTACTGAGCCTCATTTTGACTTATTTTAAGGACATTACATCAAAGTTAGATGAGCCTGTAGTGTAGTTTTCCACTTTAATTATGAGTGTGACTCCAAATCAAATTTTTTACTTGCTATATTGTATTTACCTTGCCACCAAGGCCTTTTTTTGCCTTTACCTCCCTTCTCACCTCATTTGCTCACATTGTATATAGACTTGTTTATACTTTATTATTGACTGTATGTTTGTTTTACTCCATGTGTAACTCTGTGTTGTTGTATCTGTCGAACTGCTTTGCTTTATCTTGGCCAGGTCGCAATTGTAAATGAGAACTTGTTCTCAACTTGCCTACCTGGTTAAATAAAGGTAAAATAAAATAAATAAAATAAATAAATAAATAAAATCCAGACCTCCATGGGTTGATAAATTTGATTTCTATTGATAATTGGTGTGATTTTGTTGTCAGCACATTCAACTATGTAAAGAAAAAAGTATTTAATAAGAATATTTCATTCAGTCAGATCTAGGATGTGTTAGTTTAGTGTTTCCTTTATTTTTTTGAGCAGTGTATATGGCAGCACCCAAGGGGGCTTGAATTTCCTAGCTCTCCCTGAAGATTTTGCTCCGACATAGTGTCCCCATGAGTGACAGAACACTGAGCCAATCACGGCGCAATTAGAGAACATTACCAACCCGTAGCTTTGTATTTCCTACTGGGATAGGCTGAAAAACCTGCCTTACTCAAGAAAGCAAAAAATAGATAATGTTTGTATGCAGCTTTATTAACTTAATCATGATTATTTTTTACATTGTTTGCAAACTGATATTTGACGTATTAATGCCAAAATAACATGCAAAACATGCAACCGAAAAACAAACATATATATTTGAATAGCTAAACAGGTGGGCCTCTACACCACTTGCCACTGATCTGAATTAATCCAGAGACCATGACATTATTGAAAAAGTAGGAGAAGCCATATAATAAACTGTAATTCTAACATCTACGACATGTCTACCATTTAATGTTTGCAGAAAGTTCATTTGAGTTTCATACATTGTGCTGAACAGGCAACCCTGCCACACATAAAATGGACCTAAACTCGCGCTTTTGCCGTACTTCACAAGTAAACGGGATTCGGGGAAACAACATTTGCACTCTACAGTTCCGCGTTGTGATTATTATGCAGTCATTTACAGCCAATACGATATCGACAGACTAACTGGATCAACTGAATGCATGTTTTTCTATTTGAAAAACTAGCTGTCATAAAGCAGAAAGTACTACGATACCGTATAGCTCAGCTGAAGTGATGACCAGGTTGTGAGTTAGTGATGGAGAACATTGAGGAGACGCCATTTCGGATCACCCATACCGTCCAAGCTCTGGGCTCCGCACTACGGGGAGAGCCTCAAAATGTTCCTGATGCTAATGGTCTGGGTAGCGGGGGCAGAATCTCGAGTGAGCCGGAGAAGCTTTGGTTCAAAGAAAGCAGCGCTAAGAATCTCCGAAACAGGGACTTCTTGTCACCCACCACGGTGCTGAATACGCTTTATGCAGACGGACAGGTCGGTCTGTTAACGTTAGATTAACAGTTAGTTAACTAACGTTAGCTTAATAGTTAGTTATTTAAGTCTCGTATAACCCCATTGTAATTTGCCTTAGAATTGTTTTGCAGTTGGTGCACTGGTTGTAATGTATGTGTTCACAGATATGCAGTTGACAGCACGCGCTTTTCTCTTTGACAGGTTGAACTCGAGAGATATGTGGAGGCAAATTGAACCCCAAACTGTCAACTTCCACTTGATGATTGTGAACGAAATTGAATTCATACATTTTCATATTTGAGACTGTTGGCATTGCCATCATCGACATAACATTTAAACATTGCGGCAAGTATTATAAACCCCTGACTGGCAAATACAATGTGGGTCAACCTGCAAAATGTGCCAGCGTGTTCCCACATGGCATCGGTCAATACAACACCACACAGTCCTGCAGGAGGCAAATGAAGCATATACCACTACAGGCAGAAGGCTATTACTGCAATAGTTTTTGACTGTGTGTGTGTGATAGTTTTCTAGCATGCAAAGACATGCACTGTCTGCTATCCATGGACAGCATGTACAGTTGGAATCGGAAGTTTACATACACTTGGGTTGGAGTCATTAAAACTCGTTTCTCAACCACTCCACTGATTTTCTTTTGTTAACAAACTATAGTTTTGGCAAGTCTGTTAGGACATCTACTTTGCATGACACAAGTCATCTTTCCAACAATGGTTAGACACAGTGAATTATAAGTGAATTAATCTGTCACAATTCCAGTGGGTCAGAAGTTTACATACACTAAGTTGACTGTGCCTTTTAAACAGCTTGGAAAATTCCAGAAAATTATGTTATGGCTTTAGAAGTTTCTGATAGGCTAATTAACATCATTTGAGTCAATTGGAGATGTACCAGTGGATGTATTTCAAGGCCTACCTTCAAACTACGTGCCTCTGCTTGACATCATGGGAAAATCAAAAGAAATCAGCCAAGACCTCAGAAAACAAACTGTAGACCTCCACATGTCTGGTTCATCCTTGGAAGCAATTTACAAATGCCTGACGGTGCCACATTCATCTGTACAAACAATAGTATGCAAGTAAACACCACGGGACCCTAACTGACCTAAAACAAGGATTTTTTTACTAGGATTAAATGTCAGGAATTTAGTTGAAATGTATTTGGCTAAGGTGTATGTACATTTCAGACTGTAAGTGCGATGTGTTTGTGTGTAGGTTCCCCCAGCGGTGATGGTTAGAGTGCAGTCCCTGAGAGGGACAGGGGTTCTCCCTGTGGCTGGAGGGGAACTCATAGGAGAGGGGCTGAGGGTGTGGGTCGACCGGACTGCTGCGTTTCAGAAGGTCCTGAGTGACGTGTCGGTGTACCTGAAGCCTCCTTGCCAGAGACAGGGGTGTGTGGTGCTCAACTGCCCCGCCCTGCACCCCAAACCAAATGTACCCTCCCCTGACACCCTCACGCTGGGGCAACTACGCACTGTGCTGCTGACTGACCACTTAGGGGCGCTACTGAGGAGACAGGGGTGAGTAAGGAGATTACTATTCTACCATAGTCAAATTTGGACACGCCTACACAACCGGTCAAAAGTTTAAGAAAACCTACTAATTCAAGGGTTTTTCTTTATTTTTACAAATTTCTACATTGTAGAATAATATTGAAGACATCAAAACAATGAAAATACACATATGGAATCATGTAGTAACCAGAAAATTGTTAAACAAATCTAAATATATTTGATATTCTTCAAATAGTCTGACAGCTTTGCACACTCTTGGCATTCTCTCAACCAGCTTCATGAGGTAGTCACCTGGAATGCATTTCAATTAACAGGTCTACCTTGTTAAAAGTGAATTTGTGGAATTTCTTTCCTTAATGCGTTTCAGCCAATCAGTAATGTTGTGACAAGGTAGAGGTGGTATTCAGAAGATGGCCCTATTTGGTAAAATACTAAGTCTATACTATGGCAATAACAGCTCAAATAAGTAAAGAGAAACAACAGTCATTACTTTGTCATTCAATCCAGAAAATTTCAAGTGCTGTCGCAAAAAACATCAAGCTCTGTGATAAAACTGTCTCTCATGAGGACCACCACAGGAAAGGAATACCCAGAGTTGCTTCTGCTGCAGAGGATAAGTTCATTAGTTACCAGCCTCGCCCAAGTAAATGCACAGAGCTGAAGTAACAGACACATCTCAACATCAACTGCTCAGAGGAGACCGTGTGAATCAGGCCTTCGTGGTCAAATTGCTGCAAAGAAACCACTGCTAAAGGACACCAATTAGAAGAAGAGACTTGCTTGGGCCAAGAAAAACGAGCAATGGACATTAGACCAGTGGAAATTTGTCCTCTGGTCTGGAGTTCAAATTGGAGATTTTTGGTTAGCACCGCTGTGTCTTTGTGAGACACGGTGTGGGTGAACGGATGATCTCAACTAGAGGTCAACTGATTTAATCGGAATGGCTGACTTTAATTAGGGCCGATTTAAAGTTTAAATAACAATCTTTAAAAAAAAGTTTTTTTACACCTTTTATTTAATCTTTATTTAACTAGGCAAGTCAGTTAAGAACACATTCTTATTTTCAATGACTGCCTAGGAACAGTGGGTTAACTGCCTTGTTCAGGGGCAGAACGACAGATTTCACCTTGTCAGCTCGGGGGATCCAATCTTGCAAACTTAACCAGTACAACGCAATAACGACCTGCCTCTCTCTCGTTGCACTCCACAAGGGTTTACTGCATTCGCGTAACTCAAGGTAAGTTGCTAGCTAGCATTAAACTTATCTTATAAAAAACAATCAATCATAATCACTAGTTAACGACACATGGTTGGTTGATATTGCTAGATAATATCTAGCGTGTCCTGCGTTGCATATAATCTGACTGAGCATACAAGTATCTGACTGAGCGGTGGTAGGCAGAAGCAGGCGCGTAAACATTAATTCAAACAGCACTTTAGTGCGTTTTGCCAGCAGCTCTTTGTGAGTCAAGCATTGCGCTGTTTATGACTTCAAGCCTATCAACTCCCGAGATGAGGCTCGTGTAACCGAAGTGAAATGGCTAGCTAGTTAGCGCGCGCTAATTGTCGTGGTGTTGCTGGTTCGAGCCCAGGGAGGAGCGAGGAGAAGGACGGAATCTATACTGTTACACTGGCAATACTAAAGTGCCTATAAGAACATCCAATAGTCAAAGGTTAATGAAATACAAATGGTATAGAGGGAAATAGGCCTATAATTCCTATAATAACTACAACCTAAAACTTCTTACCTGGGAATATTGAAGACTCATGTTAAAAGGAACCACCAGCTTTCTTATGTTCTGAGCAAGGAACTGAAACATTAGCTTTCTTACATGGCACATATTTTACATGGAACATATTGCACTTTTACTTTCTTCTCCCACACTTTGTTTTTGCATTATTTAAACCAAATTGAACATGTTTCATTATTTACTTGAGGCTAAATTAATTCGATTGATGTATTATATTAAGTTAAAATAAGTGTTCATTCAGTATTGTTGTAATTGTCATTAGAATAAATAAATAAATAGGCGGATTAATCGGTATCGGCTTTCATGGTCCTCCAATAATCGGTATCGGCGTTGAAAAATCATAATCGGTCGACCTCTAATCTCAACATCTGTATTTCTCACCTTAAAGCATGGAGGAGGTGTGATGGTGTGTGTGTGCTTTGCTGGTGACACTGTCAGTTATTTTTATTTAGAATTCAAGGCACACTTAACCAGCATGGCTACCACCGCATTCTGCAGCGATACTCCTTCCCATCAGATTTGCCCTTAGACCCACTATCATTAGTTTTTCAACAGGACAATGACCCAACACACCTCCAGGCTGTGTAAGGGCTATTTGACCAAGAAGGAGAGTGATAAAGTGCTGCATCAGATGACTTGGCCTCCACATTCTGCCGACCTCAACCAAATTGAGATGGTTTGGGATGAGTCAGAGCGCAGAGTGAAGGAAAAGCAGCCAACAAGCGCTCAGCGTATGTGGGAACTCTTTCAAGACTTGGAAAAGCATTCCAGGTGAAGCTGGTTGAGAGAATGCCAAGTGTGCTAAGCTGTTATCAAGGCAAAGGGTGGCTACTTTGAAGAATCTCAAATATAAAATATATTTTGATTTAACACTTTTTTTGGTTACTACATGATTGGGTGTTGCTTTACCACTATATCATATGTCAGTGGCATCACTGTTTTTCTCAGGTTTATTGTGTCCTGCTGCCCTGTGCTGCCAGAGGAAAGTGACATCATTGTCTTCCTCCGATTGCTTGGCATCGATTGGCCCACAGTGCCCATCACCTGGACCAATGACGAGAGGGAGGAGAACATTTTGGAGGCTTTACAGAATTCCCCGTACAGAGAAAGAGAGGAGACAGATGGAGGAAGAAGAGAGAGTGAAGGAAAGAATACAGATGAAGATAAAGAGGAGATGCTCAGGGTGAACTTGAAGAGGGTGTTTCAGGAGGAGCAGCTGCCAGGTTATGACCCCAGCCTGGGCAGCTGTACAGGTGAGACAAACAACATTGACCTTTTGACCTGGGGATTGGTTGTAAATGTCTTAACATATGAATAACCCATACGGTGTATTGGGAAAGTATTCAGACCCCTTAACTTTTTCTACATTTTGTTACATTAGATTTATTCTTAGGATGATTAAATAGTTTTTCCCCTCATCAATCTAGACACAATACCTTATAAAGCAATACCTTATAAAGCAAAAACCAGTTTCATTTATTATTTTTGCAAATGTGTTAAAAATAAAAAAACGGAAATATCACATTTACATAAGTATTCAGACCCTTTACTCAGTACTTTGTTGAAGCAGCTATTGTAGCCTCACGTCTTCATGCTTGGCACACCTGTATTTGGGGAGTTTCTCTCATTCTTCTCTGCAGATCCTCTCAAGCTCTGTCAAGTTGGATGGGGAGAGTCGCTGCAGAGCTATTTTCAGGTCTCCAGAGATGTTTGATCGGGTTCAAGTCCGGGCTCTGGCTGGCCCACTCAAGGACATTCAGAGACTTGTCCCGAAGCCACTTCTGCATTGTGTTGGCTGTGTGCTGGCTGTGTGCTTAGTCGTTGTCCTGTTGAAAGGTGAACCTTCACCCCAGACTGAGTGCTCTGGAGCAGGTTTTTATCAAGTTTCTCTGTACATTTTTCCTTTGATCCTGACTGGTCTCCCAGTCCCTGCTGCTGAAAAACATGCCCACAAAATGATGCTGTCACCACCATGCTTCACCATAGGGATGGTGCTAGGTTTCCTCCAGATGTGATGCTTAATAGGCCAAAGAGTTCAATCTTGGTTTCATCAGACCAGAGAATCTTGTTTCTCATGGTCTGAGAGTCCTTTAGGTGCCTTTTGGCAAACTCCAAGCAGGCTGTTGTATGCCTTTTACTGAGGAGTGGCCTCTATCTGGCCACTCTACCATAAAGGCCTGATTGGTGGAGGGCTGCAGAGATGGTTGTCCTTCTGGAAGGTTCTCCCATCTCCACAGAGGAACTATAGAGCTCTGTCACAGTGACCATCAGGTTCTTGGTCACTTCCCTGACCAAGGCCCTTCTCCCCTGATTGCTCAGTTTGGCTGGACGGCCAGCTCTAGGAAGAGTCTTGGTGGTTCCAAACATCTTCCATTTCAGAATTATGAAGGCCACTGTGATCTTGGGGATCTTCAATGCTGCGGACATTTTTTGTACCCTTCCCCAGATCTGTGCTACAACACAATCCTGTCTCGGTGCTCTATGGACTTCCACTGTTAACTGTGGGACCTTATATAGACAGGTGTTGTCTTTCCAAATCATGTACAATCAATTGAATTCACCATAGTGGACTCCAATCAAGTTGTAAAAACATCAAGGATGATCAATGGAAACAGGATGCACCTGAGCTCAATGTTGAGTCGCATAGCAAAGGGTCTGAATGTAAATAAGATATGTTTTTAATTTAATACATTTGCAAAGATTTCTACAAACATGTTTTTACTTTGAATTATGGGGTATTGTGTGTAGATTGATGAGGGGGAAAAAAAATTAAATCAATTTTAGAATAGGGCTGTAACTTAACAAAATGTGGAAAAAGGGAAGGGGTTTGAATACTTTCCCGAATGCATTGGCAAATGGTAGGGTCAAATTGCTCAATGAAATTGATTTCTTTCACAGGGAGCAAGGCCTATAGGTCACCGTTAGTAATGAAACTTACTTTAACGTAGTTTAGATAAGTAAAACCTACAGAGATTAACAGTCTATAGGAGCAGTCTGTAACCCAAAATCCTGTTGATTGGTCCTCAGTGCAAAGGGACAGTGTGTCTCATCTGGCCCAACTGGACAGGGCTACTGCAGGCTGCACTGTAACATTTTCTCTCCCCCCCCCCCCCCCAAACTTTAAACATCAAGCTACAGCCGTGTACTACTATAGCTGCTATGTTGTGTATGTTCATACAATACTAAAGAGTATAGGATCTCATGTTTTTCACATCTCTTATTGACCAAGGTATCCACGGCAACCGCAGTCCTGTCAGGATGAGTTCCGTCAGCAGCAGATAGCAATGCTGTGGAGAGCCAGCGGTGCAACAGTGACACAGGTTTATTTGACACAACGCATTAACTACCACATGATGACAAACTATACCTCCCCAGACTAACCAGTAGAGGTGCACCAATTGTTGTAAATGAAAAATAAATTGGTTTTTTGCTCCAACTTTACTTTATCCAAAAATGCTGCAACCACATATGATCGATCAGTGTTGGGATTCGTTACTTGTAAAATATGACGTATTGCTCGTAACTTTCAATCAAAATAATGTGTTATATTACAATACTACTTTCTGTGCAAAGTAATGTGTTATGTTACTCCTTTATATTACAAAAACCATCAAGTCCCACTTGCCAACAAGGTATGTTGGTCACCGATTTAATAATGCAGAGGATACAATACTAATGATAGGACAGACATCAAAGCATTTAAATTATTTAACACTAGAATAGTCGTGATGAATACCAATCAGTGTAGATGAAGGGGAGGAGCCGGGTAAAGAAGGATTTTTAAGCCTTGAGATAATTGAGACATGGATTGTCTGTGTGCCATTCAGAGGGTGAATGGGCAAGTCAAAATACTTTATTGAACGTGGTAGCAGGTGCCAGGCGCACCAGTTTGTACCAAGAATTTCAACGCTGCTGGGTTTCACGCTCAGCATCCCTGTGGAATGCTTTCGACACCTTGTTGAGTCCATGCCCCAGAAAATTGATCCTCTTCTGAGGATAAAAGCGGGGGTGAAACTGAAATATTAGGAAGGTGTTCTTACTGTTTTGTACACTCAGTATATGGTGTGTATAGTAAGAATATAACGGAATACAATCTAAATAGAATATATTTTTCCCAAACATACTTTTGTCTTGCGAATGCTCACTTGAGAAATGGATGGACTTGCGGTTATCCCAAGAATAAGTGATATTTTGAAAGAGCATTTAGTTTTTTGTTGTTTAGCAAATGTAAGGGTTTTGAAAAGCTCAGTATCTGGTCTTTGTAATCATATATAGAAATCAAAATGTCTTACTTGCATGTGACTGTGGAAGGATTCTCAAAGTCGCTTTTTGGTAAAAATACAAAATAAGAGTTTTTTTCCATTTTCCCTGCCTCTGTCAATTCCATGCTGGGCTGTTCATCAGTCTCTTCATTCACAATTTGACAATGTATAAAAATATTGTCAGACAGAACAAGGCCACCATTCATTTGGCGATTGAATCATTCTAAGAAGAATGAAAATAAAGTGTGATCAGGCCTCATTGTGACAACAGCTTTTATCCTTTTAAAACACCAACACTTGTGACAGATTTTTTTCCCAAACCTTTCCGAGAGAGCTTGGACCAAAGGTGTGGACTCAAGTCACATGACTTGGACTGGAGTCTGACTGGAGTCTGACTCAAGTTTACTTTTTTTTAAACTTGAGACTTGATTTGGAGCCTAAAACTCGGGACTTTGACTTGAGACGGATGACTTGAAAGTATTTGGCCAGTTTTTTTTAACGTTTAGTCACTCATTTTGTGGCACAGAATCTACGTGGATTATTCTCCACGCAGCCAGAGACAATGGCTGCGTTTCAAACACATAAAAGACACACCCTCCTCCTCTTACCCTCACCTTATGCCCTTGGGGGAATCCCCAGGGCCATCTTTGCCAACGGTCCAAACGATTAGCCAAGTAAAGGAAGCTGGCAACCCAAGCCCCTCAGCCCTCGCTGGTGAGTTTACAATCCTGTTCACTCCGGGGCCTGTAACGCCCCATAATTCAATTTGCGTTGATTGTACATTAGCTATGAAAAGTCAGCCAAAATGTAAAACCAACATCAATATGGAGAAGTCGACATACAAGTATAAGTAAATTAGAAACTATGCCAATAATGCACATGACAGCACAAATGCTTATCGTGAAAGTAATTCTGTTTTTGTTTGGTTAGCTTTTGGAAACATTAGCTAGTGCATACAACTTTCCCTGACATTACTTTTCTATTCTACATTGTCATTTTCGATTTACCTGATATCGTCAAGATGGTTAGCATTCGATGTCTGTGAATGCGTTGTCTTCTAGCCAATATATGAAATGCAATCATAATTGACTCTAACGCATATAAAGCACACACAACAGCTACCGGTGGTTCCATGATGACTGAAAGCACAACCGTGGGACAAACGAGTGACACATTTCCGGGCAAGGTCGGTCCATTTTAAAATGCATTCATTATTCTAAGGCCCTGCGAGTGTCAACTCATCATAAGTCATGATATTCACTTAATTTGAGGGCTGAGGGGAGAGGGTGTGTATTTTACATGTTTGGAATGAGCCAGTATCGCACTTGCAAAAATACTGATTGGCTAGTGAAATACTCTCGGACCTCTGATTGGACCAGCAAATTGTCAATCACCATAGGTTGAGTGAGCTAGCGCAGTGAGGTTTTGGGGGGTTGGCAGTGTGAAACTGAATGGGGAAAAATCTATTTTTCTACATATTTTAATAGGCTACATATAGCCAACCATTTGTATTATACCTTTTGCTTATTCAATCTGGTCACTAACCTAGGCCTACATTATTGCACCAAAATTATTGTTTTCAAAATCGAATTTGTGCTTTAGAACAGAAAAGTTGCACGTCTTGATTTGACTTAATATTGTCCATATAAATTAGGGTTAATTCAGAAAGAGTGGGACATTATATAAACTGAGACAGCTTAATCCTGAGACGTTTATTTCTTGATCTGACAAGAGAAAATCTAAACGGTGGTTACTAAGCCCTTGCAGAGAAACCACATAAAAATCACATCACTTCATTAGTGTGACATAGAGGGGGCAGAGCAAGTCCAGTCCTGTCAATAGATTGCTAGAAGATGCATTTGTTCAGCGGGACGGGGCTCTGCAGACTTCTCTGATGCTACACAGGATTTTTATTTAATTTTTGCGTTGTAATTTAAACAATGCCTAATATCTGACATTAATAGTGGAATGATAGTGTTTCACAGTATTACTTAACCTTAGTTTTGTGATTGGCTGTGATATTCTCCTATTGATTTCTCCCAGCTAAGTAGCATCTGTTGTAAAACTGAGAAAGCTGTTCAGACTTTGTGGCTGTGTTCTCTAGCGGAAATTGCTGTCAATTTCAGTTTTTGAGAAAACAAGCACTGAATAGTGTAGGGAATCATTGTACCATCAAAAAACAAAACTAAAATACCCGGCTGAAAATGACTGTAAACAGCGCTTGGGAAAAACACTGACTATCCTCTTAATTTGTTAATTTAGTGCTGTTATGAACACTGTTATTTGAGGGAATTCAGAAAAAGTGGAACACTTTTTGCATTTAAGTATTCTGTAACCTCTTCAGACATCTGTTCAACATATTATCCATTTCTGAAATCCTCAGATGTTTCCTAATCACACAAAATGTAACTTAATTTTCATTGTGGTACAATTAGGACTATAATAATGGTGTCCCAGTTTATCTGCTGTCTGTCTACCGAATTTGACTCGGTGTACAGATGGGTGTGTCATGCCTCCTGTGAATATGATATTAAACATATTTTTTTGTGTGTGATTAGGAAACATCTTTCAGAAATGTATCATGTTGGGCTAATGCAAAAAGTGTCCCGCTTATTCTGAATTCACCTTAGTGTTTAACAATCTGCTACGGATGCATCTTTGCCACAACAGTAGTTACCTGGTGATTTCATTTCTCATTTTCATATTCAGAAAGTTTGGGTGGGTTATATACCTCAGTGATGGTACTGGCTATATGTCTGAAGGTCTCTGGAACATTGCACTACCTTCAATATTTATGGGATGAAGATGTAACATATTCTGACAAATTTAATTAGGACATTTGTGAGTAAGAAAAAGACTACAGAGACAGATCATGCTTTCCATCCAATCCTGCAACCTAGGCTGCATACAGGCATGGGCAACTCCAGTCCTCGGGCCCTATTGGTGTCACACTTTTGCTCCAGCTAACACACCTGACTCCAGTAATCAACTATTCATGCTCTTCAGTTTAGAATGTAATTGGTTTATTCAGCTGTGTTTGCTAGGGATCGGGAAAAGTGTGACAACACTCTGGCTACCAAGGACTGGAGTTGCCCATCCCTGTGGTAGGCCATATGATCCTGCTTGCTCTGGATCCCAGAGAAGTGATATGATATCCCTGGTTGATATTGACTGCTAACATGAATGACTTGCAGTTGATTTCTGTAACTTGCATTTTGAAGATGCATCCCCGTTTATGGCTGTAATGACAGGCTTCATTTGCATAGGGACTGCATGTGCGTGCGCAGGGTCGCAAGCTTTGAACCACTCCTTTTTGCAGGTCATGGGTCAAAGTTTGAAAACCACTGAGCAAGCAAACAGATTGCTGATTTGCTGTACAACTATAGAACCGGGTGCAGCGCAAACGCCAAATTGTAGGGAGAGCGGATTGCCATAAATGATAATGCAGCTTCAAAAATGGTTTGGTGATCAAGAATATTAACCATTTACTTTGCAAGCTCCCCAGCAATGGTGCATCAAGGAACAATTACTAGCATAGGCCTTCTGGTCTTTTGGCATGTCAAAATTGCTTGATTGTTAAAATGTATTATTACCTAATCAAAATCTAATGAAAAGGTCTGTCTGGTAGCCTCAAATGATTTCAGACAACTTGTTACGACTGGACTTGACTTGCTTAGAATGCACAATGTGGGGCCTCCCGGGTGGCACAGTGGTCCAGGGCACTGCATTGCAGCGCCAGCTGTGCCATCAGAGACTCAGGGTTCGTGCCCAGGCTCTGTCGCAGCCGGCGTCGTCCGGGTTATGGAGGGTTTGGCCGGTAGGGATGTCCTTGTCTCATTGCACACCAGCAACTCCTGTGGCGGGCCGGGCGCAGTGCACGCTAACATATCTGTGATATGTTACCACACTTTTCCACCAAGCCACCCTCCGATCCAACAGGTCCCAGATGTGCTCAATAGGATTGAGATCCAGGCTCTTCGCTGGCCATGGCAGAACACCGGCATTCCTGTCTTGCAGGAAATCATGCACAAAACGAGCAGTATGGCTGGTGGCATTGTTATGCTGGAGGGTTATGTCAGGATTAGTCTGCAGGAATGGTACCACATGAGGGAGGAGGATGTCTTCCCTGTAACACACAGCGTTGAGATTGCCTGCAATGACAACAAGCTCAGTCCGATGATGTGAAACACTGCCCGAGACCGTGACGGACCCTCCACCTCCAAATCGATCCCGCTCCAGAGTAGGCCTCGGTGGAACGCTCATTCCTCCGACGATAAACCCGAGTCTGACCATCACCCCTGGTGAGACAAAACTGCGACTCGTCAGTGAAGAGTACTTTTTTCCCAGTCCTGTCTGGTCCAGCGACGGTGGGTTTGTGACCATAGGTGACTTTGTTGCCGGTGATCTCTGGTGAGGACCTGCCTTACAGCAGGCCTACAAGCCCTCAGTCCAGCGTCTCTCAGACTATTGCGGACAGTCTGAGCACTGATGGAGGGATTGTGTGTTCCTGGTGTAATTCAGGCAGTTGTTGTTGCCATCCTGTACTTGTCCTGCAGGTGTGACGTTCGGCTGTACCGATCCTGTGCAGGTGTTACACATGGTCTGCCACTGCGAGGACGATCAACTGTCCGTCCTGTCTCCCTGTACCGCGGTCTTAGGTATCTCACAGTACGGACATTACAATTTGGCCACATCTGCAGTCCTCATGCCTCCTTGCAGCATGCCTAAGGCACATTCACGCAGATGAGTAGTGACCCTGCGCATCTTTCTTTTGGTGTTTTTCAGAGTCAGTAGAAAGGCCTCTTTAGTGTCCTAAGTTTTCATAACTGTGACCTTAATTGCCTACCGTCTGTAAGCTGTTAGTGTCTAAACAACTGCTCCACAGGTGCATGTTCATTAATTGTTTATGGTTCATTGAACAAGCATGGGAAACAGTGTTTAAACCCTTTACAATGAAGATCTGTGAAGTTATTTGGATATTTACGAATTCTCTTTGAAAGACAGGGTCCTGAAAAGGGGACGTTTCTTTTTTTGTTTATGTTAAAAGGCCTCGTTTCTACCAAATTCATGCTGTAACTCGACTTCTCATGTTGTCTTGTTACTTTGAGCAATCAATTTATGTTTTTTTTCGTCCCCTCTTTTACTTGATCTGTTTCTTAGAGGCATCTTGTTTGTGGACCAATGAAGACACTTGGAACTCACCTCAGTGCTGCCCAGTACCTTCAGTAAGAACATCTTCTTTTATCATTTTGATTCAGCTTTAGTCCCCGTAATTATCAGTTTGCTCTGCTGTTTGCTCTAATGTAGCCTTTTCAGATCTCTAATGTAGCCTATTGAGATCTCATCGAGCCACTGTGTGTGTGTCTGTCTCATTGGCTCCTTGTTCACCCTGTCCTACAGACTGAGAAGAGTGCAGATGAAGGAGGCCTCAGAGATTAAGTATGGAGAACAAGTCCAAGGTGAGTCTTCTAAATTTGTCTGAACTCTGTAGTATGTGTATGATCAGGGACTGTTGTGGTATGTGATCTCCCTTCTTGGACTTAAAACTTCTATTACAACTCCAAATACTGTTTCAGATCAAGGTCATGACCTCAGCCACAGTGAGGTTTGAGCTGCTCTCAACAGTCCATACGAGCCCGGTGAGTCTTAGGAGCTGTTTGAGAGAGACTCACTTCTTGGAGCTAGTCTGCATGTGTGTGTATTTTGATTTATTAGGATTCCAATTAGTCGTCGCCAATGGAGACAGCAAGTCTGACTGGGGTCCGATATATCATAAATACATTACAGACAAAGGATTTAACAATTTACATACACACTACATGTTCAAGTTTTTAAATGTATCTATCAGTTACACATACAAGTCTAATGGTTTTAAATGACTGTTTTGTATTGTCTGGAAACTCACTTGTAGAATTCGCTTGCAGTAGGTCTCTTAAAAAAGAGAAGCCGTGCAAGGTTATTAAACAGAGGTGCCTAGTTATTCTTCTTTTGTTGATATCAGGTAACGTGCAACCTAACCCTGGCCCTGATATGCAATGTCTCCAAACCCCCTCTGATTTTAAATCAAGATCTGGTTTTGGTATTTTCCATTTAAATGGTTAAAGCCGGTGTCTGTTGTCAAAAATTGATGGGGTTAGGATTTGGGCTAAATCAACCGATGCTGATGTAATTGTGTTTTCTGAAACCTGGCTCAGCAAGTCTGCTTTTGATAAGGATATTTGTATAAATGGTTATCGCACTGATCGAGTTAAGGTGGGGTAGCTATATATGTAAAAACTAAATTCCCTGTAACTGTGGCAAAGTCTGAAACTATTTGTAAACAGTTGGAATTTCTTGCTTTGAATATTAAGGTTTCAAAGGGTCTCTCTATAACTGTGATTTGCTGTTACAGACCCCCCTCTGCTCTCTATAACTGTGATTGGCTGTTATAGACCCCCCTCTGCTCTCTATAACTGTGATTGGCTGTTATAGACCCCCTCTGCTCTCTATAACTGTGATTGGCTGTTATAGACCCCCCTCTGCTCTCTATAACTGTGATTGGCTGTTATAGACCCCCCTCTGCTCTCTATAACTGTGATTTGCTGTTACAGACCCCCCTCTGCTCTCTATAACTGTGATTGGCTGTTATAGACCCCCCTCTGCTCTCTATAACTGTGATTGGCTGTTATAGACCCCCTCTGCTCTCTATAACTGTGATTGGCTGTTATAGACCCCCCTCTGCTCTCTATAACTGTGATTGGCTGTTACAGACCCCCTCTGCTCTCTGTGATGCATTTTCTTCTCTGACGCACATTATGTCTAAACTTCTTTTACAGTGAAATGATCTTGATTGGTGATCTCAACTGGTGTTGGTTAAAGCCGGTGTCTGATGATTTAAAAATGTTTTGTAATTCTATGAATCTTACCCAGTTGATTAACTCACCCACTTGCCCAGATAAATCTACCCTGATTGATTTGATATTGACAAATGTTCCACATAAATATTCTGCGATTGGTGTTTTTTGTAATGATTTAAGTGACCATTGTGCTGTTGTTGCTGTTAGAAATACTAAGGTTCCTAAGACAAACCCACGTTTTAAGAGAAATTTGAAGTGTTTTAATAAGAAGGCTTTCTTTCATGATTTGTTTTATTTTGACTGGACCCAGATTGAGCTTATTCCTGATGTGGAAACGGCCTGGAAATTCTTTCATGATGTTTTTTTCCAAATGGTAAACAAACATGCCCCATTCCGCAGGTTCAGGGTTAAAGGGCGGGATAATCCATTGTTTTCTTCTAAGCTGTCTTGTAGTATTCACGACCGTAATCTAGCCTGGGCTAAAGCAAGGAAATTATGTTCTGATGCTGATTGGCTTATTTTTAGGCAGTTACGAAACAAGTGTCTTTTCTTCTCAGGAAGGCCAAGTCTGAATATTTTGTCTGTTACCACTGATAACCTGAATGACCCTAAAGTTTTAGAAGGCCATTAAGTCTATGTCTGGTATCGGTAATGTTAATGAATTACCGTCATGTGTATTGAAGGACTCTGTTGCTGTATATGACCCAACTGAAATGCTGAATTGTTTCAATGAGCACTTTGTATCATCTGGTAGGCTGTTTGACTCAGTGTCCTCTGTCTCTGTACAACCCTGTGTGGATGAACCAGTGAGAGCTGGTCAAACTTTTAGCTTTTTGCCATTCTCAGTGCAGGTGGTACATAAAGCCCTGAAATCCTTAGATCAGAGAGAGCCTGCAGGTCCTGATCTTTTGGATCCCTGCTTTTTAAATCTGGCAGCTGATTTCATCGCTGAACCACTTACATATCTGTTCAATCTAAACCTGGAATGTAATGAAATTCCGAAAATCAGCATTTGTCCTACCACTTTTAAAAGGGGGAGATCCAACCCTTTTAAATAATTATAGGTCAATCTCAAAGCGGTCACCCCTGGTGAAAATACATGAAACCCTTGTGAGTGAACAGCTAAAAGAGTTTTTATTTACTAACTATATTTTATCAATGTACCAATCGGGCTTCAGGAAGAAGCATAGCACAATTACAGCAGCCATGACTGTTTTAAATGATATCACTGAAGCCTTTGACAAAAAACAGCACTGTGTCTCACTTTTATTGATCTCTCTAAGGCAGTTGATCATGCTATACTAAGTCAGAGATTGTCGAGTGTAGGTCTTTCAGAGCATGCAGTTGCATGGCTTGCTAACTATCTGTCTGATAGAACTCAGTGCACTCAATTTGATGGGCTTATGTCTGTTAAATTGTCTGTATTTAATGGTGTGCCCCAAGGCTCTGTACTTGGTCCTCTCTTATTCACTATTTATATAAATAAAGACAAAAATGTAAAATGCGCAACTTCATTTTTATGCTGATGATACTGTTATTTACTGTTGTGCCTTGTCTCTTACAAAAGCTTTCCAGAACTTGCAAACTGCTTTTTATACTGTTCAACATACCTTGTGTCAATTGAAGCTTATCCTCAACAATGACTAAACTAATGGTGTTTTCTAAAGCAAGAAATAGACCTCTGAACCTTTCACCTGTCAGGGCAAGGAGGAATATCTTGGAATTTTAATTGATGACGGCCTCTGTTTTAAATTGCATATTCAACAACTTACACAAAATTGAAGCTGAAATTGGGATTTTATTTTAGGAATAAGGCCTGTTTTTCTTTTGAAGCCAGAAGGAGGCTATTATCAGCTACATTTATGCCTTTACTAGACTATGGGGATATTTTCTATATGAATGTTTCTGCTCAGTGTTTGAGATCAATTGACGCCCTTTACCATGTCACTTTGAGACACCACTGCACTTTGTATACCAGGGTTGGCTGGCCTTCTAGTCACTCGTAGGCTCACTCTGGTATACTTTTATTTACAAAGCCATTTTGGGTTTACTACCTATTTTTATTTGGGCATTTTTATTGTTCAGAAATGTGGTGGGTACTCTCTTCATTCGCAGGACTTTATCCTGCTAACTGTTCCAAATGTCCCAACTGAATTTGGTAAAAGGGCTCTCTGCGCCATCGTCTTGGAACGCCTTACAAAATACTTTTAAACTGGAAGAACTTGTCCCAATTTGGTATTTTTAAATCACAGATGAATGATCTTGAGACTGATTCCCTGACCTGTCAATGTTTTTAATTTGCTGTTTTTGATTTTGTTATCTTGTGAATTCTATGGTTTTTACTAGATTACTTGTAGTTTTCATGTTGTTTGTCTGTCATTTTTGTAATGACTTGGTGCTGCCTATCTTGACCAGGACGCTCTTGAAAAAGAGATTTTAAATCTCAATGAGCCCTTCCTGGTTAAATAAAGGTTAAATAAAAAAATACATGTCAGTACATACACACACCCATTTTAGCGTGTAAATCTTGGTGGGGCAAAAAATAACATGTGGGATGCATGCCAGCAAAGCCACTACACAACACTAACCAATACATTAATAGCACTATAACGGTGACCAACGGTGCCCACAAACTGTTAGGGCCTACATAAAGCTGTCACAACAGCAGTCCCAACACCTTACCACTGCTACAGTTCATTCAGCCTCATATACTGCCTTTTAAAGAAACATAGCTGATATGGCTGACTTGCTTTAACAAATGTGATTTCTACTGACAATTGAGATGTATAAACTATGTCACAAGGGCACGGCAAGTGAATAAGAGGCCATCCGTAATTTCAATGAAGACCTTAATGAGCGAGCTAAAACGGACGTAGTCAATATAACTATTTGTTCATCACTTTTGAAATGTACAGCGACAGAATTTAGATCATGGGCCGTTCATACATATAATCAGAAATGAAAGCTCTTACAATATTCAATGATTACATTTCTCTAAAACAGGTTATAGGCAAACAAGCCCACACCGACCACGAGTGATAGGTTTACACTACCACGTTGGTGAAAATTGACCAAATTATTAGTGTGAGGCACATGAGCTACTAACGGCTTACTACACATCACTCACTTAGTATTACTTTAGCTACAGTATACATATCCCTCTGGTGTCCTATATCATTTATGAAGCTGCATAAGACATTTTTGGACTCGCATTGTGATGTGCTTGAACAGGAAAGGGGCGTGGCGGTCCTTCGTGGGCAAATTGTCATCAAAGAGAAAGATGACTGTTCAAAACATATTTTCCCAGTCGTAGCTCGTTTTTCACGAGTTCCAAGTTGTCTTGAACTCAGCCACTGATTCCTTCCCAAACCACTCATTGTTGAATTTGCTATTTCCAACTTGTTGTGTAATGTTTATGGCCGATGAGCACCGATACGTTTTGTCTCTAATTTCTCTTCATATGACAAGGATCGAAAAGGATTTGTTTGTCGACTTGATTCATGGTGACGACTGCTAGTTTGCTAGCTAATATTTTGAAAGTATGATGTTGACATGATCAGTCCAATCAAGGCTACTGTAGATATAACGTGATTTGATGTCATTCTACCTGTGGCCAGTGACCTTGAGCCTTCTTGGATGGGTACTTCTAATGTAAACATATGGCAGAACCCAAGGAGCTAAAATGTTCGGTCTCTAACCTTAAAATTCGGGATGATGTACTGTGCCATGAGTGATAGAAAACTGAGCCAATCAGGTACAATGCTCCATTTTCTGCTGGCTAGCCCCACCACCGAAAGCCCTGAGCTAGGCTGGAACACCTGAATTTTGGAGCTGCCTTACTCAAGAAAGCAAAAAAGAGACCAGGTTTGTATGCGGCTTTATTAACTCAATGTAATTGTGCCGTGAGGTGTTGCTTTCTTTGTTTTTTGAAACCAGGTTTGCTGTTCACTTGCTCAATATAAGATGGAAGGGAGTTCCATTCAATCATGGCTCTGTATAATACTGTATGTTTCCTTGCATTTGTTCTGGACCTGGGGACTGTGAAAAGACCCCTGGTGGCATGTCTGGTGGGGTAAGTGTGTGTCAGTGCTGTGTGTAAGTTGACAATGCAAACCATTTAGGATTTCCTACACATTGAATGTTTTTATAAAAACAAAAAGTGGGGGGGATCACGTGACCCTTGAATGAGTTGGCCGCATGAACTAAGAGCTCCGCACAAGTAGTTACCTCCACTTCAAGTTAAAACTCCTTTAGCTTTAGTCAAAAAGTCGTGGTGGCTACAAATAGCCATATTACAGGTGACATTTTTACCCGGACTCAGAAAAAGCCTCCAAGAAGCAGCTAGTTTCAGAAAAATCTAGCGCCATTAGCCAGGAGCAAGAGGACCCGTTCCCCCCCGAGGCCCAACCTCGCACTTTGTCGAAGACATCCTTTCTGAGCTGAGATCCCAACGTACAGAACTCAACATCAAATTAGATGGCATTAACTCTCAGCTCAGTGCAATAGGGGGCAAGGTGACAACCCTGGAAAATGCTTTGCCTGACCTCAAGAACAAGAGAACCATCAACTCGGGGCGCCTGGATGAGGCAGGCAAATCCTATCCATGGAAAACTCACTGACAGACGCCATGGAAACAATACCGTATGCTAAAAAGAAAATAGAGCATCTGGGAAAGAAAACAGAGGACCTGGAAAACGGGGCAAATTAATAGTGTTATATTTAATCTGGGCGAAAAAGAAGAGGGAAACATGCCACTGATCCGCCACCTGCATGACAAACTTCCCGAGTGGCTCCACCTGTCCACCGACAGGCCCATGGAACTCGAGAGCTCACTGAGCACTGAGGCCCCCACCAGCAGCCAGACAACCACCTCGCCCAATCACCATACGTTTCCTGAGATTTACCGACAAGGAACGAGTTCTACAGGTGGCGAAAATCAACACCATTACAGTGGTAAACGCCAAACTCACTTTACACCAGGACCTGTGAGATGGAATGCACCGAGAGTTTGACGAGGTAAAGAAATACTCCATTGACCGAGGCATCTTTAGGGGATTCAAATGGCCTCCTGGGTGGCGCAGTGGTTAAGGGCGCTGTACTGCAGCGCCAGCTGTGCTACCAGAGACTCTGGGTTTGCGCCCAGGCTCTGTCGTAACCGGCCACGACCGGGAGGTCCGTGGGGCAACGCACAATTTGGCCTAGTGTCGTCCGGGTTAGGGAGGGTTTGGCCGGTAGGGATATCCTTGGCTCATCGCGCACCAGCGACTTCTGTGGCGGGCCGGGCGCAGTGCGCGCTAACAAAGTTTGCCAGGTGCACAGTGTTTCCTCCGACACATTGGTGCGGCTGGCTTCCGGGTTGGTGGCGCGCTGTGTTAAGAAGCAGTGCGGCTTGGTTGGGTTGTGTATCGGAGGACGCATGACTTTCTCTCCCGAGCCCGTACGGGAGTTGTAGCGATGAGACAAGATAGTAGCTACTAAAACAATTGGATACCACGAAATTGGGGAGAAAAAGGGGTAAAAAATGTTTTTATTATTATTTGTAGTTCTCATTTTCACATAGGCCCCCACCATTTATAGGCTGTCGATTACGACACACTTAGACCTAACGAAAAGCTCAATTTTATGCCTATGGCCTTTATCCTGTTGATATTACGTTTTAATAAAAACGAACAACTTATCCAATAGATCCCTCTTAAGGATTTGCCCCAACATTTCTGTTTTATTTGGTCCAAACGATTAGCCTTATGTCCCTTCGGAGGTATATGTAGACTGGGCTATTGATTTTATTTTCTCCTTTTAATGTGGTCTAGACGAGGGCTACGTCGTAATTTACTCAATGCGGGGTGGAGAGGATGAGGCATTTCTTTGGTGGGGAGGGGGAGACGTTGTCATTTACTCAATGAGGAGAGGATGAGGCATTTTTTTGGTGGGGAGGGGGAGACGTTTTGCGTTGCCAACTTTCTTTATTTTTTCGGAACATAGAATTGAGACTGAGCGGGGGGGTAATAGATTGGATGGGATATGTCGAGTTGTTTTGGGAACTCGGCTGGGGTGTTCAGAGATGGTTCTTTTATGTACACCATTTATTTTTATTTCATGTGAACGCAGCTGTAACTATTATCCACTTTTACCCAGAGATGACTTGCACTAGAGTTCCATTACTGTTCGATGATGTTGACTAGTACCTTAAATCTATTGACATGGATCTGCCATGGTCTAGGGCATGCAATAAAACGGAAAAAGATACTATGTGCTCTAAAAAAGGAAAAAACAGACATTGCACTATTACAAGAGACACACCTTGGTGATGCCAAACTTTGGACTGGTGTATTTCTCATCTTTCAAATCAAACAGTAGAGGTACAGCCAGTAGAGGTAGAGGTACAGCCGGTAGAGGTACAGCCGGTAGAGGTACAGCCGGTAGAGGTACAGCCGGTAGAGGTACAGCCGGTAGAGGTACAGCCGGTAGAGGTACAGCCAGTAGAGGTAGAGGTACAGCCAGTAGAGGTACAGCCGGTAGAGGTACAGCCGGTAGAGGTACAGCCATACTTATCCATAAGAATGTTTCCATTTATAATTTACAAAAACATATCTGATCTGGAGGGGAGATTTATTTTGATAACTGGATCAATGTATGGGCAACCAATTACGATCTTATATATATTCCCCTAACACAGATACTCCTGCTTTCATGTCAAAAAATTATAACCCTGTTCAATGAGCATTGTGTTTCCTTTGGAGTGCTGGCTGGAGATTTTAATTGTACCCTCAACCCAACCCTGGACAAATCATCTCAAGTCCCCACTACAAATCCTAGATCTGCAAAGATGTTTAACTCTCTTACTAAAGAGATGGGACTGATAGATATCTGGACAGAGACTAATAGCTCATCTATGGACTGTACATACTACTCTAATGTCCATAACACCTACTCCCGTATAGATTACACAAGGTTTATCAATTCAGCCACGTGTACAATCAGACCCATAGCACTTTCAGATCACGCCTCTGTCCACCTCCGCTTTGACCTCTGCAAAAACATTCCGAGGTCAAAGAGCTGGAAATTCAACACCTCCATGTTATCAAACGAAGCGTTCCGTACATTGGTAACTACATGGATAGACAACTACACACAAGACAACAAAGACTCTCCTGTTTCTCCGGCCACAATGTGGGACGCTGCCAAAGCCACACCAAGAGGTCATCTAATTGCATATGCTTCCTCTAAGAAAAAAGCAATGGAAGCACACAGGCTAGATCTTGAGGGAGCTGGAACACTGAAAAAGTACATAAACAATCCACAGAAAGCACCTCCTGGAGTCAACTTAAAGCAGCCAAAGCCAAACTGAACTTGGACTATACTCAGGAGATAATTATTATGTTTTGACCACAAACCCAAGGTCTCTTTTAAATGTAACCATTGCAACCATTGCAGTAATATGGCTCAGAAGAAGTAATTTGTTGACACAGCTTCCTAAATGGAGTATTACGTCAAGCACTTCATTAACTGTAAAACCACTCATGTCATCTATAGATTGGAATGTCCACAGTGCAAGGTGTTCTACATTGGACGGACAAAGAGACGCCTTCAAGAACGCTCAGCGGAACACAAGTACGCCATACGGGTAGGCAAGAAGAATAGAATGAAAACAGACATTTCTCCTAACTGTAAAATATGTACCTCTGAAAGTGGAACCTATATGCATGTATTTTGGAGCTGTAGAGAGATTGCCAGATTTTGGCAATCTATACATACTGCTGCACAGAAAATACTAGATGTACAGTTTGATATGACCCCATGTCTTCTTAATGCCCAGCAGGGCTTTGTTCTTGATCCTGACTGAAAATGTGTTTGACTATCACATACTTTGCTAAGAAATGTATTCTTCTATTGTGGGCCTCTAATACCCCTCCTACATTTAAAATGTGGATTGACCAGATTGTTGACTTTCTCCCTCTTGAAAAGCTCACTTTTGACCTCCGCAAGAGACAGCCCAAGTTTGATAGACTCTGGTCTCCACTACTCAACAATATTTCAAATTGGACAGAGTGAATGGGGTGATTAGGGAAATGTTGTGTAAGGTGCTGTAAAAACAAACTAATTATTTGTTTGTCATCTCAGCTAAGGCTGGAAATAGATAAAGAACCTTGATAGTGCTGCTGCAAGTTCATTTATTTTTAAAGATTTTTAGAATTTATTGTTATTTTTTAAGTCGGTCACATCTGTGAATGTGGAATGTGTTTTGTTGGTTGATTTGAAAAACAAGACAACTTAATAAAACTTTAAATTGAAAAAACCCCACAAAAAAACAAGAAGTGATGCAGTCAGTGTTTCCTCAACTCTTAGCCAAGAGAGACTGGCATGCATAGTATTAATATTAGCCCTGAAGAGCAAGACGTGCCACTCTGTCCTGGGCCAGATGCAGCCTAACAGGGTCTTTATTTGCAGCACTTGACCACATGACTAGATAATAATCAAGATAAGACAACTAGAGCCTGCAGGACTTGCTTTGTGGAGTGTGGTGTCAAAAAAGCAGAGCGTCTCTTTATTACGGACAGACCTCTTCATCTTCATCCCCATCTTTACAACCATTGAATCTATACTGGACAAAAATATACATGCAACAATTTCAAAGATTTTACTGAGTTACAGTTCATATAATGTCGATTGACCTAAATTCATTAGGCCCTAAACTATGTATTTCACATGACTGGGCAGGGGCGCAGCCATGGGTGGGCCTGGGAGGGCATAGACTCACCCACTTGGGAGCCAGGTCAAGCCAATCAGAATTTAGTTTTTCCCAACAAAAGGGCTTTATTACAGACCGAAATAGTCCTTCATCGGCTGTTTGGGTGGCTGGTCCCAGACGATCCCGCTGGTTTAGAAGCGGGATGTAGAGGGCCTTTGCTGGGGTGGTTACACATGGTCTGCGGTTGTGAGGCCGGTTGGGCATACTGCTAAATTCTCTAAAAACTGTGTTGGGGGCGGCTACGGTAAAAATTAACATTCAATTCTCTGGCAACTGCTCTGGTGGACATTCCTGCAGTCAGCATGCCAATTGCACGCTCCCTCAACTTGAGACATCATCTGTAGCAATGTGTTGCTCTGAGGAAGGCCTCAAGGCTGATACGTAAAGCTTATTAAAGAGCATTGATACTATCGAGCAGTGTGCAGGTTTCTTCTTTTTTTCCCGTGTGACAAAACGGCACATTTTAGAAATGCCTTTTATAGTTCCCAGCACAAGTAATGCTCATGCTGTTTAATCAGCTTGTTGATATGCCATGCCTGTCAGGTGGATGGATTACTTTGGCAAAGGAGAAATGTTCACTAACGGGTGTAAACAAATTTGTGCACATTTTTTTGAGAAATAAGCTTTTCGTGCATATGGAAAATTCTGTTATCTTTTATTTCAGCTCATGAAACTTTACATGCTGCGTTTATATTTTTGTTCAGTATACATGTTTTGACCATGACAGTTTACAATCGAAGGTAACACCAAGTCATTTAGTCTCCTCAACTTGTTCAACAGCCACACCATTCATTACCAGATTCAGCTGAGGTCTAGAACTTAAGGAAGGATTTCTACCAAATGTATCAAATGTTACAGACCCGCTCGATTCGGTCTTATGTACACTACCATTCAAAAGTGTGGGGTCACTTAGGAATGTCCTTGTTTTTGAAAGAAAAGCAAAAAAAAAAATCAATTTAAAATAACATCAAATTGATCATAAATACAGTGTTGTAAATGACTACTGTAGCTGGAAATTGCTTTTCTAAATTTATGGAATGTACACCTATGTAAATAGAGGCCCATTATCAGCAATATCAGGAGCATCAGCATTTGTGGGTTCGATTACAGGCTCAAAATGGCCAGAAATAAAAGTACTTTCTTCTGAAACTCGTCAGTCTATTCTTGTTCTGATAAATGAAGGCTATTCCATGCGAGAAATTGCCAAGAAACTGAAGATCTCGTACAACGCTGTGTACTACTCCCTTTGCAGAACGACGCAAACTGGCTCTAACCAGAATAGAAAGAGGACTGGGAGGCCCCAGTGCACAACTGAGCAAGAGGACAAGTACATTAGTGTTTGGTTTGAGAAACAGACGCCTCACAGTCCTCAACTGGCAGCTTCATTAAATCGTACCCGCAAAACACCAGTCTCAACATCAACAGTGAAGAGGCGACTCCAGAATACTGGCCTTCTAGGCAGAGTTCCTCTGTCCAGTGTCTTGTGTTCTTTTGCCCATTTTAATCTTTTTTCTTTTTATTGGCCAGTCTGAGATATGGCTTTTTCTTTGCATCTCTGCCTAGAAGGCCAGCATCCTGGAGTCGCCTCTTCACTGTTGATGTTGAGACTGGTGTTTTGCGGGTACTATTTAATGAAGCTGCCAGTTGAGGACTGTGAGGCGTCTGTTTCTCAAACTAGACACTCTCTAATGTACTTATCCTCGACACATTGGAAGTAGAATGGCCTTACTGAAGGGCTCCGTTACTTTCAACATGGCACGGTCATAGGATGCCACCTTTCCAACAAGTCAGTTCTTCAAATTTCTGCCCTGCTGGAGCTGCCCCGGTCAAATGTAAGTGCTGTTATTGTGAAGTGGAAATGTCTCGGAGCAACAACGGCTCTGCTGCGAAGTGGTAGGCCACACAAGCTCACAGACCGGGACCGCTGAAGCCCGTGGCACGTAAAAACCTCCTGTCCTCGGTTGCAACACTCACTACCGAGTTTCAAACTGCCTCTGGAAGCAACGTCAGCACAATAACTGTTCGTCGGGAGATTAATTAAAGTGGGTTTCCATGGCCGAGCAGCTGCACACAATCCTAAGATCACCATGCGCAATGCCAAGAGTCTGTTGGAGTGGTGTAAAGCTTGCCGCCATTGTACTCTGGAGCAGTGGAAACGTGTTCTCTGGAGTGATGAATCACGCTTCACCATCTGGCAGTCCGACGGACAAATTTGGGTTTGGCGGATGCCAGGAGACTGCTACCTGCCCTAATGCATATTGCTAACTGTAATGTTTGGTGGAGGAGGAATAATGGTCTGGGGCTGTTTTTCATGGTTCGGGCTAGACCCCTTAGTTACACTGAAGCAAAATCTTAAAGCTACAGCATACAGTGACTGTTAAGTTCCCCAGTTTCTGTGTTGTTCTGGGTTTGTATGCATGTATTTCAGGAAATAGCTTCCTGGATTCCAGCAAGCAGCTGATTGGTTGCAGACAGCTTGATAAACCAGTCAATATTCAGGTCCCCAAGAAAGTAGATCTGTTTACATCACATACACTATCAAGCATTTCACACATTTTTTAGATACTGACTGTTAGCACTTGGTGGCCTATAGAAACACCCCAAAAGTAAAGGCTTTATATGTGCCAGGTGAACCTGCAACCACAACACTTCAATAACACTTGACATAAGATCTTCTCTAAGCATTACAGGGATATGGCTCTGAGTGAGTATATATCGATACCTCCCCCATAAGTATTCCTGTCTCATCTATAGATGTTATATCCTTGTATTGCTACTACTGTATCATCAAACGAATTATCTAAGTGAGTCTCAGAAATGGCTAATATATGAATATTATCTGATCTTAGTACGTTTTTGATTTCTAAGGTTTCATACTGTATATGAACTGGTATAGCTCTGTAGCGTGCTGGCCTA
Source organism: Oncorhynchus mykiss (assembly GCF_057628025.1). NCBI lineage: Eukaryota > Metazoa > Chordata > Actinopteri > Salmoniformes > Salmonidae > Oncorhynchus > Oncorhynchus mykiss. The sequence goes on from NC_143037.1 coordinate 57,480,956, forward strand.
CCTTGCTCTCCAGGGGGTTTGTGTCTGGCTGGCGTTGTGTTGAGTCAGAGCTGACTGATAGCTGTTTCCACACACAGGTCACCCTGGACGTGCAGAGGGAAGGCAGCCTGTCCACCAAGGGCCCCAGAGGTGGAGTCTTCGTCATGTACAACTGTGCTCGGCTGCACACCCTATTTGACAGCTACCAGCGAGGTGTGGAGAAAGGTGAGACGGGGGGGGGACACGCAAGGCAACTGGATGATGATTGATATGATGATGTCCTTTAGCAGACGTGACTGACTTGATAATGCCGCATTCAAAACAACTGGGAAATCTCAGACTTCCGACCTCAGTGCAATCAAAACAACTGGGAACTGTGAAATAAATTCGCTCCAACTGAGAAAAATGTATTTAAACGGTCATCCAACTAGGGAACACAGGCCTCTTTCTAGAGCTCCAACTTTCAGACCTGAAGATCACTGACGTCATGGTTTGAGCTCAGTTGTTTTGAACATGCCATTATCCAAAGTGACCCAGAAAACACTTAGGCCACGTACTGTAGTGCGTATGTTATTTTGTAGTCAAACCACAAACTGAGCCATCTGACCCACACATTGCACTGCTAGGCTACCTGCCTCCTTTACACTGCCATGTTGTATATGCATACTAGTGCAGACCATACCAAGCAAACATGTACATCCTACATTGTACTCTGTCTTTCTCATGCTGCATGTTCAGTTCCTCCTTATTTGCATCCTACAGGACTTTACCCTGAAATCCCAGAGGGCTCCCAGTTGGACTTCTCAGCTCTAAAAGAAGAGGTAGGCCTATCATTTGTTAAATGACTGCTCCACAGCACACATTACAGAGCCTGTGCTGATCAAGGATCAGTTTAGCCTTTTAGGTCATTACATGGATGGGGCACAGGAGGCTGCTGAGGGGAGGACAGCTCACAAAAATGGCTGGAACAGAGTGAATGGAATGGCATCAAACACCTGGAAACCATGTGTTTGATGTATTTTATACCATTTCTACCACTGATTCCGCTCCAGTTATTACCACAAGCTGGTTCTATCCAATTAAGGTGCCACCAACCTCCTGTGGGATGGGAGAGGACCTGATCCTGGATTCTTCCAAGCACTTCTACTCTGAGGCGCTTTGTGAATATGGGTCTAGATATGTTTCATTTGTACTCAGGTCCTCCAGAGATTGCTATTCTCCACAGTCATGGTGTCTTTTCCTGTTTCATAGGGGGAGTGGCTGCTTCTGTTCGATTACCTCATTCCATTCTCTGAGCTTCTCGAACAAACAGGACAGACGTTGGGGTGTGATGGAGGGGCCAGAGTCAACCTGAAGACTGAACGGGTGAGATTTAAAATAATAAGTGCATTTAAAATATCAGTTTCAGTTTGGACACACCTACTCATTCCAGGGTTTTTCTTTATGTTTACTGTTTTATACATTTTAGAATAATAGTGACGACATCAAAACTATGAAATAACACATGTATTTATGTTATAACCAAAAAAGTGTACAAAAAATCTATATATTTGAGATTCTTCAAAGTAGCCACCGTTTGCCTTGATGACAGCTTTGCACACTCTTGGCATTCTCAACTAGCTTCACGAGGTAGTCACCTGGAATGCATTGCAATTAACAGGTGTGCCTTGTTCATTTGTGGAATTTCTTTCCTTAATGCGTTTGAGCCAATCAGTTGTGTTGTGACAAGATAGGGGTGGTATACAGATGATAGCCCTATTTGGTAAAAGACCAAGTCCATATTATTGCAAGAACAGCTGAAATAAGCAAAGAGAAATGACAGCCCATCATTACTGTAAGACATGAAGGTCAGTCAATCTGGATAATGTCAAGAACTTTGCAAGTTTCTTCAAGTACAGTCGCAAAAACCATCAAGTGCTATGATGAAACTGGCTCGCACGAGCACCGCCACAGGAAAGGAAGAAACACGAGCAATGGACATTAGACCAGTGGGAATCTGTCCTTTTTGTTTGAGTCCAAATTTGAGATTTTTGGTTCCAACCTTCGTGTCTTTGTGAGACGCAGAGTAGGTGAACAGATTATCTCCGCATCTGTGATTCCCACTGAAGCATGGAGGTGGTTTGCTGGTGACACTGTCAGTGATTTATTTAGAATTCAAGGCAGTAACCAGCATGGCTACCACAGCATTTTGCAACGATACGCCAACCCATCTGGTTTGGGCTTAATGGGACTATCATTTGTTTTTCAACAGGACAGTGACCCAACATACCTCCAGGCTGTGTAAGGGCTAATTGACCGAGAAGGAGAGTGATGGAGTGCTGCATCAGATGACCTGGCCTCCACAATCACCCGACCTCAACCCAATTGAGATGGTTTGGGATGAGTTGATGGATGAGATGAGATGAGGACCGCAGAGTGAAGGAAAAGCAGCCAACAAGTGCTCAGCACATGTGGGAACTCCTTCAAGGCTGTTGGAAAAGCATTCCAGGTGAAGCTGATTGATAGAACGCCTAGTGTGCAAAGCTGTCATCAAGGCAAAGGGTTGCAACTTTGAAGAATTATAAAATATATTTTGATTTAACACTATTTTTGGTTACTACATGATTTAATGTGTTATTTCAATTCTACAATGTAGAAAACATGAAATAAAACCCCTTGAATAAGTAGGTGTCCAAACTTTTGACTTGAACAGTAGGTAAATGAATGCTCATATAATGTATGTTTAATGTGTGTGCAATGTGTCTCCCAGATCTGCAAGTTCCTGGTGTCCCTCAGTAAGGATTTTAGCTCTTATTACAACAGAGTCCACGTCCTTGGGGTGAGCACTCCCTAATATTTCCGCTATGATTGTCTGTCTGTGTTGAGGGTGGGGGTAGTTAATTTAGGTTAGGTTTAATTACAGCATGTGGTCTCGCAGTATGCAGAATTACATATCTGTTTGCATGTGTGATGCTCCTCGATGTTTGGCACATTGTGTTAATGGCCTATGACCGACCATACCAGGCCTGAAAACATGGTGTACTGATAGAGTACAGGTTATTTTAGATTTAAACTGATTACAGTTCACACCAAGTTCACTCCATACTCCCCCCTCTTTTTCAATCTCTCTCTATATCCCCTCTTTCCCCCTCTACAGGAGCCGTTGCCTCACCTCTTCAATCAGATGTTTTGTCGGCTGCAGTTGTTGAGAGCACTAAGAGAGCTCTACCATAGCGCACTAGACACTCTTCACCTTCCTCCCATTCCACAGCTATAGCCCCAAATACCCCAACGAAAGCCAGAATTATAGCCCCATGAACTGACCCAAATTCCCCAACTATAGCCCCAGTGATGTACTGGGCCGTTCACACTACCCTCTGTAGCGCCTTACGGTCAGATGCTGAGCAGTTGCCATACTATGCGGTGACGCAACCGGTCAGGATGTTCTCGATGGTGCAGCTGTAGAACCTTTTTAGGATCTGGCGGCCCATGCCAAATCTTTTCAGTCTTCTGAGGGGGAGGGGGGTCTGTCGTACCCTCTTCACGATTGTCTTGGGATGTTTGGACCATGATAGTTTGTTGGTGATGTGGACACCAATGAACTTAACTCTCTACCCGCTCCACTACAGCTCAGTCAATGTTAATGGGGGCCTGTTCGGCCCGACTTTTCCTGTAGTCCACGATCAGCTCCTTTGTCTTGCTCACATTGAGAGGTTGTTGTCCTGGCACCACCAGTTCTGACAGTTCTGACCACCTCCCTATAGGCCGTCTCATCGTTTTCGGTGATCAGGCCTACCACTGTTGTCGTCAGCAAACTTAATGTTGGAGTTGTTTGGCCACACGGTCTTGGGTGAACAGGAAATACAGGAGGGGACTAAGTACACACCCCTGAGGGGACCCAGTGTTAACGATCAGCGTGGCAGAAGTATTGTTGCCTACTCTTACCACCTGGAGGCGGCCCATCAGGAAGTCCAGGATCCAGTTACAGAGGGAGGTGTTTAGTCCCAGAGGCCTTAGCTTAGTGATGAGCTTCGTGGGCACTATGGTGTTGAGCTCTGAGCTGTAGTCAATAAACAGCATTCTCACATACAGTGGGGCAAAAAAAGTATTTAGTCAGCCACCAATTGTGCAAGTTCTCCCACTTAAAAAGATGAGAGGCCTGTAATTTTCATCATAGGTACACTTCAACTGGCAGACAAAATGAGGGAAAAAAATCCAGAAAATCACATTGTAGGATTTTTTATGAATTTATTTGCAAATTATGGTGGAAAATAAGTATTTGGTCACCTACAAACAAGCAAGATTTCTGGCTCTCACAGACCTGTAACTTATTATTTTAAGAGGCTCCTCTGTCCTCCACTTGTTACCTGTATTAATGGCACCTGTTTGAACTTGTTATCAGTATAAAAGACACCTCACTTTGAGTCCGGGCTCTGGCTGGACCACTCAAGGACATTCGGAGTCTTGTCCCGAAGCCACTCCTGTATTGTCTTGCCGATGTGCTCAGGGTCGTTGTCCTGTTGGAAGGTGAACCTTCACCCCAGTCTGAGGTCCTGAGCAATCTGGAGCAGGTTTTCATCAAGGATCTCTCTGTACTTTGCTCTGTTAATCTTTCCTTCGATCCTGACCAGTCTCGGACACAGAGTTCTTGGGGACCTTCAATGCAGCATTTTCTGGTATTTCTTCTTCTTTTTTTTTCTTTTTTTTTTTCAAACATTTCTACAAACCTGTTTTTGATTTGTCATTATGGAGTATTGTGTGTCTGAATACTTCCCGACTGCATTGTGTATGTGCCATGGACTAACCCTCCACCACCACCACTGCAGTACTTCTCCTGTGACTGCGCCAGACGCCACTTCTCCATTGTCGCTCTGTGCCATATCTTGGACATTTATTATCATGTACGTTTTGTGTGTTGGTGTGCGTGAATCTTGGGTCAGACTTTTTTTTGTTGCTCTCTCTAACTCTCTTCCACAAAGTTTTTGTCAACAGTGCATCAGATCAAAATATTTTTCACCTTCACTGATTTGATCAATAAATAAGTGTTGAACTCGGTGACCCCGCTGCTGTGTGTGAAGGTTTGTATGTGTCATATTGCAGCACGGTGTTCCACTATTTGGTCACTTTAACTCTAGAATCCTTAATTGAACCAATAACAAAGCGGTCACCCTGACTTTGATTTGGTGAAAGCTGAAGGATGTGCCTGAAGAAGATTAACCACCCTCAAATTCATAGGCAGAGCTGGAGATGCATGGACTGGCCATCCATTATATCAAAATGATAGTTTAACCATGTTTTGAGGCTATACAGTGTTTGTTTCCACTGAACGGAAATATAAACGCAACATGTAAAATGTTCATCCCATGTTTCATGAACTGAAATTTTAAAAATCCAGAAATGTTCCATATGCACAAAATGCTTATTTCTCTCAAACTTGCACACATGTGTTTACATCCCTGTTAGTGAGCATTTCTCCTTTGCCAAGATAATCCATCCACCTGCCAGGTGTGGCATCTCAAGAAGCTGATTAAACATTATGATCATTACACAAGTGCACCTTGTGCTGGGGACAATAAAAGGCCACTTTTAAAATTAGAAGTTTTGTCACACAACACAATGCCACAGATGTCTCAAGTTGAGGGAGTGTGCAATTGGCATGCTGACTGCAGGAATTTCCACCAGAGCTGTTGCCAGAGAACCGGCCTCACAACTGCAGATCACGTGTAACCACGCCAGCTCAGGACCACCACATCCAGCTTCTTCAGCTGCGGAATCATCTGAGGGGAAGAGGTGTTGAGTATTTCTGTCTTTTAATAAAGCCCTTTAGTGGAGGAAAACTCATTCTGATTGGGTGGGCCTGTGCCCTCCAATGCCCACCTATGGCTGCACCCCTGCCCAGTCATGTAAAAGCCATAGATTTGGGCCAAATTCATACTTATTTCAATTGGCTGATTTCCTTATATGAACTGTAACTAAGTAAAATTTTGCATTTGTATTTTTGTTCAGTAAATATTGTTTACAAACATTGGAGTAAAACAAGCTTTTATTTGGGGTTTTGATGAGGTACGACAGTAGAACTAAACTCATGAGGCATAAGTTATATTATTCAAGAATCAATTGGTGTATATATAATTCATTAATAAGTCCAAAAATGTTTTTAGCAGCTAAGTATTCCAGCTTTTAAGTGTGACAAATTACAGGGAAAAATCTAGATGGTTGGATAATGCCTGGGGATTATGGAAATAATTGGTTATGAGAATAATTCATTTGTAGGTAATATCAGATAATTTACCCAATCATAGCACTAATAAAAGAAAGGTACATGGATGCTCAAGTTCACCCTAGGCAATTAAAATGGGTGACGGGGCCACGCAATTAGAATCTTCCCCACGTTGGCGACTATTGAGAATAATTGGGGAAAGTAAGAGCTCTCTCCTCATCATTAGCTGGTCCTGCCACACCAAGCTCTATGCTCTGTATGAAAGATGGAGTGATTATTTTCCCCTCCCCCTGGTGTCCTTTTGACCCCCCCCACCCCCTCCAAAATGAGATGGAACAGCTGGCATTGGAGCTCTCCACAGGCTTCAGCTGTCTGGCCTCCCAATCACCACCACCATGGGTAAACATATTCCAGAGGAGGCTGCTGGGAGGAGCTATAGGAGGATAGGCTCATTGTAATTGCTGGAATGGAATGGAGTCAAACATGGTTTTATTCCTCCTATAGGTCCTCCTACCAGCCTCCACTGAACTATTCATTATGACACACTGTAGTAAAATGCTTTGCAATGTAAAAAGAAATTGAGCCTTTCTGATTGGACATATTTCGGTAGTCACTCCCTGTTTAATTCTGCTTCTTTCTGTTTAGTGCCTAATAAATACACCCCATATCTCCATACACACACCTCTGCTCTTTTACCCCCACAGTCTTCCCGACGCAAGGTGGAGACGGTTTGCTGGCGCCAGACCAAACCTCTTGAGAGAGACAGGGTTTTACAGAGCAGATGTATGGGGTGACACTAAGTTCAGTGTTACACTGAACTGTGTGGAATCAGCTGTTTCTGACTCCAGCAGTTTTATTTATCCATTTAGCAGGGGAATAGAAGGCAGTATGTTTACAGCACTAAAGCCTAGTTGATTTCCCATAGTTTATTAACCATTCTCTTTCATATTTGTGAGTAAATTCATATTCAGATTGCCATATACTGGCTAGATTTCTGGTGCAACATGATGCAATGCTATGACTTTAGCTTTTTTAAATCCTGGGAATACGGGCCTGGTTATTGCAGTTTGGAAATGTGTGTGTGTGTGTGTGTTCCCGTGTTCCCATTCCCCACAGCCAATGAGTTAAGCAAGTCTGGCTTTAGAAGTCTGACAAGAATAGGCAGGGGTCATGCAGTACATGAACATAGCCACAGGATGGAGGTCTACTGACATATTTCAACCACCTGACAGACAGTCCACCAGCAGGCAGCCTTGCTTTTCATCTCCTGCTATCACGTCTCCCCTTCGCCTGCCTGTCAATCACTCCCCTCAGGCCTTGGTTGCCCAGAGACAATGGAGGGAGGAGAGAGAGAAAAGGGGATGCAAACATGAAAGGAGTTCAAAAATGGAGGGATGAATACAAAGGGAAAGGAGGAGAGCATGCAGAGTAAATGCTATGAGCAAATCTACTGTCTTAAAGGAGGGGGGAAACAGGGAGATGAATGAGGTCAGGGATGCCCATGAGAATAGAGTTCTTTGTGGTTGCCAGAGAGAGAGAATGCAGGAGAGCACAGAAGGGAGGGGGGAGAAATGGGTGGTGTGGAGGAGAAAAATAGGGAGGGAGGGAGTAGGCTAGGCTAGGCTACTGATATTGATGTGTATTTAAGTGCTTTGGCTGACTGGCTCGGTATACCAGGAAACGACAGGATGAGAGATTGGGGGTGGAGTGAGGCTAACAGCGAGACTGAGGAGCAGAGAGATAACATAAATGATGTGTAACACAAAAACACATTGACTGATATCAGTTAGAACATCCAGGATATTTTCTACTTAATGAACACTTTGAACACAGAGGCAGTGGTGACTGTGACGAAGAGACCGATAGGGATTCTATCCAAAAGATAAATTGTGTCTTTATAACACATGGGCAATTTTGCACATCAGGCTTGGTTATTTCCAAGTGAATGTGGCTCCTGTTGAACGTGTCCCATAGTGTCTTTGAATGTGCAGAGTGTGGTGAGAGGAGAACTTGAATTTGTGGGGGTTGGGTTGTAGTTGTTGGTTGATGGCAGGGGCAGGGGCCCGGAGATGGACAGATTTAATCAGATAAACTCCTCATGCAACAGCTGTCATCCAGCCCTCGCTGCCTCTCTCTCCCTCTCTCGTTCTGTGGCTCCCTTTCCTTTCTCTCCGCACTCTACCCTGGTTGAATACAAATTAGGGAACTGGTTGAATTAGAATTTCTGTATACTGGATACCTAATTGTGAGCAAATGAGACCAACCATCCATTTTTTTAATGATTCTCTGAATTAGTGCATTATGATTATTTAAAGGGACAATCAGCAGTTGCTGCATCCATTTTTAGATGTATACATGAATGGTGTGTAACCATAGATTCTTGTAGAATATAATGTAATTGCCTCATGAGCTGAGTTTAACTGTTGTACCCAATTAGAAGCCAAAATATAAGTTTATTTTATTCCAATATTTGTAAACAAAGTAGATGTACATTAACACTATATAGCCTTAAAACATGGTTAAAACTATAATTGATATGGATGGCTCAGGAGATGAGGCTGGTGAGGGGAGGACAGCTCATAATGGCTGGGATGGAGTAAATGGAATGGTATCAAACTCATGGAAACCAGATGTTTGATACCATTCCATTTATTCTATTCTAGCTATTACAATGAGCCATCCTCCCCAATGTTGGTACCCACAGGCTGCCTGTAATGGATGGTCAGTCCTTGCATCCACAGCTCTGTCTGAATTTGAGAGTGGTTACATTTCTTCAGCCCCATCCCTCAGCTTTTTAAGGGAACAGGGGCGGGGAGAAGCCTTGCTATTGTTTCTCCTGCTGACTGCCGCTTTAACTGCTTTTAATCATTCATTTCCTGATTCTGTTTCCTCAGACGTTTATGTAGGCATGCTATGTGTGTGCAATCTTAAGTCTACATTCAAACATTCACATGTTTACTAGCTGATCAGATCACATAACTGTTCAACTGTTGTGAAAGGGGAAGAGGTACCAGCATGGATATTGACCCTCTCCCAGCACTTCCATTTAATCCAATATCCTCTTAACCAGCCAAATGGTTGAGAAGATCCTATATCAAAGTAACTGCACATCCAGCAATAATGATCTGGAGTCAGAATGAGGCTGGGGCTGGGAGGCCCCCTGCTGGGTTCAAGCCCTCCAGGACCCTAGTTTAGTAGCTCTGCTTATACAGATAATACACTTCTTTAGCTAATGCTGATGAGTCTCATAAAGTCCTACAGATCTCTGCTGATAGTGATACCTACAATACCCAGTGATAGAGATCCAGACATTCAGCTGCTGCTGCTGCTGATGCAATTTGTATTGGTAGGGTTCCCATCTGAAATGGATCCAGATTCCAGTTCGACCTGGGCCTGCGGCCACCAGGAGCCAGTCTCATGCAACCCAGACCACAGTAGTGTGATAGGGATCCTCCATCCAGCCTAATCTCATCTGATATGAATCCAGCTTGGATAGATCCAGCCTGATAGTGCTGTGGCTCTGCTAGCTCTTAGACCTGGCAAATATTGCTCTAGAATCTCATGACCTCATCATGTAGCCTACTGATCTAGATCTCAATCTATATTTATTGCAGTGACTATGTGATTCTGTGTTTAGACATTGTATTTCGAGGGATCAGTTTTGCCTGTCATTAGTAATATGGCAATAGGGATTTATGTTCTGAATATTTCCTCATGGTCAAAGATTTCATTCTTGCCATTTTTACATCTGTGTTCTATCTGAATGTTCACATTCTTCAGAACAAAACATTTCCATAATCAGTGCCATGGCAGTTTGATACATTCTATGGGAATAGACTTGGGGAGATTGTGTGAGCAATGGTAAAAGCATTGTTCAGGGAATGCTATGGAATACCAAGGTCTGATATTTATATCTGTGCTGCATAATTTTTCATTGTTCTCCTTTTTAAATGCCAACTTACTCTCTCTCCCGCTCTTCACCCCCACCTCTCTCTCTCTCTCTTTCTCTCTCTCTCTCTCCCTTTCTCTTTATTCAGTGATTTGGGTCACTGGCTGATAAGAGACAACACACAGCTGGCCTAAAAAACTATGAACACACACACACAAATACACATGCACAATTTTTCTGACACGCATACAATATACTTAAGGCACACACTCATCCAGAGCATCCTTTAAAACATGTGTTTGTTGTTGTTTGCCCACACTGAAAATGTACTTCTGTCTCTTTCTCTGTGACACTTTCCCTTCGTCCATCCACAAGGTCTCTCTCATCACTTGTTTTATAAACAAAACTCTGTGCCCTGAATAAAACTGTGGGTGGGGGGGTGTCAGTAAACCTCTCCTTCATATCAAGAGATTTTCATTATATTTGCTTTAAATGTTTATAGGACAGAGAACTCTTTCCAATTTGTTCAAATGTTTTACCTTGCCACATGGTTGTTTCAAAAAGTGTTGATTTATAATGGAACCCAGAATGGTGGGTTGATGTGTTTGTGTATAGGATGGTAGAGCCAGTAATTTCATGATCAAATTGGCCAAGCTCTAGGCCCCTGTCTGAATCTAATAAACTAGCAGCCAGATAATGAACATATGGACCATGTGGCCTTATCACATAGGGTTAATCTCCCCCAAATAATTAATGACATCATCATCCTTTTGGTTGACTGTTGAAGGTAAGAAGGAAAACACACTTCAAACATGAGAGGAAAACAGGTTGCAATAGGAATCAAGGCCCGAACAATGAATAAATGAATGGTCTCTAATCAACTGTGAGATCAAGGAGAGCTAAGGGCCCGTTACCTTTCTTGGCTGTTTGGTATTCACGTCAACGTAGCGTGCAGAGGCTTATTGCTGTATTATTCACGCGCAACCCATAGGCCCTATATAAGCTGTTGCAAGAGTCACACAATCACCCCACACGCGCCACGCAGCTGCTGCCATATGCCATCAGAGAGAGGAGGGATGGAGTGGGTCTTCCCGGATAGCGACCCTCTGTGTCGACCTGTCTAAGTGGCAGGACGGTCAGGGCCCTGTCCTTCTTCCTTTCCCATAAATGATCGATGTCGAAGACAACAGGCGATTGGTTGGCATTGGCAAATGACACGACTGGCCTATCCGTCAATCTATGTGCGTTCCCTCACACCTCTTGTGAATATATACTGCCGCATAATTTCCAGTCGAGGCCAGATGTAAACCGTGCCGCCACTACCACCTGCCGCTCGGGATTTCAGGGAAAGGGTCTGGGGACTCTGTGGCACCCGGCCTGGTCAGACAAGGAGAGCGGGGCCGGGGGCATGCAATTAGGCTAAGGAGTATGTGACTGGCAGGCAAAATGAGTAAAGAAAGCCTCCACAGTGCCCCTCCCTCCCTGCACACTCGACCCCTCGGCGGGGTATAATCCCCCACAGGCTAAAAGTACTCCCACTTTCGCTGTTCCCATGGTAACTCACACCGTTGAAAAGCAGGGTCTTGCGTTGCGGCTCGCGGTAGATAGATAGGGGACTCCCAGTGAGGATGCGTTTATGGATCCACGGTTGCGTGGAGGGGAGCCACCCAGTTAAATTTGGACACAACAGTTTTTTGAAAATGGTGTCTATAAATTAGTGATGTACAGTTTGCAAACGATTCGTTCTTTTTTAATCTTTTCTGAGTGACTCGCTCGTTTGACCTGCAGGCTAGCCGCAATGAATTCCACTGCAGGATTCATAAGCTGCTCCGCGACTCTGGACACGTTCTCCGACCAACAGCTGTCCTTCATAGGCCTATATGCGCGCATAAAAAAAGATCATGCTACAGGCAGCATAGAGAAGCAATATGCATGTTTAGAACTGATAGATTAATTGATCGCCTGGTGCAAAAATGAATGCAACGAACTACATATGTATTATTTGGATGGTTCTCCCATTGATCATGTTCCCGCCTACAATATTTAAAAAAAACAAAATATTCTGGGTCCATCAGACCCACAAAAGTAATAAAATAAGACAAAAATGTGATGGGAGAGATGGGCGCACGAACAGGCTATGGAGTTTTCAGCACTAAAACACCGTGGACTGCGCCCATGTCGACTATGCTGAAAGTAGCCAACATAACATACATTTTTTACATATTTTTTTTATTTAACCTTTATTTAACTAGGCAAGTCAGTTAAGAACACATTCTTATTTACAATGGCGGCCTATCGGGGAACAGTGGGTTAACTGCCTTGTTCAGGGGCAGAACTCTCAAAAGCAGTAAGCAGCTGTAAGCTGTAAGCAGTCCACAACATGGATATCTTTCCGACGAGAAATTACTAGAAATGTTGGGTCATATTTAGTCGCGCTGTGATCGAACTCATTACAGCGGATAGCGGCACTCCAAATAGGCCTGCTGCATCGGACCATTTGAGTCCACACAAGACCTGTTAAGTTAAAGCATAGCTCCTACTCAAAATACTTACCCCCTACTCAGAATATGGGTTGCGCGTGAATAAATGTATGAAATTTCAAGAAAATAACACATGCTTTTATCCAGAGGCCAACCAACTACGTTAATGCAAAATTGTACAACATTGGTCATGCAACATTTATTTATATGTATATTTTTAATGCACGTATAGGTCTACGGGCGCGCGTGCATTTTAGAATGTATAGTAGTGATGGGAAGTTCGGGTCCTTTCGACTCGTTCAATCAAAATAACGAATATTTCTACTAGTTTCGTTCATTTGAGTCAGTAATTCCCAGAGCACGCAGGACCAACTACCGGCCAACGATGAACTGAAAACTCGAAAGAGTCATGATTCTACAAGCCTCTCGTTCACACATGTCGTTCATCATTTATTTACTTTTTATTTTTATATTTCACCTTTATTTAAACAGGGAGTCACCATTGAGACTATGGACGGCTAGAGTTAAACAGCACCCCGCTTTGGCGGCGCTTCACATTTCAAGAACTTTCCATTAATACAAAAGTGTGTTTATCCAGATACATTATTTTTATTAAATCTAGGAATATCATGGAATGATATCCAGTTTTAATGTAACCTGTTAAACGGCATTTTCTTCCTCACACTAGTTCACTATGATATCACAAGTGCCACTTTGGCTAGCCTGCTTTGCGCGTAATGACATGTAGGCCTATCCGTCCTAATCACGGAGAGGGCGGCTCGCCAGCATAACCTACTTTTCACAGCAAATATTGTTGGTGTGCGAGCAAGGCGATCGAGCAATGACACCCAGCAGGGCTGCCTGCCTAATCTGCCAGACCCTCGCCTCCTCGTGGCTACTGACTGACTGTTCTCAGCTCAGCTCGGATATCAGGAGAGAGCAAATGCATAGAGCGCGGGGGTTGGCGTTTTTTTGTCCACAATATTATTGTGGTTGGAGCATGAATATTTCAAAATGTGTGGATCCGCTCCAACCGTGACAGCGGCGACAGGCAGCCAGCCAGACTGAGAGAAACACAGATTGGTTTTCCTAACATATCAATTTTGTGCCACAGCACATCCGACGATACAAGCCAAGGCTGCCAGACACACCTTCCCTCCCTCAGCCATTTCCGAAATGTGGGGATGTCATTTTATAGGTTGTATAATTCACCAGCAGAATGAATTGTGTGATTAAATTGGGAATAAAAGTGATATTTTCATTTAAACTACTTTTTTATCCACTTTGCAAATACAATTACATATATTTGGTCATATCCATGTAAATTCATGTTTAACTAAAATAATAAGTGAAGGGTGATGATTATATCGAAAGAAAAGCAATGAATAGGGGTAGCTAGGCTACTGTAAATTACTCATTGACGTTTAGGCAGAGCATGACGTAATGGAGAGGCTCAATTCAGCCAGCTCATTTGGTACATAACATAGGCCTGACTGTCTTTATAATGTATTAGGTTACGTGTGACAGAACATGTGCAATAATAAACATAATTTGCAGTACTCTCTGTGTTACACTTTCATATTTAATAAAGTCCAAATATTTCTAATTATCACCAAAATGGCATTTGGTTTCATATGCTACATGGCTATTAGGTTCTGATATAGGCTATAAGGCTATAAGGTAATTTATTGAGATGGGTTTATTAAAAGATGAGTCGCCTTCCAGTTGTGTATATGGCGGCTACGGGTGGCGTAACAGCCCTGCGCGCTGGAATAAACCATTCTCTCCTATTTCTGTGAGTCGAGAGGGAGAGGGAGGCGGAGGAAGAGAGCAGCGAAGGGGAGGGGTGTTGAGAGGAGGAGAGTGTAACGCGAGGATGGTAGTACCACGGGGTCTGCTGAGAGCCATGTTGGATATGAATGAAAGGGAGAGATGCTGCACCCCTGACGCCGACAGCCCGAGTTCTACCGAACACAGCGAGTAAATGACAACTTCCCGGGCCCAAGGAGAGACGGGGGAGCGCGGGGGAAGGTGTCGAGCGGTGCCGCTGGAGCTGGCGACCTAGCCGGCAACGGAAGAGAGGAAGAGACGCACTCGAAGATAGAGAGCGAGGGAGAGAGAAAGAGAGAGGGGTGAGAGGGAGAAAGGGGGAGAGGAGAAAGGATCTTACCAGACTAATGGCTGCACTGCTACTGGGTTCCTGCCTGCTCTCGCCACTTCTTCTCCACCTGTTCCTCAGCCCTTTGTTAGCAGTTATCCCGGGGAAGGCAGCAGGGCCCTGCCGCTGGATCCCGGGACCCTGCCCTGAGACACCTAGCCATCCCGGGGAAGCTGGGGTCTTGGCGAGCAACAGCGGCTCGGTGATTCGCCCCAGGTGGACGTTACAGCAGTTCCCATCGGGACCAGAATGCCCAGTGTGGAGTCTTTTTATATGGCACGGAGACCCTTTTGGACCCTTGTGCACGGAAGAAGGGGGGGCGACAGGGGCGTGGAATGGAGACATGCTTCCCGACCCTGCAGGTATGAGCAGGAGCAGCAGTGAGGAGAGGGGCGTTGTTTCACCTGTTTTCTCTTCCCCTGTTCAAAATGGCAAAATGCGGTTTGTACAAAGGACTAGAGTGTGCGCGCGGTTACCATCCTGTCTGCTGCTCTCCAAACCCGACACCAGGAGAGTCTTTGTGCGCGGCCACCACCGGGGACCTGAGAGCGAGGCGTTCGAGACAGCTAGGGACGTGAGAGCGGCTTCTGAAAGGTGTAGAAGGCCTCTCCACCAGCCACTTTCTCCAACACAGCACATATATACAGCTAAGCAACCAACTGGACAGCTGACATGGTGCCCTCACTCTCATTTGGGCGATAATGTTTTGAACTCCGGCGAGGTGGCCACCAGGGATTGTTCTCAATTGGGCAGTCACAATGCTATCGATCTCACAAGCAATGGTTGCAATCGTTCGTTGACTATGACAATTGGGAGAACAGGGAGAAGTGGGGCGCAAGTGCCCTACACATGCTATCTCACCTCAGCCGCCGTAGGCAGCGCGGCCAGATGTTACCAGTCGCCCGGGATTATTGAAGGGCGGATGGCCCTCACTTGTTACCTGAGTACCCGAGACACGCCTGGCATGCACAGTCCTGGGCATCTCATGGGTGTGGGCCAGAGGATGGACGGAGAGAAGGCACAAGTCAAAAATCACGTAAACGCAAATGATCCGGATGATGATTTTGCCTCTGTTTATCTAGCAGCCAAGCCTAAAGTGCGGGCTGCTCCTCCACAGAAATTATCAGTGGTGGCAGGCCGAGAACAGACCTCTCAATCCCGTGTAGAGAGCAAGGGGTTACCCTGGGGGTCTCTCCCCGTAACGGGGTGTTGTGGTTTGCAGCAGATGGATGTGGGGGGAGGACCTTCAGCCAACGTTATTGGACCTAGGGGGAGCATAGCAGGGAGTAATGTCGACATCCAATTTTCCCCCACCACAAATATTACGCATAGTCTCTGTTTTCTATCTAACGGTAGGCATACCGCTAATGAAAACATAAATTCACTTAGCTCTACAAACTCGTTTTCCTTATTCCATGATGACATACAGGCAGCAGAATTGTCTGTTCGAGCCACTAATCCTCACCCTCAGTCTGAGCCAGCTCACAGTGAGTCAGCTCTCGTCACGCCTGTAATGTCTTCCATCACCGCTTTCACTATATCATTCTCGGCACACGCCCGTGCAATTAAGTCTGGTGTTACTCACAGGGATATCGTTCCCACAACCCCTTTATCATTCTCCATCGAGCTCAACCGGACTAAACGGGATGATGACTCAGATTCACATTCCCGGCCACGAGCTAGCCCCCACCACACTACCCGTTCTCAGCACATGAGTTCAGCACCACAGTTACTGTGGACAGCTCCCATGAAAACCTTTACACAGGATTCCCAAAGTAAACACGCAGATTTGGCTCACCACTTTCAGCCAATCTTTTTCGGGAGTGTTCACAACGTCAATAACAATAACAACTTAAGAAATGAGAACCAGAACCACGACAACCAGAACCAGAACCACAACAACAATAGCAACGAGGAAAACAAAGAGGAGAATGTTCTAACGAATGACGAAAGTAACGATGCCGATAGTAGACAGGTGTCGGGGGATCTGAGTGGACCGTGCTCACAGACACAGCAGGGGTCGTTCCCGGAAGAGTGCCTTCACGCTGCGTGTGCTGTCGACAGCTTAACCACTGTACAGGGGGGCTCCCGCATGCAATTAAAATCCAGTAAACTGGTGCCATTACAACAAGAAGGTGTCAGTCTGCGAGAGAGGCATATGGTTGTCGAGGTTGAAGAGGGGTCTGGGGAAGGAGAATTACAGGTGGGGGAGGGACAGGCCAGAGAGCCGTGGAGGGAGGAAGTGGAGGAGTGGGAGTCAGAAGGAATAACAAAGAGAGCCACAGCCCAAACAGATGAAACTGGAGAGGGAGAGGGAGAGGGAGGAAAGGGTCAGGAGAGGGCCAGGCACACACAGGCACAGAGTGGGTCAAGAGGACAGGGGAACAAAGAGTGGCAGGGGGATGAAAGCACACAGGGAGAGTGGGAAGAAGAGGAGGAAAGGCACAGTTCCAGGGGAGAGAGAAGCCTGGAAAGGCACATAGTGAAAGATAGAGGTGAGGGGGACAGAGAGAAAGAGGTTTTGGTGGTGGGACGCGCTCGCCGTGCTGCCAACAGACACCCTCACTTCTCCCTGTATAACTTCCAGGTGCAGGTACCAGAGAACCAGCCCCCAGGCACCTCAGTCATAGCCATTTCAGCCACAGACCCAGACTCAGGTGACGCAGGCATGCTCAGCTACACCATGGCCCCTCTAATGAACAGCAGATCAATTGACTACTTCCACATTGACCCCGACACAGGCCTCATCACCACCTCCCAGGTGCTGGACAGGGAGCACATGGATCTGCATTACTTCCGGGTCACAGCGTCAGACCACGGCTCTCCACGCCTCTCTGGCACCACCATGGTGGCCATCACCGTGGCCGACCGCAATGACCACTCGCCCATTTTTGAGCATGTAGAGTACCGGGAGACCATCCGGGAGAACGTGGAAGAGGGTTACCCCATCCTGCAGCTCCGAGCCACTGACCTGGATGCCCCGTCCAATGCCAACATCCGCTACCGCTTCATAGGAGACACCGCAGCCACCGCCCGCGCCGCTTTCGAGATCGATCCCCGCTCAGGGCTGATCACTACGCGGGGGGCAGTCGACAGGGAGACCAACGAGCGTTACACCCTCCACGTGGAGGCCAGTGACCAGGGAAAGGAGCCCGGGCCTCGCTCAGCCACCGTTAAGGTCTTCATCACGGTGCTGGATGAGAATGACAACGTGCCCCAGTTCAGCGAGAAGCGCTATGTGGTGGCGGTCAGGGAGGACATCCGGCCCCACTCAGAGATCTTGAGGGTGAGCGCTACGGACCATGATAAGGATAGCAACGCGGCCGTCCACTACAACATCATCAGTGGGAACAGCCGGGGCCAGTTCTCCATCGACAGTGTGACGGGGGAGATCCAGGTAGTTGCCCCTCTGGACTTCGAGGCAGAGAGGGAGTACACTCTGAGGGTACGAGCCCAGGACAACGGCCGGCCGCCCCTCTCCAATAACACAGGTATCATCAGCGTGCAGGTGACCGACGTCAACGACAACCCTCCCATCTTCGTATCCACACCGTTCCAGGCGTCAGTGCTGGAGAGCGCCCCCGTGGGCAGCTCCATCCTCCACATCCAGGCCATCGACACTGACTCTGGGGACAATGCCCGTCTGGAGTACAGGCTGACTGGCACTAGCCCTGACATGCCCTTCGCCATCAACTCTGCCACCGGCTGGGTGACGGTCAGCTCGGCTCTGGACCGGGAGTCTGTGGAACACTTCTTCTTTGGGGTGGATGCCAGAGACTATGGCGTCCCACCTCTCTCTGCCACAGCCAGCGTGACCATAACAGTGATGGACGTCAATGACAACAGGCCAGAGTTCCTGCAGAAAGAGTACTTTGTGAGGCTTAATGAGGACGCGGCCGTGGGCACCAGTGTGGTCGTTGTGACCGCGGTCGATCGTGATGTCAACAGTGCGGTCACCTATCAGATCACGGGGGGCAACACGCGTAACCGCTTTGCCATAAGCACAGCCGGAGGGTCGGGGCTGGTCTCTCTAGCACTGCCACTCGACTACAAACAGGAACGGCGCTACGTTCTGACGGTGACTGCCTCAGATCGCACACTACACGACACGTGCCAGGTCCACGTCAACATCACGGACGCCAACACGCACCGGCCTGTATTCCAGAGTGCTCACTACTCAGTGTCTGTGAATGAGGACCGGCCGCCGGGCAGCACGGTCGTGGTCATCAGTGCCACGGATGATGACGTCGGTGAGAACGCTCGCATCACCTACTTCTTGGAGGACAACATCCCCCAGTTCCGCATCGACCCGTCCAGCGGAGCCATCACCCTGCAGGCCGAGCTGGACTACGAAGACCAGATGACCTACACTCTAGCCATCACCGCCCGGGACAACGGCATCCCACAGAAGTCTGACACCACCTACGTAGAGGTGAATGTGAACGATGTGAATGACAACGCACCACAGTTCCTCAGCCCCAGGTACCAGGGCACCGTCAGTGAAGACGCGCCACCCTTCACTAGTGTCCTACAGATATCCGCAACGGACCGAGATGCCCACGCCAACGGCCGCGTCCAGTACACCTTCCAGAATGGGGAGGACGGCGACGGGGACTTCACCATCGAGCCCACATCGGGCATTGTACGCACGGTCCGTCGTCTGGACCGCGAGAGCGTTCCCTTCTATGAGCTGACGGCGTACGCAGTGGACCGTGGTGTGCCTCCACAGCGGACGCCCGTCCACATCCAGGTGACAGTTCTCGACGTCAACGACAACGCACCCGTGTTTCCAGCGGATGACTTTGAGGTTCTAGTGAAGGAGAACAGCGCTGTGGGGTCAGTGGTGGCCCAGATTACAGCCACAGACCCAGACGAGGGGGCCAACGCCCAGATCATGTACCAGATCGTAGAAGGCAACATCCCTGAGATCTTCCAGATGGACATCTTCTCTGGGGAGCTCACCTCCCTCATCGACCTGGACTACGAGGCCCGCTCTGAGTATGTGATCGTGGTCCAGGCCACCTCAGCCCCCCTGGTGAGCCGGGCCACGGTGCGCATCCGTCTGGTGGACCAGAACGACAACCGGCCCCAGCTCCAGGACTTTCAGATTATCTTCAACAACTTTGTGTCCAACCGTTCCAACAGTTTCCCCAGTGGGGGGATCGGACGGGTGCCGGCCCACGACCCGGACGTGAGCGACCACCTCTACTACACTATCGAACGGGGCAACGAGCTGCACCTGCTGCTTCTCAACCACAGCAGCGGGGAGATCCGGCTGAGCCGCAAGCTGGACAACAACAGAGCCTTGGTGGCCCCCATGCTCATCACTGTCACAGGTGAGACAGAGAGAGAGAGAGAGAGTGTGGCTGGATGTGTAGAGAGAGGCGGGGTCAGAGAGATTTATGTGTGAAAGAGTGTGTGGTTTGTGTGTGTGTGTGGGACAGAAAGAGTGTGGGGGAAGGGCTGGTCAGAAAACTTGAATGACTGAGCGGTAAAGGGGCATTTCAAATACTTAGGCTCTTGTTCCATGATTTATGTATTTGTATTGACATAAATGAAAGAGGCGATATGTGGCATGATAAGATAAACTGCCTGGTAACGATGGTTTATGATTTATTTTACTGTACAACAGTCATGCATTTCTAGTTTTTTAATAAATAGGTTTTATATAGGCAGTGTTTTTTGTGTGAGCTGGCCTATTTACAGAGCTTTTATTCCAATATATATACGAGTGTGTGTTTGTTTGTCTATCTGTGTTTGTTTGTTTGTCTGTGTATGTGTGCGTGATTGTATGTGCGTGTGTGTTTGTGCGTCTCTCTTTCTCCCTCTCTCCCTGTCCCTTTCAATTTTCCCTCTGCAGTAGGAGTCTCTGTTCATCGTTTCCCTCCCTCCATTTCACCCTCCCTCCGTCTCTCCCACACTCAGCCTTTCTCAGCCTTTCTCAGCCTCTCTCTGCCTCTCTCAGCCTCTCTCTGCCTCTCTCTGCCTCTCTCTGCCTCTCTCAGCCTCTCTCAGCCTCTCTCTGCCTCTCTCAGCCTCTCTCAGCCTCTCTCAGCCTCTCTCAGCCTTTCTCAGCCTTTCTCTGCCTACTCCTCTCCTCCAGGGCTGGAATGTTATGAGATTATAATGAAATACAGTCAGTCTGAGAGCAAGTCTGTCAGATTCATTGTATATGCTGCTGTCTGTGTCTGTCTGGCTCCCCTCCCCTCTCCTCCCCTCCCTTCACATTCTCTCTCTCTCTCTGTCTCTCGCTCTCTATCTATCTCTCATGGGCTCTCTGTATCACTCTCTTTTTGCTCTCTCTCTCTGTCTCTCATGGTCTCTCTCTCTCTCTCTCTCTCTCTCTCTCTCTCTCTCTCTCTCTGGGGCTGTGGCTGTCTCTGGTTCTCTCTCGCTTGCTTGGCTTTGACTCGTGCTCTTGTCCAACACTGGAGAGTGGGGATTAAGATGTAATATAGCCAGTCGGTCTAAGATCCCAACAGGACAGCAGGACTCATCTGATATCTGTTTCTGTCTATCTGTCTGTCTCCTTCCCTTGGGACACCAACACACACCACCACCACTTCCCCTCTTTTGTGTGTGTGTGTGTGAATCTGTGTGCTTAGGTGTGTATCTGTGTTTGTGTGTGTCTATACAGTACATATGGGTGTAGACAGAGATATTTAAACATGAAAGGCAAATAATAGAGATTTGATTGGCACTTTCTATAAAACGTGTTGTAAACGTTTACCGTCCAACATAACTGTGTTCTTGACTGGTCATGCAAGGGATGGCCAGATAGTTTAGCACAGTTTACAGTGTTCGTAAAGAGATCATTTTCTTCCTGCTCCAGCTGTTAAATAATCCCTCTGTTGGCAGCCCAAGTGGCGCAGAGGTCTAAGGCGTCACTACAAACATGGGTTCGATCCCAGGCTGTGTCACAGCCGGCCGTGACCAGGAGACCCATGGGGCGGCGCACAATTGGTCCAGCGTCATCCGGGTTAGGGTAGGGTTTGGCCCACTGGGATGTCCTTGTCCCATTGCACTCTGGCGACTCCTTGTGGTGGGCCGGGTGCTTGCAAGCTGACTTGGTCGCCAGTTGCACAGTGTTTCCTCCAACACATAGGTGCGGCTGGCTTCCGGGTTAAGCAAGCAGTGTGTCAAGAACAGTGTGGCTTGGCAGGGTCGTGTTTCGGAGGACGCATGGCTCTCGACCATCCCCTCTCCTGAGTTCATACGGGAGTGGCAGCGATGGGACAAGACTGTAGCTACCAATTGGATTCCACGAAATTGGGGAGAAAAAGGGGTAAAAGTACAAAAAATAAATAATAATAATATAATCCCTGTGTAATTTAACCACAACAGACAGCAGGGTCCAATACCCCCTCCCTCTTTCTTTCCTCTCCTCTCTTAGGATCATCCTTTCCTTATTCAACACACACTGATGCATCCTGTAGTGAGTGTGCCCAGGTGTATTTGTGTGTACAAGCGTAAGGACAGTATAGTCAATGTGAGGGAGTGTGTATGCTACAAATGAGTAATTTCCCATTATATACATACAGTAGTTGTAAACGTGGCGTGGTAGATATGTCTGTACGCCTGGGAAGATAAAACAGATAGATCAGATCACTGAGACTGTTAGCATATGTCTGTAAAATGCACTTTTATGCTGATGCCCAATGTGTGTGTAAAGTGATCGTGTGTGTGTGTATCCATGTATGTGGTTTAATGGGAGATTAGACACTGTGTTGTAAAGATGCAGTATAAGCCTGCAAAGAGCTCTTTGACTGTGTGGCTTATTCCGTTCTACTTTGCACTGAGAATAATGAGTGTTCAGACCTCAGGGGGAGAAGGGATTTTAAAACAAACAGAGCACGGAAATCATCTGTCAGACCACTGCCTGTAGTGTGTACGTGTGTGTCTGTGTTCAAACGAGCAAGATTGTGAATGAATGCAGGCTATGGATGTGTTTCTTTCTATGGTTGTGTGTGTGTGTGTGTTCCCGTGTGTGTGAGTCTGTGCCACATTGTGTGTTCATAATTTAACCCTCCTGGGGACCTACACTTGTTATTTCTAGGTGACTCTGCATGCCCAAAACAATTTCCATCCATTTGAAAAGGCCAACACTTGTTCAGTCTCCCCTGATATGACTAGAGGGAAAGGGAGCTGTGTGTACATGAAATGAAAGTTGTTCCCGTCTCGCAGCAGGTTCAGGCTTGGCTGAAGTGACAGAGGAGCAAGGCAAGGCTCCATCTCTTTTAAAGGGTTTGGGCATATACTGCATAGCTACTGACGTGGGTAGCAGGCAGCTTGCTATTTCCAGCCCTATGTTTAGGAAAGGAAGCATTGCTTATATCTAGGAGGCGGTAAAACTATATTAGCCAAGTGTACCTGGAATAGCCCCTCTCAACCCAGCAGACCTAAAACGCCACTCCTCCGTTTGAAGTGTGGAGTCATGACGTGAAAACATTGATAGGAGCAAAATGAAGCCCACAGTGTTATTTACAAACACTTGTTTTCCCCTCAGTGCTAAAGATGCTAAAATAACCTCCATTTATGCTTTGGGGAGGGTTATAAAAGTTTAAAGATGTGCGCTAGAAAGGTAGCTTAGCCTCAGAGGGCCAGTAGCTATATGCATTAGGTCTGGGTTTTGTTGTGTAGCTACAATACCTGCTTCAGAGTGAGTTAGCTACTAGCTGCTAGCTGGGTTATATTATTGTGCTGTATGTACAGTATCTGTTCCAAAGTTATTGCTGATTGCTCAGTTATATTGTACTGTATGTAGCCTACCTGCTACCGATGTAGCTAGCTGCTGGGTGGATTAGCCTATATTGTAGCTCATTGTGTGTACCTGTTTCTGAGTTAGCTATCTAGCTGCTAGCCAGAAATAAGCCAGGCAAGGGGTGCAAATCACAAAAGATTACCTCCTTGACTACGATCCATGTCTCATTTCAATAACAAAAGTAATTAGATATTCATTTTTGCAAGTTATTTTGTCTGAGCAGTATTCCCTATTTTGTATTTTGTGTTGACATTTCCTTTTTCTTTTTACAATGAGAGAAATTCTCCACTGTTTTTCCCCATATTATTTCTTGAAAATGAAGAATCATATTTTGGTTTGAGCCTTCCTCTCATAATCCTAGTCGACCCCCTGGTTGTTCATTTATTAGCGCCTGGTGTGTGTGTGCGTGTGTGGTGTGAGTGTGTGTGAGGTCAGTAGGGAGTCAGCCTCCTCATAATCCTGTAATCAAACCAGCTGCCACCACTCCACTCCCCCCACAATGTCAACATCCTCATTCTGTCTCCTGTCTCTCAGTAGCTCCACCGACCCTCACTCTCTCCTGTCTCTCCTGTCTCTCAGTAGCTCCACCGACCCTCACTCTCTCCTGTCTCTCAGTAGCTCCACCGACCATCACTCTCTCCTGTCTCTCAGTAGCTCCACCGACCCTCACTTTCTCCTGTCTCTCCTGTCTCTCAGTAGCTCCACCGACCCTCACTCTCTCCTGTCTCTCAGTAGCTCCACCGACCCTCACTCTCTCCTGTCTCTCCTGTCTCTCAGTAGCTCCACCGACCCTCACTTTCTCCTGTCTCTCCTGTCTCTCAGTAGCTCCACCGACCATCACTCTCTCCTGTCTCTCAGTAGCTCCACCGACCCTCACTCTCTCCTGTCTCTCCTGTCTCTCAGTAGCTCCACCAGCCATCACTCTCTCCTGTCTCTCCTGTCTCTCAGTAGCTCCACTGATACTCACTTTCTCCTGTCTCTCCTGTCTCTCAGTAGCTCCACCAACCATCACTCTCTCCTGTCTCTCTTGTCTCTCAGTAGCTCCACTGACCCTCACTCTCTCCTGTCTCTCAGTAGCTCCACCGACCATCACTTTCTCCTGTCTCTCCTGTCTCTCAGTAGCTCCACCAACCATCACTCTCTCCTGTCTCTCCTGTCTCTCAGTAGCTCCACCGACCTTCAATCTCTCCTGTCTCTCAGTAGCTCCACCGACCATCACTCTCTCCTGTCTC
Organism: Oncorhynchus mykiss; assembly: GCF_057628025.1. NCBI lineage: Eukaryota > Metazoa > Chordata > Actinopteri > Salmoniformes > Salmonidae > Oncorhynchus > Oncorhynchus mykiss. Next base: position 57,505,654 of record NC_143037.1, read on the forward strand.
TCAGTAGCTCCACCGACCATCACTCTCTCCTGTCTCTCCTGTCTCTCAGTAGCTCCACCGACCTTCACTCTCTCCTGTCCTCTCAGTAGCTCCACCGACCATCACTCTCTCCTGTCTCTCAGTAGCTCCACCGACCCTCACTTTCTCCTGTCTCTCCTGTCTCTCAGTAGCTCCACCGACCCTCACTCTCTCCTGTCTCTCAGTAGCTCCACCGACCCTCACTCTCTCGTGTCTCTCAGTAGCTCCACCGACCTTCACTTTCTCCTGCCTCTCCTGTCTCTCAGTAGCTCCACAGACCATCACTCTCTCCTGTCTCTCAGTAGCTCCACCGACCCTCACTCTCTCCTGTCTCTCAGTAGCTCCACCGACCCTCACTCTCTCCTGTCTCTCAGTAGCTCCACCGACCTTCACTTTCTCCTGCCTCTCCTGTCTCTCAGTAGCTCCACCGACCCTCACTTTCTCCTGTCTCTCAGTAGCTCCACCGACCCTCACTTTCTCCTGCCTCTCCTGTCTCTCAGTAGCTCCACAGACCATCACTCTCTCCTGTCTCTCAGTAGCTCCACCAACCCTCACTCTCTCCTGTCTCTCAGTAGCTCCACAGACCATCACTCTCTCCTGTCTCTCAGTAGCACCACCGACCCTCACTTTCTCCTGTCCTCTCAGTAGCTCCACAGACCATCACTCTCTCCTGTCTCTCAGTAGCTCCACCAACCCTCACTCTCTCCTGTCTCTCAGTGGTTCCACCGACCCTCACTTTCTCCTGTCTCTCAGTAGCTCCACCAACCCTCACTCTCTCCTGTCTCTCAGTAGCACCACCGACCCTCACTTTCTCCTGTCCTCTCAGTAGCTCCACCGACCCTCACTCTCTCCTGTCTCTCAGTGGTTCCACCGACCCTCACTTTCTCCTGTCTCTCCTGTTTCTCAGTATCTCCACCGACCCTCACTCTCTCCTGTCTCTCCTGTTTCTCAGTATCTCCACCAACCCTCACTCTCTCCTGCCTCTCAGTAGCTCCACCGACCATCACTCTCTCCTGCCTCTCCTGTCTCTCAGTAGCTCCACCGACCATCACTCTCTCCTGCCTCTCCTGTCTCTCAGTAGCTCCACCAACCCTCACTCTCTCCTGTCTCTCAGTAGCTCCACAAACCCTCACTCTCTCCTGTCTCTCAGTAGCTCCACCAACCCTCACTTTCTCCTGTCTCTCAGTAGCTCCACCAACCCTCACTCTCTCCTGTCTCTCAGTAGCACCACCGACCCTCACTTTCTCCTGTCCTCTCAGTAGCTCCACCGACCCTCACTCTCTCCTGTCTCTCAGTGGTTCCACCGACCCTCACTTTCTCCTGTCTCTCCTGTTTCTCAGTATCTCCACCGACCCTCACTCTCTCCTGTCTCTCCTGTTTCTCAGTATCTCCACCAACCCTCACTCTCTCCTGCCTCTCAGTAGCTCCACCGACCATCACTCTCTCCTGCCTCTCCTGTCTCTCAGTAGCTCCACCGACCATCACTCTCTCCTGCCTCTCCTGTCTCTCAGTAGCTCCACCAACCCTCACTCTCTCCTGTCTCTCAGTAGCTCCACAAACCCTCACTCTCTCCTGTCTCTCAGTAGCTCCACCAACCCTCACTTTCTCCTGTCTCTCAGTAGCTCCACCAACCCTCACTCTCTCCTGTCTCTCAGTAGCTCCACCAACCCTCACTCTCTCCTGTCTCTCAGTAGCTCCAACAACCCTCACTCTCTCCTGTCTCTCAGTAGCTCCACCAACCCTCACTCTCTCCTGTCTCTCAGTAGCTCCACCAACCCTCACTCTCTCCTGTCTCTCAGTAGCTCCACCAACCCTCACTCTCTCCTGTCTCTCAGTAGCTCCACCAACCCTCACTTTCTCCTGTCTCTCAGTAGCTCCACCAACCATCACTCTCTCCTGCCTCTCCTGTCTCTCAGTAGCTCCACATACCATCACTCTCTCCTGTCTCTCCTGTCTCTCAGTAGCTCCACCGACACTCACTCTCTCCTTCTTTCCTATTTGTGTGTGAAGATTCTGCACTTGTAAGACGGCTGCTCATGCTACCTAAATATGTATATCTCTACAGATTGACATAGCAACCTCACCCCCTTCTCTCTCCTCCCATCCCCCTCTCCCTCTCTCCCCCTCTCTCTCAGACGGAGTCCACAGTATCTCGGCCCAGTGCGTTCTACGAGTGCTGATCATCACAGAGGACATGTTGAGCAGCAGCGTGACGGTGCGCCTCCAAAACATGTCCCAGGAGCACTTCCTGTCCCCACTGCTGGGTCACTTCCTGGAAGGGGTGTCGGCGGTGCTGTCCATCCCTCCGGAGGATGTTTTTGTATTCAACATCCAGCCGGACGGCGAGGCAGGGGGCATCCTGAACGTCAGTTTCACCGCTGCACTGCCCGGGGGTAACTTTTTACCCTCAGAGGCCCTGGAAGAGCAACTCTACCTCAACCGTCCGCACCTCACCTCCTTGGCAAAGATGGAGGTACGGGAGGCGGAAGAACAGACAGATCAACTCAGAAACACAGATAGCATTAGACATATGTGGTTACGCATCAAGATACATAGATGTACGCACTGAACACACATACTTACAAGAGGACGGACACGCACACGCACACACACACACACTCGCTCTCTTTCACTCTCACTCTATTCCCAACCCGTCCACTGAATTGAAACTATCTGTGTGTGTGTGTTGTAAAACAGGTGCTCCCGTTCGATGACAACGTGTGTCTGCGGGAGCCATGTCAGAACTACATGAAGTGCATCTCGGTGCTTCGCTTCAACAGCTCTGCTCCCTTCATCTCCTCTCCCTCCATCCTGTTCCGGCCCATCCACCCCATCGCCGGGCTGCGCTGCCGTTGCCCCGCAGGCTTCACTGGGGACTACTGCGAGACGGAGATCAATCTGTGTTACTCCAACCCCTGCCTCAACGGAGGTGTGTGTGCTCGCAGGGAGGGAGGCTACACCTGTATCTGCAGAGAAGACTACACAGGTAATAGGTGTTTAGTCACTGCGTGTGTGTGTGTGTGTGTGTGTGTGTGTGTGTGTGTGTGTGTGTGTGTGTGTGTGTGTGTGTGTGCGTGCGTGCGTGCGTGCGTGCGTGCGTGCGTGTATGTATGCTTATGTCTGATTCACTGTGTCTGACATTTTGTGTGACGTTTTCTGACTGTTTATGAAAAATGTGTGTGTTTGTTCCTGTGAGTGAGTCTCTGGAAACAAAGTAGTGTTATGTCCTCACAAGGACGTGTTTCCCATCCCTCCTCATTTCCCCTGGGAATAGCTGCAATACTGTCTTATGGTGGGAGTGATGGAGGATAGATGCTATGAATATATTAGAGGTGTTTCATATTCTCTTTCATTTCAGATCAAAAAAGCTTGGGGTGAACCAGCACTTATCTTTCAGAAGTGAGAAGGAGCCTTAAGCGCTGTTCAAACTCTTGCAGAGAGAGAAGTTAGAGACTAAAGGAGAGAGGGAAAACTAGAAAGAGGGCGAGAGAGATACGGGGAATGAAGAAAGTGATCGCAACGATGAATAGAACATGTTCTGTATTGCCTGTGTTTGTATGAAATGTCACTGTGTTGTTTCAATGGACTGCAGAGAACTAACACAGGCATTTAATAATGATTCTGCAATAGATGGAATGATTCCCATGGAGATAATAAAAGATATGGAGAAAAGAGAACTACGTAGAGTATTTATAGATAAAGGAAAGAGGGGGGGTATAGAGAGGGAGAGATGGAGCATTTTACATTTAGCAGATGTTCTTATCCAGATCGACATAACAGTGAGTGTATACATTTTCTTACTGGTCCCCCATGGAACCCACAACCCTGATGTTGCAAGCGCCATGCTCTACCAACTGAGCTCCATGCTCTACCAACTGAGCACCATGCTCTACCAACTGAGCTCCATGCTCTACCAACTGAGCGCCATGCTCTACCAACTGAGCGCCATGCTCTACCAACTGAGCACCATGCTCTACCAACTGAGCTCCATGCTCTACCAACTGAGCGCCATGCTCTACCAACTGAGCTCCATGCTCTACCAACTGAGCGCCATGCTCTACCAACTGAGCGCCATGCTCTACCAACTGAGCTCCATGCTCTACCAACCAACTGAGCTCCATGCTCTACCAACTGAGCGCCATGCTCTACCAACTGAGCGCCATGCTCTACCAACTGAGCTCCATGCTCTACCAACTGAGCGCCATGCTCTACCAACTGAGCACCATGCTCTACCAACTGAGCTCCATGCTCTACCAACTGAGCACCATGCTCTACCAACTGAGCACCATGCTCTAACAACTGAGCGCCATGCTCTACCAACTGAGCTCCATGCTCTACCAACCAACTGAGCTCCATGCTCTACCAACTGAGCGCCATGCTCTACCAACTGAGCGCCATGCTCTACCAACTGAGCGCCATGCTCTACCAACTGAGCACCATGCTCTACCAACTGAGCACCATGCTCTACCAACTGAGCTCCATGCTCTACCAACTGAGCACCATGCTCTACCAACTGAGCACCATGCTCTAACAACTGAGCACCATGCTCTACCAACTGAGCTCCATGCTCTACCAACTGAGCGCCATGCTCTACCAACTGAGCACCATGCTCTACCAACTGAGCACCATGCTCTACCAACTGAGCACCATGCTCTACCAACTGAGCACCATGCTCTACCAACTGAGCTCCATGCTCTACCAACTGAGCGCCATGCTCTACCAACTGAGCGCCATGCTCTACCAACTGAGCACCATGCTCTACCAACTGAGCTCCATGCTCTACCAACTGAGCGCCATGCTCTACCAACTGAGCTCCATGCTCTACCAACTGAGCGCCATGCTCTACCAACTGAGCTCCATGCTCTACCAACTGAGCTCCATGCTCTACCAACTGAGCGCCATGCTCTACCAACTGAGCTCCATGCTCTACCAACTGAGCTCCATGCTCTACCAACTGAGCGCCATGCTCTACCAACTGAGCGCCATGCTCTACCAACTGAGCTCCATGCTCTACCAACTGAGCACCATGCTCTACCAACTGAGCTCCATGCTCTACCAACTGAGCGCCATGCTCTACCAACTGAGCGCCATGCTCTACCAACTGAGCTCCATGCTCTACCAACTGAGCACCATGCTCTACCAACTGAGCACCATGCTCTACCAACTGAGCTCCATGCTCTACCAACTGAGCTCCATGCTCTACCAACTGAGCTCCATGCTCTACCAACTGAGCGCCATGCTCTACCAACTGAGCGCCATGCTCTACCAACTGAGCACCATGCTCTACCAACTGAGCACCATGCTCTACCAACTGAGCTCCATGCTCTACCAACTGAGCGCCATGCTCTACCAACTGAGCGCCATGCTCTACCAACTGAGCGCCATGCTCTACCAACTGAGCTCCATGCTCTACCAACTGAGCGCCATGCTCTACCAACTGAGCTCCATGCTCTACCAACTGAGCGCCATGCTCTACCAACTGAGCGCCATGCTCTACCAACTGAGCTCCATGCTCTACCAACCAACTGAGCTCCATGCTCTACCAACTGAGCGCCATGCTCTACCAACTGAGCGCCATGCTCTACCAACTGAGCGCCATGCTCTACCAACTGAGCGCCATGCTCTACCAACTGAGCGCCATGCTCTACGAACTGAGCTCCATGCTCTACCAACTGAGCCACATGGTAAAAGGACGACTAAAGGGAGTGGGAGGGGCTAAGCTAGGAAGAGAAAAGGGAAGCATCAGAGGCAGAGAGAGGATAACTAGGCAGAGAAAAAGAGAGAGGGACTAATGTACAGAGAGAAAGGGAGGTAAGGAGGTAGAGAGAGAAAAAGAGAGAGAAGGATGTATTGAGAGAACAGGGAAGGAGGTAAAGATGGAGAGAGAGGGAAGGAGGTAGAAAAAGAGAGCGAAAGAGTCAGAGGAGGTAGAGAAGGAACGAGGTAGAGAGATGGCCTCTGGGGATGTACCATGTGTGGGAGGGAAGGAGGGGTAGGTTGAGGAGCCGTAGGGGAAGGGATGGCTTTGATGAATAAAACATCCCATGAATGAAGGGGTGTGAATGCATTAGCTCGAGATACAGAGAGAATGAGGAAGGGAGGAGAAAATAAGAAGCAGGGGAAATAAGAAGCAAAGATAGGGATGACGGGCAATCGGAAGATAGTTTTAAGAATGTGCAGGCATAGGGATGGAGAGATTAGGGAGGAAGAGAGGAAAAGGGGAAGTCAGGATGGACAGGGAGTGTGGAGAAGAAAAGAGAGAGAGGGGGAAGAGAGGTGAAGGGGAAGTCAGGATGGACAGAGAGTGTGGAGAAGAAAAGAGAGAGAGGGAGAAGAGAGGAAAAGGGGAAGTCAGTATGGACACAGAGTGTGGAGAAGAAAAGAGAGAGGGGGAAGAGAGGAAAAAGGGAAGTCAGGATGGACAGGGAGTATGGAGAAGAAAAGAGAGAGGGGAGAAGAGAGGAAAAGGGGAAGTCAGGATGGACAGGGAGTGTGGAGAAGAAAAGAGAGAGAGGGAGAAGAGAGGAAAAGGGGAAGTCAGGATGGACAGGAAGTGTGGAGAAGAAAAGAGAGAGGGGAAGAGGACAGAAATAGTGCTCCGTTTGTCCAGAATAAAGAGAATCGAGAAGCACCGGTAGAATGTAGAGTCGTTTTTTATAACAAGAGCATAAGTGTCTTGTTATCTTAGGGAAAGCTTTTGTCCAGTAATTGCTCCATTTTCATGTAAGTCTGTGGAGAATATGAATGTAGAAGCTAAACTGTGCTCCCTATCGGTTTGAGTGGGCCTTCAGTGTGTTGAGTGAGCGCAGAGTTGTACACCAAACAATTATAGGAGAGTCAGTGATGTGAAAAGAATAGGATCTTCTGTTCTTTGCCAGGGCAACATGGACTCAGTGGTAGACATAACATAGTAAATGTAAATCTGGGCGACTCCAATTAGTATGCTATGTTACATTTAATATGGCATACATTGATTTGTGGATGTCTATCATCCATTTCGTACAATATGTTACGAATTGGAATTTGTACAATATGTTGCCAATTAGCAAAACGTATAATATGTTATGTATTCAAATTTGTTGTCTCTAACATCAGCTAGGTGGCTAATGTTAGCTAGGCAAAGGGTTAGGGTTAGGGGTTAAGGTTAGGATTCAGGTTAAAGGGTTAAGGTTAGGGTTAGAGTTAGGAGAAGGGTTAGCTAACATGCTAAGTAGTCGTAGCTAAAAGGAAGTAAGTACTTGCAAAGTTGCTATTTAGCTACAATGACAAAGTTGTCCGTGATGAGATTCAAACACTCAACCTTCGGGTTGCTAGATGTTTGCTCTGTCTGTCTGTCTGTATCACTAGACAAATAATTAATGATTATTAATGTCTGTTTATTTATTTTAATATGAATAAGTTGGTGTGTGTGTGTGTGTGTGTGTGAGCAGCGTGGGTGGAGGAAGAAGGAGGGGTGAAAGTTGTTTAAAGTCTTCTTGCTTTTAGACACAGAACCTGACCATGTTTTAACACTGCACATCATACCGGGGGGTACAGTCAGTCAGTCAGTGTGTGTGTCAGCGTGGGTGTCCATACGCACATGAGAAAAAGACCAAGGCACTCTGCAGTCTCGCCCACCAAGCTTGGTGGTTGTTTTAAACCATGCCAGTGGCTGCATTCACCATAGTAGTGCCTTGACGTTGGTTGAACAAATATTGTACCAACGAGACACCATTAGGCCCGCCATACAAAGGCCTGCAGCTCTAACATGATCTGCATGTCTCCATGGACCTCAGCAGGCCTCTAAACTGGGGGCCTGGAGGAGCAGTGTCTGCAGGGTGAAGGCAGTTCATGCCCACACTGTGTTTACACCAGCTCATTGAAAGGGAGGCTGGCTGGTGCTCTCTAGCTGGGTATTTTACTCAATCTGCTGAGTCTGATTATATGTATAATTTTGCCTGTAGTGATATAGTTTTATTTGCTGGGCATTGAGCAGAGACTACTGCCCACACAAATAGGTTTGCCTGCAGTGACAGTCATATTTTGAGAAATCCTGGCAAAGGAATTGAATGAGGAAAGGTTGGTTCATTCCATAGAGAATGATAGAAGCATCTAGTGAGACTACTGCCCACTCAAATGGGGTTGCTTGCAGTTACAGTCATATTTTGAGAAATCCTGGCAAGAGAATTGTTTGAGGAAATGTTGGTTTCTCCCATAGAGAATGATAGAAGCCTCTAGTGGCCAAAAGGCTGTTATAGCATGGGCAGCACCATTGTGTGCTTCCACCATGCTTCAGACATTTTAAAGTAGTCAACTGGGTGGGAATTCTGATGGGTTGTGGCCTCAATGGCGCTGCCCATGCTGTCACAGATGCTATAATGGCACAGATATGAAGATGAGTCCTCTATACATTCCTATGGTTCATCGAAACATTTAATACACTCATGACCAAAAGTATGTGGACACCTGCTCGTCAAATATCTAATTCCAAAATGATGGTCATTAATATTGAGTTGGTCCCCCTTGCTGCTATAACAACCTCCACTCTTCTGGGAAGGCTTTCCACTACATGTTGGAACATTACTGTGGGAACTTGCTTCCATTCAGCCACAAGAGCATTAGTGAGGTTGGACACTGATGTTGGGTGATTAGGCCTGGGTTGCAGTCGGAGTTCCAATTCATCCCAAATGGTGATGGGGTTGAGGTCAGGGCTTTGTGCAGGCCAGTCAAGTTCTTCCACACCGATCTTGACAAACCATTTTTGTATGGACCTCGCTTTGTGCACGCTGAAACAATGCCCAAACTGTTGCCACAAAGTTGAAAGCACAGACTCGTCTAGAATGTCATTATATACTGTAGAGTTAAGATTTCCATTCACTGGAACTAAGGGGCCTAGCCCGAACCATGAAAAACAGCCCCAGACCATTATTCCTCCTCCACCAAACTTTACAGTCAGCACTATGCATTCGAGCATGTAGCATTCTCTTGGCATCCACCAAACCCAGATTTGTCCGTCGGACTGCCAGATGGTGAAGCGTGATTCATCACTCCAGAGAATGTGTTTCCACTGCTCCAGGGTTCAATGGTGGCGAGCTTTACACCACTCCAGTTGACGCTTGGCTTGTGTGCGGCTGTTCAGCCATGGTAACCCATTTTATGAAGCTCCCAACGAACAGTTCTTGTCCTGACGTTGCTTCCAGAGGCAGTTTGGAACTCGGTAGTGAATGTTGCAACCGAGGACAGTAGAGTGTTACGCGCAACGTGCTTCAGCACTTGGCGGTCCCGTTTTGTGAGCTTGTGTGGCCTACCACTTCGAGGCTGAGCCGTTGTTGTTCCAAGACGTTTCCACTTCACAATAACAGCACTTACAGTTGACCGGGGCAGCTCTAGTAGGGCAGAAATTTGATTAACTGACTAGTTGGGAAGGTGGCATCCTATGACTGTGCCACGTTGAAAGTCACTGAGCTCTTCAGTAAGCCCATTCTACTGCCAATGTTTGTCTATGGAGATTGCATGGCTGTGTGCTCGATTTTATACACCTATCAGCAACGGGTGTGGCTGAAATAGCCTGCAATAGCCAGTTTCTTTGCAGCAATTCGACCATGAAGGCCTGATTCACGCAGTCCCCTCTGAACAGTTGATGTTGAGATGTGTCTGTTACTTGAACTCTGTGAAGCATTTATTTGGGCTGCAATTTCTGAGGCTGGTAACTCTATTGAAATTATCCTCTGCAGCAGAGATAACTCTGGGTCTTCCTATCCTGTGGCAGTCCTCATGAGAGACAGTTTCATTATAGCACTTCATGGTTTTTGCGACTGCACTTGAATAAACTTTCAAAGATCTTGACATTTTCAGCATTGACTGACCTTTTTGTCTTAAAGTAATGATGGACTGTTGCTTCACTTTGCTTATTTGAGCTGTTCTTGCCATAGTATGGACTTGGTCTTTTACCAAATAGGTCTATCTTCTGTAGACCACCCCTACCTTGTCACAACACAACTGATTGGCTCAAACGCATTAAGAAGGAAAGAAATTCAACAAATTAATTTCAAGGCACACCTGTTTATTGAAATGCATTCCAGGTGACTACCTCATGAAGCTGGTTGAGCGAATGCCAAGAGTGTGCAAAGCTGTCATCAAGGCAAAGGGTGGCTACTTTGAAGAATCTCAAATATAAAATATATTTTGATTTGCATAACGTTTTTGGCTACATGATTCCATGTGTGTTATTTCATAGTTTTGATGTCTTCACTATTATTCTACAATGTAGAAAATCATAAAAATAAAAAATAAACCCTTGAATGAGTAGGTGTGTCCAAACTTTTGACTGGTACTGTATGTGTACAGTAACATGCTGCATCCCCTCTCCTTCCCAGGTGAACGATGTGAGTGGGACAGGCGTCAGGGCCGCTGTGTCCCGGGGGTGTGTAGGAATGGGGGGACGTGCAGGGAGCTGTCTGGAGGGGGGTTCCGCTGTGAGTGCCCTGCAGGAGGGTATGAGCGGCCCTACTGCTCTGTCACTGCACGCTCCTTCCCCCCCAAATCCTTTATCATGTTCCGAGGCCTCCGCCAGAGATTCCACCTCTCCATTTCTCTCACGTGAGTACTGACTTTATTTTTCTTTCTCTCTCTCTCTCGCTCTCTCTTTCAATCTTTCCTTTTAGACCCTTTCTCAATTCCCTGCTCTTTCTTTCACGTGTCATGCCATTTATTTGTTATATTTTACCCTCTATCCTGTTCTCGTTGTCCCCTCCCCCACTTCTAGAGGCCCAACTTGGGACCTGGTGTGGCCCCTTGGTGTGTTCTGATTGGTCAGACGTGATTGCTATTGTGAAGTGGTCACAAATGTGATCTCAGGTCTAACTAAATCCCATGACTCAGAGGTACATTAGCTTTAAGACACATGACGTGATCTGTCCCAGCCTCTCTCAGCAGGCATAGCTCTTTTATTTATTATTTACCATAATGTCCTATATACTCATGTACACTTGCATTAGAGATTTGCGGTGAACCCTACAGCTTATCCTGTACTATGCACAGAGCATCTCCTGTACCGTGTGTGTGATGGTGGGGTTACTCACAGCTCCCTAACATGGTTGTGGGTTGTGTTACAGTTTTGCCACTCTGGAGAACAGTGGCCTCCTCTTCTACAACGGACGCTTTAATGAGAAACACGACTTCCTGGCTCTGGAGATCCTAGAGGGTCAGGTGGTGCTCAAGTACTCCACAGGTATGTGTCTATCTGTATATGTATGTGTATGGCTTTGTGGGTGTACAATGGTAGGCGAAACCCTGGTTTTGAGTGTGACCTCTGACCTGTCTGTCCCCAGGTGAATTGTCCACTCAGGTGAGCCCCTTTCTACCTGGGGGCGTGGCCGATGGAAACTGGCACACTGTCCACATCCACTACTACAACAAGGCGAGTCCCTGTGTGTGTGTGTGTGTGTGTGTGTGTGTGTGTGTGTGTGTGTGTGTGTGTGTGTGTGTGTGTGTGTGTGTGTGTGTGTGTGTGTGTGTGTGTGTGTAACCCGTAATATCTGCACATACCATGCATTTGTTAGAATTTTCTCCCCTTCTACATTTTTCTCAGCCCTCGCACAGTGTGAGTACGGTATGGCTGTGTGTACAGGTTTGTCTTTCACTCTCTGTGAGTGTGGCTGTGAGTTCCTCTGCTCTCTTAGCCCATTTGCAGTGCCAGTGTTTCTTTCTATGTCACATATTCTTCCCTCTCTCTGATAGTCCACTGTGTGTGTACTGCATTTTACTCTCTGTCTTTGTAGCAGCACAAGCAGCAAGAGTACAGCAAGATGTTTTGGTGTATTCTGTGTGTTCTGTGTGTGTACTGTGTGTGTACTGTTTGTATGTGTGCGTGTGTGTGTGTGTGTGTGTTAAATTGGACTGTTCCTGTGTCTGCCCCAGCCCAAGCGCAGTGTGAGTGGGGAGGCCCAGGGTCCATCTGATGAGAAGGTGGCGGTGGTCAGCGTGGACGACTGTGACACAGCAGTGTCGCTACGCTTCGGAACGCAGCTCGCCAACTACAGCTGTGCTGCTCAGGGCATACAGACCAGCTCCAAGAAGTAAGTCTCTCCATCTCACACACACACACACAGACACAGACACACACACACACGTGCACGTCATGTGCAAGTCAGTGTCAGTAAACCCTCAACATTACCACTTAAGCCTGGCAATGCTGTCTGGACTTGACAAGTCCCTCACCACTGCTGCTGTGCTCTGTAAGCGCTGAGGAAAGTACAAGGGCAACATCTAATAGTGTTGTGCTCCTCTCTTCCATCCTCCTTCTCTTTCTATCCCTCTACCTTCTCTCCCTCTGCCTTCTCTCTCTATCCCTCTGCCTTCTCTCCCTCTCCCTTCTCTCTCTATCCATCTGCCTTCTCTCTCTATACCTCTGCCTTCTCTCTCTATCCCTCTGTCTTCTCTCCCTCTGCCTTCTCTATCTATCCCTCTGCCTTCTCTCTCTATCCCTCACCCTTCTCTCTCTCTCTCTCCGCCCTTCTCAGATCTCTGGATCTCACCGGTCCCTTGTTTTTGGGCGGAGTGCCCAACATGCCTGATCATTTCCCGTTTCACACCCGGGAGTTTATTGGCTGTATGAAAGACCTCCACATCGACAACAGACCTTTGGACCTGGCGGGATACATCGCTAACAATGGAACCCTACCTGGTCTGTATAGCATACTCACAGATACAAGTGGAAACTCAGATACTTTACTGGGGGTAAAAATCCAGTTGGAACTTCCACTCACTCACCACCAAAATATGGTGATGAGAGGAAGTACAGTGGCCAGCAGATGGAGAAGATGGAGCGAGATGAAACTGGGCTGACGTTCTACAAATTTTCTCATCGATGAAAAATTCAATCTCAATACAGTTTTCTGTTCCCAAAAGTATAATATTCTGTGAACACAGTGCACAAGTCTTGTAGACTTGACACAAAGCGTTTTTAGCTGTCTGTGTTTGTGTTGTCAATATAAACCACTAACCGCTAAGTTGATTGAGTTTGATTGAGTTAACACAGATGTGATGATTTTCTCTGGTTCTGATAGGATGTAGTGCCAAGCTGCCCTTCTGTAACTCCGACCCATGTCAGAACGGAGGAACGTGTCGTGTCAGCTGGGAGACCTTCTCATGTGACTGCCCCCTAGGGTTTGGAGGGAAGGACTGCAGCCATGGTAAGCACTGACATACCTGTCCAGTAAACATAGGCTTTTCTCACTCCTTTATTAACAGACGTATACACACACCTCATACTAACCTCACTGACCATACCTTCTCCTTGCCCCCCTACAGTGATGCCCCACCCACATCGTTTCCTGGGAAACAGTGCCCTCTGGTGGGACCTGAAGAATGACGTGACCATCTCCACACCTTGGTACCTGGGGCTGGTGTTTAGGACGCGGGCCAGGGAGGGCACTCTGCTGCAGGCACAGGCCGGACAGTACACCAGCCTGGTCTTCCAGGTCTGTACACACATACATATACACTTACCTGTGCTACCTAACCTGCACTAGTTGATCTGTGTCAATTTGTCCGTCTGTCTTTGGAAATGTGTCCGTTTCTGTTGGAGTTATAGCAACCTACAGGGGGACTCCAAAGCATATTTGTGTGGATTACTCTGTGGATTATTCACACGTGTCTCTGTTGCAGCTGGTGAGTGGTCAGCTGGTGTTCTCAGTGACCAAGGGGTCGACGCTGCCGGTGCGTCTGCGTCTGGACCAGGTGCAGGTGAGCGACGGGCGCTGGCACGACCTGCAGCTGGAGCTCCGAGACGTCCGCAGCGGGAGGGAGACGCGCTACGTGGCTACCGTCCGCCTCGACTTTGGCCTCTTCCAGGTGAGAGTCACAAATTGTCCGTACACACTGATTTAAAGTCAGATTTGCATTTCTTCCCTTAATTGATTAGGTTATAATTGTCGAGGCTTAAACTGATCCTAGATCTGCACCTAAAGGTGACTTTTACCCGGAGAGACACATTAAGGTCGTGTCCAGAATGAACAGTGACACACTAAACCCCCATATCACTCAGCAGTGCAGACGTCTCAATGCAAATCATAACCTCTAATCGGCCCTGTAATCCTGTAGGTTGTTAATCCCAATATCCAATCCTAAAGCCAGTGTAATGTCTGCCCACTGCTGGTGTTAAAACCTGTGTTTGTAAGAATTCACTCCAGCCATGTAGCACCACACACTGTCTTGTTATGCTCTTTCATTGTCTCTCCTGAATCCTTCTTGTTCACTTACTTTCATTGAAATATGTTTGTCTCTCACTCTTTCTCTCCCTAAACCTGTCTAACCCTTTCTATCTATTCTGTTCTGTTATTTCACATATTCACTTTTCCCCCTCTCTTTCTCTAACTCCATCTATTTGAATGCACTGAAGTCATTCTGAATAACAGCGTCTGTTAACTGGCTAAATTTTTAAGTGTAATCTATTTAGTCTCTCTCTATTTCTTCCCACTCTCTCTCAGGGCACAGTGATAGTGGGGAATGAGATCCATGGGCTGAAAGTGAAACACCTCCATGTGGGCGGAGTCCTGGGCTTGGGGGAGGTGCAGAACGGGATACGGGGCTGCATCCAGGTAAGGGTTCTATCACAATGGCAACTGTATCTTAACCGATGCCCATAATTCTTTCTGGGACTCTTATAGACTTTGTGTGTTAGCATGTACAGTCGTGGCCAAAAGTTTTGAGAATGACACAAATATTAATTTTCACTAAGTCTGCTGCCTCAGTTTGTCTGATGGCAATTTGCATATACTCCAGAATGTTATGAAGAGTGATCAGATGAATTGCAATTAATTGCAAAGTCCCCTTTTTGCCATGCAAATGAACTGAATCCCCAAAAAACATTTCCACTGCATTTCAGCCCTGCCACAAAAGGACCAGCTGATTCTCTCGTTAACACAGGTGTGAATGTTGACGAGGACAAGGCTGGAGATCTCTCTGTCATGCTGATTGAGTTTGAATAACAGACTGGAAGCTTCAAAAGGAGGGTGGTGCTTGGAATCATTGTTCTTCCTCTGTCAATCATGGTTACCTGCAAGGAAACACGTGCAGTCATCATTGTTTTGCACAAAAAGGGCTTCACAGGTAAGGATATTGCTGCCAGTAAGATCGCACCAAAATCAACCATTTATCGGATCATCAAGAACTTCAAGAAGAGCGGTTTAATTGTTGTGAAGAAGTTTTCAGGTCGCCCAAGAAAGTCCAGCAAGGGTCACAACCGTCTCCTGAAGTTGATTCAGCTGCGGGATCGGGGCACCACCAGTACAGAGCTTGCTCATGAATGGCAGCAGGCAGGTGTGAGTGCATCTGCACACACAGTGAGGCGAAGACTTTTGGAGGATGGTCTGGTGTCAAGAAGGGCAGCAAAGAAGCCACTTCTCTCCAGGAAAAACATCAGGGACAGACGGATATTCTGCAAAAGGTACAGGGATTGGACTGCTGAGGACGGGGGTAAAGTCATTTTCTCTGATGAATCCCCTTTCCGATTGTTTGGGGCATCCGGAAAAAAGCTTGTCCGGAGAAGACAAGGTGACCGCTACCATCAGTCCTGTGTCATGCCAACAGTAAAGCATCCTGAGACCATTCATGTGTGGGGTTGCTTCTCAGCTAAGGGAGTGGACTCACTCACAATTTTTCCTAAGAACACAGCCATGAATAAAGAATGGTACCAACACATCCTCCGAGAGCAACTTCTCCAAACCATCCAGGAACAGTTTGGTGACGAACAATGCCTTTTCCAGCATGATGGAGCACCTTGCCATAAGGCAAAAGTGATAACTAAGTAGCTCGGGGAACAAAACATCGATATTTTGGGTCCATGGCCAGGAAACTCCCCAGACCTTAATCCCATTGAGAACTTGTGGTCAATCCTCAAGAGGCGGATGGACAAACAAAAACCCACAAATTCTGACAAACTCCAAGCATTGATTATGCAAGAATGGGCTGCCATCAGTCAGGATGTGGCCCAGAAGTTAATTGACAGCATGCCAGGGCGGATTGCAGAGGTCTTGAAAAAGAAGGGTCAACACTGCAAATATTGACTCTGCATCAACTTCATATAATTGTCAAAAACATCCTTTGACACTTATGAAATGCTTGTAATCATACTTCAGTATTCCATAGTAACATCTGACAAAAATATCTAAAGACACTGAAGCAGCAAACTTTGTGGAAATTAATATTTGTGTCATTCTCAAAACTTTTGGCCACGGCTTTATGCTATGTATGGTATATTGGTCTATGTTCTTATGAGACTGTATTTGACACCTATTTTGTCTATGTTTTAGGGGGTTCGTTTGGGGGTGCGACCAGATGCCATGCCCCTGCCCCGCCCCTCCAGGGCTGTCAAAGTGGAGACGGGCTGTAACGTTGGCAACCCCTGTGTCTCTTCCCCCTGCCCGCCCCACAGCCGCTGTTGTGACAATTGGGAACGCCACACCTGTCTGTGCGAACCAGGTAAGATACTACAAGAGAGAGAATATGTATTTGTGTGTTTGTGAGTCAGCAAATGCGTGTGTGTGTATATGTGCAGGCATTTAGCATTTGCAAAAAGACCTATGTTTACTTCTCTGTTGGCAAATGATACAAAACTATCAGGTGAGGTGACTATAAAGAGAAAGAAAGTTTGAGAGGTGTGATGAAGAAAGAGTGAAAAAAGAAGGAGGAAGCGGTGAGCACCGCGGGGGGAGAGGAAATACAGAGGCTGACATGCTTTCAGCACCATCTACAACAAACACCTCTCCCTATTAGCATAGTGTAGCTGCGCTTCATTACCACGGTGTTGGCTTTCATCAGCACAATGAGCATTACAGTACATACGGAGCTGTCCAATGAGCGTCAGGAGGAGACCAATCAAAGTTTCATAACGCCACTCGGAAGTGCTCTGAATAATTCCCTCTCATCTTTGGCTGTGAGTACTTCAGTGCTGAATTAGCTTAAGGGCTTTCTCACGCACGAGAGAGTTACAGCTCTGTTCACACACTATACACTATACAGGCACACATACTGTACATACACATAGGGCACCGCACGACAGGGCACTGACATGAGGACATCTGCTGTCAGTGTGGTGCTGTGTTTGTTTGTGTTCGCCTGCTTGCTTTTTAGCATGCACAGGATAATTAGCTGCAAGGAAAATGAAATAGGGTTAGTTCTGATAGATTGCAGTTGAATCGACCCAGAGCTCGCAGTCGGCGTTCCAATTCATCCCAAAAGTGATCGATGGGGTTAAGGTCAGGGCTCTGTGCAGGCCAGTCAAGTTCTTCCACACCGATATCAACAAACCATTTCTGTATGGACCTCGCTTTATGCAAGGGGGCATTGTCATGCTGAAACAGGAAAGGGCCTTCACCAAACTGTTGCCAAATATTTGGAAGCATAGAATTGTCTAGAATGTAATTGTATGCTGTAGCATTAAGATTTCCCTCCACTGGAATTAAGGGGCCTAGCCCGAACCATGAAAAACAGCCCCAGACCATTATTCCTCCTCCACCAAACTTTACAGTTGGCATTCGGGCAGGTAGCATTCTCCTGGCATGTGCCAAACCCAGATTCATCCGTTACTGCCAGATGGTGAAGTGTGAATCATCACACCAGAGAGCGCGTTTACCCTGCTCCAGAGTCCAATAGCGGTGAGCTTTACACCACTCCAACCGACGCTTGGCATTGCGCATGGTGATCTTACGCTTGTGTGCGGCTGCTCTGACATGGAAACCCATTTCGTGACGAATAGTTATTGTGCTGACATTGCTTCCAGAAACAGATTGGAACTCAGTAGTGAGTGTTGGACAGACAGTTTTTAAAGGCTACACGCTTCAGCACTCGGCGGTCCCGTTCTGTGAGCTTGTGTGGCCTACCACTTTGCGGCTGAGCCGTTGTTGCTCCAAGACGTTTCCACTTCACAATAACAGCGCTTACAGTTGACATGGGTAGCTCTAGCAGGGCAGAAATTTGACGAACTGACTTGTTGGAAAGGTGGCATCCTATGACGGTGCCACGTTGAAAGTCACTGAGCTCTTCAGTAAGGCCATTCTACTGCTAATGTTTGCCTATTGATATTTTATGATTGTGTGCTCGATTCTACACACCTTGTGGCTGAAATAGCCGAATCCACTAATTTGAAGGGGTGTCCACATACTTTTGTATATATAGTGTATGTTAATTTCCCAACATGCAGCTTGCCACGGCAAGGATGGTGTCATTGTGTGCATTTGTATGCAGTCAAGGCCAACATCTCTGTCTTTGTCAGTTTCCATGGTGAGGGCTATTATGTGTAGGAATCTATAGTGACAGATATCTTTATATTGTAAATGCAAGGACACATTTAATAGGTGCAGGATCCTTTGTGAGGGACTTTTGTAAGAGCTGTTCACAGAAAGAGGTTCACAGCACTCACCTGGTTCTATAGGGAGTTTATTTTCAACTCTGTTCACTAAAGAAAACTATGTGAGAAGAATGCAACAGGAAGCTTTGTTTTTTCTGATGAAAACGGTGTTTGTGAGAAGAGCTCTAGGAGGCTGTAGTTTTATATGGATTTCTTTGATACACAAATATCGTATGTGTGTGGACAGTAGGGCTCTATGGTGTAATGCATAGGTTTTTATAGTGACTAAGGGTTATGTTAAAGTACTTTGTTTTTAATAAAAGGCCATTTCCAATCGAGCCAACATTTGCAGCATTTACCATGAATTGGATCTCCACATACACATTGCCTTTAAAAGCCGCAATTCCAAGAACCTACGATAGGATTGAATAGCGGCATATGTATCTTGTGTGAACAGCTCTATGCTAAAAGCGTTTTTTTGTGTGTAGTATGTATTAATTGCGATACAGTTGAAGTTGGAAGTTTACATACACCTTTGCCAAATACATTTAAACTCAGTTTTTCACAATTCCTGACATTTAATCCTAGTAAAAATTCTCTCTCTTCGGTCAGTTAGGATCACCACTTCATTTTAAGAATGTGAAATGCCAGAATAATAGTAGAGAGAGTGATATAGTTCAGCTTTAATTTCTTTCATCACATTCCCAGTGGGTCAGAGGTTTACATACACTCAATTAGTATTTGGTAGCATTGCCTTTAGATTTTGTAACTTCGGTCAAACGTTTTGGGAAGCCTTCCACAAGCTTCCCACAATAAGTTGGGTGAATTTTGGCCCATTCCTCCTGACAGAGCTGGTGTAAACGAGTCAGGTTTGTAGGCCTCCTTGCTCGCACACGCTTTTTCAATTCTGCCCACAGATTTTCTATAGGATTGAGGTCAGGGATTTGTGATGGCCACTCCAATACCTTGACTTTGTTGTCCTTAAGCCACTTTGCCACAACTGGAAGTATGCCTCGGGTCATTGTCCATTTGGAAAACCCATTTGCAACCCAGCTGACTGATGTCTTGAGATGTTGCTTCAATATATCCACATAGTTTTCCTTTCCTCATGATGCCATCTATTTTGTGAAGTGCACCAGTTCCACCTGCTTCAAAGAACCTCCACAACATGATGCTGCCACCCCAGTGCTTCACTGTTGGGATAGTGTTCTTTGGCTTGCAAGCCTCCCCTTTTTCCTCCAAACATAACGATGGTCATTATGGCCAAACAGTTCTGTTTTTGTTCCATCAGACCAGAGGACATTTCTCCAAAAAGTATGATCTTTATCCCCATGTGCAGTTGCAAACCGTAGTCTGACATTTTTTATGGTGGTTTTGGAGCAGTGGCTTCTTCCTTGCTGAGTGGCCTTTCAGGTTATGTCGTTATAGGACTCTTTTTATTGTGGATATAGATACTTTTGTACCGGTTTCCTCCAACATCTTCACAAGGCCTTTCCTGTTGTTCTGGGATTGATTTTCACTTTTCGCACTGAATTACGTTCATCTCTAGGAGACAGAATGTGTCTCCTTCCTCAGCGGTATTACGGCTGCGTGGTCCCATGGTGTTTATACTTGCATACTATTGTTTGTACAGATGAACGTGGTACCTTCAGGCATTTGGAAATTTCTCCCAAGGATAAACTAGACTTGTGGAGGTCTACAGTTTGTCTTGGCTGATTTATTTTGATTTTCCCATGACGTCAAGCAAAGAAGCAAGGTAGGCCTTGAAATACATCCATAGGTACACCTCCAATTGACTCAAATGATGTCAATTAGCCTATCAGAAGCTTCTAAAGCCATGACATCATTGTCTGGAATTTTCCAAGCTGTTTAAAGGCACAGTCAACTTAGTGTTTGTAAACTTCTGACCCACTGGAATTGTAATTATAAGTGAAATAATCTGTCTGTAAACAATTGTTGGAAAAATTACTTGTGTCATGCACAAAGTAGATGTCTCAACCAACTTGCCAAAAGTATAGTTTGTTAACAAGACATTTGTGAGGTGGTTGAAAAACGAGTTTTAATAACTCCAACCTAAGTGTAGGTAAACTTACGACTTGCATTTGTTTTAGGTTTCAGTGGACAGTTTTTTTTATTGGTAGTGGCTCCTAATCCGTGACCAGAACTTTTATTTCTGAAGCTCTGTATCTTGAGTTTGCAAATTCTCTGGGAAATTGGAACTTCACTCATTTTCTCATGCCAAAACCGGATTAGATACATACCGGTAGTTAAATGCCTAAAATATTATATTCGCAATGTCACTAAAGAAAAAACAAACAACCAAAATAGCAATAGCCACTACAATGTTGAAACATGATTTTGTCATAAGTTCAGTAACATTTGCTTGATTTTGCAGACCCACAACATCGTGGTGTATCGACATTAGCATGCTAGCGACGCTAGTCAGCATGCTACATGATAATCAGCTTGCGTTAGCTAGCTAGCGTTGGCTTCTTAGCTAGCCAGCTCTTGTAGGTGTAAACCGATGCAACTCTGCTGGCCATGTGGCTAGCTAGATGACCAGCAGTGGTGACAGTGAGGGCGATTCAATACTTTAATTTAGAAGTACCATCATGCAGAAATGGCAAAGAAAATACTGGTTGATGAGCTAACTAAGTCAGCTAGCGTGATAGCTATGACATTTACCAGTGTGCATGCACAAATGCATGACGACACATTGTATCGAAGTCAAGAAGGCATGCAGAATGGACTGCCTCTCTGGAACTGGACTGCCTCGTCTATTTAGCTAGAACAGACTGCTCCCAGTCAGCAGCAGAGGGGTACACAGATGCATAGCTCATACAATTATATTTTGTTCTAGTCAATAACAATACATGTTGCAAAGTATCAATATATATCACTGCATTCCACAATAGTTCGTAAAATCTCTAGTTGTTTTTTTGTCCATAGGAAAGGGGACCCAACATCAAGCTTGTGAAGGGGCAATACACATTATGATAGCTTGTGACAGAGGATGAAAAACCTGGTGACCTCTAGATGTCCTCCTATACCCAGATCAAATGCACTAGATTTTCATCAGTTCTGCGTGATTCTATAGTTATCTTTATTTTTTATACTCAGCAGGCAGGGGCCTACGTACTTCAGATCGTTTGTCTTCATGAATGGTTTCATGTAAGCTTGTTTGCATCCCCCATCTGTTTAGCTAGCACAGACTGGAATACGTTCTGGGATACTTTCGATGGCATTGAGGAGTACACCACATCAGTCACTGGCTTCATCAATAAGTGCATCGATGACGTCATCCCGACAGTGACTGTACGTACACACCCCAACCAGAAGCCATGGATTACAGGCAACATCCGCACTGAGCTAAAGGGTAGAGTTGCCGCTTTCAATGAGCGGGACTCTAACCCGGACGCTAATAAGAAATCCCGCTATGCCCTCCGACGAACCATCAAACAGGCAAAACGTCAATACAGGACTGAGATTGAATCGTACTACACCGGCTCCGACCCTCGTCGGATGTGGCATGACTTGCAAACTATTACAGACTACAAAGGGACCACAGCCGCGAGCTGCCCAGTGACATGAGCCTACCAGATGAGCTAAATTACTTCTATGCTCGCTTCTAGGCAAGCAACACTGAAGCATGCATGAGAGCATCAGTTGTTCCGGACGACTGTGTAGGCACGCTCTCCGTAGCCAATGTGAGTTAGACCTTTAAACAGGTCAACATTCACAAGGCCGCAGGGCCAGACGGATTACCAGGACGTGTACTCCGGAACATGCGCTGACCAACTGGCAAGTGTCTTCACTGACATTTTCAACCTGTGAGTCTATAACACCAATATGTTTCAAACAGACCACCATAGTCCCTGTGCTCAAGAACACTAAGGTAACCTGCCTAAATGACTACCGTCCCGTAGCACTCACGTCTGTAGCCATGAAGTATTTTGAAAGGCTGGTCATGTCTCACATCAACACCATTATCCCAGAAACCCTAGACCCACTCCAATGTGTATACCGCCCCAACAGATCCACAGATGATGCAATCTCTATTGCACCCCACACTGTCCTTTCCCACCTGGACATAAGGAACACCTATTTGAAAATGCTGTTCATTGACTACAGCCCAGCGTTCAACACCATAGTGCCCTCAAAGCTTATCACTAAGCTAAGGACCCTGGGACTAAACACATCCCTCTGCAACTGAATCCTGGACTGCCTGACGGGCTGCCCCCAGGTGGTGAGGGTAGGTAACAACACATCTACCATGCTGCTCTTCAACACGGGGGCCCGTCAGGGGTGCGTGCTCAGTCTCCTCCTCTACTCCCTGTTCACTCATGACTGCATGGCCATGCACGACTGCATGGCCAGGCACGACTCCAACACCATCATTAAGTTTGCAGACGACACAACAGTGGTAGGTAGACCTGATCACCGACAATGATGAGACAGCCTATAGGGAGGAGGTCAGAGACCTGGCCGTGTGGTGCCAGGATAACAACCTCTCTCTCGATGTGAGCAAGACGAAGGAGATGATCGTGGACTACATGAAAGGGAGGACTGAGCACACCCCATTCTCATCGATGGGGCTGTAGTGGAGTGGGTTGAGAGCTTCAAGTTCCTTGGTATCCACATCACCAACAAACTATCATGGTCCAAACACACCAAGACATTAGTGAAGAGGGCACGACAAAGGCTATTCCCCATAAGGAGACTGAAAATATTTGACATGGGTCCTCAGATCCTCAAAGTTCTACAGATGCACCATGGAGAGCATCCTGACTGGTTGCATCACTGGCTGGTATGGCAACTGCTTGGCATCCGACCACAAGGCACTACAGAGGGTAGTGCGTATGGCCCAGTACATCACTGGGGCCAAGCTTCCTGCCATCCAGGACCTCTATACCAGGCGGTGTCAGAGGAAGGCCCTACAAATTGTCAGACTCCAGCCACCCTAGTCATAGACTGTTTTCTCTGCTACCGCATGGGAAGTGTTACTGGAGCACCAAGTCTAGGTCCGAAAGGCTTCTTAACAGCTTCTACCCCCAAGCCATAAGACTCCTGAACAGCTCATCAAGTGGCTACCCAGACTATTCCCCCCCCCCCCCCTTTATTTTATGCTCCTGCTACTCTCTGTTTATTATCTATGCATAGTCACTTTAACTCTACCTACATGTACATATTACCTCAATTACCTCAACTAACCGGTGCCCCCGCACATTGACTCTGTACCCTGTATACAGCCTCGCTGCTGTTATTTTACTGCTGCTCTTTAATTATGTTATTTTTTACTTATTTTTCTTAAAACTGCATTGTTGGTGATGTTGATTTGATGTTAGTGTAAGAAGGCAGTTCATACAGCAAAGGATGCAGTATTTACATTTCTCCTGGATTGCCATTTATCATTTAGTTAGCCCCACCTCACCCCAGAAATGTGAGTCAGTTTTCTAATCAGTATACAGAGAAAATACATAGATGTATGTGTGCCTAAGAGATCCATAAGTGTTTTCCAAAATGGGTTTATATACAAATCATATGCAATAGACATTTTACACCAGTGCAGCAAGCTAGTGGACTCTATATCAAGTACTGTTGAAATCAATTTGATTATTGGGGATATGATGATACCTAGTGGTGATATGGTTGATTTCTCCCTAACCATAATTTGTATCTCCCCCTCGCAGTTCTGTTTGTTGTGATCTGGTAGGTCACTAAAAACTGTCTCCACTTCTTTCCTGTTCAAGAACTACGAGCCAAATGTCAGAGAAATTGTTGACTAAATAGGCAACGTAGTGAGATATATTTTGTTGTATGCACTTTTTTATGCAATAGCAAGATAATGGCGATGACACATCTAGCTAGATGCTTTACAGTTTACAACATGCTCACTCATAGCTATGTGAATTTACGTGTATTGACTATGATTAACTACAGCTAATAAAATATAATTGCAATGAATGAGAGCTGCATCTGTGTATGTGCCGGTGCTTTTGCCTCCCATAGAACAGTCCGTCCTGATTGTAATATTGACAGCACCAGAGGCGGTCTCTACTGTCTTTGACAACACTGGTCCTGCCATACATGCAAAGCTAGCCATGTAGCCAGCAGGGTTGCATCGGTTTCCATTGGACTAGATTAGAGCTTGCTAGCTAGGTAGCTAATGCTGGCTAGCTAGCAAGCTAACACTAGTGTAAAAAAATTATTATTAAAGACATTAACGCAACCATTTCATTTTTTTTTTTTAACATTTTATATGTGGAAAGCGTCCGGAGCACATCCCTGAGATGTTTCTGACAGTTTGTGCAGAAATTCTTAGGATGTGCAAACCCACAGTTTCATCAGGGTGGCTGGTCTCAGACAATGTGCACATTTTAGAGTGGCATTTTATTATCCCCAGCACAAGGTGCACCTGTGTAATGATCATGCTGTTTAATCAGGTTCTTGATATGCCACACCTTACAGCTGGATGGATTATCTTGGCAAAGGAGAAATGCTCACTAACAGGGATGTAAACAAATTTGTGCACAACATTTGAGAGAAAGAATATTTTTGTGAGTATGGAACATTTGAGAGAAATGATCTTTTTGTGAGTATGGAACATTTCTGGGATCTTTTATTTCAGCTCATGAAACATGCATTTATATATTTTTAGTATAGAACAGTGAGGGTTAGTTCTAAAAACATTTTATAGCATCGCTAGCATGCTAATGTTGATACACCATAGTCGTGGGTCCATAAAATCAAGCAAATGGTACTGAACTCATGTTTTGACATTGTAGTGGCTATTGCTGTTTTGGTAGTTTTTTTGCTTAGTGACTTTGCAAATATCATATTTTTGCCTTTTATTTAACTAGCTATGTATCTAAGTCCCAAATTCTCTTGAGATACTGTGAGAATTTGCGCACTCACAGATATGAAGCCTCAGAAATAAAAGATCCAGTCACGGATTAGGAGCCACTCCCTTTTTATATCAAATTGTGCATGTGTAATAGGTTCCCATGGTAATGACTGTGTACATGTGTAATAGGTTCCCATGGTAATGACTATGTTCCTGTGTTAGGTTCCCATGGTAATGACTGTGTACATGTGTAATAGGTTCCCATGGTAATGCCTGTGTTCCTGTGTTAGGTTCCCATGGTAATGCCTGTGTTCCTGTGTTAGGTTCCCATATTAATGCCTGTGTTCCTGTGTTAGGTTCCCATGGTAATGACTGTGTACATGTGTAATAGGTTCCCATGGTAATGACTGTGTACATGTGTTAGGTTCCCATGGTAATGACTGTGTACATGTGTAATAGGTTCCCATGGTAATGACTGTGTAATAGGTTCCCATGGTAATGCCTGTGTTCCTGTGTTAGGTTCCCATGGTAATGACTGTGTACATGTGTAATAGGTTCCCATGGTAATGCCTGTGTTCCTGTGTTAGGTTCCCATGGTAATGACTGTGTACATGAGTTGTAGGTTCCCATGGTAATGTGTTAGGTTCCCATGGTAATGACTGTGTACATGAGTTGTAGGTTCCCATGGTAATGCCTGTGTTCCTGTGTTAGGTTCCCATGGTAATGACTGCGTACATGTGTTGTAGGTTCCCATGGTAATGCTTGTGTTCGTGTGTTAGGTTCCCATGGTAATGACTGCGTACATGTGTTGTAGGTTCCCATGGTAATGCTTGTGTTCGTGTGTTAGGTTCCCATGGTAATGACTGCGTACATGTGTTGTAGGTTCCCATGGTAATGCTTGTGTTCGTGTGTTAGGTTCCCATAGTAATGACTGTGTACATGTGTTGTAGGTTCCCATTGTAATGACTGCGTACATGTGTTGTAGGTTCCCATGGTAATGACTGTGTGTGTGTTTTGTAGGTTTCTATGGTAAGGGCTGCATAGAAGCGTGCCAGCTGAACCCGTGTGAGAATGATGCCAAGTGCCACAGGAAGCCCAGCTCATCACATGGATACATCTGTGACTGTGGAGACAACCACTATGGCCAGTACTGTCAGCACAGGTCAGTCTATCAACTTTACATCAACTGTAGATCAGCACAGGTCAGTGTGTCAACTATACATCAACTTTAAATACATTAATATTATGAACATACTCTCCATCTGTGCCTATGGAAACAGGTCAATAAACACTATAACTATACATCAACTTCAGATGACTGAACCCCAACTATATTACTGAGCCCCAAATGTCTGTGTGTGTTTCTAATGTTAGTAACAGTACATCATAGCAGTACCTGAGATTGGGGTGAGACAGCAGTGTTACAGTGCTCTGCTCTGTCTATCTGTCAATGTGGATTTTGTTGTCCTTGTTTTTCAGCAGATATGCCCTAATCCCCAGGAGAGGATGAGAGTAGATTTAAGTTTCTCTGTGATGATAAAACACAGTGTTTATATGTGACCCAGGTGTCACCCCACCCCAATGTGAAATCCCTCCCAGCTTTAGGGCTCACAGATTTGTCACTTCCTAATTTCCCTTTGATCTAGGTACTGTGGCCTATATAGCAGACAGGGACTGAAATTGAGAGAACTACCACTTTTAACATGTGTGTGTGTGTGTGGGTGTGTGTGTGCGTGTGTGCCTGTGTAGGATTGACCACCAGTGTCCACGTGGTTGGTGGGGCTCTCCAGCATGTGGGCCCTGCCACTGTAACACCAGTAAAGGATTCGACCCCGACTGCAACAAGACCAGTGGCCATTGCCATTGCAAGGTGACCTGCCCGCCACAACACACACACACACAAGCGCGCGCGCGCAATCACACATATCTGCAGTAAATACTCTTACCGTTATTCAACTCATATCGCAATCCCAGGCACTGATCCATGCTCTTATATACCTCAGCATCACCCTTACCTACTGTTTTCTAATCCCTGTTTGTGACCCTAATCCTTGATACTGATCCTAACCTGACACTGCTATCAAACAGGCATTGTCTTATGAGGCATTATCAGCAGCTTCACCTTGTAATCTGAGCAGCCCCATTACCCTTGACACTCTTAATGCCCACGGACCCCCCTTATCCCTCATACCACCCTCCACACTGTGACCCCATCTTAAATCCTGTTTTAAGGGCAGTACAGAAGCTCAGTTTTCTCACAGTATAGTATTATAGTATTATATTGAGTATTGTAATTTAAATGTTGAATTGTTCTAAAATGAGATTTAGCATACTGGTGTTTCATACCACCCTGCATACCACTGCTGGCTTGCTTCTGAAGCTAAGCAGGGTTGGTCCTGGTCAGTTCCTGGATGGGAGACCAGATGCTGCTGTAAGTGGTGTTGGAGGGCCACTAGGAGGCACTCTTTCCTCTGGTCTAAAAAAATATCCTAATGACCCAGGGCAGTGATTGGGGACACTGCCCTGTGTAGGGTGCTGTCTTTCGGATGGGATGTTAAACAGGTGTCCTGACTCTCTGAGGTCATTAAAGATCCCATGGCACTTATTGTAAGAGTAGGGGTGTTAACCCCGGTGTCCTGGCTAAATTCCCAATCTGGCCCTCAAACCATCACTGTCACTTAATAATCCCCAGTTTACAATTGGCTCATTCATCCCCCTCCTCTCCCCTGGAACTATTCCCCAGGTCGTTGCTGCAAATGAGAACGTGTTCTCAGTCAACTTACCTGGTAAAATAACGGATAAAAAAACACATTTCTAAACGCCCACCTGACAATATTTTTGTTGTGTTTGTCTGTCCATGTCTCTGTATGTCTCTCTTTTTCTCTCTAAATCCTTCTCTTTTCTGTCAATCTGTCCGCTTTCATCTTCCCCTCTCTCTTTTTCATGTTGATGTGTGCGCTTTTGTGTATCTGTCTGTGTGCGTCTATGTACATGTATATGCCTGTATATGTGAATGTTTGCGTGTATATATATATATATATGTGACTTTGCTATGTCTGTTCTTTGTGTATTTGGATGTGGTTGTCTTTGGTCTGAATGTTATGTCTACATGTGTTTGGGTGTATATCTGTTTCTGTTGTGTCTATATCTCTGTATATGTGTGTCTGTCTCTGTGTACCTATCTCTGTGTATGTATCTGTGTGTCAGGAGTTCCACTACCACCTGCGGGGCAGTGACTCCTGCCTGCCCTGTGACTGCTACCCTGTGGGCTCCTTCTCCCGGTCATGTGACCCAGAGAGTGGCCAGTGCCAGTGTCGGGCTGGTGTGATTGGCCGACAGTGCAACATGTGCGACAACCCCTTCGCTGAAGTCACACAGAAGGGCTGCGAAGGTGAGACCGAGGGGATTCCTCTCCTCCTACCTGTGATCTTCTCTTTCTCTTTTCCTCTCATGTCTTCTCTCTCATCTTCTCTGTGCTTCTCTGATTCACTCATTTTCCTGCTGTAAGACTCTTTCTCTCTCAAAAACATCTCCTCCTTGTCAAACCTCTCTCCTCTCAAACTAGTATGAGATTTTCATTGCCTTTATACACAGGTTTTATTTTGATTCATACAGTCTTTTCCCCTGTTTCTCTCTCTCTCTGTTAGTCATCTATGACGGCTGTCCTAAGACCATCACCCTGGGTATCTGGTGGCCCAGGACGAAGTTCAACCTGCCAGCAGCCGTGTCCTGTCCTAAAGGATCCGTGGGTCAGTCCCTCAACACTCTACACTTTCTCTATAGTTATATGAACCGTAACTCAGTAAAGTCTTTGACATTGTTGCATTTATATTTTTGTTCAGTATACTGTATATTTCCTGAATCTTCCACAGAAGGAAAGATGATAACATCTCCCATTAGAAGACTCATGATCTATACTGACTATAGGCAGATAAACGCCCCATTCCTTTGAAACCTAGTATCTGTGTTTGATTGTATCCCCTGTGCTGCTTTTTACTGTTGTGGATGTGTTATACATTATATTAGTGTCTGTGTCTGTTCTCTCCAGGTGCTGCTATCAGACACTGTGATGTGGAGAGGGGCTGGCTGGAGCCAGATCTCTACAATTGTACCTCTCCTCCCTTTGTGGAGCTCAATGCAGCAGTAAGAATACCCATTGCTCATACTAGTTGGAACTGTAAAATACGGAATGGTGTCTAACATAGTGTGTGTGTGTGTGCATAGCTGGAGTCGGTTGAGCGGAACGAGACAGAGCTCAGCACCATCATGGAGAAGAAACTGGCCCACCAGCTCCGTGATGTCACAGAGGCCACGCCTCGTCTCTATGGAAATGACCTCCAGATTGCCGAGCGGCTACTGTCCCGCCTGTTGACCTTCGAGAGTCTGCAGACGGGCTTCGGCCTGACTGCCACCCAGGACGCACACTTCAACGAGGTGAGGGTTGCCTGGCAACATGCTCGTAAAACCTTTTAGTGGAGTTTGGAAAATGTAGTCACTGTTTTATTAGATTGTGCGTAGGAACTGAATCTCCCTCTCCCCCTCCGTCTCCAGAATGTTCTGCAGGGCTGCAGTGCGGTGCTGGGTCCAGGCAGTGCAAGTTTATGGAGGGCCCAGATCCAGGCCCAGGGAGGGGCAGGAGGGCTGGCTGATCTGCTGGAACAGTATGCCCAGACCCTGGCCCAGAACATGAAGCTCACCTACCTGAACCCCGTGGCTCTGGTCACCCCCAACATCGGTGAGCTTTATTTGGTCAAGTAGTCGATCCATGCAAGTGCTTAGCCCTAGTCCTTTTCCTGTGTAAAAACAAAGGAGAGAACCCTGTTCACAGCAGTACATGTAGAGATCCAGGCAGGAATATATAAATATCAAAAACAAGTGTAAAAACCACACACTGATGACAGACCTTGACTTTAATACTTGTTTTATTGCTGAGTAGTGAACAACAACATTGTTCATCAGGTTATTTTTGTTATGTTGTGTGGTATAACCTGGAGTCATGGACTGTGTGTATGCTCGTGTTTCAGTGATGAACCTGGACCGTGTTGAGAACCACACCCACGTGCGCAGACGTTTCCCTCGCTACCACAGCCCTCTGTTCCGCGGCCAGGCTCTCTGGGACCCCCACACACATGTGGTGTTGCCCCCTGCTGCTCTGGTGCCACAACGACACCAACGTAAGGAGAACACACACATACACCACAGCCACTGAAACACACAAGCACACATACTGTACACACACACACAAGCACACATACTGTACACACACACACAAGCACACATACTGTACACACACACACACAAGCACAGATACTGTACACACACACACAAGCACACATACTGTACAAGCACACATACTGTACACACACACACACACACACACATGCGCCTACCTACCTCATGCCACTTCTCTTATGCCTTGTGCATTTTCCAGTTTCAGCTTCACAGAATTCAGCTCCTGCCCCTGTCAGTACGTTGGCCAATCAGACGGAAGACTATGCTGCAGCCAGGCATTCTGTTTCGCTACTGGAGCCGCCTGTCACCATTGTCATCATGTTGATCTATCGTAGCCTTGGAGCAGCACTCCCCCCCAAGTACCACACTGACCGACGAGGAGTCAGGTGTGTGTGTACTGTATGTGCCTGCCCTCCAGTGTCTGTCTCTCTCATGACATCTGGTTTACCAGGAGTGTGTATTTGTGACTGTTTATTTATGTTTTCATTGGACTTTTCAAAGCACAGCATTGGAATTGTGCCAAAAGTATTGTGTGTTTGGTGAATCATAAAACAGTGTTAGGGCTATTAAGTCTGTCCTACTAAATCAAATGATCTCTCTCCCTCACCCCTCTCTCCTCTGTCACTCCTCCTCTCCGTTAGACTCCCCAGACATCCAGTGATGAACTCTCCAGTGGTCAGTGTGTCCATCTACAACAACCAGACGTTTGTCGGGGGTCCGCTGGACTCGCCCCTGCTGCTGGAGTTCCGCCTGCTGGAGACCACCAACCGCAGCAAGCCCCTGTGTGTCCAGTGGAACCACAGCAGCCCGTGAGAAGAGCTTTACATGACTTGAGGGGGGCTTGTGCTCTATGGGAAATAGATACTGTCAGCTGGGAGTTGTAGTGTGTTTGATGCCGTTATCTTTCTCTCACTCAACCCATCTCTTTTCTTCATCCTGACTTTCTCCCACCCACCTTTTCTCTCCCCCTATCCGCTCCTTCTCTCTCTCACTCTGACGCTCTCTCTCTGTCTCTCTCACCCCACCTCCCTCTCTCTACAGGTTGGAGGTGGGAGGTTGCTGGACAGTGAGGGACTGCATCGTAGTATACAGGAACACATCCCACGTGCGTTGCCAGTGTCAGAGGCTGGGCACCTTTGGTGTCCTGATGGACAGCTCCCAGAGAGAACAGCTAGAGGGGGATCTGGAGACCCTGGCCCTGGTCACCTACTTCTCCCTGTCTGTGTCCATGCTGGCCCTGCTGCTGACCGTCCTAGTGCTGTCCTGCCTCCGGGGCCTCAAGTCCAACACCCGCTCCATCCACTCCAACATGGCCGCCGCCATGCTGCTCTCTGAGCTCGTCTTCCTGCTCGGCATCAACCAGACCGAGCAGCAGGTATGTGTGGGTGGGTGGGTTACGTGTGCGTGTGGGGGGGGGCTATGTGTATTTATGTGCATGGGTGTGTGTGCACCCAGCCAAGGTGGCACAGTATGCATTGGTATGTTCAACAACTGTTCCAACTGTGTTCCAACTGTGTATCGTATGTGTATCGTATGTACAGTAACAGTTATATCATTGTCTTCAATGACCTTTAATATCCCATTTATTATTTTTAACTAGCTAATCTACACAGTTTGGATAATTTCCAGTCAAACTGACTGAAAGGTTTTCTGTTTGAGTGGGTGGACAAAATGTCTGGCTGGGTGCACACTGCCTTGGTGTTCATTGGTGTTTTGCACTGTGATGCTGACAGTATAACACCAGGTTTCATACTTTCTCTCTCCCAGTAAATGGTTTCTAACTGGTCTGAAAGCCAAAGGCCTTAAACAAATTTTGGCCAAACTCACCAATAGAAGCCCAATGGGCAAATAGTCACTGAACTCGTCTACAGACCCATATGAATACATTGAAAGTTGTCATAACATAATCTCTATACATGACTCTGACTGTCTTCTCTCTCTGTTAGTTCCTGTGTACAGTGGTGGCCATCCTGCTGCACTATTTGTTCATGGCCACGTTTGCCTGGCTGTTTGTGGAGGGGCTCCATATCTACCGCATGCAGACAGAGGCACGCAACATCAACTACGGAGCCATGAGGTTCTACTATGCCATCGGATGGGGCGTGCCTGCCATCATCACAGGTACACACACACACACACACACACACACACACACACATACACACACACGCAGTTCCCTACAGAGACCTGTTTTAGAATGGATTTCACGGATACCAGTAAGAACACAAAGTGAAACACACATCTTACTCTCTGTGTTCAGGTTTGGCGGTAGGGCTGGATCCTGAGGGCTATGGAAACCCAGACTTCTGCTGGATCTCCATATATGACAAACTCATCTGGAGCTTCGCTGGACCCATCGCTATCGTCATCCTGGTACTGTCTCCCTCTCACTCTGTGTCAGTCACTTTGTTTGTCTCTATACCTCTAGTTCTGTGTCAGTCACTTTGTTTGCCTCTATACCTCTAGTTCTGTGTCAGTCACTTTGTTTGCCTCTATACCTCTAGTTCTGTGTCAGTCACTTAGTTTGCCTCTATACCTCTAGTTCTGTGTCAGTCACTTAGTTTGCCTCTATACCTCTAGTTCTGTGTCAGTCACTTTGTTTGCCTCTATACCTCTAGGTCTGTGTCAGTCACTTTGTTTGCCTCTATACCTCTAGGTCTGTGTCAGTCACTTTGTTTGCCTCTATACCTCTAGTTCTGTGTCAGTCACTTTGTTTGCCTCTATACCTCTAGGTCTGTGTCAGTCACTTTGTTTGCCTCTATACCTCTAGTTCTGTGTCAGTCACTTTGTTTGCCTCTATACCTCTAGTTCTGTGTCAGTCACTTTGTTTGCCTCTATACCTCTAGTTCTGTGTCAGTCACTTTGTTTGCCTCTATACCTCTAGTTCTGTGTCAGTCACTTTGTTTGCCTCTATACCTCTAGTTCTGTGTCAGTCACTTTGTTTGCCTCTATACCTCTAGTTCTGTGTCAGTCACTTTGTTTGCCTCTATACCTCTAGTTCTGTCAGTCACTTTGTTTGCCTCTATACCTCTAGTTCTGTGTCAGTCACTTAGTTTGCCTCTATACCTCTAGTTCTGTGTCAATCACTTTGTTTGCCTCTATACCTCTAGTTCTGTGTCAGTCACTTTGTTTGCCTCTATACCTCTAGGTCTGTGTCAGTCACTTTGTTTGCCTCTATACCTCTAGGTCTGTGTCAGTCACTTTGTTTGCCTCTATACCTCTAGGTCTGTGTCAGTCACTTTGTTTGCCTCTATACCTCTAGTTCTGTGTCAGTCACTTTGTTTGCCTCTATACCTCTAGTTCTGTGTCAGTCACTTTGTTTGCCTCTATACCTCTATACCTCTATACCTCTAGTTCTGTGTCAGTCACTTTGTTTGCCTCTATACCTCTAGTTCTGTGTCAGTCACTTTGTTTGCCTCTATACCTCTAGTTCTGTGTCAGTCACTTTGTTTGCCTCTATACCTCTATACCTCTATACCTCTAGTTCTGTGTCAGTCACTTTGTTTGCCTCTATACCTCTAGTTCTGTGTCAGTCACTTTGTTTGCCTCTATACCTCTAGTTCTGTGTCAGTCACTTTGTTTGCCTCTATACCTCTAGTTCTGTGTCAGTCACTTTGTTTGCCTCTATACCTCTAGTTCTGTGTCAGTCACTTTGTTTGCCTCTATACCTCTATACCTCTATACCTCTAGTTCTGTGTCAGTCACTTTGTTTGCCTCTATACCTCTATACCTCTATACCTCTAGTTCTGTGTCAGTCACTTTGTTTGCCTCTATACCTCTAGTTCTGTGTCAGTCACTTTGTTTGCCTCTATACTTCTAGTTCTGTGTCAGTCACTTTGTTTGCCTCTATACCTCTAGTTCTGTGTCAGTCACTTTGTTTGCCTCTATACCTCTATACCTCTATACCTCTAGTTCTGTGTCAGTCACTTTGTTTGCCTCTATACCTCTAGTTCTGTGTCAGTCACTTTGTTTGCCTCTATACCTCTAGTTCTGTGTCAGTCACTTTGTTTGCCTCTATACCTCTATACCTCTATACCTCTAGTTCTGTGTCAGTCACTTTGTTTGCCTCTATACCTCTAGTTCTGTGTCAGTCACTTTGTTTGCCTCTATACCTCTAGTTCTGTGTCAGTCACTTTGTTTGCCTCTATACCTCTAGTTCTGTGTCAGTCACTTTGTTTGCCTCTATACCTCTAGTTCTGTGTCAGTCACTTTGTTTGCCTCTATACCTCTATACCTCTATACCTCTAGTTCTGTGTCAGTCACTTTGTTTGCCTCTATACCTCTATACCTCTATACCTCTAGTTCTGTGTCAGTCACTTTGTTTGCCTCTATACCTCTAGTTCTGTGTCAGTCACTTTGTTTGCCTCTATACTTCTAGTTCTGTGTCAGTCACTTTGTTTGCCTCTATACCTCTAGTTCTGTGTCAGTCACTTTGTTTGCCTCTATACCTCTATACCTCTATACCTCTAGTTCTGTGTCAGTCACTTTGTTTACCTCTATACCTCTAGTTCTGTGTCAGTTACTTTGTTTGCCTCTATACCTCTAGTTCTGTGTCAGTCACTTTGTTTGCCTCTATACCTCTAGTTCTGTGTCAGTCACTTTGTTTGCCTCTATACCTCTAGTTCTGTGTCAGTCACTTTGTTTGCCTCTATACCTCTAGTTCTGTGTCAGTCACTTAGTTTGCCTCTATACCTCTAGTTCTGTGTCAGTCACTTTGTTTGCCTCTATACCTCTAGTTCTGTGTCAGTCACTTTGTTTGCATCTATACCTCTAGTTCTGTGTCAGTCACTTTGTTTGCCTCTATACCTCTAGTTCTGTGTCAGTCACTTTGTTTGCCTCTATACCTCTAGTTCTGTGTCAGTCACTTTGTTTGCCTCTATACCTCTAGTTCTGTGTCAGTCACTTTGTTTGCCTCTATACCTCTAGTTCTGTGTCAGTCACTTTGTTTGCCTCTATACCTCTAGTTCTGTGTCAGTCACTTTGTTTGCCTCTATACCTCTAGTTCTGTGTCAGTCACTTTGTTTGCCTCTATAGCTCTAGTTCTGTGTCAGTCACTTTGTTTGCCTCTATACCTCTAGTTCTGTGTCAGTCACTTTGTTTGCCTCTATACCTCTAGTTCTGTGTCAGTCACTTAGTTTGCCTCTATACCTCTAGTTCTGTGTCAGTCACTTTGTTTGCCTCTATACCTCTAGTTCTGTGTCAGTCACTTTGTTTGCCTCTATAGCTCTAGTTCTGTGTCAGTCACTTTGTTTGCCTCTATACCTCTAGTTCTGTGTCAGTCACTTTGTTTGCCTCTATACCTCTAGTTCTGTGTCAGTCACTTAGTTTGCCTCTATACCTCTAGTTCTGTGTCAGTCACTTTGTTTGCCTCTATACCTCTAGTTCTGTGTCAGTCACTTTGTTTGCCTCTATACCTCTAGTTCTGTGTCAGTCACTTTGTTTGCCTCTATACCTCTAGTTCTGTGTCAGTCACTTTGTTTGCCTCTATACCTCTAGTTCTGTGTCAGTCACTTAGTTTGCCTCTATACCTCTAGTTCTGTGTCAGTCACTTTGTTTGCCTCTATACCTCTAGTTCTGTGTCAGTCACTTTGTTTGCCTCTATACCTCTAGTTCTGTGTCAGTCACTTTGTTTGCCTCTATACCTCTAGTTCTGTGTCAGTCACTTTGTTTGCCTCTATAGCTCTGTAGTTCTAGTTTGAGCTAGTCTCATGTCTGTCTCATTGCTGTCTCATTTTTGCAGATGAATGGTGGGATGTTTCTGCTTGTGGCTCGCATGTCCTGCAACCCCTCCCAGAAAGAGACCAAGAAACTACCTGTCATGTGAGTATACCAGAGAGGTAGAACATATTACATATAAATGGCTGGGTTCTGCTGAATACAATTCTATTGCAGTAATACAGTAAAGCTTTGAATCCAGCCATTAAAGCTTTTTTGATAAAGAACCTCTCTGTCTCTCTCACTGTTTGACAAGCTCTCTCTCTCTTTTTCTCTCTGTTCTTTTCCTTTTCCTTCTGTCTCTCCAGAGCCACTATACGCGGTGCCATCCTCCTGCTGCTCCTGGTCACCTCTACCTGGTTCTTTGGGCTGATGGCTGTCAACAACAGCATTCTGGCCTTCCACTATATCTTCATTGTACTATGCTTACTGCAGGTACTGACCCTGTCTGGTGTGTGTGTGTTATTAGACTGTGTGAGTTGCTTTATAGTCCTGGGGAGTACTTGGTGGTGTGTTAATATATACATTCCCCTCCTCCCAGGGTCTTGCTATGTTCCTGGTATTCACGGTGCTGAACGCGGAGGTGCAGGAGGTCTGGAAGTTGTCATGTCTGGGCAAGAAGAGCCCCGACGAGGACGCACCTAGAGCCCCACAGATCCCTGTGAGCATGCCCCCCCCACACACACACACACAGCCCACTACACCAACAA